>NC_045673.1:23005750-23656584 GCF_003331165.1 Xiphophorus hellerii | reverse complement strand
CTGTCTTTAAAATATTTCACATTGAGGGACACAACTAAGTGTCCCTCAATGTTTTGCCCCCACAAAGAAGCACGGCTAACCCTACGAAAAAGCACGACTAACCCTACGGAGAAGCACGGGAGACCGCCTGGGAATACCAGGTGCTGTAAGCCTTTTGGTGCTGCTGTCTTTAAAATATTTCACATTGAGGGACACAACTAAGTGTCCCTCAATGTTTTACCCCCACAAAGAAGCATGCTTAACCCTACGGAGAAGCACGGCTAACTCTACTGCAGGGGTGTCAAACTCCATTCCTCAAGGGCCACTGTCCTGCTACTTTTAGATGTGCCTCTGCTGCACCACACCTGAATAGAATAATTAGGTCATTGCAAGGGTCTGGAGAACTGATCTACACAAGGAGGAGGTAATTAAATAATTTCATTCCAGTGTTTTGTACCTGTGGCACATCTAAAAACTGCAGGACAGCGGCCCTTGAGGACTGGAGTTTGACACCTGTGCTCTACGGAGAAGTACGGCTAACCCTACAGAGGTGTAATCAAAGCAAAAAGAAACAAAGTGGCAACTGGCTTTGCTGCTTTACGAAAAGCTGTTCCTGTTAGCACATTGTGGCTTACGGCCACACAACCTTGAGAACGCCCGATCTCGTCTGATCTCGGAAGCTAAGCAGGGTCGGGCCTGGTTAGTACTTTGATGGGAGACCGCCTGGGAATACCAGGTGCTGTAAGCCTTTTGGTGCTGCTGTCTTTAAAATATTTTTAAAGACAGCAGCTTTAAAAATATTTGTGGGGGCAAAGAAGCCGTGCTTCTTTGCCCCCACAAAGAAGCACGGCTAACCCTACGAAGAAGCACGACTAACCCTACGGAGAAGCACGGGGGACCGCCTGGGAATACCAGGTGCTGTAAGCCTTTTGGTGCTGCTGTCTTTAAAATATTTCACATTGAGGGACACAACTAAGTGTCCCTCAATGTTTTACCCCCACAAAGAAGCACGCTTAACCCTACGGAGAAGCACGGCTAACTCTACGGAGAAGTACGGCTAACCCTACAGAGGTGTAATCAAAGCAAAAAGAAACAAAGTGGCAACTGGCTTTGCTGCTTTACGAAAAGCTGTTCCTGTTAGCACATTGTGGCTTACGGCCACACTACCTTGAGAACGCCCGATCTCGTCTGATCTCGGAAGCTAAGCAGGGTCGGGCCTGGTTAGTACTTGGATGGGAGACCGCCTGGGAATGGCCTTGGGCCCCTCCAAGGCCATATCCTGGGTCATGATCTCCAGGGTAAAAAAATAAAAAAGAGAGATCACAGGTGTGAAAATCCCTGTTGACCTCCCCCTGTTCTCCTTGTTGTGGTTTTTCTAGACTAGAAACCCTTTGGAATATTCTGTTAAATACAAAATGTGTTGTTCATCACTTTCACACACCGTTGTGGTTACAAAAAAAAGCTAAATACTTTTAATTGTGACATGTGTTGTATAAAAGAAATATCTTTAATGAAATTTGTTAAATCTAGTGAATAAACTGATATTTATTTTACCTGTATGTTGCTGTTTCTGGTGACTATCAGGCTAAAAAAGTAGCTACACCTGCTTTTTCTCCTCACTGGCAAGAACTTTATATATGTGTCACATGCAGATGAAGTAAAGATGAACACAATGAGATGCTGATTATTCTATACTCTTTTACTAGGGAATCAAGACAAAATGACCCAAATATAAATTGAATTAGAGTATTTATATTTATGAAAAGTTTTATTTCTTCAACCACAAGAAAAATGAAAAAATAATTAACTAAAAAATATATATAAAAAAATATACACAAATATAACAATAATATAACAATGAGACAAACAAAAGTCACAAAAGATATAAACATTTTTTAACTGATTATTTTGGGGAGATTTCCAGCCAATGTAGTCTCCCCACCAAAACACAAACTCTTTAGTTTGTTTGTTTCTTTTCAAGTTCACTGTCTACAAACTTTTTGAAATGCTCAAAGCTGTCGTAAACAATGCCTTCAAAACCAGAAGTGGTGGATCTCCTAGTTGCTGGGCAAAAGGTAAATATTTTTTGGCTACTTCCAGCAGTTTTGTTTTTGGAGGGTGTGTATCGCTTCTTCTGTCCACCACACTGGGGTATTTTGCAGGCCCCGCAAGGCCTCAAGGATTTATGAGGCTTGGTTGGCCTGGCTGTCAGCGCAGGAGGTGGAGCTGAAGGTACGAAGCTCTGGCCGCTGAAGGTTCCGCAGAGCATCATGGACGGCGCCTGTGGCTGAGCAGGAACCACGAGCAGGACCGGGGCTGCAGACAATCTGGGGGGGATGTAAGTGGCCACCGGGGGTTTGGGCTGGATGTTCCGCCGTGGTTCTCCTAACCTGTAGAAATAAAAATAAATGTGATGATGAGTTTCTATATTCATGAGAAATATCATAAAACCTCACCAACACATATAGTAGTCTAGAGTTAGTTTGAATATGCAGCTGATAAATCCACCTCAATAAAGGGTCCATATTTCTGAAACAGCTTACCTCTGCTTCTGGCCATGCCTTTCCCCAGCCACATGAGGAAGGCTCAGGTACTGGACCTGAGGTCGGCTTGGAGCTGGCAGGGAAGCAGGGAGCGTTGGAGCGGCTGGCATTGGTGCGTCAGACAGCACTCTGCGGTGGAGCTTCACCTTAGGGATGACAGTCGCCTTGAAGTTAGCCTTCTTCTCCTCCCGTGCAATGAAGGTGGAGATGGATTTTGAGTTCAAGTTGGGTAAAGGAATGGAGAGACTGTTGAGGATGGCGTCGTCTCTGACTCGGTCTACAATACGTTTGTACTGCCCTTTGATCGCTGTGGTAATCTTGGCGGGGGAGGTGAGACGACAGGCCGGCGGCCGGTTCTTGAGCATCTTAATGATGAGGTACAACAGACGGCTGTCTTCAGTAACACGTGCCGCCTGAGGGTACCTCATCCAAGAAAACTTTGTCTTTTGGGCCGCTCTGGTCTCAGGTGTGTCGGCTCCCAGGCATCGGCCAAACAGGGTGTAGCCCCACCGAGATTCATATTGTTTGACAAAGTTGGCAGCTGACCTGTCATGCTCATGCAAAGCACCGACCGCGGAGGCAATCTTCACCCTGAGGTCGGCCGGCACCAGGTGACGGTCTGTGTCATCGGCCAGCTGGAGAAGGAGCAAGGCCAAGTCTTCCACTTCCTGCAGCCCAGGAAGCTGCAGGTGGCTCTCAGTCATGAGGACATCCTGCAGGGCAGGGCTGTCCTCTTCCTCCACCTGCTCTGACCGAGTGAGGATGGCGTGTTTCCCACTGACGGCGTCCATCGGATCCTCCTCTGACTCTCCGCGCATGTCCACACCTTCATCTGCCAGCTCCTCCTCTTCATCGCTCTGTTCAGCCGTCTTCTCTTCGTCACAGCTCTGCTCTTTTTCAACTGCAAAGTATAAAATGTGTATAAAATGACTGTCTAGGCAGTCACAAAAGCCAACAGTAAACTTCATATCACATGTATTTACCTCACATTTCACTTATAAAGATTTACCAGCTTAGTTTGCTTATTTCTGTTTCTAGATAGTTTACCTTGCTGGGCGTAGTAATCTTTTGCAGCAAAGCTGGTCGACTGATACATGGCGTACTCCACCCCAAGAAGCTCTTCCTCGTCTGGGTCTTTGTACTCAGCAGGGTAGGGCATCGGAGCAACAAAGTTGGATTCGAGGACAGGAGCTCCAGCTCGGTCAAAGCGGGCCATCAGACCTTTGGCCATGCGCCTGTAGCAGCCCTCAGACTCTGCTGCTACCACCACTGTGGTCAGGAACTGGCCCCACTGGTTCAGCACGCTGGTGACGTACTGCATGGTGCCCTGGCCGTCGCCATATATCTTCTTGAGGACCTGGAAAACAAAAAAAATCAGGACATGAATTTTTAAAAGTCTGTCTTTATAATTTATGTAAACTCCTAAGCATGTATATGTATCCATCACATTTGAATGTTTACAGTGAGGCCAAAATCCTCTTTGTAAACAAAAAACTGGTTGATGCTTAATGAAGTGATGCGTCACACAAACCTTTTTGGTTCCGTCAATGCAGAGGATTTCTCCTGTCACACTGAGGATCGAGGCTCTGTACACGGGCATCTTCTCCATCTCCATGATCATGTGCGCTCGCCTCAGCACACGGGCGCAGGGCAGCGGGGTGCGGGGCGGAGGAGGCGTGTAGGTACCAGCGGCCTTCGCGAAGGGCAGAATGCTCTTCTGAGACGACAAGTCTCCAGCGACATAGGCTTCATACAGCAGCGTCTGGTACAGGTCGCGTCGCTCCACATACCACTCGTCGTGGCCCTGCTGCAGCAGCCTCTGCACCTTGCTCATTGAGATGCTGTTGACCCGGTCGTTCAGGAGAGTGACCACGCCCTTGTCTACAGCCCGCTTTCCACACAGTATGGCGGGAAACATGCTTCTGACAGCCGGAGCCAGATTCATCAGGATCTTGGGACTGTGCGCCAGCCAGATGTACTGCTGCTCATGACAACCACCCACGTCTTCGGTGTCACCGTGCGGCTCGCTCGCCACCCGCCTCACCTTTTCGCAGTACGGACACCTCAGCTTCTCCGTCAACAGGGTGTAGCTGTTGGTCATGCCACACACCTGCCTGGCGTAGCTGCCGAAGCCTTTCTTCTCCAGGAATTCGCCCGGTGGTGCGGGGCAGTTGGAGTTGGGGCAGCGGATCTTAGCTTGCATCACACCAACCGGGCGCCAGAAGAAGACTGGAGTGGTGAAAAATGACATCATGCTTGGCAGTCCTCCTTTGACAGACGTCGGAGGTGGAGGTGGATGGAACTCCATCTTGTTCTTCAGGAGTTTCCTCTCCACAACCTCTCCTCTGATGTTTTTGTATGACGACGTTCTGTCAAACAGGCCCATTACAACTCCTCCAATCTCTTTTCTGTCATTGTGGTGCAAACAGCTGAGTCTTTGTCTGCATAAAACATTTCTCTAACACAGTTGTCTTAATTGTCAGTGTGGTAAACGTCACAAATTTCTAGGTCTTAATCTCGGTTCATGTTGATGTTACAATTGATTTACCAGTGTAGACGCTGAAACTGATGTTCCCAGTAACTTCCAGTTCCAATTTTCATTCATCTGACGGTAACAGTCTGGATTAGACGGATGAAACCTGGACACGGTTGGATGCTCCAACAGGAAAAATGAGCTCAAACACACAACAAACTGTTTCTTGTGATGGATAAAACAGACTAACATGAAGCTGCAGGACTGATCCAGACCACAAGCCTGTCATAAAATTTGTGCTTAAAAGCAGTATCTTTTCCAGGGAGCCAATTTAAATGCGCTTTAGTATTTCTGATTGAAAGAACGGTCATAAATGCAGACATTTTTTAGGCCGTAAGCTTGTTGGAAGCTACAAAAAGCCTGTGGTAGATAAAAGTACAGTATGCAACAGGGACTTTTAACCAAACCGTGGTGGGGTGAATATATTTGAGACAATATGGAGCAGAAACAAACTGCGGAAGATTTTCAAAATGGCATTTCAAAGCCTTGTCTTTAAAATCCATTGAAGTTGGAGCTCACTGAAAAAAGGAAGAACATCCAGTCAGATAAATCAGACCCTGTCTTTTCCCAGATTTTTTCAAACTCTTTTATTTTTGTTTTTATGATTTTAGAGTACAAAACCGTAGTGAATCTGCTTCAATTGAAGTTGGGCCTAAACTGTAGGTTGCACAAATTATAGAAAAACACGCACTGCTAAAAAATGGCTTCAGAGAGTGGTGTCAAATGAGGCCATTTTACTGCTTTTGTGCCTTTTAGAGTAACTTGCATAAGGAAATCTAGAACTGTTAGAAGGGACTGTCCCATAAACTCTTTAAAGTGCACTTTTTGCATATTGGTACCCTTTTTTTTACTTTGTAAAAAATTCCAATATAAAGCATGCAATCAGTTGGTGAGTCAACAACAAAATAAGGAGGGGTGAAATGTTAAAACAGCAATAATAAAGAATGTCAATTCAACAAATCAACAAGAAAACCACGGTATTATTAGACTTCTGCATGTTAGAAGATAAGTGAAAAAGAGCAAGAAACCAAAACGTTTTCCAAACTCACTTTTCATTTTTCCATACTATTCAATAAATTGCAGACTTTTCCAGATTTTTTTTTCTTGTGTGTGTGTGTGTAACCTAAACCTATAAAAACACACATGTGGGCTAATTTTAGCTAACCGACAACATGAACGACATCTGCAGGCCTGTGGGTGGCGCTGTGGGTTAGCCGCAGCTAATAGAGACTTTTTCCTCCCATGTGAATCATCTGTGTTAAAGCCAAACCACCGTGGCTACCTCCTGGAAGAAGCCTGATTACTGTGCCGTGTGTGTGTATGGGGTGTGTGTGTGTGTGAGAGAAAGAATGAGACAGTGTGTGTGTTTGGGCTGTGATTGGATAATCTGAATGCAGATCTGGGAGGAGTGAGCGGAATAACAGAGAGAATAAGAGAGACGGGGGTAAAATAATAATTAAAAAAGGGTTGGCCCACAGAGAAGAGCCGCAACAAGAACCATGTCTCTGACTCCGAGCGCATCTGCCAGCCTGCAGCCAGCAAAGATGAAAAAAGACGAATCCTTTCTGGGGAAATTAGGAGGAACCCTGGTCCGGAAGAAACGGGCTAAAGAAGGTGAGTCGGTTTAGAGTTTTTCCTGCTTTAAGGCGTTTTTGTTGTTGTTGTTGTAATAAGTCCTCTTGTGTTTCTGTCCATGGTGCTGCAATCGCATGATTTGACATCGTAGAGCTGTTTAAAACGCAAACACAGACGGGTTTTGATGGTGGTGAAGCTGCTAACACTGTTAACACTTCTCTAGAGAGGAAAATGGAAGGCATCTATTTATATAAACAAAGGCTTCACAGACTGCAACTCCTCTGGCATTCAGCATGAGGTAAAGATATATAAATAGATCAGATCCTCAGTGAGCTGTTACAGGAAATGCCGTTTGATAAAGGAAAATTAAGATTATTAACTTGAAACAGTTTTTATTTTTGTTCTATTATTCTGTGAGTTTAAGCAGCTGTTTTTATGTCCTTAATCCACAGAGCAGTTTGGTCAACAGGACAGCTGCAAAAGTTTATCAGCCTCAAGCTGTGTGTGTGTGTCTCTCTCTCTCTTTCTCTCTGTGTGTGTGTGTGTGTGTCTCTCTCTCTCTTTCTCTCTGTGTGTGTGTGTGTGTGTGTGTCTCTCTCTCTCTCTCTCTGTGTGTGTGTGTGTGGGGGGGGGGTGTGTGTGCGTGTGTTTTCTCACAGCCATGTGTTTGCAATTTCCATTAAAGCAGACCCACCGGCAGGAGGTCAGAGACATTTTAATTGTTTTAGGAGGAACCCTGGATTCCAGGCTTCACCTTTCAAGGAGAATGTTTTTTCATTTGAACTTCTCTTAACTCTTTATGGATCAGGCAATTCAAACCGCTTTTGTGCAGTTTAATAATTTTTTCCCCACATTTAATTTTGCGAAGATGCTAACAGTGTTGGATTTAAAAATATATATTCCTAATGTTTTTTTGTTTTTTTTTAAATACCTTTTTCAGAAAGACTTTAGAGGTTTTGATGTAAAGCTGAAAGGTTTTTGAAATATCTAAATTGTAAGATTTTCTTTCTAATTTTGAGGAGATGGCAAAAGAAAGAAAAACGCTCCTGGTTGTTCTTCACCTTAAATAAAATTACCGTTGCCTAAGTTCAGATAGTAGCTAATAGTTACAACTCACATTATGATCATTTCTGACTTTCAAAAATGAAAATATATATTAATTTATGAAGAATTGTACAATTGATATAAATAACTAAGAGGTGATCTCACATGTTCTAGGTAGATCCAGCCAGCAGTTTAATTGTGTGAAACAGCAAATAACTTCAATGAATTTCAAAATAAAGAGTTTTGTCTAGTCCGACTTGTGTTTCAAAAGCAGTTTTGATGTATGTTTGGGATAATTTTTCAACTTTAACACAAACTTGGACCTTGTCACCCACTCAAGAAGAATGGGATTTCCAAATCTATGTGTACTGTAATAGATGTAGCTACAGCACAGTGTTGGGAGCATCATGTTTATCTCTAGTGGCAGGGGCGCCGCCAGGAATCTTGGGCCCCCGACAAAAAGTTAAATTGGGCCCCCCCACGCAGCTGCTGTTACAATTTTTTGAGTCTATCTGACCCATCAACAGCGTCACAATTTTAAAAGCTTGCAACTGCCTTGCTGTCTTTGGTCCAATACTGATAACTAGCACAATATTTACTGCTAATGAATTTTACATGCAACAGTCCGCATACAGTATGCAAGTAGGTTGCTTAAATTTTTTCTTTTAGTCTTATATTACTGAAATGTCTCTCCCCACGAGCATCAGTCAAAAGCAACGTGCAAAATACACATAAAGCAATCCAGACTTCTCAAAAAATGCTATGTAGTTGCATTTTATTCAAGCTGCAGTATAGAACTTTAATAAAAAATTGTTTTCTCCATTTCCATTAAAGCTGTCACCATGTTGTGACAGTTTGTTATGAGACAGATAATCTGTGAAAACAATCAATCTCCTCCACCTCGTCCCTGAACTACTATTACTGGCTAAAATGATGCAACGTTCTGGCAAAAACAACCAATCAGAACCAGTAGGAGGGTCTTAGTGCTGTCAATCAACCTCATTCACTCACTGCTAAATGTGATAATGGTGGAGAAACAACATATCATTACAGGAAAAATGTTTATCTGCCATCATTGGTAGCTATGCTAACTAAACTAAATATTTACAACAGGCTATGCTAGCTACAGAATAGGGATGAGCAGCAACATGAGATTGTGATTGACAGCGCTAAAACTCTCCTACCACTGACTGGTTGTTTCTAGCACTTTGAGAAAGCAGAGGAAATAGATTTTTCACAGATTATCTCTCGTACCATAATGTCACAACATAATGACAGTTTTAACAAATAAGTGAAAAATATTTTTATAAAAGTTGCATACTGCAGATTTAATTTCACTTAGGAGAGGACGAGTCAGGAGGGACGTGGGTTAGAGCTGCTGCTGACTGACTCACCTGTTAAGTGGTAAAAGGTACAGGGACAAGTTAAATATATGAATATCTTGGTAATTTTTTTCCTTAATTCATTAAATGCTAGTGAAATGGAGGCAAACAGTCTGTAGCTAAGCTAACTATGCTAAATAGTTGATAATCTCACACAGTCTCTTGGAGAAAAACTGGGTTACAAATTGACACTTTTGCCCTTTTCTTTCTCTATTTCTCTATTTTTTGAAAACCTAACTTTATTATTTTTCTAGGCAGTATAGTAACAGTTGTTCTTGTCTTGTACTGACTGCTGCTGACCACTGTCACCGTCAAGCTCCAAGCAGGAACGAACCATTTCATGCAGATCCAGGGGGGCTCCGGGCAAATGTCTGCTTTTTGATCTGGGACTGGGAGTGGTAACATTTAATTTTTACTGCTAAAACAATTTTAGAATACACAATATAATTAATTTTGTAATTGACAGGGCCCCATTTTGTTTTTAAAATTTCTATGAACAAAAAAACAAACAAAAAATGTGGAGGGTCCCCTGTCGATCAGGGGCCCTTGGAATTGGGCCCCTGATCGACCCCCCTATCCGGCGCCCCTGTCTAGTGGTACAGGTGATCAGAAAGGATGGTTGTCTCAAAAGTCTTGAGCTTCATTTTAGTTCAGCAGCTATGGATTAGCAAAACCCCAGTAAGGAGTCCAACAGGAGAGTGATTATAAGCAGATATAACAACTGAATTTGGAAGGGATAACTCAGGCTAATATTAAGCTTCTTTAAATGAATTTGACATTAAAGCTGTGGAAAATTTATAGTCTGTGCTTAAAAGTCACAACCAAAAAACCTTCTTTTTAAATAAACTCCTCCTTTTGTGACAAGGTCCAATATCCAACCTGGAGTATGCCAGAAGTAAGGAAATGTATCAATGCTATACTTTAACCGCTTAACTTGTTATTTCTTCTATAATAATACCAAAAAAAGCAATTCAAATGCATCGTTAAAAGTCAAAAATGAAAATGGACGATGAGTGTCTGCAGTCCTCTGCCCACCAGTGTAGATGTTTACACCGTGAAAGCACCGGGTGCGTTCTGCCAACCTCTTTGATTTAAATCTATCTGCTTCCAATCTACATTTGACCAACTTGTTGCGTGCGTACCACTGATGCTGATTGACGTTTGCCTTCTTCATACCCAGGATCCTATCAGACGTATCTTGCCACCACAAGCTGGATCTGTATCTTCTTCATGAAAGTAGAAGTGCTTACTTGGAACACCTCCTGAATTTTAGCTGATAAAATGCTGCAGTCAGAAAAGCTACAAACATGTACCAGCTTAACGATGACATCTTCTACAAATGTACTGAGATAAATAAGGGCTGTTGTAAAAGAATATTTTAGTAATCGAGTACTCTATAGAATATTTTTACAATTATCCAAGGAATCGGATATATCTCTCTCTCTCTGCCATTCCTACGTTCGCTCCAAAGCCGACACGATTCCAACACCAGAAAAGCTGTCGTAGTCCAACCATTGCACCGCAAACTTTTACAATCCTTACTTGTCCCCCAAACGCCGCACAATTCACCACCATGCTGCTTGCACTTCGCAACAACTCATAGGCAGAAGTGAGAGCGCTGCCGTCCACAAATGATGATCTGGCCGGAACACGGTGCGCTACATAATATAATGAAGCTTTGAGGCAGATCAATTTTCTTCGAGGAATTTTAATAATCGAGGTACTTGAATCATTCGAGGAATCGTTTCAGCCCTAGAGTAAATAATCCCATACTTTAAAAACAGGTTATAATTCAGTTTCACGGTCATATTTGCCAAAATAATCTATATAGTTCAAACGGAAAATAAAATTTTATTCCCTTTGTGCCTGTTGTCGCTAATTTGCATCGTACGCAAATGTACACTAATTTCAGGTCCAACAATCCAATTTAAGAATCTTTAGTTAACGCATGGCTGACAACAAAAACACAAGTAATGTTTTTATTTAAATAATTGAACATAAATCCAGGCAATATGTTTTTTTAAATTTATGACATATGTATGGATCCTCTCATTATCTGCGTGGGACGAACTCACACAAATAATGGTCAACTAATCTCAGATCGGTTGAGTGGAACATGTTTAAAGAGACGGTAGCATCGTAGCTGTTGAAGGCAATGTTGCTGGCAGGAGACGACATGTTGCCGTCCTGGGTGTGGTGTAAAGCCGACGCTCGGCAGATGAGTTATACTGTTAGAAAAGTTGCCTCACATTTGCTGAATAATCACTAACTAGATACCACAACATGTGGTTCAGTGCTATATACTGCTTTTACTGTGAAGCAGGAGGGAAGATGTCACTATTTCAGAGGCTTTCAGAGACGATGGCGTACGACTTTCTCTGTGCGAAGCGATGAGCTGGAAGGAAGTCTGCGTTTCGGCGATAAGATTGGAATCAATTTGTGGGCAGACAGTGCAGTTCGCTGGAAAACGATGAGGCTGTTCTCGCATCCTGATTGTTTTGACACTTTTGTTACACCCTAAATATACAACACACAGTAGAAAAAACCAGACTGGAGGATGGATGGCAACAGCAGTGAGTCATTACACTCTACATGTAACATGCTTGCTTATTTTAGTATAACTTGGTATGCACTGTACGGTAGCTCTTGATTAATTTAACTGTTTACTTGAAAATTAAGTTTTGAAAAGTACGTAGCAGTCTATTTCATTGTTATGCGATTATTATTTTATTAAAAGAGGAATTTACTCAAGTTGTACCTAATTTCTACTGGATTTAGTTCAGTTTTATTTACAAATTCCCGAGCTTGCATTGCAATGTTCGGTGTCTTGCACAAATTTATTAGAACCACAAATTTGAATGTATATTTTTATAATTTCATGTGGGAGGAAAATAAGAATTTTTAAGTTTACAAATAAACATCCATAAATAGTTTTGTGCATATTCAGCCCTCTTTACGATAATAAAAAAAGAACTTTGGGACTTTCCCTCAGGGAAAATGTAGTACATCTATATTGGTGCCCCTAAATAAAAACAAGTTGCATCATTTCAAGTGTAATATCTGCATTCAGGATAAATTAAGACATTCTCTAAAACATATTGAGGTTTGTTAGAGAACGTTATACATTAGTGTCTTTAAGCAAACATTGCCATGATAATGTAAACTGTTTTTGACCTAATTGTACCTTAACAAAACATAGTAGTGGCTGTATCATGCTGTGGTGATGTTTATTTTACAGTAGTATACAAACTCACATCTTGCTACTCAGATTTTGTATTGTAATGCCAAAAGTTGAAAACCATGTCTCATACTTCCACTTCACACTTCTCCTCTGCTTGTTGTCAATCAAAAACCCGATGGGATATATTGTAGTTTGAAGCTGTAACATGATAAAATGTGGAAAAAAATAACTTGCAGGGAATCACACCCAACAGCAGGACTTTGTTAAACTGAGCAAACCTATTACATCGCAGGTTTAATTGTACTAGTTGTTACAAAACATAAACCTGTCATATTCAGTTTGAGTCGTGATCAGAGTTAGATTTAGATTTCTGACTTCATTACAAACATCAAACTCGTTGTTGTTGAAATATCGTCTCACTTCCTCAACTCTTTGACAGCTCAAACAGAAATGAACCCTTTTTATAAAGAGCAGAAAATTAACAGATCAAACTTTTAAAAAAAGTAAAAAAGAGAAAAACATGGCTCCCACACACAGATAACGGGGGGAAAAAAAGCTAAATGAATTCCAGCTGTGGGGTATGAAGTGTACAACCCACTCGGACACCATCCTCTCCTTTCTGCTGTTACTCACCGATTCCTGACTGGATGTAAATAACCGGCGCTAAATTTAAGCGGCCGTCTGTCTGTCTTCTCCATACTACGGACTTATTTATATCCTGCCCTGTGCGCCTCAGTCAAGTGGCTCTTTCCCAGCCGGAGGAGGTCGATTTCAATCTGCTTAACGGTGTTGTTTATGATGCACACAGATTATAAGTAGACCGTCTCTAATGCAAAGGGAACCTCCCTGCAGTGGTTTTGATAAATCAGTGCCATTTAACCTAATCGTCTGTGTAGATAGAAGCTCTTTTCTTGGCTTCTGCTGGTCTAGAAGATTAATGCTCATGGCTGCAAGCTTTGTGTGTATTAAATTAGAATAAGTGGGTTAACAGGAACACGGTCACAGCCCAGCTGATTATACGACGCAGCAAAAGGTCTTCACGGCACTATTCTCATGCACAGTGGATTTGTGGTAACAATCCCATAAAATTTGCAGCAAGTGTATTAAATATGTCATTATTCACTGATATACCACGTATTGTGAGTGTGAGAACACCCCATGGTCAGGGCTGAATTTGTGATTCAAGTACGCAGACACATTATAGTGCGCTTTCAAAGCACAAATAGCTGCTGAATGCAGAAAATGCCTCTAGGAATAGAATTTTCTCCCATAGTTTTGGCGCCCTCTCTGGTGCGGCGCCCCTATGCAGAGCCACTTGTTGTTGCGCCTCTGGCTGCAGTGACATCAGTTTTTCACATTCACCTGTGATTGTTCCTCAAAGTGCGCCAAGTCTCCACATCCCGGAGCTGACCTGTGCGCTCTGACCTAATTGCCTCCAGCGTGGCGTCCCCTTCCTGTCACGCACACACACACACCCACACACACACACACACCCTCCTCTGATGAACCTGCCTGGTAGCTGCGCCGCAGAGGTGGGGTGGAGAGCTGTGACAGAAATAAACACGTGATGACACCCCTGCCTCTGCTCAGTTGCACCGATCGCAACTTACTCACACACACACACACCCTGCACACAAATACTCTCAATATTTAACACCGTTCTTATTCTGCGACTGGTTCCTTTGCTTGCTCGCCGGCTCCGAGGAGGATCCGGTGTGTGGTTTGTTTGGGGGCGGGGGGAGAAGAGGGGACATGGCCGGGCTGCTGTGTGGGACTAAAAGGAAGAAGCAAGGTAATCAGATTTTTTTTTGATTTTTTTATTGCTGGACTATTAGGAACTTGGAAGTGGAAATGGGGAAGCGGGAGCCGTCAGTGCAGCCTTGGTTAAATGTCAGCTGTTAAGAGGAATCAGCAGCGCACTGCTTGAGTAAATGAGTTTTTTTTTTGTTTTTTTTTAAACATTATGATCATTCAGATGCACCCCACACTGTTAAAAGCAGCAGTGACGCAGTGAGATGGACATGCAGGCAGGAAGCAACAATTATGAGGAATTTCAGTCAGTCTGATGTGTAATTACTAAGATAACTGCTGATCTATAGTACGATTAAAGGCTCGATGAGAGGGTTGAAGCAGATAGTAAATCTTTGGGGAACCCTCAGGCTAATTCTGTTTATCTTCTCATGACTCACCCCTTTGAGGTCGTGTTACTGTTCTAGCTGTGCTATAAACACACTCCTGTTTGTTCCCTTTGACGTCCGTCTTCTCCTCCTCTGCCCTTCCAGGCGTTAGGAATAATCCAGGACTTGAATGAAACGATAGATTTGGAAGCAATGATTGCGGTTTAGCCTGTTGCAGGTTGTGCTAATTGAAAAGCAGGAGGATAAAAAGCATTATGGCCATTAGGAGCAGAAAGCCCTTAAATCTCCTGGAGTATCGCCGCAGTCCGCATCCAAACATGCCAGCAGAATTATATTCTGCTTAAAGATCACGAGTGTCAGAGTTTGATTTTCACGAAGAGATTTTGAAGTTATTACCCTGCTTTCACTACCGAACAACTCCAAGGTTACAGAGAAGGTTTTCTTCTTGTTGTCGTTGTTGTTTATAGATTGGACAGTAAATGTGAAGCAATCCGTTCTGAAAAAGGAAGTAAGAAATATGAGAAACTTTTTAAATGAAGCTCGGAGCCGAAACCAGAATACACATTTGCTAAGTGCTCAACAGCCAGGATGTACTGTATTTGTCAGCTGCACATCACTGATATAAATCGCCCATTCCAACACATCACACAGATCCCTTTTTGGACTGAGATCTGGTGACTGCAGTGGCCACTGTAGGACAAGGAATCAAATCCATTGTCATGTTCAAGAGACCTGCTTGAGCTGATTTGAGATTTGTGACATAGAGCATTGTCCTGCTGGAAGTAGCCATCAGATGAGTGCACTGTGGTCATAAGAGACTATGGTACATAAGGTATACCATGGTGTTTAAACACAGCGGGTTGCCTACTACAAACTCTAGTTCGTTTACCCAGAAAGTTTGGTTGAGAGGAGGTGTGAATACGTAATCGAACTCCGATGTTAATAAAGGTAAATTCTGGTCTCGGTTAGGTTGAAGTGAACTGGCCTTTATTTGGCAGCGAGTGGAGGAAAGTGGGACTATGTTGGGTTGTTAGTAAGTTAAGCATGCAGGCTTAAAATGACACTATCTTAGCCAATCAGAGCAATCGTTTACAGTACATGATTGGGCTTGAGTTTAATGCTTAATCACATAAAAGGGAAATACATGCTATGTGCTTAGCTCATTAGTGTGCAAGAAGAGCTGAAATGGCCAACGTGTAAGTTTTGGTATAATTTACAATGTGTTCCTTTTTTCTCGCCAGTCCTCTCTAAATGTAAAACGCTGCGTATTAATTTAATCCTCTGGATGTGTGTGTAATGCAGCAAACCTCAGTGGAAAGGAAATCAACCTGGAGGCTGAACTCCAGTACTCAGCTGTTTGATTGTGACAAACTGGAGCTGTTTAGTTCACATTTTGTTATGTTATAAGCAGAAAGATGAATGTTTGCCCCCCCCCCCCCCCCCCCCCCCCCCCCCCCCGAGTCAGTACGCTGTAGAACCGCCTTTTACATCAAAGCAGTTACAGCTACGAGTTTTTGGGGGTAAATCTCCAGCTTTGCACATTTCGAAACTAAAATCGGTTTGATATTCAGTCACATTGAATAAAGAGCATCAGCGAAAAGCAGTTTTCAAATCCTTCCACAGATTCCCATTTGGACTCGGATCTGAACTTTGACTGGACCATTTTAAGATGTTAACATGCTTTTCTCTAAGCCATTGCGTCACAGACTCTAAACTTCATTTTCATAAACAGTATTTTGGTTTGGTTTGGCTTCATCGAACGTGGTGTAATAAAAGAATAAACAAAGTTAATAGACAAACACAACAAAAGAAGAACAGTCGTAAAGTATATTTACACATTCAAAGGAGTGGGTAGAACTTATTTTTTACAGCCACCTCTCTTCCATTTGTAGCATCAGCAGATAAATTACTATTCCTGTTAACTTGGTTTTTGACCGTCTTTAATATTGTTTTCTACACCCATATCTGAAACTGGTGCAGTGCATTCATAACTGCATGCCCCGTGTAAGTAAGCATTATTTTTTAACATGTTAAAAAAAAAATTTGAAGTGAATTTACCGTAATACAGTAATATTTGACAACTTCATTAAATAGTAATAACATTGATAATAGCAGTATCAGCAGAAGCTATTTCTCAAATTACTGTAAATTACTTTGGATAGCATTCGTAATTGTTTTCTACACGTTTATATTGTAGAAAACATTCAATGTAGCTGTATATTTTATTAAATAAAGAAGTTCAATATTTGATGCCAATACATTTTTTTCTCCAGTTCTATTTCTACGTTGTTACATTTTTTGTTCTGTACTCGTTACGATTTCAGTTTCTTCTCATCTTAAATCAGTGGTTCCCAAAGATTTTCTGGGCTCCCCTATGGATTACAATAAAATCCCCCCCCAAAGAAGAAAAAAAAAAATCAACTGTATCGTTCAGTCAGACTTAAACCTATACACATATTTTGTTTTCAAACTCCACTGAAGTTTATTTCACACTTCAGGTTGCAACAAAACAAACTACAAACCATCTTTACAGTGAAACACTTTTGTGTAACTATTTTTTTTTTTCATTCATCCATACCGCTTCCCGCGCCCCCCCTGCAATAGCACTGTGCCCCCCCCCTAGGGGTGCGCCCCACACTTTGGGAACCACTGCTTTAAATTATATTTTTAATTTCTCTTGCTAATTTTTAAAGCATGCTTGCTTGAAAAATCGACCTGATTTCTCCGCATTGTTTCCGTGCCACCAGTGAGCGATCTCCATGAGGAGGGGAAGAATGCCATCAACGCACCGCTGCTTCCTTCAGCAACAGAAATCCATCCAGAGGACACTCTGCTGGGTATGAACGCTTAAACTCCGCATGCAGCTGCAAACGAACCATTTGGACCTGAGAAGCACCTCACACATGCGTCCAGTTGTGTTAAATTTAACTATGAGTTATGGCTGGGACGTTTACTGCTTCCAGTTCTTCAGACTCATTTCTGAAGGCAGTGTGTAGGAGGGTATTCAGGCCTCAAAGGTCAAGAAAATGACTCTGCTGAAACAGTTTGACAGCGGAGAAGGAGGAAGTGAAAGTGGGTGGAGTGCGGATGCCCTTGAACTTAGTACACCGTGAAATCATCTCTGACTCATCTGGGAGGAAAAGCTTGCCTTATCGATGGCTGTAAAGTCATTTTTGAAGGAAAACCTGTCATTGTCATATTTATAAACCAATGATCTCACTGGTGAGAAAAGAAAATGCTTTCTAATTTGAATAAAAAGGTGTAAGAAGCGACATATTATCCAACTCATGTTTCATGATTATTGTTTTGACATTGTTTTTCCTCACAGAAGAAAATGCTGAAAGGATGATGCTGGACCCCACGTCGAGGGAAAACCCTAAATTTAAAGATCTCGTGAAGGTAAATGAGACTGAATGGGATTTTGTGCACCGAAACAAAAGCTGAATATGTTCGGAGCAAAACAAAAACACCCCAATCGTACGAACTGGGTCATGCAGGTGCTGATTGACTGGATCAACAGCGAGTTGGAGGAGGAGAGGATCATAGTGAAAGACCTGGAGGAGGACTGCTACGACGGACAAGTGCTACAGAAGCTATTCGGTAGGAAACGGTCACACAGAGTTACAAAAAAACCTGAGAGGAGGAACACTTTGGTAGACAGCGTTAAGGCTCGTTTCAGTCATGCTGGTTTTCATTTCTGTTCTATGTAAACTAGATTCATTTCTTGCTGTTCTGTTTGCCAGGTGGGCACTAACAAGTCATGGCTCCTGTATTTCTAGAAACCATTTAATTGGGAAAACTGGAAACCTGAAGTCCAAATAAATGTTCTTCTCATTTAGTGTTGTGTAAAATCAATGCGTTAGCAGCTCTATTCGATTGAATGTGATTTGTTTTGGCTGATTTAGGATGTAAAGCACCACGCCCCCATGCTCGTGGTAGGGTGGTGCACCCCCATATTTGTCTTTTGTTTAATTATAAAAATAAAGGTTTCAGAAGAAAATCAGATATTGGTAATTATTTTACGTTATCTTTTAGCATGAAGACTTTTTCTTTTTTCTTTAAAGCACTAAAAGTTGTTTTTACATTTTCATTCATGGGGATAGATTTTAAAATATCTGTTTCAAAAATAAATGACTTGCATATATTCAGTCAAAGCTATAAAACAGGTTTTTAAGCAGAAAGATCCGAATTCAAAAAGTCGCTCAGCATTTCTGATAGGCTGGTTGTCCATGCTGGTTTTCAAAAGAAGTTGTTTTTTTTGTGCACTTACACAAGTTGGCCAGCAGGTGGCTTTGTATGGCCTGTCACTCCAGTCCAAAGAGTTGGCTTATATATAGCGCAACACCCTGATATTTACAAGAAAACAAATGGCTTGTGACCAGCTGTCTATTTTAGTCAACACCAAGCATGAAAAGAACCCGGTGTATTTCTTAGAAACAAAACAGTTCACATTTAAAGCCAAATGTTCTTCAGCTTCTACCAAGACATCTTTTGGATCGTTCTGTTTGATTTTTGCCCCGTTTCAAACTCCATCATTCTTGCAGTCAAAGTCCTTTGTTGCATTTGTTCAGCTTCTGGCTACTTTCTGTGTGCAATAATATTTGAACCGACACAGATGAGCTCCGACTCCTAAACCTCTCCCTTTCTCCGTCGGTGCCAGAGAAACTGTCGGGTCGGAAGCTGAACGTAGCGGAGGTCACCCAGTCGGAGATCGGACAGAAGCAGAAGCTTCAGACGGTTCTGGAGGCGGTCAACAACACGCTGAGGCCTCACGGCTGGACGCTGGAGTGGAGTGTGGACTGTGAGTTCGATACCCTTTTCAGTCCGTGACTTCTTGAAGTAAACACACAAAACATTTACGTACAATTTTAATGTGTGACACTTAGTCCTGTCACAATAACTAATGTTTCTGGACGATTAATCGTCCCAGAAGTTATCGCGATAAACAATAATATTGTTGTTTTGAGACAATTTGCCAGTAACACAATAATAATAGTGGCACAATAATGCAAGAACACATTCTCAAAGTTCAATAAACTTTCTAATTAACATTTAGCACTGCAACTGGAAGGCATTTTAAATATCCAAATAAATCAACTAAACAACAGAAACAACTAATAAAATTAATTATGAAGTCGCCAAAAACAAAATTAACCTTCAGGAAAAGGTTTAGTTGAGACCAAAACTCCAGTCTGAAGTCTTTTACTATCCAACTTTTGGAAGAAAGAGAAAAACGATAAATTTCTTTTAATTTATGACGCGATTATTTGATTTAGTGATTCTTGTGGCAGGCCTAGTGAAACTGGTTAAACACAGCTGAGTGTCTTCATTTTTAAAATGACGAGTATTTCCTTCTAAACATAGTTGGGCAATACCAGTATCACAAAGAACTTCCTAGATAGATGGATACACCTTCCTGCCAAAAGTATTCACTTGTCTGTCTTCAAACACATACCAGATGATCTCAAGTAACATCCCATTATTAATCTATAATGTATACTCTGATGCCTGCTTACCCGTTGCCCACCATTTCATCGTCCGTAACGGCTTCAGTCTTTCTGGGAAAGCTTTTTATTTTTCATGAATGTTTGACTGTCCTTCCATTTGTGAGATCAGTGGCTATGAGAGGCCATTTAAGCTATAATGTATTCTTGCCTCTACATACACTTTCATGCTCTCTTTCATGCTCCATCATAGTCTTTCCCTAGAGAGTGTGGAGGTGTGTGAGAAAACAAGAATACACGATGGCCTCAACGGTATGTGTTCTTGCATTTGTATGCCATTATTACAGTTATGTTACTTGAAAATCGTGTCAAAACAATGTTATCGTTTATTGCAATGAGTTCTGAGACAATTTATTGTCCAGCAAAATTTGCTATTATGACAGGAAACTGAGCAGATGACCAAGAGAAGATGTCATTAAAACACGGCGTTGCCATGCAACAAAGCTGTGTGGTTGCCAAAACAGACAGTTGTTGCCAGATTCAAGTTTTTCAGGGAGATGTGTTAACTGGAAGCAAATAAATGGTGAAGCTGAAGAGGGAAGACGTCATGTCTCTCAAGCCATGTTGTTGTAGCAGAATTTGGCAAATGTTTTCTGATATTGCACAGCTCTACCTAATTAAATTCCTGTTAACATTAACATGATTTTCTTTTTCATTGTCGTCTCTGCAGCGATCCATTCAAAGAACCTGGTGGCTATCGTTTACCTGCTGGTTGCTCTCGCTATGCACTTCCAGGCTCCCATCAGACTCCCTGAACACGTGACTGTGCAGGTGGTGGTGGTAAAGGTAGGGCTCCAGTCGGCCTGTAGGGTCATTGGAAACACTGTAGGCAAGAATATGAATAAATTTGAGTAGTAAAACTATTGATTTAAATGCTTTCTTTCAGTTTGTCTTCAGTATTTCAGTTCAGCTAGTAAAATTCATGTTTCACATAGACTCAATAGAGTCTAAGCTAAGCTACTGCTGCTAATACCTTCATGTCTTTCTCCATTTAACTCTGTCTATTGCTGCGACTGACGGTTGTCAACCATTGCAAACTCTTCTCGATGATTGTGGTGACATTTCCATATGAAATGTTAGGTATGAATTGTGTGTTTCTGATAGCGCTTAGCTGTAATAGCTAATATAAACAGAAATACAGTGAATGACTTGATGTACAATGAATTAAAATTTAAATTTTTTGGATTAAATTATTGCAACAAATTAAACTTCTAGCTATATTCTGTTTATTGAGATGCCTTTGCTTTTAAATTGTGCGTTACGTACCTTATGGCTTGTTTGCTGGGATGAAGGTGTAGACTTGTACATTTCTCACTGTAAGAATGGAAATCTTAATGATGCCGTTAATACTCTTTGAGCGCCCCCAAGTGGTTTTTCTGCTCAGGTCACTTCAGGCGTTGGGCATGATGAGTTGACAGACCTGCATTAAATGAGATGAAGTAACGCCATTATTGAGTCATTGCTGCTGTGACATTTGCATAATTTCTGGTGCAGAATTTTTATTATTTTTTTTAACGTGTAAAAAAGAATTACGTGCGCGACGGTATCAAATGTCCAGAAAGGGGATCCTGCAGAGCCAATTCCAGAAATATCTTCACATTCTAACTATATGTGTGGCCGGGGTGTTGACATTAGAAGCAGAAGCAGGATCAACGTACCTGCAATTAAAACTGTGGTTGATATTGTGTTTATAAGCAATGTGAGTTACTCTCTGAAGTCACAACTTTTATTTCTGTTCATGCAGAAGAGAGAAGGAATCCTGCAGACTGCTGTCGTGGCTAAAGAACTGACCAGCACCACAGAGTAAGACCTACCAAGACATGTTTATGGGTCTTTTTGGAAGTGCTACATGCCTGCAGCTGAGGAACAAACTAATTAATTGTGTAATTTCTCTCATTCGATTTTTGTTGCAGAATGATGCTGGGGCGATTTGGTAAGTCAAAGAAATCCGAAACATCGCGTGAAAAAGCTCAAAGAACTAGATTACCTTGGTAACGATCTGAATTCAGATTGTTTTGGTTCTTCTTACATGTCAGACTAGAAGTGAACAGGTGCTACTTCAGTCACAGATAAGAAAACGACAAAATAACAAAACATCTTTCATCAGATAAGAATAAAACCCGCGAGTCCCCATCGGTCAGTGTTTGTACCTCCTTCAAGTTGTTTTCCTTTCCAGCAGAGCGGGATGCATTTGACACGTTGTTGGATCATGCGCCCGACAAGCTCAACGTTGTGAAAACGGTAATAGGATCTCAGCTTTACAGTGAACATTAGATGTTGTTTCTAAAGTTATGTTTTTATTTTTATCAAAGAATATTTTGTAAAAGTGCTGAACAGTTTTTGGATTCTCCTTTCAGTCCCTCATCACCTTTGTGAACAAACACCTGAACAAGCTGAACTTGGAGGTCACTGAGCTGGAGTCTCAGGTAGCTTATGGATGTATTCTTAAAATCACATCCTATCCAAGAAAGTCATGTTATTTATATATTGTCTAATATATATAAAAAACATATCGTGCATTACAGTTCAATTGATTTCTTTCTGTTATTCTTTTGACTGGATGACATTTTTAAAGTGAATCCCTTCATGATGTGTTATGTTTAATGTGTCTGTATATATACAGTACAGACCCAAAGTTTGGACACACCTTTTAATTCAATGAGTTTCCTTTATTTTCATGACTATTGACATTGTAGATTCACACTGAAGGCATCAAAACTTTGAATAACACATGTGGAAATATGCACTAAACAAAAAAGTGTAAAACAACTGAAAATACCCCTTATATTCTAGTTTCTTCAAAGTAGCAACCTTTTGCTGTGATTACTGCTTTGCACACACTCTGCATTTTCTTGATGAGCTTCAAGAGGTAGTCACCTGAAATGGTTTTCACTTCATAGGTGTGCCCTGTCAGGTTAATAAGTGGGATTTCTTGCCTTATAAATAGTCATGAAAATAAAGAAAACCCATTGAATTAGAAGGTGTGTCCAAACTTTTGGTCTGTACTGTACATATTTATAAAATGTTTGTGTTTCTCTAGTTTGCTGATGGAGTGTACCTGATTTTGCTGATGGGGCTGCTGGAAGACTATTTTGTCCCTCTCTACAACTTTTTTCTCACCCCTGAAAGCTTTGAGCAGAAGGTTGTCTCACTTATAGAAAATTAGAAATTAGAATATATCTATCTATCTATATATATCTATATATAAATATATATAGATATATATATATATTTTAGATGAGAAATATTAATTGCCAGTTTTGCTCCCACTTAGGTTCACAACGTGGCATTTGCCTTTGAGCTGATGCAGGACGGAGGCCTGAAGAAACCAAAGGCAAGACCAGAAGGTATTCCACCATTTCACTGCCTTAATATTACTGCAGATTAAGAGTAAATTCTCCTTAAAGAAAAGGAAAAATAATCACAATTTTAATGCCAATTAACATGAATTGCATGAGTTTAACTTTAAAAAATATCCTGCAGTAGCATAACCTGTACCTGTTCATGAAAATGCTCCTCTAGTGGAAACCCGGTTTATATTGAAAAGCACAACTTTTAAGTATGGTGGAGAATCAGTGATGCTGTGGGCCTATTTCTGCAATTTGATCAACATTTTATGGCCTCTTTGACTCTTTACAAAAACTTTTTTTTGTTCTTAAAGGGTCAACTTTTTTATTACCCATTGAATAAATGTGGAAAAGGTTTCACTGAATTAAAAGATTCATGTACTTTAAGGTTGATTTTTGTTTTTAATGCTTCTTTACCAGGGAAGTCAGTTAGTGTGCAGGAAGCTGTCATTACCATGATCGTCCAGTAGGTGGAGATCTCGGCCTAATCTGTAATCACTTGATTTGTATCCTGCTCAGTTTCTCTCCCCTTGCCTCTGTTTATATATAAGATGGCACCTCAAAACTTAGCTATGACAAACTATTATCATGTAGATTTAATATTTAAATTTATAGTCATAAGTATAAATCTTATAGTTATTTACAAGATCTTTTGATGTTATTTCGCTCTGTGCAGCCACAGTGTAAATGTCCTTTCTCCTTCTATAAATAAATCCCTACTCATCAACTCTGTTCCCAACGTTTACACTAATTCAGCTCCTTCCAGCTCCTGCAATCCCAGCTGATGTGATTATCTTTCATCGCAAGGTTGATTATAGGCAACAAGTGAGATCCCGAACAGAGAAACGCTGACTGGCCCCCCGGTTAACCCAGACCCAGTTTGAATGATTAATTCAGCTTAGTCGCTTATGTAGTACACTGCGACACCTCCAAAAAAGAACAGAAACCTACTTTTGTGCTGCCGAGAGTAATGCAATCATACAATAATCATTTGCGAATTCTTGGGGATCTATTTTAGGCTGCGGCTCTGTGATAAAAAAAAAAAATCGCAAATAGCTTCTCGAAGGAAAGCAGTCCGACGCTTATCGGGCACCAGACTCGTAATGTGGAAAAAGAACCTTCGTGTAAGAGCAATCTAAAAGTAATTATCTCAATTGTTGCCTATGTTTCCTGCAGATGTGGTCAACCTGAACCTGAAATCCACCCTCAGAGTCCTCTACAACCTGTTCACCAATTACAAAAACTCTGACTGAATATCCCTGGCAGTACTCTGGCCAGAGTAACTCTGAACGTCGTTAGGGTCTGGACACTGGAGGCGGCCACCTGGGACTGAGAGACATCATCATTATCTGCAATCCGAAACCCCCCGGAGGAAAGGGCAGAACAAGGCTCTGAGCGTTCTTCTTTAATCATCTTCTTTAATCCAAATGTCAGTATTTATTTATTCCATCCTCGAAAGTTGTCTGCGACTTAAGAAGCTCGGCGACCTTTAGGCGCTGCATTTGAATACAGCCGTCATGGGGAAATGACGACGCTGGAGAATGTTTGTGCTGAAGTGAACTAATTGCCTTCAGTGCTGAATATTTTTGCTGACATTTTCGGCAAAAATATTCAGCTGGATCGTGGAGTTTTTAAGACGTGAAAATGGAACTGAAATTTTAGATTAGAATGTTTTTTCATTTTATTTTTTGTTGCAAAAAAAAAAAAAAGGAAGCCATAATCAGAATAGGAAAGCTTGTTGTGTTTTAGCTCTTCTTATATTTGCTTAGCCTATGCAAAACTCAAGCCGTTAACTCTGAGATGTACGAGATACAAAGCAGTCTGTTCAAAACTTGTACCGATAAGTATGTTGTAAAAGTACGTGAATGTAATAACTGTCCTTTAAAACTCATATTTAATTAAAAATAGTACAAACAAAGCAAATCAACTTATAAAGCAGTTTGTTTGTTTTTTTGCCCTGTTTTGTTTTTTTTTCCTTTTGGATAAAATTTTACGACTTGGTAACATACGGGGTCAAAATGACTGCCTAGGTCCGAAAGTATTTGGGATAAGATACACGTGTAGAAATGAACATTTATATTAAAATCAAACAGACTGAGACACCAGGATTCTCTGAAATGAACACAAACACGATTCTCCTGTTAAAAACCTCTTCATCTGTTCAAGACGACGACTTGGTAATCATTTTCGGTTAAAGTTTTTGCATAATCTACGAAACATTGCAGGGCTACTACTACTATTGAACACCAACACATAAAGAAGATTAAGATGTTTCTCACTGTTTCTGGACTCTATACGGATTGTAGAAGAGACTGAAAGAATCAAAAACATAAAAAAAAAAATCAAAGAACAAAATGAGAGGGATCTCCCAGATTTTTTTTAAGCACAAACTTCACAGCCGATTGCCAGGTAAAGCTGAATATTTTACACTATTACGAAGGCTTTATTACCTCTAATTTATACAGAAACATTTGCTGCGACAGGCAGAATCATTAAGGCAAGGCTTTGTTTATTTCTGCAACGGTACGACACAGCAGATTAAACACTGCAAAATAAGGTTCACCTGATAAATGTAAAATATTTCAAGTGAATTAACAAATTAATAAAAGCAATAAGATAATTTTGATGTAAAGAAAAAGCTACAAACCTTTGACAGACACGTGCAGAGTTGAAAACTCAACTCCAAAATTATACCAAAGATGAACACAATACATATCTAAACCATAGTTGACTCGAAGAAATAAAAACACACGTTAAAGCAACAAATATAGAGAAAAAATAAACCTAATTACGTTTCTTTACAGTTCTCGCACCCACAGACTTGTCAGGATGAGACTTTATGCAACACAGATGTGTTTCTCTGCCATCAGAGGATATGGGAATGCCTCAGTTTGAAATGTTCTACTTAAATAATTAGTCATGCTAACATAACCACAACAATTTAGACTTGGCAGCATTAGCTGTCAGACAAGCTAATGCTGTTTATCTGTGCAGCTCTGAGCACAAACGCTGTAAACGACTGGATACTGTTTTCTGTTCTAGTTTTTGAAGTTTTACAGGCTTTTTCTAGAAAGCTAGAAACAACATAATATGGTGCCTCAATTTTGCAGATATCCTCTCTAAGCTAAGATAATCTATACCTCCTAGACGCTAGCTGTTCATTAGCATCTGTCTTGCCAAGGCAGATATCACCCTAACATTCGCCTCGGCTTTATACAACAATGCCAAATAAAAAAAATCCACAGGCACCTTCAGTTACAAAAAGTACTTTGGTTCTTAAAATTGTACTCATTCCTGTTAAAATTTCAGGTTTTTGTGAAGGAAAAAAAATGAGGCAATGATAATTATTTTCAAAATCTTTTAAAAGAAATGACTCAATATTTGTCCCGCACTACTGAATAGGACAACAGATATGCACCTTCAAAACACTCACTTTGGGATTTAATTTCCATTTCCAGTCTGCATCCCTCAGGCTAACATGGTAATATTTGCCCAAACTCCTGAGGGACTGTGAGAACATTTCCTGTGTCTCCACAGATTTCAGATTTTTAGCTCGCCTCCCATGAAGTCGCTCTTTTGTTGACTTGGACGTACACTTGGATCAGGAAACTGCCAGAACCATATTTGGGTAAGCATCTTGAGATGTTAAGCACCGATTCGCATCAAATCGACCGTAACGTGATTTTTCAGAGAGGTTTTAGATGACATTACCCAGGCCTGGACGCTCCTTCAGGAAGAAAAGACCTTATTCTTCAGTCTGGATGTGCAGAATATACGAACTCATGAAACGCAACCAGAACTTGTTGGAAACTTCTGCAGCATCTTCTGTGTTGCTATGGATATTTTTTATTTTTTTTGCTACCCTCCTCCAGACTGATACCTTTGTAAAATGACATTATTTTGATCTTTGACAACCTTTATGCAAACTGTGACGTTAGCTAAAGGCTGCAGTCAAAGCAAATGTCGAGGAAGTCCTACCTGAACTTTATTTCTGAATCATCAGATAGTTGATCCCGGGGTTTAACTCAAAATGACCGAATCCTTAAAACTGAATCAAAACCAGAGCGTAGCTCTTACTTAAGCAAACTATTGGCAAATTTTGTTATTACATTTCTAACAGATTTATAAGTTACACATGATCAAAACCGCATGTGAAATTCATATGTATGTATGAAGTTTTTTTTTGTTTTTTAAAGATTTACTTTTTGGTAAAAAAAAAGTAAATCTTTGGATCTCTGAAGTGAAGGATACTGACCTGGCCTATATATTCAGTTATCTAAGCTGTAAAAGCTGATGTTGCAATGTACCTTAAGTGCAGCGTCTTCCCCGCGTCTCAGGAGAGCCCTGGTCTGGGGCATCGTCGGGCTTTTAAATGGGTCCCGGCGGAGGTCTGGACCGCTCTCCCTGCGATCCTCCAGTGGCTGCGGCGGCGCGGTGCTACCTGGAGACCTGCTGAAAACGCACAGAGCACGTCTGCTCAGGCATTTTCTAACCAAACTGAATAATTGAGAGAATAGATGAGTCAATCTAGACAGAGATCTTACTGCACCTCTCAGCTGCAAGTTTTTTCTTTTTTTCTTCCCCCTCCTCCTCTCATCTTCATCTCACCCATCAGGAGGAAATAAAAGCCTGGAATGAAACTGAATGAGGATTTCATTTGATGCCTTACGTGTGTGATAGGTTAGATTTGCTTTGGCTTTTTGAGAGAGAATGGCTTTGGAACAGGCAATTCCTGCAATTTGGGTAGAGTAAAGATATTATGGATTTATTTTAGGCCTTTATTTTCTTGTCTCATACCTTTGTTGCTATGGTAACCTTCCACATCTCCCAAATTGCCCTTTCGTCTCCCTTATGGGTGGTCTATATTTCCCCCCGTCTTTTCCCCTCAACAATGCAACGAGCACTCGCAGGTTTTCTTTCCCACTTATTTTTTGTACGCTTCAGTCCGGTTTTCATTTGCTCTGATTTTTTTTCTTTCAGCCGTTTTTGACGTTGAATTGACGAGGCTGGACTCCAGATGTCAGCAAACGGAGCCAGCCAATCGCAAAGAGAGAAGTTTGAACGCTTCAGGCCTCAACAAAGTCACATATCCCCCAGGCTTCTGCAGGCGAAGATTTCCAAACAATGCATATATTTCTCACCTCACACGCACTTGAGTTTATCATAATCCCAAATACAGATCGTGTCACTGAACACAAACAGTCTCATGTGGAAACGCTCTGCTGCAAAGCCTGTATCAAAAAAAAAAAAGAAAGAAGAGGAAGTGCTACCTTCCTTCATGCCACATCCTCTCAGTTGTGCTTGTCTTCCTTTTTGACCCTCAGATGAGTTTTTTTCTTTGACAGTTATCTGCACTTGGGCCTGTTGATCTTGCAGATCTCATTAGTGTCTCTTTTCAGATCGTAGCACAGCCCTCCAACTTCCTGCACCCCGGGTTTTAACGCGTTTCTTTTTTGGAGTTAACTTCTTGTAGAGGGATTATTTCAGCAGAATCTCCCCCGGTCTTGTTGTGGTTGCTCTCAGGGAGCCAGCTGAAGGTAAGCTTATTCAGAAAGTCTTTATGTTTACGACCTTGTTTGAAAGTTGCTGTCAACCTCAGGAAATAGAAGCCACACATACATAAAACACATGTAGGGTGGGGGGGGGTGAAGAAAAGTTGCTCACGGAGGGTTTCCTCTTTGTTCCGGATCCAGGAAACTACAGCTCGACATGCTTCATGTCATGTCTGTTTTGTCAGGTTGTGTGACTTTGGGCGTTCGCCGTGCTTTGTGTCTGAAACCGTAGGGGTTTAAAATATTCTGAGGTAGAGGCAGAGCCATGTGACCCTGCAGGGCTTCGTGGTACCAGAACTCTGCTGTGTGTGCTGCTGACAAAAAGGAAGTGAGCAAACCTGACATTTCCTATTTTGGTGTAAAGAGATTCTGATTAGATTTTGTTGTTTTTTTAAGAAACCACTACCTGTTTCAGACCTTTTGGTGGAAGTCCACAAGTTGTCAGCGAAAGACTTTTATAAGTGGAACTTTTAGAGTGACTCTCAAATGTTTTCACAGCCCTCGTTCATAAACTTCAACGTGTCTCATCAGGGCTTTTGCATCGGACCAACACCAAGTACAGGAGCATTGGGAATGGAAAGAAACTAAAACTTTTACAAGAACATTTGCAAGTCTTTTAGGATAAATGGCTTGCTCAACTTACTTGTCACTTCGTGTGCAGAGGGTTGATTTTGTCATGATCTGCGGTTGTTGGTTCGGACCCAAAAGCAGAGAGGTGAGGCAGCCACTGAGTTTGAATGAATATTTCTAGCAAGTACAAAAGTCCAGGCAGCACAGGTGAGCAAAAGGCTAGGAGCTCAATCACTGGCAAATTTTAGCAAAACAACAACAAGATGTGCGACGGCTAAGACGAGGATACAACGGGGGGGACAAAGACACAGGTGGGATTAAATACACAAGAGGTAATCAGGAAACGTGAGCCACAGCTGGGAGCAATCAGGGCAGACATGACAACACAGACACTAATTGACATACAGAAAAAAAAAAATCCTCACAGAGTTGTAGTTTTGCAATACTCTTTGCGTTATTGCATAATGCACTGATAGGTCCTTCACAGACCGTTCGTTTGTCTGGAGTCTAGACAGTTCGGTTCATTTGCGGAGGTGTGAATGCACAATCAAACTCTGACGCGGACAGAACAAAACGGCAAACTCTGGTTCTCCTACAAACCTCGGTCTCGTCTCGGCTGGAGAGAACTCTGGCGTGGTACGAATCCATATGTGAATGCAGAGCGGACCGGAGACCGCTCTGAAAGCAGGAAGCGAACTACAGCACAGGGTATTCTGGGTAAATACAACCAAAGCAAACACTAGTGGGAGAAATGGCTCGCGGTCTTTTACCAATGTCAAAAGAGAACTCCTACAACCATCTTTGTTTAAGAAAAAAAAAATTCTCTGAACAATGTCTTGTTTTGAGGGTTTCGTGTCATTTCTTTTAGTGATTCTCAGTGTTCTTAGTGCAGCGCCACCACAGGCAAGGAGGAGAACTGTTTTTTCAAAGGGTTTGTTTTGTTTGACAAAGTGAGGTGAAAACGAACAGCAGCCTCTGAAAATGTAACAAATGTTGCAGTTCTGGTCCCCAATCGAATCTACTGGAATATCAAGTGTGAAAACACCATGAGTGACATCTGAAGGGAGTTGGTTGAAATAGGAGACTTAACAATTATACACTACTGCCATATTCCATAAATTCACAACAAGATTTTCCCCAGAAAACTTGCTAAGCTTGGTGGTTGGGTGCTAGCACAATCATTCATCCAGCGGCCCATTGTGTTGGTAAATGTTTAAAGTTAACAGGAAATTTTTAAATATCACTTGATAGTTATGTGTTATTGAAAGATTGAATATTAATACCTGAACACCAAAGTCTTAAAAAATTTAAACATAAAAAAAAAGAGGCTTAAATAAGTAAGTAATGTTTAGCATTGAGGGGAGCACAAGTAAAGTCTGGTGGCCCACCAGGCTTATAAAACACTGAGGGAAACACTGCGCAAATAAAATGCACTGAAATTTGTGGTGGCAATGTAAGAAAATGTGAAAGAAAAAAAACACATTTGCAAGATGCTGTAAACATTTCAACCATAAGCTGCCTGTCAGTAGAATCAGCATCCTCCGTTCCAGCAAATCGATCCCCAGCAGAAACAGGCGTCAGTTTGCTACAAACACATACTAAGCTATTTCTGAAAGAGGGACTTTCTTCCAACACGCCCGATAAGAAGTGTTTCTTCATTCTGCTGCCGTTTGCATGTTCAGCTCTTCCTCAGACGGTGTGTGAGAGCCTCTGACTCCTCTGCAGATTCTTGCCAACGATTCAGCAAAGTGACCGAGCCGTCCAGAGGAGGGGAGATGGAGGCCGCCGCTTTCGAGTACCACAAGAAGGAGGAAGACCTGGAGGTGGAGTCTTTTCAGGGTATGTGTGTCTTAAATGAAGACACGCCATTAAAAAAAAAACTCTGAGTAAAACAATACTAATTAACAATTTAAACATTATTATTAAATAATTTCGAAATATGCTGTAGGTATTATATTTTATTCCTTTAGAATCACAAACTGGAGTTTCCCAAACAGCCTTGAGGTTGAATAAAAGTGAAACATTTTCAGCCAAACATAAAAAAAATTCAGGCAAGTGAAAAATTCACATAGATGAAACTAAAAGTGTAATTTTTCTATGTTTCTCAGTATGAGATAATGACACATAATTGAGAAGTTAATTAATTAAAATTTTTTTCTACTTCTTTGTCAAGGGTACTAGTAACTGAAAATAGTGGCATACATACATTTTTATGTCTCAATAAGTACAAATATAAGAGCATTTCCACAGCCTTCTGAGGTTGACATATGATTCCCTATATGATATATTTTCCATATTGTTCCTTTTTCAGGCCTTAATGGTTTTATGAGATGTTTTGACCCTCGCAACATCTCCTGACTGCATGTGAAAACAGTGGTGCTGATAGTAAAAGTTGGCCGAGATTAAAAGGCTACAAGGGAAAATAAAAGCCCTGCAGAGTCGAGAGATGATTTTCAGGAATCAGTCCGTTTGGTCCTTTTCACCCATTTATCCATAAAGCATTTAAGTGTATTTTTCCAGCCAAAAAAAGATTCCTGACAATGTAAAAAAAAAGATTACTGAAAGTCATTTAATAAAACGTCTTCACTTCTGTTCAGGAGAGAAGAGGAAGCTCATCCAGCCGACATCCTTGAAAGACCCCAAGCTTGAAAACCTAAAGCAGGTAGAAGATAATTTATTTTCTTTTCTGTTGGTGAAAAGACTTATCTCCGACACGTATTTCTTTGCACAAGAATTTTCTTTGCCTTTTTGTAATGTCATTATATAACAACCTCAAACTTTGGCACATTTTTATTTCATTGAGATTTCATGTGACAGAGCGAAGCGTGTGAATTGGAAGTAAAAGTCATCAAAACGCTTTTCTAACTTGAGATTAAAAACTATGTGAAACTACATAAGCTAATGCAAATGGATGCCGTACTTTTCTGAATTTTTTTGTAAGTTAAAAAAAAAATCATACAATTTTTTTTTTTTTCGTGTCACATTTTCTTGTTAACCTATCTCATAAAATCTCATTAACATGCATTGGGTTTTGTGGTTGCAACATGACAAAATATGGCAAAGTTTAAAGGTTATGAATTGTTTGCAACGGTACCATTAGATCAGAGCTTTGTAGTGTTTTAACTGAACATAAATATATGCACTTTTGCATATGGTACCGAACATCAATCATACCTGATAAGAGGGAGAGGGGGAAGGTTTAGTGAAAGTTTAATGAACATAATTATAAGAGGTGATAGGAGACAGATCAGACTGTCTCAGTGGGGAGTCTGACGGATCGCAGTTTAAAACCCTTTGTCGCAGATAAAAATAGCAACTTAAGTATTTCAGGCACATAATGAATCCTTAAATCAGAAGAAAAAATGCAAGTGAAACAGCAGATTTTTCCATACCTGTCCATTTCATTCTCACGTCGTCTCTGAGAATAGACAAAGCTCATTTAAAAAGCAGCTAGGCTCTCATGCTGTTATCTTTTTTTTTTCCATTTGCTGCATTGGTAAAAGAAAAACGTTTGTGAGAAGATGAGGCGTTTGATGTTTCTGACTGTGTGATTAATTGTGTCCTGAGAGGCCTTGGTGGACTGGATCAATAAGACTTTGAAAGCAGAGCACATCGTGATTCAGAGTCTGGAGGAGGATCTGTACGATGGACTGGTCCTTCACCACCTGCTGGGTGAGCTATAACACGCTTGATGTCCCGTTAAATAACTCAATCGTGATTTCAACAACCGGATCGAGAACAAATGAAGCGGGCAGTCCCAGAAGCTTAACCCCGAGCTCATACATAATGTCTTCCTGGTTTCTGCAGCCAGATTAGGCAACGTGAAGTTAGACGTGGAGGAGATATCGCTGACCAGCTCCTCTCAGCTCCGTAAACTGGAAGCCATCATGAAAGAGCTGGACAAGATGCTGGGCGTGGAGGACAGCTGCCCGATCAAATGGGACGTCAAACGTGAGTCAACGCAACTCGACTTGGATTCGGCAACAAAAAGCAACAAGTGAACAAATGTCCCCTTCTGGCACCGACTTCAGCTTCATTTCACAGCAGGCTTTGGTGCTAGCTTGAGGGTGCCATCTATGCTCACACCGGCTGGAAGAAATTTAAAAAGGGAGATCGAGTTAGTTTGAGAAAAATAAGACCAAGAAAACATGGGAAATTTTCCCAGATTTCATAAGCAAATGATTATCTCAATGTGAAATTTGTGCGCACATATTTCTATGCCGTGTTCTTTTTATGATGACGTGACCTTCTGATGATGCAGAGCGATGTGACTCTCAATTTAATCCAGGTGTTACAGAAAAATCTGTGACCCATCATTTCTGTGACCGCAGGGGGCGGTAGTGCAATTATTCTGCCCAGAATAATCTGTGACCAGTGTGATTTTAGCTATTTGAGGGTAAAACATTATTATAAATACACCCAGATTGTAGTGATGAGGTGGCAGAACTCTGAAAAATTGTTGTTTTAAACTCTGATATTATTTACAGGCCTGTGCAGTAAGGTCACAGATTATTCTGACCAGAATAATCTGGCCATTTCTTAATCTGTTACCGATTTATTAAACGGCCACAGTTGGTTTGCATATTTTAATGACAGCACATAGGGATTCAATGCGATGGTCAGTGTTGACCCGACCCTCAAATACAAAGTAATTACATTATATTTTCTCCGTCAGTGGCTTATAAAGGAGCCATGAATCTTACAATCCCAGCTGGATCAGAATTTACCCGGTATTTGCACTCTATCGCCCCCTGCAGTCACAGAAAATGATGCGTACCAGATTTTTCTGTAACACCTGTTTTGGAAATTGCAGCTCCTAAAAACGACAGATCTCTTTTAGTTTGAGTGTTGCTTGAATTCAGACTGGTTTCTCGGCTGCCAGCGCATGTTGATACCTCAGCAAACATTATTTAGCCATTTTTTACCCCCCAAAAGCTGGAGACAGAACAGTTGTTTACGTTTTTCAAGAGAAGTGAAGTGCAGTTTACTGTCTATTTGTTTCATTTTTTTCCTAAAGGCATAATTCTCAGAAAGAAAGATGAGGTTTTAATACTCATAACAGATGTGAGTTAAGTAATTTTAGTTAGTTAGCTAATTGCTGGCCTCCTACCTCAGAAAGTACTCTGGCAGTAACACCAAAGTCCAGTCGGTTATGCTAGCTGCTATGCTCACTGACAAGCTAACTACCGTTAAGCTAAAAGCTATGCAGCTATTTCTTTGTATTTTATGCACTTACACACCAAACAGACATGTTTTCAGGGCATAGAAAGGATACAGGTATCAAAATATTATAATATGCTTAATATGTGTCCCTGGTTTCCCTGAGTCATGAAGCCGTTTTTGAGAACATCCCTGAATTTCGTTCTCCTAAATTACCCTTTTTAGTTGTGCTTCCGTTTTGTTTGTCCGAGGTCCTTTTGGTTTATCTTAGTTGCCACACAGTATGTTGTTGAGATCTGTCACATCAGTCCAAGCTGAAAGTTTTTTTTTGTTTTGTTCTCCATTGTTTGTCTGTCAGTCATCCACAACAAAGATCTCCTAGCAACCATTCATCTGCTGGTTGCCATGGCAAAAGCTTTCCAACCTGAGCTCAATCTGCCGCCGAATGTGAAGATTGACGTTGTCACAGTAGAAGTAAGTCTTTTCAGCCCCAGACCTGCCTGGTGAAATTCCCACACAGCTTTGGCTAACTTTTCATTTTCACCCAGGTAAGCAAGAGCGGAATCAGATCTGAGGTGCAGACTGAAGTCCTGACAGAGGACAGGTGAGTGGATTTCTGCATCTTGCTTGTGTCTTACTTTGATTTCATTAAAAAAACAACAACAAAACAAACAGAAGTCATATCACATTTATTTTCCTTTTCTGTAGCAATGCAGGCTCAGACTCCTCCGGCTATCCTGAAAGTGAGTGAAAGTGGTCAGAGGTTGAGCTGATGTGACATCTTGAATGTCATCCAAACGCCATTAAAGCCTACGAACAGATTTTTTTTATGTCTCACCAACCCAGGGGAAGATCCCATTGAGCAACTGCTGAAGCTTGAGGCTAACAAGGTCAACACAGTGAAGAAGGTATAAAAATAAAAATAAAAAGACGACAGGAGGAGATATTCTGGCATTGTTCAAGGTGTTGATGTTCATCTTTAGAGATTTGTAAAGATAATGCATAAAATGCATCTCATACTGTGTGGGCTTGTGGTCCACACTTCAACCTTCACTACAGTGAACAAGTCTGCTCAGCCCTGTCACTGTAACATTTAGTTTAGGGATTATACCATGTTGCAGATCTAAACTGCAAAAAGTCCAGTCAATTTAATATCACTTCACAAAAATAGGCCAACGAGAAATTAATTGACCGTTGATTTTTTTAATCCGTAATGTAAAATGATCTAATTAAAGCAGAATGCTTTAGTTAGCTCCACAATTAGCAATGCATGTGAGTATGTGCATCAGTGATCATAGGTATGTTAGCTTTACTTACACTCAGTTGATTAGGCGAGACAAGGCTGGGCATGTTTATTAGCACAGCGTGATCCATACACAAGATAGTTCAAAGTGCAAAAAACTGTTCAAGAAAAAGATAAACAAAGCAATACTTGTAATCATTTAAAGATGACATAAAAATAAATAAACAGTAAAATGCACATTTAGACAAGATGAGTGTAATTTCCTTGACCCACAAAGCTGGCTTACCCTGTTGATGTCAGCCAATGACGGTGACCGGTGACCTCCTCACCCGGCGAGTCAGGGCCGTGATAAAAGCAGCCTGACATTTGCCCACTTTGGTGCATCGATCCTTTCACAAAACACAGGGAGGCAGCAAAAAAAGCGCCTTAATCCGGCCTTGAAGTCTTTTGTAAGAGCTAATAATGCTTCCAGTCCCGATTTAAAGAATCCAATAGTTTCTGGACGTCGGGCTTACAGGGAGTTTGTTCCAGAGCCGGGGAGCGTAGAAACTAAATGTTGCCCGCGCCGGTCCTAGCAACACTGAGTTAACGAGTCTCTGAAGACCTGATGTGTCTAAAAGGTTCCCACGAGACGTTCAGGTCCAGCACCATTCTGTGTAGTTCAATAACACCATTTAAAAATATATCCTTTTACTAACAGGGACTGGGTGCAATCCTGTGGTGTGATCCATTTTCCTGGTGCTGGTCAGGACTGTGGCAACCAGGTTTGGGTTAAGCTCTGATTAATTTTCTTACATATGCCGGTGAAGGCACCATAAATATGACATATCCTAGGGAAACAAATTTTTCACTTTACACCTTTGGCTTTGTAGGTCTGGGTCTAAAACCACACCAAAGTTGCTTGCATGTTTTGTTATTTTTAGCTTAATTGGATCTAGTTGAGTGCTGATCTCAAACATCTCATTTTGGATACCAAAAAGGGGGAAAAAAGCAGACTAAGTGACTATAAGGGTCTTATAAAATAAAATGTGTCATCAGCATAGTTATGTTAAGCAAGTGAATTTGTAAATAAACGTGGCCAGACGATGGCGCCTGGAGGAACACCGCATGTGACTGGTGTTCACTCAGACACAGCTTTTCCAAATGACGTAATGAAGTCTTGATTTGCTAAGTTAGATGTTTAGCAGTTTCACAAATACCCATCAACTGTACTGTTTGCTAATATTTTACTGCAGCAAATGAGCACTGAGATCCAGTAAAGTAAAGACAGAAGCATTTGATGCAAAACTATGTCCTTTAAAACATTCTAAAGTTATCCTCCTTGCCAATAATCCTCATACTGCTTGACCTACATGTTTATACAATGTACTGTCATAGTTTTGTCTCTCTAGAGAGGAAATACCCTGTTTGTCGTATCAAGCAGCCGATATTGTGAGGCGACGCTGTCATTACTTGTAGACCAATGCCCTATTGACAACTTTAGATGAGCTTAGTGTGCTCAAATGAGTTTCGCTGGGCTTTCTCAACAGGATTGCCTTCAAATCTCCAGGTATCTCTGAGTCCAACTTTCAAAGGACTACTTTCATTAACATTCTCTAATCTAATCATATGTACATTTCAGTACAAATAGAAGCCATTAAAAGTGAACTAATTAGAGGTGTCTTCAGGATGCCAGCGATGACCGGCATTTTGATCCTTCACAGGTTTTACTTCTAAGAATACAACGCAGATAAAAGGCAAAGAATATGGACTTGGTGGTTTTATCGGCAGAGGAAAATCACACTGTGCCTGTTGCCTTAGTTTTTATTGGCTGTTTATTTTGCTGCCATTCAACGTACTACAATTAAACTTTGTGAACTTTAGTGACTTATTAGCCAAGTGTCTCTTTTCCTTCTCTGGTTAATTTTCAGCTGTTTGATCAATTTATTGGGTGACTTTTAGTAATGGCTGCACACAATAACAGATGCTGCTTTATTATGAGCCTGATTACATAATCCCCTACTGTCACTCACACTACAGTGGATTTCTTTGGTGATAGCACCTTTACTTACTCACTTTCTTCTCAACTTCCACTTTCAGGCCATCTTACACTTCGTCAACCAGAACATGGCAACCCTGGGTCTGCAGGTGGCTGATATGGACAAACAGGTTTGTTTATTACAGGCTGCCGAGTTATAAAAATAGACCCGACGCTTAGCTTTCCTGAGATTTTATCGCTGTGCATATGGGCGAGATCCAAAGCCCCGTGTTTCTGTTCCAGTTTGCTGATGGAGTGATATTGCTGCTGCTGATTGGTCAACTGGAGGGCTTCTTCATCCCGCTGGTTGACTTCCACCTGACCCCTGTTAACGACACTGAGATGGTGGGGGATATGTGATTTTTAAAGTTTGAAGTCTTCTTTTCATTAAATTTCAACATCTTAACATCTTTTTTTTATATATTTAAAATAAACAATTGTGCGATAAAGTCCTTCACTCTACTAGGATTTCTAAATACCTTTGCTTTTATGTATCTAATTTCTTATCTCTCCACTCAAAACCGGGCACAAGTGCCTGTTATGATGCATGTTTTGATCAAATGTATTTATGCAATTAACATCATAAAGCACTCATGCCGTGCCAATATCTTTGATCTTAATTTACATTGGGCCAACAGGATGCGGCCTGTGAAGGTAAAACCTCTTCTATCTGAAATATGACGGGTTCATGAATAATTCAACATCTTTCCTCTCAGACATATAGACCGTAAAATGATTTTAAAAATCATTTAAAAACAATCCAGAATATATCTTTGTGCCTGATGTTTAGTAGTTATATGTTAAACACACCTATTACCAAGAGTTAGAGGATTTTTAACAGTTAATATCAAAAACACAAGGCGTGGCTGGAACTGCAAAATTAAATATTGATGTTATATCGGAACATAATTTGTAATTAAGGAGATAAGACAAGTTTTAAACCACATTAAATGTAAATGACCATTATTTAAACTCACTTTGATTAATATGTCATATTTTTTTGTGCTTTGTTTTGGACTGCAGCTTCATAATGTGACGCTAGCCCTGGATCTCCTGGAGGATATTGGCCTGCAGCTGCCCAATATTGAGCCGCAAGGTGAGGAAAATGACGCCACTTTCCAGAGGAGCAAAAAGCACAATCACAACACATTCTGGCCTGGTGGCAGAAAAATTTACTGTCTGTAAAATTACTGCAAACCGAGTCAGATAGCTGAAAGCGCCCCCGCTTCAAGACAGCAGTGTCAAACTAATTCATATTATCTCCTCTATCAGCAGCATTTATCTGGCTGAAATGGGAAAAGCTAAACATTTGTGTGTTTGTGTGTCAGGCGGGACGCTTTGTCCACGGTGGATTTAATCGCTGGAGTGGAGGGAGGGATTGACGCTGTTTCACAGGGAAAAGATGAAATTGTTCAGGGAATATAAATGAGCGTGGCTTGTGTCTCAGTATTTATACCTGAAGATTATTTTCTCTGTCTCAGGCCACCGTCATTCCTTTAGAGAGGAGCAGCAGAAAAGGACAATGTTGTCTTGATGTCCTCTGATAGGAAAAGGGATTTAACCCGACTCCTGCGCTGTAGGAGCGTTTGCCTGAGAGGAGGAATCTATATTCATGAGCCGTGCTATCCTGGATATAACTCAGTTATCAGGCTCAAAATGTTGATTGTATCCATGTACTACAAAAAAAATTAGTGTCTCTTAACTCCAATTTGAAAATTACTGTAGATAATATATACTATCCATCCATTTCCTAACACCCTTGTCCCTAATGGGGTCGGGAGGGTTGCTGGTGTCTATCTCCAGCTACGTTCCGGGCGAGAGGCGGGGTTCACCCTGGACAGGTCGCCAGTCTGTCGCAGGGCAACACAAAGACAGACAGGATACACAACCATGCACACACACACTCACACCTAGGGAGAATTTAGAAAGAAAAATTAACCTGACAGTCATGTTTTTGGACTGTGGGAGGAAGCCGGAGAGAACCCACGCATGAACAGGGAAAACATGCAAACTCCATGCAGAAAGACCTCGGGCCGGGAATCGAACCCAGGGCCTTCTTGCTGCAGGCAACAGTGCTACCAACTGCGCCACTGTGCAGCTAATATATACTAATGATACAATTATAAAACCTCCGAATATGAGTTTTTCATCAAGCAAAAAAAAGATATTTCTCCTTTTGATGCTTTCAACCAATTTACAGCATGCAATGCATAAAAAGACAAAACTGGACAATATAGTACATTGGACGAAATATTTCCTGTTTTTGGTCAAACTGGGTTATCAGAATAATTTCTATTAGCAAAATGGGAGAAGAATTTGAGATTTTTAGAGAATTATTTTGTACTTTTTTTCCAAATTGAGGAGAAATATGCCTGAAAATAATTTGGGAACACACAGAAAGCAATTTTATAACTTAATAAGTTTCCGATTAAGGTTGATGAATGCAACATTTGAATGAAATGGTAGTGCACCTGAGGATTTCAAACTCCACTTTGTGACATCATGGAGCAAATCTTAAAAATATCAGGCCAAAGATCAGAGAGGGAATTATGGACCTCGATAACTCCGGTTCATTGTTGGGGACAATTTTCATCCTTTAAAGTATTAAAAACCAGTCGGTAATTATTGTGTCTCACAAATAAATGTGTTGTTGTGTAAAATGCAGCTCGAACTGCAGGCTGAAGCTGTTCAGTGAACCTCATTATCCACGTTGACACACGTTGCCGCTCCGAGTGGAAGAAGCCATTGTTCTAAAGGAAACACAAAAATCAGAGTTACAGTTTGCAGAGGCACTCATTTGGAAATGTTGAATAAATATCTACTTTGGAGTAGCCATTTCAAAACTCAGATCTTAGCCCCACTGAAGATTTTTAAGCAGATCTGAAAAGGTGTGTGTGAACAATTCAGTTGTTACCGGTCTGGAGGAATCAGCCAAAATTCCTGCCAGCTATTGCGAGAAACTTCGGGAAGGATACAGAAAAATTACACTAAATCGATTTGCATGGCTTTGGATGGCATCACATAATATTGTATAATACAGCAACGTAATGAATCTACTAAAATTTGACCTCTTCATCGTCCTGTGCAGTGTAGTATTTAACCACCTTATGACTTTTTATTGCATTGAATGTAGTCGCACAGTAAAACACTGCAGCAAATAATATTGTAGAGAATACCATTAGAATATTAGAGAAATATTCATGATATTTTTGTAGTACTGGGTGTTTATTAACATAAAGATCTTGCATGACAATATAAACCACTGGTTGCTCTCATGCGTTAAATATAATCAGTTGCTGTGTAACTTTTTTCACTGCAAATAGGAGAACAATGGAGTAAGGAAAACAACCGATGTATCGGGACCTGAGTCCATCAATACCAAACAGATTGATTTGGTATTGATCCAGCATTTGGTATCGATGGATACAAATCCATCAGTAACCTTTCCTCTCTGTAGATCCGTTACCGACTGGATTATCTTCTGGCTGAGTTTCAGCTTCCCTCTTACAGGCACTCAAACTCGCCCATGCGCTTCTCCACCGGACACGCACGGCGCCTTTTCAGTTTTAAAACAAATTCCCGGCACTATAACTGATCATGTAAAGAGCGGGACGATTAATCTAAGCCCAGAGGTAGCAGTTAATTTAATTCATTTTTGCAGTCTTTTTAAATAACGCCATAATTGCTGTAATGAAAGGAGGAATTCCAGGAGTAAAGGCCTTTAAACAGCAGCATGCCGTGCGCGTTAATTAGATGAGCAGGCGATGGAGTCAATCTTAATGTCTCGTTCATTCACTTATTGAGTCCCACCAAGGAAAGAGAGATCAAATTTCTGCCTAATGGCTTTTTCTTGTCCTCCTGATCTGTTGACCTGCCTGAGTGGATTGTGAGAGGAGCTATTAGCTAAAGTCCACAAAGTGTCGTCGCAGTCACACTGCTTCGACTTGGCCTGGCTGTTTAGGTAACGTTTGTCCCGTGAATATTGTGACAGATATCGTCTCTCAGGACGTCGCCGCCACCTTGAGGGTCCTTTACGCCCTGTTCAGGAAGCACAAAAGGAACTGAGGGAGGAAGACGCTGGACGAAGACGAGCCGAGCTGCTGAAAAATCAACAAGAAGACGGGAGAGGAAAGTGTTCACTGTATAATTTATTGCTGTATTTTTTATTTTGGGTCATACAGATTTAGACAAAAACAGTGGGGTCTATTTGGGAACATTTTTAGCTTTTATGAATAGGGGCATTTTATGTAGTATAGGCTAAATGTGCGTTTTTGTTTTTTTTTAAATATATATTTTGTAAATATATTGAGAACTCAGGTTGAAAAGTAAATCTTCTCTTGATTTAAAAAAAAGTATTAAATTTTACTTTTATTAAATTGGAGGACAGCAAATACTTCAGTGTTGGTGGCAGCAGGAAACTGATATTTCTTTAAGACTGCACACCTGACGGAGCCCCAGGTAGAGAAGCATGACTGAAGCAGCTGATTGGAGTCAGTTTATGCAAATAAAGCTTAGCATCCAGAAAACTGCTAACATCTGACTGGCATCACAGAAAAAAAAATGGCCGGCAGCAGAAAAGTAAAAAAGGAAAGAAAGTAGGAAACAGTCATTCACAGTTTAGACCAGATTTTGTTTTACAGGTTTTCCGTGCTGAAACGTATCAGTGATGTGCCGAAAATGAAATATTTTTTACTGTTGCCACTAAAACCTTCGCAAAGTTTTGTCTATTTTTATATTTAGGAATGTTATTGTGAATAATAAATTTCTCTGACAGTGACAGTATCATCAACATCAGCGATTAGAGTTTTAAATCTTAACCGCAGATGGACGACTAACAAGACTTGCTGTAGATAAAGAAATATTCAAGGTACGACATGTGGATGTAATTAACTGTAACGTAATTGACTGCATAAATATTAGGCCATATGTGTCCTTGGTTGGGTTAGTAGTTCAATAAAGCTTCACTTCCTGGTAAAACAATTCATAGTTTTCATCTGTCTCCTCTTATATTTCAAATTCAACCTGAAGAAATTGTTTATAATTGTTGCATGCCGTGATATTAATGATATTAATGCTTCCTCCTGTGTTTCTGCTAATGTAATCTCTATAAAAATCATTTTCACACCCAGGGTTGCCGCCAGGAGTCTTGGGCCCCATGACAAAAAATTTAATTGGGCCCCCCTTCACACCTGCTGTTACAGCATCTTGAGCAGTATTTACTGCTTGCGAATTTAACATGCAAAAGTCCACATACAGTATGCAAATAGGTTGCTTAATTTAAAAAAAATTAGTTTTAGTTTACTGAAATGTCTCTCCCCACGAGCAACAGTCACAGGCAACGTGCAAAATATATATGAACCAGTCCTGACTTCTCAAAAAATGCTGTGTAGCCTGTCGGTCAGGGGCCCTTGGAATTGTCTTAACTTTTACCCCCAATATGGCGCCCCTGTATATGGATGAATACATATTACTGGGTTAGACATTACGTGATTTATCGTAAACCATACATGCACCATTGCTGTCCATTAAGTCAAAAATATCGGTGGTCAGGGAAATACCACAATCACGCAAAGAATCTGAAAAAAGGACGCAATATTTAGCGGTTAATTCAACCCTATGACAGCCATAAATAACAAAGTTCAAGGGTTTCAGATTAATAAAAAGAAGAAACAGTACGACTACAATAGGCCTTCGCAGCGCTTAGCTGCTCGGGTCTAATTAATAGCAGTTTTCTTTCCTATCCAAACGTTTTGTATGACACTAACACATACGGACAAGTTCCCAGGTATTTGACGTGCCGTTGTTTGGGGATTACAGAGCTACAGAAATGATGTTTGATGTGCTATTTGGGGGAGTTATGTGACACGCCATAGTGTGAAAGTCAGAGAAGATTAATGTCTTTCAACTCTGCATGAAAATCAGCAAAAAGGTCACAAATGCAGCCTGACAACAGCTTCTAATCCATCGGGAGGAGTAATGATCATTTTCAGATAAACGCTGAACTCTTAACTACTGCGAGGTTCACCGGATTTCTCAGCGTTTGAAACCGATTGTCAAGCAATTTGTAGGAAGGCAAACAAAAATAAACCTCTGGATACATGGTAGCTGGAGCCCATCCAAAAATGTCGACGGGATACATGAGTAATAATATCTGTCTCATGTCGCAGCAAGCAGATGCATTTCTTCATGGACAAAAAGAGGAACAGAGCCAACAGAAGAGGATCAACAACAAAAAAAGAAAGAAAAACTGACTGTAATTATTATTAAACTCTTGCCCCCTGGGAAAAGAGTGAAAACATGTTGTTCTCTTGAGAAAATCACTCGTTGCTCTACTTTGCTCTTTTAACAGAGGAGTGCTCTGCTGCTCTGGTGTTTCCAACGTTGTGACTTTCTGCAGCGACATCTTCACGAGGCACACCAAAAAAAAAACCTTCCACAGCCACTGCTGGTCTCGTTGTCTGCTTTTGGTAACAAGTGCACAAGTCTTATCTTTTATATTCGTATGCGATTACAATTTTTCAATTTGAAGACACAATGACTGGGATTAGAGAAGGGCAACCGAGTGTATAACAAAATCCAGACTTGGAAGCAGTTGGTGCAAAAAGCAGAGAGAGTCCTTGGTGTGAAGTCGTGCGACCTTTTTTTTTCTCTCTCTGCATGTCATTTCATGCCGTTTTGTCCTGAAGAATGACCAAATCTTTTATTCTAATCCTCTTTGCTTCTGTCCAGTCAATTCAACTATTTCTGTTGGCTTACAGTGAGTTGCGAAAGACAACTTTATGTGCTTTTTCTCATTGATAACGTTATTTTGTTGGTGTTTTATTTGATGGCCCATCACAGGGCAGCGGATACTTTGTAGAAATGCTTCTTCAAGAACCGCTGCAAGTTCTTTTGTGTATGTCTCTGCTGGCTTCTGACTTTCCAGCGTAGCTCAAGCTCAGACAGATTGAACGGAGGCTGTGTGTATGAATTTAAATCTCCAAAACTTGCCACATATTCTCAACTTGATTTAGGTCTGGAGATCAAATGGGTAATTCTACCTAATGAATATGATTTAAATCTTATTCATTAGGCATTCATGCTGCATGCTAAGCATCGCTGTATAAAATTATTAAAGAATATCATCCGTTTTCTTTCTGTTGCTGCTCTCAGGAGTCATTTGGGAGGTGATGGTTATATTTTACATACAATCATTTCAGAGCTGGAGGCGTTGAAGGAGGTGTGTTTGAACAGCAATTAACTGCTGCGTTGATTCATTAAATACCAGACACCTGAGGTTTCAAAAAAGTGTTTACAGATTTGTGTTAAAGTAGGCCTAAAAGCTCTAGATAGTCAGACAGACAGAAAAAAAGAAAAAGTGAAAGACAGAAGGAAAAATAAAGAGAAAAAGGTGCCTTTGCAGAAGAGAGTAGTTCACATAAACAGATACTAAACACATGTGGCTGTTTTATATAAGTTTTAGACATGTTAAAAAAAAATCTGAGTTACAACTTATTTAATGAAAACATTTAAACCTAAAACCACAACTAGACGTTTTCAGAAGAAATGTAAAAGGGGCCTAAAGCGTGTGTGTCAGCTGGAAACCAGCATTCTGATGGTGAAAATTAGCAACAATGCAAAGGTAAACTAAAATGCAGTCAATAGCATGTGGAGAATCTATACCATTAATATTATCATGGACTTACAGACATTAGTGTATAAGCTAAAATTAGCCAAAATGCTAAGGTTAGCTTAAATGCAGTCTGTAACATGTGTCATATCACCACCATGTTGATCTACATAATTGACTTAATCTATTCAGTATGATAAATATAGCTGAATCAAAGGGCAAAGTGCAAAGGACAAGTAAAATCCTTTCTTCCTCGTTTTTTAGAGGGAAAATGAAGGTGCAGCTGCATCCATCAAGGCAGGTGATGAACTAAGCATTCAGAAATTAAAAATGAGGCGGGTTCAGTGTGAGGTACAGAGCCGCTGTGCTAAATATAAAACCTCTGGTAACTGCAGATAACTGGTAACTCGCTTGCGCCGAGCGAACAGAGGTGATCGGCGTTGGCGGCGAGTTGTAAATGATTTTATTAACCTTATTGTAAATTCTTTAAAATAGTTAGGATAATGTTTTCTTTCCTGCGTTGTGAAGGCGACATGCGCAGAAGAGAGCTTTGAGAGAGCTGATCTATTGTTTCCACAGCAACGACCAGAAGCAAGACCTCGCCCACAGTGAGCTCCAAACAGTTTGTTTAATCTCAACGTTGCGTCACGCAGGTATTTTTGGTGTTGTTAAGATTAATATCCAGTCACCGTGTCTCTTTTTAACAGTTTTGGTCTTGGATTTTCAGTTACCTCAGGAACGAGAAACCTCTTTTGACGGGTTCCTTCCTGAAAAGGAATTGGTCAAAGCTAGCTCTCAAGATCAGAGCAGAGTCTTTTGGGAAGATTCTTCCGATGTTCCCGATGGAAAAAACTAACCCAGACCGGGAAGTTTGCCTTGAGGAAAAGAAAGTAGACTTGTGAAATCACAGCCATTTCTTTTACAAAGATAACATCACAAAACGGTACTCAAGCTGAAATCACAGTCCTTGGGAACGATTCTTACAGTGTTCCCAAGAAATAAACGAATCCAGTCCTGGAAGTTTGCAGTGAGGAAAACTAAGATTCAAATGTCGCTTAGATATGAGTTCGGGTCAGCGTCACAGATCTAACCTCTGGTTCACCTTTACAAAACTGTAAGGCTCTGAGTAAAAACAAGTTTTAATGAGTGACTCCACTTAATAAAATTCCTCATAAATATTTATTTATTGCAGTGGTTCTCAATACAAGTTATGTTTAATTTAAATTATAACTTAAGTTGCTTTAAACTTTATTTATTTTTTGTTTTTGTTTTGTTTTTCCATGTCCTGGACGGCTGAGAACCTATAAATATGTAGAAATCGTGTATCTGGGAAGTATCATAAGTTAAAGTTAAGGGTCAGCTTCAGAGTTTTCTAGAAAAATATTCAGATTTTATTTTGTGGCTTTAAAGGCTCTACATTGAAGCTGATAAGAAATAAAGGCTTTTTTTTTTTTTTTTTTGTCTGCTGCAAGAGCCCCTTTGCTCTGGGCTCCCATACAGAGCTGTGGGCTAATGCTAACGCTCAGCCGCTCCGTCCTGTTTCAAACTCTTCTTATTAAAGTAAGAATTAGAGAGTTAAATATAACTAAAATATTGGCTACCTTCGACAGAAAAAGGAGCTAAGTCTATGAAAGCAATGTAGCAGTTTTGGTAGTTTTGATTTCCAAGGCCTAACGAGGCAGATTCAGCCAAAGTAATGAAATAAACTGCAGTCTGATTTTTATTGCTAATGTGTTTCTTCCTATTGAGCAATGAAAGTAAATAAAATGTGTTATATGTTTTTTGCTTTAAGTATTTATTTAGTGGAGGGTTGTTAGCTGTGCTGCAGAGCACTAGGAGCTAGCTAGTGAGCTAGCTCCTCACTTCAGCGGCTCTGAGAGCCGGTACCGTTCAGCTGCTACACTTTGGACTGAACCATTGTTCTAACAATGGTAGGGGGATCTAACAATGTATTCTTATTTTTTTTCTTAGGGGAATGGCAGATTTACTTGTTTATTTGTTTCTATTGCCTTTTTATACTGATATTGTTTAAATACAAAGGTTTGTTTTATGATTGATTCCCCACATACCACTGATACCATTGATGCTGACATTAGCATTTTGGCTAATTTTAGTTTATACACTAATTTTAAGATACTGAATAGAGAAGTCCACGCTAGTCAACTTGCTTGTGATTCTCCACGTTATTTAGTAAATGCTAGCTAAGCTTAGCATTGATGCTAATTTGTAGCATCAGAACACCTGTTTCCAACCGACGGGCACACGTTTACGGGCCCCGTTTAAATTTCTTCAGAAATTGTCTAGTCTGCACATACAATCCCAACTCAAAGACATGGACTTTTCACCTGTTTGGGTTTTAGGCTAAACCATCAGGTAGAAGCAGCACTGGGCCGCTGAATTACCTGTAAAGTAGGAGACCTTTACTTTAGACAGACTCCAGTACTAAAAGGTGGTGATGCAACATAAGAACCGCTGCTGCAATCATCATCATCATCATCAGTGTTTCTCTCTGCAGTAGTCTAACCCGTTTAAGTAGATTTTGAAATCAACTTTATTCCATCCACACATCTGCAGACAACCAGAGGCATAAAAATGTGGGATTATGTTTAATTCCCTTTCTCTTCAGTACTTTATCCCCGACTCTACGTGGATATTCTGCAACAGTTTTAAAGTCAATAAATAAAGGAAAACTGACTCGGTTTGTTCTGGCCGTCTCTTCATAAGATCCGCTGTGTGTGATTCCTGTGTGACGTCTGGTCAGCAAACATACACAAGGCGTTACGTAACCAGCGGCGCCACTCCTGAAGAATGAGGAGAAATCTGGGAAAATGTCACAGTGGAAATACATTTTCTTTTTAAACTTGGGTTGTGTGCGTAAGGAAGGGATGTAAAAATTAATTCAAACATTTTAAGTGAGTCCATGTGTAACTCCTCATTGATAACTTAAATTAATATTAAAGCTCAATGACAATTAGTTTATCTAAAATAAAGTTGCTTTATGTGTTCAGATGCAGGTACAGCTGCCTACTGTAACATTGTGATTTCTTACCCCATATGAATATATTAATACATCTTCTTAGAGATGTTTCTGTTTCAGTGTAAACTCACTCCTACTCAGGCCTGTAACAAACACTATTAGATGGTAACTTGCAACTTCTTATTGCCGGATAACAGAAAAATGTCTTGGTGAGCTGCACTAAGTATAGGTTTAATATTTGTGATTCAGTGATGAAATATATTGCCATGTTTCCTGTCCATTAAATAGTCTTTGATTTTATTGTCGGTGCTGCATTGTTTTCTGTTATTTTTATTAATTTATTTGTCATTACATGTAGAAGTCTTGTCACAGATACTCAAGTGTATTTAGATCTGGACTTGGACTAGGCTATTCTAAGATATTTTTATGTTGATTCATTTTAGCTTGGACTGTTTCTTCAAACCTGTTGTAGTGCTGGTTGGCCTCTAGCCTTAGAAAAGTTGTTTTTTTCTAACAAGTTTTCAGATTTATATTACCTTCATCCATGTCTCCATCGCCTTGGATCAACTTGATTTATTTGTTTGTTTTGGGACATGTGACTAGAGCTGCTGCGTTTTTATTTGAATAAAATGTTGAAGGGCATGGATTAGCTTCCTTCGACTTTATAAAACACGTTGGGATTTGAGGTTGTAACTTCATAGAAAAAAAAAAAAGGATATCGCTTCAGAACCAAAAAATGAACAAATGGAATTGTTTATTTATATAAATGAGCAATAAACAATAAACAAGCACTACATGAGACCATCAGAATAATCAGATAAATTTTATCTTCGGTTACATAACATGTATGCAAAATATAATCCATCAATTCCAGTTTAAAAAAAGGGAGTGGGATTTTATTAAATCCATCTCATTCAGTTTAAATATCATATTCTAGACTGCCTTAGTGTTTTCAACTGAATCTATATTTTTTAAACACGATGAATTGTTAAAATGAATTGTATAAACTCAATAGAAATACCTCCTCACATTTTTTTGTGGTGTCATTACATGACTCCACCACTATGGCGACTTTACCAATTACTCCACATCTCTAATTTGAACATCAAAAGTCCATAATGCTGCTGATTGAAGATCATAACTTAATCTCCAGATATACTTTCCAAGTGTTAGAAGTACAGTAGTTTATCTGTGTATAATAAGTCCGGTTCGGGGTAAGGCTGTGTGCTGCATCAGATGGATCTTAATGTGGTGTCAGTGTTACTGAAGCTCCGGCTAAAGTAGGCGGGGTGTTACGGAGCCGAGGTCTAATGGAGTTTTAATAGATAAATGTTGGAAGGATGTATCTGTGGCTCTGCAATAACAACAGGATGTGGAAATCCAGACAATGGCTTTTAAATGGTGATGGATGGGAGCAATTTGTTTCATGAGCAGGAATAGGAAGAGTGCTCATAACCGGGCAAGCGGGAAGTTAAAGGACTCAGATGGATTGGCGTGGTGGTAAAGATGGCAGCAGGAAGAAAACAGCCTCACCACCTGAACCTGGGTCTTCATCTCTGGCAGAGTTGGTAAAAGTCAGAGCTTATTAGGAAATCCTCCACGGGACTTTGTTCTGGCGATGATGGAGAAAGCTTTATTGGTTGGGTTGCAGTTTGTGGCAGCAGGTGTCTGGTTTGAAGCGAGGTGTTGAGTGCTCATGTGGCGTGTCGCTGTCTGTCTGCTGACTTTTTCACCCTCAGCTCATTGCTTTAATGATGTTGCCATGTTGGCGAGCTCTGAGGCTCTGTCCCCGACCGAGGACCGCTGTCTCAGTGATAGATGCATCATTGCGTAATGTGGTGATTAACGACGAGCCATTGAAGATAAATTAATTTTGGGGTAAATTAAGCTGTAAAACCAAAACCTAACAAAAGGCAATGAAATTAAAAGGTTAGCAGCGTTTGGGTGAAAGGTATGAAAAAGTTTTCAATGGTGTTTTAATAGTATAATTTGCATTAAATTATAGCACAATGACAAAAGTATCAGCGAAATTAGTTTAGATCTTTTAGTTAGGAAAATATGTGCTTTTTTAAATTAAACATTTCTACATATATCATAAAAGAAAATTTATTCATCTGCTCTGTTTTTGTATTTAATCAAGTACGCTCTGATTTTAACAATTGCTTGATGATCTGCAGTGTAATTGTGACAAAAAAAGAAGAACTATGCAAAAGGGTGAATACTTTGTCACAGCTCTGCTGTTCTTCTTATGATTTAGTTGGCATGAGTGCTCCACTTAGGAACGTGACTTCCTGCTTTATCTTCCTGATTAGATGAAAGTCTAGATCTGCTATTAGATCAATCCTTAGCATTTCCCATGGAGGAAAAAAGGCTTGCTGTAACTGGCACTTCTTGTCTCGCAAGCTTTTGGCTCGGTGCAAGACGCCAGCTTGCAGAAAGCACTCGGACACGACAGCACACAAGGTGCAATGTGGTCTGGCAGCGGGCTGCTGACAGAATTAATGTCAATTAGTGACACCAGAACTGATGAGCCAGGGCCACTTGTCCTTTTAGCGCTCAAATACAGCAGTCAAACAAGCTGCTAAGAATGCCGCTACCTGGTGGATGGTTGCAAACTCTTGTTCTTTCACAACACAGGTGTTTGTTCCCTCACATTCATGATTGTTTGTTTTTAGACCAACGTGCTCATGACATCTAATGCCCCCTTCCCTCTGGCTCTGACTGTTCGCAGTGGGGGCCGAAGGCTGGATTCTCTAAATCACTCTTTGAAGAAAGTCCAAAGAACCGAATGCAATCTTGGCGAAGGCATTGTGGAATTTATGTGGGCCATTTACGAAGAAATACTACCTTACCATAATGTTTTGGTGGGAAGTACTGTATATCCTAAACCTTTGATATCCCTTAGTAAATCTCTGGAAACTGGACAAGGGAAGGAGAAAAGAACGAGAAGTTAAACTTCAAACCGTGTCCTGAAGAAAAGAGAATTTGAAAGCTGCGTCTTCAAGAAATGTGACAGAAATAATGAATTTAAGCATACACTATCTTTGTTTTTGTTTTAATCTAGTTTCTATCTCCAAAGTTAACATCTTCTACCCTTACTGTGGTACTTGTCACTATTTTCTCTCTGTTAAGCAGTTACATTCATTTTAAATATACATTATGCCACAAAAGAAGCTGGTACAAAGGATGCCTTTGTGACAGGCTGCTAGAGTCAAAGTGGCTGATTCCTCCTTTTTAGCTTAGAAGGGCTATTATACAAGTTCCCCCCCCCCAAATAGTATTGAGTTGCTAAACAAAACAAGGGGGAAAAAGAACATTATTTCATACTTTAGGAACCTTTGGTACATCAGTAAAGCATCCATGCATAAAAAAAAAAGATTCTGTAGAAAACTGTTGTTAGAAACCGATTTGCCAGACTCCATTAAGGTATGACCTGTTTGAAGCAAGAATATTTTTTAAAAATTGTCCTCAGAAGACAAATGCTGCTCATCTACCCAGTCTATTAAAATAAATCCTCTTCCTGCTGTAAGAAACATCCACCTGAATCCAGCTTTTTGTTGCATTTCATCTCAGCTGCTCTTTTTTTACGATTGTTTAGAAAGTTGTTACAGAAGCGTTTTGATTGATTCGGTCATTTGTCTCACTGCAGTAATGATACTCGTGTGTTTGCTATTTAGAGAAAGGCCAAACTCTACAACAGAGGGGCAAACTGAGACCTTGAGGCTTCCTTTAGATAGACTTAGATACATGGTATTGGATTGTATGTAATAGGCCGACACAAAGAAATGCATAATTGTCAGGGCGACTAAAACAAATTTGTTTTTAAAAGTTTGACAAAGAAAAGTATGCATCGCATGTAGTATTTACTCACTGTAACCAATGTTCGCTGCAACTACAGCTGCACGGCAACATAATATGCTTTGATTGAAACCATTAGATAGTAGCTTCGGCTGTATTTCCTGAGTTGTCCTCCTGAAAAATGAACCTCCTCCGTTTTAAGACATTTACAGCCTCTTAAACATTTTCCTCCTGGATTGTCCGGTATTAATTAATCTCATCAACTCTGACTAGCTTCCCTTCTGCTGAAGAAAAGCATTTCCTCAGGATGGTGCCACCACATTTTATGGAAGAAATGATGTAAGGTTTTACACATTGATAGTGGAATAATGTTTCAGAGTCTGACTGATGGTTAAAATTCTCCACATCTCCAACCCCGATCCGTCTCCCGTGCTTCCTCGACTGATGGTGCTGTTTCTTCACTAATGTTTGCTACCAAACTTTAAAGGCCGTCAGAACAGCTGGAGTTACACAGAGGATAAATTACTCACGGGTGAACTCTATTTACCGGCTCAATGGCGGTTCTTAGATGAATGGCCGCCCTGGGCAAACCTCTGCTTTTGCCGCCACACAGCTCCTACGATGGCCCAATTTATGAAAACATAATTTCTTCACATTTCCTGTTGTGCAAAGTAAGAGGTAGCGCTTAGACACTTTGTAACTTGAACCTCCCTCAACTTCAGCTCGGTGTGAAAACCCTGTTCAGATCACCACCGACAGACAAATCCTTTCATTTTATGAAAGAATATGGTGCTTGTTAGGAGCCTGAGAATAAAAAAAAGGAGGCTAAATAGAAATGAACGACACACTGCAGCTCCAAATTGTGACCTCTCATTTTTTACGCTACGTTTTGTAGCACAAGTTCCACTGAAGTTTGTGGTTATACCATGACAATGGTTCTAAAAGTTTTAAAGGTGTAAAATACTTTTTCCAAGGTAATAAACATAAATTAGTAGCAATAAATAGATCTGGCAATACTGCCTCTGATTCTTTCCTGATGTTTTTTTGTTTTATGACATATTGTATTTCAATAATTTTGCTGCTCTGCTGTAGAAATGTAAACAAAACTAGAGCTGCAATGGGTTCCAAGCCCGACCCAAAAAAAAGGTATGCCCTGGCCCCGCCCCTCTCCTTCCCGCTTCCCGTCAGTCTGCCATCACCTGGCGTCTTTGCCTTCGCACGACGAACTAACATAGCACATTTAAAGCCCAATTTTAAAGGCTCGGAAAGTGTGGCGCTTCACTCATTGTCCTGTTGATGATTTTCCTTCCTTTTGTCAAAGAGACTAACTTCACACAGAGGGATTTAAACACACTGGAAAAGATAAAACTTTATTATTTCTCCCTTTTGTGACAATACAAAGTCAACGAGTGCAATTACAATCTCACTGAAAAAGTTACGCTCTATCTAGTAGGAGGTACATAGACAGAACGCGGTGCACACCATCGTCTTCATCACCACACCCAGAGAAAAGTGAGGTATCGACCACTACAAAGCTTCTGTGTACAGGTGGGGGATTTAACTGTAAGGCAACTGTTACCATGACAACCTGGAGAGACGGAAACAGCTGTGTGCTTCCTTTGCCCGCCCCCCCCCCCCCCCCCACATCTGTTTATTTATTTATTTTTTTCAGTACAGGAGAAAGGCTTGAGCTGATACGATTAACAGTACCACATCACGTCAGGCCAGAATAAGGACGAAACAGAAAACATCACAGGAAACCAGGTCAGAACATTGAAAACAAGTTAGGATTCCTAAAAACGTCTCTGGATGATGAACTCCATCCAAGACCCTGCTACTACTTTTCGATTTAAATTTCCTGGGTAAGACTAATGCATTTTATAACCAGTGATATGTAAAAAGAAAAAAAAAAAATCATACAGTGCTAAAAAATACATGAATGTAATTCTAAATTGATCCAGATTTGGGGACTATTCTCCTGCCGCACCCTGTTAAAGCTCTCACCTTCCTGTTTGCTGCTGCTGTTCGTCACACTCTGAGCGAGAGAGAGTAATTTAAAGCCAGAACTGAGCTGTGGGCCAATTATTTCGCTTGGACACATCCCGCCTCTTCTCTGCCCCCTAGAAGTTGATGGCACAAGTCTTCTGGGGCAAGCGCGCAATTAAACTTCAGCTACTGAAAGTGGGAATTAAGTTGCTCTAGCGGTTCAGCAAATTTGAATATCACTGGAGATAACGGGTAAAGGATGACGCTGGCCGACTTCATGGAGCGCTGAGATTAAAGAATCAAATCCTCCATCTGGTTGGTTTTTGCTCCACCAAATTGTTTGGAGTCAGTGGTCTAATGACCACAAGATGCTTTGTATGACTTTTCCACCAAAAGAGGATTTTTTTTTCTTTTCTGGATTCAGCAGCTGATTCAGAGTCGGCCCAAAGTGTTAACCTTCAGATGATAGTAGAGCTGAATATCGTCTTTATATCTTTTAGTCAGTCAATTAGGAATCACTTTGGTGTTTCTGTAATTAATATTCTAGGCAAAAGTGACTCCAATGTCCCTTTAAGCCATTTAAATGTGAATACTTAGTTTTTATGACTTTGTCCACTGTGGCAGATCGTTAAGTGTGTCTAAATGGGACATGACTGGGTGAATAAATCAACAAAAGGACAAAACAGCTGAAGACGTGTCTGATAGTTTAAGATAAAACTCGAGCGAAGCAGTTCATTCATTAACGGGGCAAAACAGGCAGTGGACTAACAGGTACTAAAATCACTGTGAAATCGCAATAGTAGGTTGTTATATTTAACTAGTTTATAATCACTCGTCAATCCAAAATAAATCAATACATTTACAGTGCTGTGCAAAGGCATTCACACCCCTCGAGGTTTTTCTCACACTTTGCCACGTCACAACCACGAACCTCGACGTATTTTCTGAGAATTTAAAATAAAATCCAGGGCAACCAGCTGCCTTTCGGCTTAAGCTCAGTGTAAATCCAAATGTTTGACGAAGGCCTCAGGTGGGAGAAGCTGCTCTTTATGTGGCATGAAGACAGAAAGGGATTATTATTGAAAGAAAGCTATAGGAATTCCTATTTTTTGTTTGCCGTATTTTGTGTTTAGGGGGTTATGCATACATGAGCGACAAGGTTCTCCGATCAGACGAGACCAAGATCAATTTTTTGGCTACATGTAAAAAAACTACGTTTGGAGGAAAACACAGTAGATCACTCTGAATGTACCATCCGCTACAGAGAAACATGGCGGCGGCATCCACAAGTTCGGCCTTGAGCTATTTTTCAAAGCGTGGGCAAAATATCTTTCGTCCGGGTCACAGTTATAAACAACTTTAGGGTTCTTCTACAACATAAAATCCCCAAAAATATACATCGGAGGGTGTGGTTGTGATGTAAAAAACCTTTCAAAATGTCAACATGGTTTGAACACTTTTACAAGGCACTGTATTGTGGTTTTAGGCTTTTGTTTTGTAAAACCAACACAAAGAGACTTGGAAATAATGGAGGGCATTTTGACTTATATTCTCCAGTAAATAACTTTAAGTCTGAAAGCTCTGACTGGACGCAACTCTCCTGTACAGTTTTCTTCCACAAAGCGGTAATAATTTAGCTCCTACCAAGCTGACACATAAATCTTTGGAGACCTTCTTACGAGTCCTCTACTCTGAAATACAAACATGTTCTTTTCTCTTCCTTCTCCTCTAAGCACACGCGGTCTGCGGTGAGGGGTTTTCCCCAGTCAGAACCTGCTGGATTCATGGCACCAGTTCATCTTTCTGATTAGGCTGCTGTACATTATTGCTGCCAGTGTTGACGGGGCCCGGATGGTTTTCTTTTTTTTTTTTTTTTCTTTAAGTCATGGCTAATTTCTTACAATTATCAATGACCAGTACAGGATACAGAGTGCTCCTTATAAAGGAGCTTCCGGTTAATCGATTGCATCATATTGCTAACGAAGCTGCCGCTTGTACAGCTTCAGACGAGTCGTAATATTACAAACTAACCTTAAAAGTATCGGCCTGGCTTTGTTGTTGGTCTGAAGGCTTGTCACCAAGGATTGTGGATGTGTTTAACTTGGCATAAAGCTTCCTGCTGCTGCTGCGAAGCCGTCCCTGATCTTCAATAATGTTCTGGGTGAAGAGACAGAACCTTTGGAGGACTTCATGTCAGGATCATGAAACCACCAGAGGATAAACTGTGATGCTGTGTCTTTGTCAAGGAGGAGTTAAAACATTTTCTTATGTTTTTTTTTTTTTTTTTTTAGCATCACTGAGAACACGTTTGTCTGGTTTTAACAAAAAAAAAAACCAAAAAGACATTCTAAGTGAGATGCTCAGCATCAACCTAAGCTGTTGTATGTTCAGAAAGTTAGCCACTCATAGAAATTCTTCTACTAGTTCACATAAATAATTCACCAAATAGATAATCCACGACTGTGTCTAACTGCTACTGAACACAAAGTGACACAGCGGCGTGATAAACATCTTATATCTACTGTAGAAAGAGGAGCTGTGTCTGTAGGCCGGCGGGGTTTCGGGTTTCCAGTTCGTCGCTCCGGGCCGCGCCGGCTGCTTTTAAAGGATCACGAAAAACCCTCTGAGCAGTAAAATGAACCCGTCTCTCCTCTGCTGGGACTGCAGCTCAAAGAGTCCTCTTTGATCATCTCTTCCTAAAAAAAGATTAAAAAAAAACCAAAAACCTGCTTCTGTCCGTCCTCGGGTGCTTGTGCTCATTACGTATTGGCAGTAGTCACTACAAACTACTACAGTATGGCCAGGCCGAAGGTGGTGACGTATCTGCAGTCCACACTGCAGAAGGGGTTCTGGGACATCTCCTCTGTTCTGTATAAGGAAACCAGGTGTTGCTACTCTTCCGTTTGTCCACTCAGCACGCAGCATTATTCTGTTCAAAAGGAGAAAACAACAACAACAACAACAGCAATGAGGTCAAAATAAACCGAATTCATCTCAGATTAAAATATGACACAGTTGGGGAACTAGTTGTTTGATCATCTGCTAATTAAAGAGCTAAATCGAGTTTTCTTGCATAAAAACAATGAGCGGTTTATAATTTATTGGCCAGTTCCAGTGGTCTTATTGTGACGTGAAAAGATGACTTACCAAACAAGAATCGACACGATACACAAAACGTAATATTCATTTCCTTGTCACAATGTGTTCCAGGTTAATTTGTCAATTTGTATCACAAATTGCCATTTTGTCCCACCTTACTTGCCATTTCCCGTCTGTAAGCAAATCAATTCATGCTCATCTAATTTAACTACATGCATTTTTATATTATGTTAAAGTAAGTCGTTCTTTATAAACTGAAAAACATCATGGACAACTGTAACCATCCTCTTAATGAGACTGCCAACAACAGAGCGTCTTCAGTCAGAGGCTTCTTCTTATTTGGTGTAACACAGACTGCTGCAGGAGATCCTTCTGCCCGCAGCAACCAGCACCTACAACAAATCTTTGAAGAGACTGGGATAATATGAGTCACAACATTTAGTTTCCTTTCCTTTTTTTCCAATTTAATGGAATTGTTATTATATGAATCAAGGGAATTAATTATAAAAATCTCTTGCGTAACGTAATAAAATGGCTCTTTATTTCCTGAAAACTGTGTTTTCTGTGTAGCTTTGATCAGTGTTTGTGCCTCTTTCATTTTTAAAATATAAAAACCCATCCAACCAAAACATTTATGTGCCCTCTTGTTGATAAGAGTTACTGGAGTTAACTCTTATCTCTTATAAGAGTTACTTATGATAGAGATAAGAGTTACTGGAGCCATAAAACCATATTTCCATGATTGGTTGCCATAGTAAATCTGAGACGTCCCATTGATGAGTATGAATTGAGCCATAGAGGATGTCTTGCTTTAAAAGGAGGCACAATTATATAACCAAAAATATTGGGCATAATGGATACCGAAACTGCAAAAATAAAGAAAAATATGACAAAAGGGTGAAATTATTAGCAACCAACTGAATGACGGGTTTTATTTCTTACAAACAAACCAGACGTCTGACTTGTGCTCGGTTGTTATCCGACAGGATTCAGTCCTCTAAATGTATGTTGTGTGTAAGCAGCTGCCAAACGACATCAGATACAAGTTATCAGACATTTGCAACAGCTTTGTGCAAAGGTGATCACACTTGGTGTAATATTTGCAAATAACTTATCCAAAGTTTCTGAAATAGTTGAAACGTAAAATGAACATCCATCGCCGTCATCCATCAGTTTGAAGTTAGGCGACAGTTCTTGCTTCATGCAGAGATTTATGATCCCTCACTTTTTTTTGTTGCGCTTTGAATGATCATGGAAAAGGCGGAGATTAGCTCACAGCTGCACGGGAAGAGCCTGTTATTGATCTGAAGGCAGTTGTAGTCGCAGTCACCGAGAACACCGTTGGGAAAACAGTCATTGTAAAATCAAAAGTTTGACAGTGACTCAGAAAAGACGGGGGGGGGAAATATACTGTGATCAGATGAGACAAAGACTAGGTTCCCTCTGCAGCCTGAAGTGACCCAGTTCTGACTTTTTGGTCAAATCGGATTTTTTCTGCTGTGGCCGTTCACACTGCCAAACATATGCGACCTTGTATGTGTTCTGCAATGTGAACGGCAAACGATCTGAAAGTGTCCCGCATGCGCAGTAGAGGGCGCAATAACGTCAGCATTCTCAGTGTTTGGCCAACCGCCATCAAAAAGAATTAGTGCTCTGTGTTAAACATGGATGATAACAGTGGAGCACAGCTTACACATTTGAAGTTGTCGTCCAACCGGAGCAGCATATTAACAACTTAATCCTCGTTATAGTTCACCATGGTTGTTGTTTTTCTTCCTGTCGCACAGAATAGTGGGAACTGTTGAGTATCAGTGACGTTCAGAATGAGACCTGGACGTTAGGTCACATTTGAATCGGATACCCAAGTGGCATTTAAAAAAATATATCCGACCTGCGTTGTTCAGACTGTCATGAGAAGATCGGATGCAGGTCGCATTACGTCAAAAAAAAAAAAATCAGAATTGGGTCACTTCAGGCTGCAGTGTGAACGCAGACTTAGTTCAAGTTCTTAGGCATGAGCTCAACTGGCCATGATTTGGAAGAAGTAATGATTATGGGTTTGTTTTACATTGGTAAAACAAAAAACTAAGTTCGGATCCGTGAAAAACGAATCCGAACTGAATCGGTGTGTGTCCGGCTTCACGGCGTTGCGGGGTCGCAGGACGAGCTCGGTGTCTGTGAACCTTCTTTCCTCATCATCACGGCGGATGCAGTCGTCCAGCATGAAACCAACCCAAATCGTATCATCGACAAAGGAAGATCAACATTGTGGCGTGGCTGAGCCAGTCTCTAGATCTCAGTCCAACAAAAGAAAATAAAAACCTGTAGGAGGGATCTGGAGCTGTAAGCTGCCAAGCAGCTGTTAACAAACTCTTACTGCTGTGCTTACCAACAAATGCTCCTGCAATAAGAACCAAGCTGTGGTTCGAAAGCGGACAAAAATGTTATTTCACTCAATGGAGCGGAAGTCAGTTTTTTACTTTTTCTTTTCAGATTTTTAAAATAAAGTTACCACAAAAAAAATTAATGCTGATAACTCCTTTGTGAAAAAACCTACAAAGTCAGCAGGAGGTGAATAAATTATCTCCCCTCTTTACATCCTTTTCTCCTTTTAGTGCACATTCAGACTGTCATCACAACAAAGGGAGACAAATAAGCAGCACCCTGCTGCCTTTGACTCTGAGGCCTTCTCAGGTCTGACATGCTGTCCTCGCCAGTGAAAGGCGGACAGCCCCGTTTTACATTTTCTCCACAAAGAAAAACAAAGCATTCGGATGTAGAGATGTACCAGAGCAGCTGACAAGATGATTACATGTTGCTGCCCTCGCTAGTCTTCCCCAGGATGACTAATCAGTTAAAGTAATCATATGGGATGGCTGATGATAAAACATTTAATTAACATTTTCAAATTAAATTGCTCATTTAAATGCAAATGAATTTTATTGAATAATGTGGTGAAAATCTGCCCAAGTTAGAGATTTTTTTAAATGGTGGCAGCGTTTCCTCAGGTTTTGGGTTGGAGAATTGGCTTCAGCCTTCAGTTCACAGTCACTATGTGAGCAATGATAACAAATCAGTTTATGTTAGTAGAGCAGACAGTATGTATGTATATATGTTTTGTCTTGTAACATCGCAGCACAAATAACTTATCCAATGTTTCTGAATTCTTAAAGATAACTCAGCAATCACGTTGTCAATCATAAAGTTCTTCTCGACCAACTTTCCTGGTAAAATGAAGGTTAAGCGAAATAAAATAAAACAGAAATTTCAGATCTATGAACAACAGAAACTGGCCGGTGGGTTTTTATAAACAGGTGTCCGTTCATGTTTTGCTCAAAAGCAGTGGTCATCATTGAGCGCCTCAAAAATGTACTCTCCAGGACCGAGGCCTGATGGGAAAACAGGGAAACTTGATGGAAAATATAAAGAAATTAAATTAATAAGAACCCAGAAATTTGATTTCGCCAGTATCTAAAAGCAGATTAACGTCTGAGATAAATATCGTTGACCTGAAAATGGAACCTGTAAGGACACATAATGCCTCAGCATTATGAGGGTAAACCATAATGCTGAGGGACACAGAGGATCAGATGCAGCGCTGTAAAAAAGTATTGATACCTCTGGTTCTTTTTGCATTTAGACAAATTACAAACACAAACTTCTTGAGATTTTATAGAAAACTGCTCAAAGCCCAGCAGTGAAATGCAATTTGGTTGAAGTGTTAGTTCAGTAGCCTGAAAGCAAATGTCCACCACACTGTTCAGATCATGTAAAATCCCTGTGTAGTCGTTTATTAAGTAAATCAAATGTGTGGTTGAATTTCAACAAAATGTGAAAACACTTGGAGAGTTTGCTTATTTTTGAAGGAAATGAAACCGAAGCTAAAAGTGCCGATTTCAAACAAGGAAAAGCCAGCAGCTGCTGCTGCTTTTGACTTTCAACAAAATATGGTGTAAGTCTTAAATTAACATTCAGTTAAAAGTTTACCTTCTGTTTAAGACATCTAATAAATTTATCTGAAGTGTCTTAGCAAATCTGGAACAATTTTAGAGGAAACATATTTCATTCAGTAGGTAATATTTAATAAATATTACTATCTCAGTTTATGTGCATGACTAAATGACCATGACAACAACTCAGCTGCGTGTCAGAGAACAAGCAGAGTCCTCACAGTCAGGAAGACTCTTTAAAAAAAACAGATAAGACTTTTCTGGATATGCAGTGAAGGTAATTTCAAACAGACTGCAGGCAGATAACAAGCAGATAACCAACGGTGCTTTATACTCTCCTAAAAGCCGTTTTATTACTCAGAGGGCACGGGTCTGCATCATTAAATCCCTCCGTCGATACGGAGACGGTTTGGTTCCTACCGAACAACACAGAGAGGCTTTCGCTTTACGGTTGACACCGTCTACGATTAAGAGCTGGTGCTCTTTGAGCCTTTTGGTCAACATTGTTCTTTATATGGGGGAAAAAAAAGAAAAAGCTTATTGGTTTTTAAATTCAGCTCACAGTCAGCGAACAGAAGAGCCAATAAAACAGGGCTGCTCTGCTTTTCAAAAAGCAATTAAATTTACAGGAATATTTTAGGAGTCTGTAAGTCTCGTCAGGACTCCAAGCCCACCTCCGTCCTATGAATCACATCCACCGATCTCTTCTGCTTAAATGGGCGGAGCCACGTGCACGCCGCAGTTGGGAACAATGAGCTGTCCACTTTTCCGAGAATTGGGCTTTGTGTAAAAGCTATTTTATTGTTTTAGGGGAATTCAGTTTAAGCAGTTACAAACTGGTGAATGTAGATATATAAATAAATCAGAAGATCGTCGAAAAGGCAATTTATTTCAGGAATTCAAAAATTGGAAACCCGCATACAGATTCATTTTACACTGGGATTTAATTTCCAAATTTCCATATTTTGCGTAAAGAAGACAGGTGGTTTGACAAAAGGAGGAAAAGAAGCCATCTACATTAAACATGAAGAAACAACCAACATCAGGTTTCACTTTTCTGACACCTACACTGCAGCCTTAATTCCTCTACACCTGAACAGCCTTTCAAATGTGCAATTCCGAACCAACACCTGGTGTTTCACTTAACGAAATGAGCCTCATTTTAAATTATTTCTAATTTACTGACCTGCAAATCTGTACAGACCAAAGTAAAATTTTAAATACTGCAGATATCCCACGTGTTTTCATTACTGCAAAAGCTAAATGTAGCATTTTCAAAGACCTAAACCTGCTCGCCCACTCTCTGCCTTCAACAGAGCTCTGTGTCCGTCTGTCTTTGTAGCATCTATGATGTTAATTAACTCAAACCACATGGAGGGCTGCATTAATTGGACAAGGTCTTGGCGTGCTGCTCCGTGGACAGACAGGCCAGGGATAATATTATAATGCACCGTTCCATTATTATCACAGAAAACCAACCGGTGGGTTCAAAGATGGACGCCAATGTGCAGCAGGCAGAGCGAGGCTTTGATCACGCTGCGGAAAAGAAAAGAACAGAAAAAAATTTAAAATGAAGGTTAAATGTTTTGTTTTAGCTTCCAGAGTCTGAGGCAGCTCGGCGTCACTTCCTGCGGAGCAGATGTTGAAGTGCAGGTGTTAGGAAAGTAAGTGATGTAACACCACGCAAATGATGGCGACGGTGATAAGATTTACTACACACGGATGGTAACGCTGAGTCACTACAGGGAGCTCTGCTTGCGACGCCTGGTGAGTCAGGTGCGCGCGCCAAATGTGGCCACAGATGTCATCTCGCGCGGACCGGTCTCCACATGGTGAAGCTCAGCTGGCCCACTGAGCTCAGAGCCCAGATCGAGTGGGCGGACGTACTGCTGCTTCTCAGTGCGGAGTGACTTATCAGTCGCCAAGGGATTCAATATGGAGCTCTGGCTGATTTTGCAGCGGTGTCACTTAACGTTGCCCAACATCTTATTCCTTTCCGTTTTATTATTATTATTATTTTTTTTATATATGACTGTCCTGGCAGATGCTCAGATTGCATGAAACCAATAATGACTCGTGCATTTTTTTTTTTTTTTTATCTGCTGCAAAACAAACACGAGGAAAGAAACCTCTAATGTGTCTTATCTTACCGCTCGAGATATTTCTGCAGCACAAACCAAATCCAGTCGGACTTAAATGTCAGCAGCTGATCAGATCATTTTTGCAGAATCTTAGAGTGGATGTTCTACAAAGAGAATACAGGATGAGTCTTGAACGAGTGCAGACGATTCTCAGCGCGAGCTCCCTTACAGTATTTCGGTTTTGTGAAACCCAGACGGAGGTGAGCTTCGCCAGCGCCTGGAACTTGAAGTGGACAAACTGTCCACGCCTTGACCTTTTTCACATTTTGTCCGACTGCAACGACAAACTTCCAAGCATTTTATCTGATAAACTATTAGAAAACAGTGCAACATTATGAAGTGGTAAGGACGAGGAAAGAAAGTTTCAAAGTTATTGTGGATACTCGTAGCACTCAACCCACTCTGACACAATACCTTGCAGCAAAGTAGCCAAGAGGTGCATGGAGGAGCTGCAGAGATCCACAGCTCAGGTGGGAGAATATGTTGACAGTATGAGGGACAATAAGAGTGACGAGAGAAAAAAAACAAAACAAAATGTCTTCAGCAGAGGCAGAGAAGCAGGAGTTCACCTTCAAGCAGGATAACAAGCAAAAACAGCCAGACTACGATTAAATAGTTTGTATTCCTTTGTTAAAAATGCCTAGTCGAAGTCAAGACTTACATGATAATGTGTAAAAATCTCTATATAATTAAGTCTGTAAGAAAAACCGCTGTAACAGCAGTAAAAGGCGCCTTAGCGAAGCGCTGACATAGGTGGGCTGAACACAAATGAAGGCAACATTTTAAGTCATTAATCAATTTCCTTCCACTTCACAACAATTTTGCATTACTTTGTATGAGTCTATCACATAAAACCACACCAAACACTGGAGTTTTTGTGAAAAAAAAGAAGAAAATGTTCAAATCTGACTAGATTTGTAACATCCTGTCCCGGGTTGTCTCTTCGTTAGCTCCTTTTGGCAAAAGGACATGAAGTGAGTCTGTGGAGAAACGATTCCACAATTATTCAACAAATTCTGTCTTGAGGTTTGTGTTGTTTTTTTTCTTTCGGTCTTTCCATTCTGAGAGGAACAAACTGCCTTGATTGAGAATCTTTAGTTTCTGAGATACGCCTTGCTTCACAGACCTGAATAGATCAATCAAACTAGCTGCTCTGATTGTAGGAGTTAGCCGTTTCACAGGCCACGCTGTATGCTAATGCAGAAAGAAAAATCAGATACAAGCTTTAGGGGAAAAAAAATAAAAATCAATCACCATCTCGGATGTCGTTGCCATTAGGCTTCCCATTTACCCTGTGAGTAAACTTCCATCTGCAGGCAATTTCCTGTATGCAAAGAACCGGTGCACCGCTCCAATAAAACCAAGATAAACCACAATATCGGGTGGACTCAATATTTTCCCCTTGAACGTAATTTGCTGAAGAGCGAGAATTAAGTTTTCCATATTTGCTCAATCCGAAGTGAATATGTTGAATGGCGGAGTTTAATAAACGGTATCCATGGAGAGAAAGTAGAAGCGCTTTCTCAAGCCGCCTACACTGAAACCCCCAGCAGATCTGCAGCAGTGTAAACCAGCCGGCTCACGTAGCGAAACAGAGAGCAGTATTCCCTCTGCCGAACGCCGAGCTGCACTTTCTCCGTCCGCGGATACTTCGACTGGATCGCCGTGCCGCACTGGCAGCCATACGGTGCAGGATGCCCAAGTTTCCGTGAGACCGGGGTTTGATTTTAGATGCCGCTCAGCCAGTTTTGGGATTTGACCCACACTCTGTGTATTTACATTTGGCCCAGCTGATGTTAAACCAAGTGGACCCAGTTAGCTTCTGAACCGTTTCCCTGCAGTCTCCCCTGGCGGTGGAGGGGGAAAAGATTCCCACAGTTAAAACAAGGGGCCACCTGATGACGCACTGCGTGGGCATCATCCATTGCGGCCTGCTGTCGCCCATTTTGGTTGCTTAACACTTTTAAGAAGAAGTGTGAGCATTATCAGCATTCAGAGGAGAGCTTAAACGTGTGAAACTGCAAACGCGCGCTTCTAATCTCGTCCCGAGAAACTGGCTGTGACTGCATTTAGCTCCAAGCATCTGTCATGTCGCTTTACTGATTGTTCAAGAACTGTTTTAGGTTTTGGTAAGAGCCGGCCTGCTGCTTTCTTTCCTCTTCTTTTTCTTTTTTTTTTTTTTTTAAAGAAAGCAGATACTCTTTTTATAGCAACACATCTCGGACAAGATATGACATCAATCTCGACCAAGTTAGTGTTTGACTTTTTTTTTTTAGAGCGTTGACGTTGGCTTCCCTTGTTAAACTAAACAGGCACTGCCTTGTAAAAGTGTTTACACAGCATAAAGTTTTCCAGATTTATCACAGTACAACAAACTTCAATGTACTTTACTGGCTTTTTCCTTGACATACCAACACAACGTAGCGTACATGGTTTTCACAAGCTTTTGTGAAATAAAATCTTTAACGTAGTGCTCCTAACAGACTCCTTCACTTATTACGTCCAGCTAAAATGTAGAAGGCTAGCCAGCGTGATGTAATGTTTACAGTGGCCAACCATCTGGCTGGTGGATAAAAGGCAAACACACTGAAAATCAACCTCTCTTCTGTTTTAATGTTAATAATTAACACACACCCAAAGCAAACAGCGTTTAGCCACAGATCACAGGGTTTCAGCCAGTGGTAGTTTCTTCATTACCAAAGATGTAGAACAAAACTTAAAATGCAACACATGCCATTGATGTTTTTACGCAGTACACTTGAAATAAGACACAAAGAACTTAAAAGTAACTTTTCAGCGAGATACATAAGTTTGTTTTGCAATAATTTGTGAATATAGATTTTAAAAAGTACTGGTTAAACTGACAGACTTTTTTCCCCCTCCACTTAAAGTAGGAAAAATGTTTTTCATATTAGCAGAAGAAACCAGACAAAAATACTTGCAGCGTAACGCTCCAGAATGTCTGACATTCGTTTTATATGTAACGCTCATTTTCAGTCCAAGTTCACTTCGGTTCAATGTAGCTAGCTTGATTGAAGCCTGACCTTTGATGTATTATCAGCCAAAAACAGGCTCATATTTGTGGGTTATTGAACTTATGTTATGTGAAAGAGGATTTAGTGGTGGCAGCATCATACTGTGTGGGGGTGTTTTTTTTATTTTTTTATTTTTTAGGAGATTCAGAGAATATGATCAGAGTTGATAGGAAGATTAGCTAAACGCTGACCAATAAGTAACCTGTTGGGGTTTTTTAAAATTACATAAATAGGACAACAACCCTAAACATAAAGCCAGAGTTACAATGAAAAATATTTAATTTAAAGCACTTTTCTACGCTAAAATGATTCAGTCAAAGTTCACACCTAAATCCAGTTGGAACTCTTTACAATTTTCTTAATTAGTGGAACCGTGAAGTGGGATTGTAACCCAAACATCCCAAAGGAGAAAGTATGGCAATCTCTCTGTGGATTGGAGGAAAATCACAGAGTCTCTAATAAGAAGAACTAAAGCTGGTAGAGACGCACCAATAGCTCCGCAGCTGCACTTATAATGAAGTATAGTTCCACAAATTGACTCCGAGAGCTAAATACAATTACACGCCACACTTTTCAGATGCAATTTGTAAAACATTTTGATCATTTTCCTTCCATTTTATAATTACACACTACTTTGTAATTGTAGATGTGTGCTAATTAAACCGTGCTAAAATTGCTGAATGTGACAGCTGAGGATGTAAATACTTTTACAAGGTGAAGTGGTTAACAATTTTAGGTCCCCCTTTAATTTGTTGTATTTCAACACTGTAACACAATCCACCCAAAAGCTGGCACACAGGCATTAGAGAGGAGCCTAAGCCAGTGTAGGATTGATGAGTCCCATCATCCCGAACAGACTTTGTGTCTAATGAGGAGGCTCTACGGATCTGTTGAGTCTAAGTTAACCGCGTTTCCATCAGCAGAGGGGTCTCCAGATCCCCTCTCCAGCATCCCCACTCCTCCGTCTCTGGGTCCACGCAGTCCACACCGCTTCTCCTAGCCATTTGTCAAACCGTCGCAACATTAAATTATCACGGCCCAAGAGACACGTCTACCTCGAGGAAGAGACCGAACCCCGGTCAGAGAGATATGGGCGCGCCGCATCCGAGACGGAGACCAGGATGAAAAATCGCCTGCGCAAAAGTGGATGTTTGTTCGGGCCGCGCTCCCTCGATTCTGCAGCTTTTTCATCAAAGTTTGAACAATGTCTGGCAAGAGAGGAGGAGATGTTCCCCCCCCCCACCAGTCACTGCGCTCCGCGGTTCACTCAGGGTGTCGTAAATCATCTCATTTTGTCTTAACTCCGTTCACTTGTGGGGCTGATGCACCTTGAGTCTTCCTGACTGCTCTCAAAAGCAATAAAAATAAACACAGAAAGGATGAAGGATGGTGTTTTCCAAAGAAAACACCACAAAAAAGAAAAAAGCGGTTTTTATGTGACCCAGAATACTTTCATTTAGCTTGAAGGAGTTTTTTTCCAGACCATTTTTTTCTAAAACAGGCGCTGGATGAACTCAAACCAACAGGCATTCACAGACATGGAGGCTAAATGCTCTGCAGGAAGACATTTATTAGGACAGAAGGATGGGAGTCTCTGTTCCTGGAAGAAGTGTTGATTTTATCTGCTGTTGCCTGTAACAGTTTGTGTGCAGTCTGCTTATCTCCGTGTTTGCTCTTTAACTAAACTAAACTAAATGTTGAGCTGGATGCTGGAGCCCCTGTTGACTTCACAGGAGATATTCTGAAAACACTGTTATTTATGCTGTTAGACTCGTGGCTTCCCCGCCATGTTGCTCTTGAAATAATAAAGCACAAACTACAAAGAAAACAAAACATATATATATATATATATATAAAGTATATATATATATATGTTCTTTTGAAAACAGAGATAAACAACATTTCTGAAGTCAGTCACCTCACTGGTATCCAAACATCTGCTTCCTTCACTGCTCTCTTCCAAATGGCAACACGGTATCCATGTTGGAAATGTGCTTATCAGAGCAGAACAAATCACATTGCGCTGTACTCCACAGAGATTTACGTAATACACCTGTGGAGATTTTTTTCTGTCTGTTTGCAGCAAATATTAACAAATATTAACCATATGTTAGCATCGATTGGTTTTTAGCAGACCGCTTTTTTTCCCCCCCCAGAAATCATGTAAATCAGATATTTGGACCATTAACCGTAACGAAACCTCCGCTGCATTCAGCCCGCTGTTACCGAGACGCCGTAGCCTCAGAAGGAATATCCAAGGATAGCAACTATATTTATTATGTTTATTACGGAAGGGCTGCATAGCTTGTTTTATTGGATAAAACATGAGCATGCTTGCTCTAAAGCTCCCACTGGGGAGTATCTTGTGGCAGTGAACTGCGTGGTGACATTAACCAGATGCCTTGCGAAGGTAAAAAGGCCAAGTAACATGAAGATGTTCGGCTCTGACAAACTAGTACGCTGTAATGGTTTTTTTTTTTTTGGGGGGGCGTGGCGGTAAAAGCTAGGAGAGAAAAAAAATCCCAGTAGCAAGCGATGTGTTGGAAAGATTTTAAAGCCCTAATTATTTCTCAGCAGCCAGAGGTTACAGAAGCGTTTCACAGCGCTCTTGATTAATAGTTTATTTATGCTATCAGAAGGTGATTAGCTTTCATTTTGGTATTTTTTGCACCTGACTAGAAGAGCCTATTTGACAATGTTTAGGCAAAATAATAAATAAATAAATAAATAAATAACTGATTGTCATTGTTCAACTGATCATCTGTCTGCTGTTTACCAAGACTGCCATTTTTTTATCTCAGTGTGATTTTTAGATAACAGTAAAAGCACGATGCTTTTGTAGAGATAGAACATCCTCTTTATCAGGCTGCTCTTCAGTCAGAGGCTTCTTTGTGTTCACTGCAACACTGATCACTACAGGATATCCCTCCTATCCACAGCCATTACCAGTTCTTTGAAAAAACCCTGCATAATATGAATTCTGACAGTAATTAGGACTAATTGTGCTAAATTACAAGATGCTACAGGCACTTTAACATGTGACCTATGCAGTCATGGTGACTACACGCCATAAAATCCCACTTAACTCCGAAAACCTGTGTCACAGTGACTCCTCTCACACACTTGCTGTAATGTTGCCTCTGCTCCTAGCATTAATAATCAATCACCGTTCACCACAGAAAGGCTCCTTAAGTGTCCCATACAGCTAAAAGATTTAGTTGTGGGGAAATAAATTTAAAATAAATACCCCCTTGTTAAATTCTCCATAAATAAGGGATGTGCCACACTTCTTAGGGATGGTTGAGTTCATTTTCATTAGCCTATTTAAAGCGAGACCAAAAAAAAGAACAATCATACAAACCCGTCTCACAAGTAGGCTGAAAGATATCAAAAGGCGACAGATTATGACCCGACCTAAACCCATTCAAGAGCACAAGAAATAGACATTAACATCTGTTCATTTGGAATGGCTTACAAAGCAAGTTGTAAAACATTTTGAGCCCAAAGACCCATCTCAAACAAAAAAGTCTTGATCATCAAAATATTCTGTGGACTAATGAGATAAAACGAGAACTTTCTGAAAAGAGAAAAAGCAACAGAGTACTTCACCTTTTGGACTTTTATTTCTATAATTGATCAGGAATTCTGATTTCTACTCGTACAACTTGAAGAAGCATCTCTTGACATCAGTTTGTGATCTTAAACATGAGGTCACATGGGTTATGCAAGCAGGATGATCAGATTGGGAATCAGAGCTTTAAAAAAAATCCACCTCTGGATTGGTAAAAGACTCTGAAGTGGACTAGTCAAAACCTGGAGTCGAATCTGCTTCACATACTGTGGCATGACCTTAAACCATTAATTAATTTGTTTATCACTATTCATGTTGTGGTGCAGCTAAATTAAAACAGTCCTACAAAGAAGAGTGGACCAAACCTTCTCCGCGGTCATCTAAAAGAGTCTCAAAAAACAAACGCTGGTTGGTTGGGATAGCTTTTTTTTTAATTCTAAGAAATTAAGCAAATCTTGGAAAACATTTTTGCATTTACTCAGGTAATCTTTGTGCGAAATTTGAATTTGTTTGATGATCTGAAGAAAGAAAGAATCACCAGAATCCGAAAGAGGGCAAACACCCAAACAGATATTTTTAAAAATTTGTACAACTTTGAAGATTGTAAATCAACTAAAATGTAATCAGTGTATCTCACTAGCACTATATATCACATCATTGAACTACACCTACTCCTTTGTATGTGCCGTGTCAAGAGACTCACCATGCGGTGGACGTGTTGTAGGGCAGGAGCGTCGGGCTGTGGCTCTCTCCTCTGAGGCTGTGTCTGGGTTGGTAGTGGCTGCTGGGGACCATGGGCTGGGCTTGGGCCTGGACCTCGCTCTCCTCGGGCATGGACCGGTGCCACTGGTTCCGGGCCTTCTTCAGCCAGCGGCCGCCCAGACCCCACTTCTCCAGGTAGATCCGGCACAGCTCGTAGTTTATGGCTGAGTAGTAGAGGAAGTCCAGGGCCAGCAGCACCATGACGAAGAAACCGTAGATCCACACGCCGACCAGGGCTGTGTAATTACTGCCAGAAGAGAGAGAGAGAGACGGGGAGCAACAGCCCGGCTTTATCTGGGAAAAGATGATGATTAAGAGTCTTTACACGCCGAGAGCTTCCATTTTGATATTCTAAAAGCTAAGCTCCCAAATCCCGAAGGCTATGGTGGTGCTGCCAGGTGTGAACGTTCGCTATTCACTTGGCAAGACCAAGATGTTCATCCAATTCTCCCTTGGTAAAAAAACAAAAAAACAAAAACAAATTCAAAAACAGATAAATAAATATAAACCTCCATCTGTTCCCTTTGCAGTTTCTTAAAATCAGCTGCACAAATTGGACAAAGAATTTAATTAGCGCAAGAGACTTTTTAATCCCCCATCATTCTGGCTTCGACAAAAAATAAATAAAATAAATAAAAACCAACAAACATCTCAGCTCTTATGTTTCACCTCTTACAAATTTCTTTTTCCACGCGTTACATGATCCAGCTAGATTTATGTGGGTCACATTTGAACTACTTTAGTCTACCAGCATCCATAAAGTCTAACAAGGGAAACGAGCCCAAAAAAAGAAGAAAAAGTTTCAGAAAATAAGCTTCCCTGAGAAGTGGGAGACCAGGCCGTTGTGCAAACGGGGGATATTAAATTATCTCTGAGTGTGACATTTCTGCTCGAGTTGGCACTGAGGGCATTTAGTCGGGGGAATATCCCACAAATGGATGAAAAGAAAGAAGAAGCAAAAAAAAAAACCTACTCTGACTCAGATGAGGAGCTGACACTCAATATTACTTGAAAATAGAGATTTATTTGGAGGGAAGCAAATTTTATTTGCCTCGCTATCCAATTATAGTAACCGCACTGATTAACGGCGTGATAAACCGTGATGTGAAAATGCTTCTAGATTTAGCAAATCAAGTGAATCCTATTACGTTGTGAAATCTCAGAGCCCTGTAGATATGAATCTGAAGAAACTGCTTCAAATGGATGTGCTGAGCTGCCCGGAGGTGCATTAGGGTAGATGACTGCTGCCTCTGCTCTCAGATCTGAGACAATGCATGCTCACCTCACCTGCATTTTCCCACTTCTGAGTTAGAAACAAACACTTATTAAATCTTGTGGGACGCGTCGAGGAGAAATGTTTACAGTACGGTGCTATATGTGTTTAGGAGGAAATGATGCTCATTGCTAGGAGGAAATTGTCGACTTGTTATTAGATACGTAAACTTAAATCCCTCCGAGGGTAGATGATGCAATTCATCAGCTATCAACAGCTCTACCTTCCCTGCCTGGTTTTTTTCCAGGATTCATTTTAACGTGACTCCGCCAGTTTGCCTTGCAGCAGTCTAGAGGAGCTGGAAATATCCAGAACTCAGAAGAGAGAATCGGTTGACAGGAAAACTGGTTGTGCAGCCCATCACTTTGATCTTTATGAGTCAAAAAAACAACACACATTGTTGGAATAAAGTCATAAGAAGCCATGACTGCAGTAGTTTATGTCGTATGACCTTAATCCATTTAAGGACACAGTAAAGAACAAGCGTGTACTCTGACCAGATGAAATGGGAATTGAGATGTTGGGTTGCTTTTCTTTAGCTCAGAGCTGAATGCAGCAGGCTAGGAGGTAGAGACTGTAAAAAAAAAAAAAGAAGCCTGAGTTCAAGGCAGAGGTTCACTTTCCAGCAGGACAACATCTCCAAACACACAACCGAAGCTAAAACAGAAGGCTTTTCAGATCAAAACATATCCTTGTGTTTGAAGGGCCTATTCAAAGTCTGTACTGATATCCAGTTGAGGCGATGCTTGAAAAATATTGTTCTCAGACACTCACTGTCCAGTCTGACTAAACTTGCTCTATTTTGCAAAGACGAACACATCTCTACTGATGTGTATGCCACACTACTGAGTTTTTTTTTTCACTGTTTCAACTGTACTATTTTGTGTTGGAGCACCACATAGTACTTCGAAAGTTGTATTCGTAACCACTTTCAAAGTTAATAAAGTCGAAGGGGAGTAAATATTTTTTGCGTTTCCTTTCAGCTCCTGTTTTTACTCTACATACCCTGACGACTCCTTCAAAGGTCAAATGCCCTTTGGTGTTCAACACCTGCAGCGCTAAACCTCCAACCTGTAATAACATTTCCACCATGTGGTGTGAGAAGAGAGCAGAGTTGGGGCCAGTTTCTCTTCTTTTTTTTTTATATAGCTTTGCCAGTGGTAAATATCAAACCCGCAGGCCCATCACCTTTCGAGCCAAGATGAAAGAATTGCTCACTGGGCTTCCCAATGCTAAAACCGAAATACCACGGCCTGCTGGGGGAGGAAAGAGGGGCAGCGTGAATCGACTGCATACTGGGAGGGCATTAGTACAAAAGGCTGTGGCTTTGCCACCTAAACCTCCCACTGAGAGCTCCCACAGAATGAGAGCCACGGTTTTTCTGTGTCCTTCATGCAGCAGAAATCACCTCAGCCTGCTAGCGAAAAGCCCGTCCTCCAGGCACATCGTACCACGGCTCGCCAGTACGGACCTAACTATTAATCCTTTCCATCCAACAACTGTATTTTGATAGAAACTAGACAGAAAAAAATAACATAACAGAGGACATAGCGTCGGCGCAGCAGTGTTGCGGGCAGGTGGGCCGATCGCCACAAGTGCTTTCAGCATCTGCTCTTCACTTTCATGCTTTTGAATGCCTCTCTGTAAGCTGCGGCTCAATGTCGACGAACCTCTTCAGCAAAAGGTGAACCGTGTCAACGAGCGGGACGGCGAAGAGAAAGTCGGTCCTCTTGCAAAAGTTGCGGTTTAAAACCTTTTGGTCCAACGTAGCTGCAGGCGGAGAGTCGCTGAAGAATCACGGCCTCCACCTTTTTCTCACTAGTCGCTTTAATTAACAGCTCCTGTTTATGCCTCCATTTTATATCCATGGTTGGGCTCCTTCCTACATACACTTCATATCAATAAACAAACCATTTGCAAGCCCCAACTTACACCATTGCGTATTGTTTACTTTTTTATCTATATTTAAACTTTTAAAAATCATTTTAGCAATTGATCATATTTGTACATGTACATTAATTTCTCAAAAGCGCGCACCTTTTCTTGTCATTTTGGAAGAGTCATAAAACCACACTTCCCTGCCCTAGACCATAGATAATAGAATATTACTCTAATTGCCAAATTGGTCGGTATAAAAAGTCCAGAATGATCTGTTCACTTGAACAGGTACAAAATAACAAAGGAATGAACTGAGCAGCACCCATTTCAGTCAGCTAACACGGGCATAACCTGTACATTGTAATGTAGTTTGGTGAAAAATGAAGAAAAAAGATAGGGTATTTGGTTTTTTCTTGACTGATGTTCTGTTTTGTGTGTGTGTGTGTGGGGGTGGGTGTGCGTGTGTGTGCCATGTTTAGTAACAGCTGGGACGAGCCAAACCCCCCTCCTGTCACCACGAACAAGATGGCAAGGAGAATGAATAAGTAAATGAATGAATGATGTCGCTACACGATTTATCCATTTATAGCCTAACAGTGTTTGCTTGCTCGGTCTGACACGATTTTTCCCGAGACATGACCGTGACACATATTTACTAAAAAGAAAACAAAAAACAGCGTGGATAGTTTTTTTTTTTTTTAGCCCGAATGCTCTGTTGATGTTGTTTGGACGCAATTTGGGTCGCTTTAATCAAACACTGGTGACCCAGTTTGTTTTATTAGAGAAGAGAACAGAAAGTTTCTCGTCGTCCTTCATTTTTAACAAGTTGTACAACGACCTGATCAAACTCCACTGAATCTCTTTAACAAGATGAAATAAGAAATGTAAGGCGGTGAAACAATGTAGATGTCACTGGGTTGTCATAGCGATTCTAGTTCACAACGGAAAATGACTTTGTTCTCTGAATATTATTTGCGTCTTGCACACAAGAAGCTAGCAGAAGCTAACGCTGGCTAAGTTCATCTTAGGCTTTTTAACACATTTTAGAGCTGAAAGCTCAGCTCCATATATCTGAATGTATCCAATCTCATCTTGCTTTGGTAGAAAATTATGAAACTAGGGCTCTTGAATTTGCAACACACAAACAGTCTTGCTTAAAGAAATTCACAAAGAAATAATTTTCTTTATTTTAATAAAGAAATATTCCATTCACGCTGATGGTGCGTGCACACTGTGGTGGATGCCAATGGGCATATTTGGAAACCGGGGTCCAAATTAAATTTTTCTAAGGACCTGATACAATATCGGCTCAACTCTGCTCAGTATGCTGCTCTAAAGCCATAATCCAAGCCTGTGATATTAAATCAACCCAGTCTGTCTTTGATCTAAGACTATGTTCGCAAATACAACCCTCATGTTGGGTTTATTTTTAACCTTTCTTTTTCAAAGGTGTGTGACTTTTCAAAAGTGCCATAGAGTTTTTGCACAATCACCAAAAGTATGTGAAGATCCCTTTATGCTTCCTTCTGCACAGAGTGCTGAGGATGGTTTAAATAATAAGAGACATTTATTACAACATTTCACCCTGATTAAACTTACGAATCTTTTAAAAAGCCTTACAAGGAAACAGGCAACGAGGCAGTTTAATGCGGACTTACTTGTGTGCGTAACCGTCTGAGGTGGTGGTGAGGTTGACCTGCATGACCATCTGAAACTCGGTGTCGTTGCAGCAGTACTTGAAGGCCGTGTTGTTGTGGTGACAGCAGAACATGTAGGTCTTGTTGTCTGAGAGGCGCGGGCAGTGGAATCCAAAGTGGTACCGCCCTTTATGGTCGAAGTAGGGTTCGCACACCCGGTAATGAGCCGAGAGAGCTGCAGCGTCGGAGGAGAACACGACAAGTCATTGTTGCTGTTTTCAGATCCATCCACTCAGAGCAAATGTAACTCATGACCTTTGAGGCAGAAAATTGTGTTTATCTCCGGGCTCTGAAACCCCTTATTAGATTTATAGATTGGAATACTGCTCTTAAAGGAAAGGTCTCGCAGCCTGCAGCTGCTGCACTGGAAGACCTCAGAATACTTAATGTTGTTCTTTTTGTTTGGCTGTTTGCTTTGGAAGCTGCTGGACACAGAAAGACTCCATGTGATAATAAGAGGAACGCGAAGCGAGCAGGGTTTAACTTGAAAAATAACCAAATATGAACCAAAACCAAATGCAATCCTCGCGCGCGTAATTATTTCACATGATTTGAAATAATTACCAACAAATTCCTGGATTGTGTTCTGGTAGAAGCTGGAAGGACAAAACCTTACAATTTGTTAATAAAACAAAAGAACAAAAACACACTCCCTCTGTTTTATGTGGAATCTGAAGGGACAAAGTTAGAAAAGGAGGATCGTTATAAAGTAAAAGAAAACCGGACTGAGCAAATGGTAATTCTTGCTTATTTGCATTCCTATAGAACTGTGCTGTCAAGTTCCTTCAGCGTCAGAGCGAGATAAATATCTGCATTCTTGCTGTTTACTGGGAAAAAATAAAATAATGTAGCTTCTGCAGTGGAATCGGGCAGAAAATAACCTTTTTGTTGACATTAAAATCTAGGGAATCGACTTCAACGTGAGCTCAGACTCCATCTGATAGCAGAACAACTCCATAAGAACAAAGAATGTGACATTAAAACATGGTGCAATTCTTCCACTTTTGTCCTCATTAATCAGCGCTAGCTACTTAGCGTTGTCTCATTTTTATTACCAATAATAAGTGCAGGAAAACATATTGCAGCTCGCAGTGAGACAGCTGTGCTGCGCCGTGGCGGTATAAAAACTGCACAGAGGACATTTATTCACACACTTAATGAGCTCAAGCACTTGCTCTCCGTTAGACTTGTGCATACTCATGAAGAAAACTGCTGAGGCTGCCTTCGTGTGTATCTCTTTAATAATCTTCAACCTTTGTTTGAACAGAAGGAAAGAGCAGAGAGGAGTCGACAAGTAGCCGTAAAGTAGCTCCAAAGACTGACAGGGAAATAAGGAAGTAACCTTGCAAACGTACTAATGCCCCATTCTGTCATGTTACGACCACAAACGTCAGCGTTTCTAATCAAGACTCTCTGATATTCCAACACAAAATAGTGTGTAATTGTGAAGGTTTTTTTTGTAGTTTTCCCAGATTAATTCTCTTTTTGCATAATCTGTCACTGAATGGCCACTTTCTGGGTTTGAAGAGAGACAACTAAAGCCTGGAATATAGTGTTATATAACCCAACTCTGGTTTATCTTCTCCACAACTTCCTCCCTGACCTTTCTCTCTCCGCTGTGCTCCTTCATCTGCTCAAATTAGTAAAGTAGTAAGTAAATTCTAGGATTTTTCTTAGGGTTAGTCCATGAAAGTCCATGAAACATGTAAAAAAAAAAAAAGATAAATTGTTATATGTACTGTTGCAACTTGTTTGTGGATATGCTAATATGATTTGTTGCTCTCTCGGTGCCTCATAACCATCAGACAAAGCATGAATAAAAGGACGCCTGTTGACGTGACGTGCTCTCGTGTCACTTCGGGTGTAAGTAGCCCACCCACCTGCTTAATTTCATTAACACCTCCTGAGATTCAGGACGCCATTAACAGCTGGGCTCTCCCCGACGTAGTTTGTTTACAGGCTGGACAGCACCACGGCTGTTTGCAAGCGGAACAAAAAGCCTCTGAACGTCAGAAAGTGTTCACACGGCGCTCCTGTTGATCTGTCGCTGCTTTCACATCTGTACGTTTCTTGTTTCTTTTGCTCTGAGGCATTAAAGTTAATGATCTATTTTATTCGACTCTCATTTAAAAGAAAAGGAAATTGACTAAAGTAACTTCTTATTTCTCAGAATGTGAAATAATGGCTTAATTTGTCTTTCAGTTATGAAAACAGAGAAGTTACGAGCAAAGGTGGCAAAGTCATCACCTCTGACCATCAACTTTATGGCTACACAGCCTTTCTCTCGCTTACAACAAAGACAAAGTCTTCAGTTTTGAAATATTTCCAATTACACACACAGTGGGTTATGGTGTAGCAACAAAAGGAACACCCCCCCATAAAACTTATTTATAAATAGAGTTGGAAAGCGATGAGCAACATGTCTGATTGCAGGTTTAGCTACCTGAGTCAAAACAAACTGATTAATGTTCAGAGTTCACCAGTAAATTACTTTGAATTTCACGTGGATTTGGCGTGACGTTTTACATTTTTGACTGCAAATTATCCTTGCACACTCAAAAAGACATTATCGTTGACTAACTCCCCTGTTTGGAAAGCTGACAACTTATAAAGTGGACAACTAAGTCAATGTTTTGGTGAGGCCGTCACAAAGCCCTGATCTCAGTCCTACAAAGGGTGAATTTGAAAAGGCATCTGTGAGCGAGGCGGCCTACAAACCTGACTCAGCTCCACCAGCTCTGTCAGGAGGACGTCTGTGAAAGATAACCCAAAGAAGGGCGTGTTGTGGTGGCGTAAGGGATAGCGCGAACCACGTTTGGAGGCCTTGAGTCCTCAACGCGGCCGTCGCGGGTTCGAGTCCCGGACCGGACAATATTTGCCGCATGTCTTCCCCCCTTTCCTGTCAGCCTACTTTCATATAAGGGACAGTAGAGCCCACAAAAAGACCCCTGGAGGGGAGGAAAAAAAAGCAGCAGAAGAATGTTTTAAAATCAGTTTAATATATATAAGCATTCTCTGTTGCTTGTTGATTACAGCTGTCCTTTTTTTCAACAAACGTAGCCCCTTTTTGGGCTCTTCCTACCAAATACGACAATGTTTATGCTCTAAACGCAGCATTTGTCCTCACATTGACTCTTCTGACCCTCAGAAATCAACATCTCCCAGCTTTTTCCGATAAAACGTTTGCACATTTCGTTGTTTTCTCTGCATTTATGTCTCGAAATTACAGGCTTTTTTTTTTTCCTGAAACGAGGTCTATCTTTTAGAGCACAGGGATGAACGTCCTCTGAAGGTCTCACACGGGTGTCTGCAGACCCCTCTAATGGGACAAACCTTTGAGGGGGACCAGAAAGGCAGACTCGCTGATGGACACAATCCTGACTTTTACATACCTGCAGTGGACAGCAGGAGGAAGATGACCGTCAGGACATTAAAGGACTGCCGGCTGGTGATAGTCATCTTCTTGTCCTCATGTGGGAAGGAGGATGGGAGCAGGTGGGGAGGATGGGGAAGGGGGAGGACCGCTCTGTTTTAGCTGGATGTGGGCATCCTCTGCATGCTGACAGCTCCTCTCACATGGCTGCTGCTGGGAGACAGGACTCCTGATGGGAACAAGACAAGCAGGGAGAGAAAAGATTAAGATTTCTGATTCGGGTTTCTGGACGTTCTACTGAAACTGGGCCGACAGCTTGCCTGGCAGCGAACGCTGGCGATGGCGGCTCCCTAAATGTGTCCAAAATCTCACGTAAAGTAATAGTTCCGCGTTTGGCTTAATTGTAACGAAGAAATTCGACGGCAGCTAAACCGGGTTCTGTGTTTGCCGCTCAGTCCAACTCATAAGTATCGGCAACTTCAAGCGATCAGCTGGAACAGACACAAAGACGACAATCTGACAGCTGGATTACTTCAGCAGGTTGCTGCAGTGAATCATCTGTATCCTGACGTCCATCCAGATGTCATTTTGACACATTCCTCCTACCTCCAAAACTATTATTTGGAGGTAGGAGGAACAACAACAACCCCATCTCCCAGTGGTAGCTGCCTCCCCACCTGGAAGGACAATAGAGCCAGCAGAACCATAAAACTGATCAAGAGGAAGAGTTCCTCAGTACTGGATGCACTTCTTGCTGCCATTCTTCAACAATAGCTAAATTAAACACATAAGACACCATTTTCTATGTATTACTTCTCAAAGCAGTAAGTTACTTATGAAAATCAGAGTAAAGGGCCCAGAGTAGAAGTGTATGCTGCAAAGTATTGTTTTTAAAAAATATGGGTAAATCGCCCACAAAATATAACATATTAATGCTCGTCGTTAAAACTGATGAAATGTAGAAAGTTTTTTGTTTAAAATCTCTATTAGGAATTCACTTCAGTAGGTCATAATTGTTATTTCTTCAGCAGATTTTAATTTCAAACTACTTAACGCTGACAAATGTTTTGCTCTCCGCAAAACACTGAAAACAGGAAGGAAGATTAGGTGTCAAATACATTTTTTATTACGAGTGGTTTCGTCGGCAATGTCTTAAAATTAAACTTTAATCTGTTTCCCCCTCCCCCCTTTATTTATGTCAGAGGGAGAAGAGATAAATCAAAAGCTAATGCGATTCTATGACGTCGTTTGAACATGGAAATTGTGCAAGTAATGCAATAAAAATGCAGTGTTATGAGAAAAAAAGTGCATGTTTGTATCAAATATTTAATAAATTGCAGGGAATCCGCTCCTTCAGCACAGCGTCAAGAGTTTGGATCGTGAAGCTGCTGAGTAGCACGTTGCTTATAAATGATGCATTGTGGGAGGTCATGCATCCCCCTCGTTTCACCGCTTCCCTTCCCAGTTAGCGTTCGGATCTTCGTCACAGTTCTCTGTCCACTGATGGTAAGTAAGATAAATGAGACGCTGGTGCAACCTGCTTAGACACGCACCTTCCTTTTCCATTGCAAACGCGTTGCTTTAAGAGCAAAGAAGAAAGCACACTTCGACAGCTTCAGTTCGATAACGCTAATTTACTAATTACGTCAACAATCGAGTGAGCGATTTGCGACCTTAAAGTAAACACGCTCTCTGCTCTCAGACTATGATACAATGGACCCGATCTGCTCCTTTAAATATTCATGCGACAGTAATTTCACTGCTTTGCCGAAGTGTGCCTTCAAAAGTGACCTCTGAACTTTTCACCGCTTTACAGCTGCAAGTTCACGTAGGCGCAGGTGTCAAACTCCAGTCCTCGAGGGCCAGTGTCCTGCAACTTTTAGATGTGCCTCTGCTGCACCACCTGAATAGAATAATTAGGTCATTAAGGCTCTTGAGAACTGATCTACACAAAGAGGAGGTAATTAAGCCATTTCATTCCAGCGTTTTGTACCTGTGGCACATCTAAGAACTGCAGGACAGTGGCCCTCGAGGACTGGAGTTTGACACCTGTGACGTAGGGGAAAATTTGAAATCCCCCTCTCACCTCCCTCCCAGCGTGGGTTGCAAGGAGAGAGCGTAGCAAAAAAAAAAAAAATTGACTACTGAATTATTGACAAGGGAATGGCGGCTGCCAGGAGAAAAGAAACCACTTATATGAGCGCAGAAGGCCACCAGTGAAAAAAAATAAATAAATAAAATAAAAGTAATCGAGGCCCATATTCAGTTCATTGTTGCATCACCATCTTTTAATGTTTTTTTTTCTTTTATTTTTTTTCTTGCGCCGTTCAAACCCGGAGTGCAGGATATCCATTTGGAGAGAAATTGGTGAATATTTTTATTGAAGGTATGGTCTGAATTTAATGTTCAGAGAGGAAAGACTGCAGCTCCATTCCGTGTCATTTAAAACAAACAACAAAAAAACCCCAATCTAATCAGGGAATCGTCCCCTGTGCTTACATGTGAAATATTTAAAGACAAGAGACTAGCAGAGACTGCAGCGCACACGTTTACACTGCTGCGATTATTCCCATAGCAGAATGAAGAATGCTGTTATTCTGCTGCATATTTTATAGACGAGGGTACTATTTTCAAAGATGTAAAGAAGATCTTGACTACTTAAAAGACCTTAGTGATGAAAGGAGCAATCAGAAAGGTGAAAGTTTTTTGTTTTTTTTTACAAATGTAGAGACAGAGCAAAGTTATAACAAAGTCAACATTTTACATTATTTATGGAGCAGCAGTCGTCTTTTCAAGTGCAGTGATGCTGTGATCGAAATGATGAGGAAACCAAACAGGCTTTGTGCAAAATATGCCAATAAGCAGCGCAATCAATAAGCACTTTGGCTGGATTCATCATCTGCAAATATTTGCGAAATATTTTTAAGAGCACTGTATGAGACGCTCAGCAGTGTAATAAAGCACAGATCATATCTGCCTCAGAGCAGATCTCTAAGCTGATAAATCTGGTTCATAAATCAGACTGAAGGTGCTTGAGAAACTCATGCATTTCTTTTACAAATATTCAGGTGCTGGAGTGAAAATAAGTAAAAATACCAGCCAAAGTATGTGAAGTATCAATCAAGGTCATTCAAGGACCGCAAAGACAATTGGCTTTTGCAAAGACTTTTACACAACATGTTGAAATAATGAAGATTTTGTCCTAGTGTTACTCAAAAGAACCAGAAAGTAACAACATCATAATTAAGTCCTGATTTATTTTTTTTTTAAAACAGACATATTTTTTACTTTCTTGATGTCATTTTATTTTATTTTTTTACAGCCAACTGGAAAACACACAGAAAATACCTATGATCTTTTCTTCAGCTATTTTAAAAGAACACTGCAAGCACAGACTTTTTTTTATTTTTTTCTTCCCCAACAACTTGAGTTCAGAAAAGGCTCATGGCAATTTTCACACTATTCACACTTCAGCACAACTTGGCTGCCAAAGCTGAAATCCTCCTGGCTGCAGGCTGTGTGGGGAAAGTTGCATTAGTTGGGTCCAGCAGACCTTCGCAGCATAAGTACTTCTGAGATCCTTTAAAAGGACCCTCAACTCAACGGCTATAAATCTAATTAATTGCCGTAATTTGGGGGGAATGTCAATTATCTATAAATGCTTATATGTAGGTTAAGAAGCATTTTGCTTTAAATGTGTGAGGCTAGAGATGCATGGAGGAATCGGCTGGTTTGAACCAGTTTTGAGCTTGATAAAAACTGGTTTTCGATCAGGTATTGCTCCAGATGTAAGAGCTCCAGGTCCCAATATTCTGTGGTGTGGATGCTGTTACTGAATGAAGAAGATGCAAAGCAAGCTAGAGGGAGCATTACCGAGATGCTAACAAAGAAGAAGAAGGAAGCAAAGAGATGTAAAAAAAAAGAAGAAATTTGACAAATTTCTGATCTCGAAAAAGCAGGGTTTTGTTCTTAGAGTTGCAGTAATCAACTTTAAAATAATGTTGTTTTTTTTACATTTGTTAAAACTGTCACGACATGACAGTATGACATGAGACAGATAATCTGTGAACAAATCGAGCTCCTATTGCCATCTGCAGAAATATACAGCTTGGTCAGAAACAACAAATCAGGAGGAGTATCTTTGAGCTGTCCATCATGCTCGTGCACCCGCTGCACACCACCCTGCTCTTTGCTACTCTACTATAGGTTTCCCACACCAGAGCCTGCCATGAATGCTAAGGCTAGTCAGCGTGGCCATCAATGATGGCGGATAAGCAGTTTTCCTGTAAAAGTAAGTTGTTTCTCATCCATTAGCACAATCAGCAGCACATACATGAGGTTGATTGACAATGCCAAGACCTCCCTCCTGACTCTGATTGGTTGCTTTTGACCAGGAGCAGTGCATTTCTGCTGATGGCCACCGGGAGGATGTGGAGGAGCCTGAGTTTTTTCACTGAACATCTGTCTCATACCAAACTGTCACAACATGGTGAGAGTTTAAACAAATATATAAAAGACATAATTTTTTTTAATAAAAGTTACATGCTACAACTTTAACCATGACTTTGTACTTATTATTTTACACATTTTGACATTGTACCTCTTAATGCACTGTTGTTTTGTATGTAACTTTCAAAGATTTTATGTCATACATGCCACTTTTGAAGATGAGAATTTACATCTTTATCCTGGATAAATAAAGGTTTAACAATAATAATAAGTTCTGATCTCCAAAAACAACACCAGCATGGTATGCCACCAGTTGGCAAGAAGCGCAGTGGGCCCTGTAAAAATAGCATTGTCTCATGTAATAAAAATATCATCATGTGACCAGAGCTGCTAAACCCGCAGCCACAGCTGTTCGTCAGCATTAGAGCGAGTTCTCTCCTGACCTGATCCGATTAAGCGAATGAGCCCAGAGACCTATGAAGGCCTCCTTTTCCAGTCATCCTTGTTCTGTTTTATGCAAAACCATCTGCTGCCTTTATATTGCGACTTATCACCACCAGAAATCACATTTTATAGAAAACCTACGCTACCCTAATGGAGCCTGAGTGGATAAACAAACATGTTGGAGGAACGCTGTACCTGCCAGAGTTCCTGCTGGTTGTTTTGCTTCCTTCGACTGAAGGCTGCACATGATCACCAAACCAATCCATGGATGTAATATGGAGAATGTGTTTGTGGAGCACAGCGGGCTTTGTGTGCTGGATTCTTTAAACACATCTTTGATCAGTGACGCTCTCTTCCTGCTGGAGAGACGCAGGCTGCCAGGGTCCCAAGAGCCTTGTTAGAGTGGCATTTCTTATAGATTTCCCCACTCTTTTTATTTCCGCTCCGGCTTTAGCGCAGCGTCAGATGACAATACGTCAGCTTAGGCATGGAATCCCGGTCTTTTACAGACACACTCTTACGTCTGCTGTGGTCTTTCACATGACTTGTACGCCAGGATTTATCTGTTTCACATGGAGTCACAAAATTTACACGGCTACCTGCGCTGTTCAGCCATAAAAGGGTGAAGGTTCAGAGTGCCGCGCTTGTTTGCAAAGAAGAAGTGAGGGTTTGATGGGTTTGTGTAAAGAGTCTGACGGTAGTGAAGCAGAACATGGACTGTAAACATGCAGGGAGGCAAATACAGCATGGAGAAAAGTGTAGCGCTTCCTGGGAGGGAAAGTAGAGCAGCAACGCTCGTGCAACACGCAGATCAAGAAGATGGCCGTTGTCTATTAACATTTTATTTTTCTTCTTTAAAAAGTTCCGAACACAAACATGTAAAAATAAAACCTTTGAACTCATAATTAATCAAAAACCCAAGGAGTTAATTTATGTATCTACGTGCTCCTCACTGTAGCCAAGGAGAAGAAATGAATGTGAAGTGACCAATTACTGCGACAACCACTGTGAAACTAACACACTTTTCATCACAACACAGCACGAGACCCAGATCTGTCAGTGGTGTAATGAGGAAATGTGCAGTGGAATATTTTGGGCTATTTGGAGATTAGACACAGTGATACACTGGCCATATCTCATGACTGTCCTGCTGCAAGTTTTAGTTTTGTTTGGATGAAAACTTCCAAAAACTTCAAAGTATGTGACTTGTTAATATGCTTTCAAAGAAAAAAAGATAGCTGTGTGGTCTTAAATCTTTTTTTTTTTTTTTTATCTAAGCAACTTTTAAAATTACAACTTTTTATTAATAGATTAGAGAAAATATGAAAGCCTCTTATTTTACGTGCCACATTGTTCTCCATGCTGCTGCAGTGGTCTTAATACATGTTTATGTGGAGAATCAATCACCACTAAACTCGTGAGCCTGAGAGCATTAGGAGTCAGATGCCGGTTAGAGATGGGGCTTCATTTTCACATGAGTGCCTGGGAGTGGCTCTGCTGATGGGCTTGTGTCCAAGGGCTGATCAACTGCAATAAGCCCTGCGCCTAATTAGTGCTTCTTTCGACTGTCGTCGTAATAAATGGGCTTTCATTCACTTTGTGTGCCATTAGAGCCTCTCTCAAAAGCCCTTCTGAGTTTCGCCGTGACATGAGGCTGTGCTGCGATCTAATTATTGTAATGTTGCACAGAGAGCGGACGAACTGTACGGAGAGCAGCTAACGAAGACGGTCAGGAATAGGGATTTGCTGTCGGCGCACGAAACTTTGCACTTATCTTGTCTGGATGACGTCGGCGACGTAGTGGCTTCCTTTAGATGCAGCAGATCCAACAACACTTGAGAGCGACACTTGTCGCATTTCTTGAGGCCTGAGAAGACGTCTTTGTCAACAGTGGCTCTTCATTAGCTTGCGTTCTGCCTAGCTTGCGTTCTGTCTCCATGGAAACCAGCTCGTTCGCGGGGCTCCACTCCTTCTGTTAGTGCTTCAGGTAAGTTTTTCTCAAACTGTGGTCCGCGGGCGTCCCCTACTGGTCCGCAAGGTACTGCATGTAAACGACCGTTTATTTGCCGCGCGATACGTGAAGTTAGCTTATCAAAGGATTATAGTTAAACATAACAGTGGGTACGTGACGTAAAACCAGGTCATGTCAACATCTATTATAATTTTTATTTAACTAAAAACGATTTATCGGCAAATAAATACAACATATTTTATAGGAATGGGTGAATAATTGTGCAGAAGAGCATTTTTGTTTCTGCCAAAGCAACTCAAAATAACTTTTCTTTTATTGTGCTTCTAAATTACAAATAGCCTTAAAATGATTTTTATGCACACAACACTTATAGTTAAGAACAAATAATTTTTTTTATTTCCGTGCGTTTTATTGGAAAGCTTACAATCTACATTTTCAGAATTTGTAAATAACTCAAAACTCCCTTGACTTGTTTATGGTTTTGTCATGGCCAGTCACATTTATAAAACTTCTCCTTAGTTAAGAGACTAATACTTTAATTTCAGGTTGCATATATTTAGATGTTGGGTTGTAATTTCAAGTTAGGTTGTGCGTGAGTGTTTGCTAAATTGGGCTAAGTGGTCCTCAGGCTGTTTGAGAAACACTGCTTTAGGTTTTAACTTGGATTTAAATCATAGCTTCAAGACAAAATGTTTCACAGTTGACCAACTGATAGTTGATATCTGCCCGTCTGCTAGCTAGTACAGCTAGCTGAACTCAAAGACGTGGCTATGATCAAAACATAAACGCAGCAGACTTGTATTCATGCTGCGTGTACTTGGATTTGTAAATAATCCAACCTGTTATCTAATGAATAGCCATTGGGGGAAAACTGTGCTTTAGTTGTTTCCTGAACTTCTGCTCTAGCATTTGCTAGCTAACAGCCCAGATTTTCAAGCACACCGTATCCCGGGCCTCTTCATCTGGCTGCCGCATTAGAAGTCGGTCAGGAAGGTTTCTCGTCAATACGTAATCGAAGGTTCTCCTAATCTCCATGGAAACCTCTTCATTGGAGTGCATGGAGCTAAAAAAACAACAACAACAAGGTTACTCTTTCTGGAGAAAGCGAGAACACTGTGAAAGTGTGCACAGCCTTTCTCAAACACACTGAAAAATGACTTCTTGGAAAATATAAAATACCTGCTCTGAAAAAAAAAATATCTAAATTTCTTCACCCCAAATGTTATATTTGTTGCATGTCTCTTTAAAATTTCTATTTCTTTTTTTTTAAATGTAAGTGATGGTCTATTTTGTACCGTTAGACTACACCACCTCGCCTTCTTTAGCTGGCTGCTCGTCCTGAAGCGGATGGATTATTTAAGTGTTAGAAATTCAAATTTTAGAGGGTGAGCCCCCCACCCCCAATTAATTTGTACTATAATCTTTAAAAGAACACTCATGAATGTGAAGCGTAGCAATTATCAGAGGCAGAGCTGTGAATATTACAAGACACTAGAGTTTTGCCTGCTGCATTTATGTTTAATATGCACTCTGTGACTCAATCAGAAACCAAAAGAGAGATCTGATTCACTTACAACAGTAGTTCTTTAGGGCAAGATGACGAATAAAAAAAATGTCTCAAGATAATTGGGGCCTGCCCATAGCAATGCATAAGGAGAGCAGTAACTGACTTGCGGAGGGACAAGGGAGCACTGGGACCACCAGGGGGCGATGAGGGAGGACTGGGAGACACGACATAAAAATGAATGACAGGAGTTTGAACCTCCCGTAGTTCTAAGAGCGGTCGTTTGGATCCCGGCAGAGCTTTTTACCGTGTGCGGTTCTGGTGGGTCGTCGGTTTATGAGCTTCTTTGATGTTTGCTGAACTAGTCCATAAATTTATGCAAAACTGTAAGCTTGAATACAATAACTTAAACTTACTACCTGTCTCTTGGTGTTTTATTCACACTTGGGCTCCTCAGCCCCCACACCCAACAGACTTCTTGTGGCTATGATGTTGAACTGTGATGTCACACATCCTGTTTGTGACATCACTGGTGACTGTCTTTGTATTCCCAGATTCCACAGAGAAATTCATTTGCAGTTAAAGGTTCGAACGACAAAGAAACAATGGCGGAGAAAGATTTCATATTAAGAAAGTTAGAGATTCTCCAGAATAACCAGATGAAGCTGAAAAGGGAAAACGAACAGCTTCAGAAAACAGAACAGCTTCTGAAGAGAAAACTAGAGAGACTGAACAGGACCAACGACCCAACAAATTGGCATGTAGAGAATAACCTATTCAGAAATTCGAATGAGTTTTATGAAAAACAAATTGTTAAAATTAATTTGGAATTGGACGAAAAAAGGACGACAATTAAAGAAATGCAAAGTGATTATTGCAACATGCAACAAGTAACAATAAAACTAGAACGGAAGCGGGCCACAGCAAAAATTGATGCAGAAAAATCTTTGAAAGAAAAGACTGAAAGACTGCTGTGGCTTACTAGGGAGAACGACGAATTGAATAAGGAGATCGTGTCTTTAAAAATCAAGATAGACAGAATGGAATCCAGGGTGGAAAAACACAAGATTGAGCCACAAATTCAGGAGGAAGAAACCCCAAAACTGAACGTATTCCAGAGAGTTGGGCTTGTTCTTCTTGGCATGTATAATTCGGGACCGCTGGGGTACTGGGTGCCACCCTGGATTTTTTAATTAATGAAAAAAAGAGCAGAGAGGGGAGCTTGGGGGGTTGCTGGTACCAGAATGTTTGGGGATAGCGACAGCAGAGAGGGGAGCTTGGGGGGTTGCTGGTACCAGAATGTTTGGGGATAGCAACAGCAGAGAGGGGAGCTTGGGGGGTTGCTGGTACCAGGATGTTTGGGGATAGCGCCAGCAGAGAGGGGAGCTTGGGGGGTTGCTGGTACCAGGATGTTTGGGGATAGCGACAGCAGAGAGGGGAGCTTGGGGGGTTGCTGGTACCAGGATGTTTGGGGATAGCGCCAGCAGAGAGGGGAGCTTGGGGGGTTGCTGGTACCAGGATGTTTGGGGATAGCGCCAGCAGAGAGGGGAGCTTGGGGGGTTGCTGGTACCAGGATGTTTGGGGATAGCGCCAGCAGAGAGGGGAGCTTGGGGGGTTGCTGGTACCAAGATGTTTGGGGATAGCGCCAGCAGAGAGGGGAGCTTGGGGGGTTGCTGGTACCAGGATGTTTGGGGATAGCGCCAGCAGAGAGGGGAGCTTGGGGGGTTGCTGGTACCAGGATGTTTGGGGATAGCGACAGCAGAGAGGGGAGCTTGGGGGGTTGCTGGTACCAGGATGTTTGGGGATAGCGACAGCAGAGAGGGAAGCTTGGGGGGTTGCTGGTACCAGGATGTTTGGGGTTAGCGACAGCAGAGAGGGGAGCTTGGGGGGTTGCTGGTACCAGGATGTTTGGGGATAGCGACAGCAGAGAGGGAAGCTTGGGGGTTGCTGGTACCAGGATGTTTGGGGATAGCTATAGCAGAGAGGGGAACTATCATTGTTTCCTCAAGAAATGCTTTACAAATGTCACAGTTAAGACTTTTAAGACATGCATATTAAATGTGCAGCTATTCACATGAAGTATTTAAAATAAGTTATGCTTTATGATATTTTCTTTGCAGAAAAGACAATAGAACAATAGTTAATTGAGAACTTTCTAAGCTCTTCTGGATGCCATATTTACCATATATTTATTTCTCTGTTTTCTTAATTAACTAAGTGGGAGGAGACATTAGAGAAGGAAAAGTGGAAAAGACAGAATTATTAAAGTAGAAGTTTAAAGTATACCGTTGTCTTTCTCATTCACCCAGATTTCTTAGATCAGGGGTCACCAACCTTTTAGAGACTGGGAGCTACTTCACGGGTCCAGAGTAACACGGAGGGCTACTTGTGTGATACAGACATAAATTTTCTTATATATATATATATATATGATATTCTGTGCAGAATATGGACTGGAATCCCGAGATCAAAGTGGGAAACACCCCCAAAGGTGGCGGAGAACGCCAGAGCTAAGATCTTGTGGGACTTCCAGATCCAGACAGACAAAATGGTAATGGCGAACCAACCAGACATTGTCGTAGTGGATAAACAACAGAGGAAAGCCGTTGTGGTAGATGTAGCAATACCAAGCGACTGCAACATCAGGAAAAAGGAGCACGAGAAACTAGAGAAATACCAGGGCCTCAGGGAGGAACTGGAGAGGGCCTGGAAGGTGAAGACCACAGTGGTGCCTGTGGTCATCGGGGCCCTCAGGGCAGTCACCCCCAAACTGGACCAATGGCTACAACAGATCCCAGGAACAACATCAGACATCTCAGTCCAAAAATGTGCAGTCCTTGGCACAGCCAAGATACTGCGCAGAACCCTTAAGCTCCCAGGCCTCTGGTAGAGGACCCGAGCTCAGAGGATAAGAACCACCCGCGGTGGGTGAGAAGGGAATTTTTTTTTTTTTTATGATTACATGCTGCCTGATCATGTTAATGTTAGGGACTACTGACAGTAGTTATCAGTAATAATTTACCATGGCAGCTATGGTTAATTGCTATTATATGATCAGAAGTTCTTAGTTCAGAGTTTTGAGTTTGATTCCCTTTTGGAGATTTTCTGTGTGATTCTAAATTGCCCACAAGTGACTGAGAGTTTGGATTGTTGCAGCAGCAGCTGTACAGCTGGACGCACTGAGAGATTTTCCTTTAAATTAAAAAAAGAAAAGTTATTGTATTTCTATTATCCAACCCTGTTTACTAATAACAAAATTATGGAGAAGAAAAAGTTCTTTTGTGCCAAAACATCTTGTATGTAGCGCACGTCAGTGTGAGTCTGTGGGGGTCAAAGGGCACCCAAAGCCTAAATCTTATTGGTCAGTTTGCTTTTTCTGTGAGCTAAAAATGATGAGTGGAGTTTGAACCTCCCGTAGTTCTAAGATCCCGCCAATCCTCCTCTTTCCGTGGATCTCACTGCTTCGCTTCAATGTCTTTATTATTTAGCATCGTTTGTGTAAAAAACAAGAAAAAAAAGGGTGCGCTGCTTTAGTGGTTTAGTTTTGTGCCGACGTTGGAGAGGTGGTTGTGCTCCTGCAGGTCAGGTGCAGTGATAGTTTTGTACCTTCCAGTCTGTCAGACATTTTTTTTTCGACATCTGCTTGTGTCAGCCCGCAGGTGACCCGTCAGCTGTTCAGTTCGCAAAATCACAAAAAAGCTAATAAACCGACAACCTGCCAGAACCGCGCACTGTAAAAAGCTCAAGCAGAACCTGAGGTTCAAATGATGAGTGGTTCAAACTCCAGTCATCATTTTTAGCTCACAGAAAAAGAAAACTGACCTATAAGATTTAGGCTTCGGCGTTCCCCACCTCACCAACTTAAAACTCTGAACTAAGAACGTCTGACCACAATATAGCAATTAACCATAGCTGTCCTTACTGATAACTATTGTGCATAGTCCCTAACATTAATATGATCAGGCAGCATGTAATCATATTTACTTAAATGAATTTTTGTTGTAAAGAAAATTTATGTCTGTATCAAACAAGTAGCCCTTCGTGTTACTCTGAACCTGTGAAGTAGCTCCCAGTCTCAAAAAGGTTGTGACCCCTGGTCTAAAAATAGCCAGACTTACCATGATTTTATGTAAAAAGAAATCAACTGTTAAGTACTATTTTTTTTTAAAAATGGTTTCCACTGGTATTTTAACCATTTTCTTTCTTTCCAACAAGAATCCAAACAAGTGTTTGTAGTTGGAAGTTCTCTTTTCCATGACATCATCTTCATTCCAAATTTCTAAAATCTTCAACTTTTCAAGGTTAGAAAATTTGCATCCCTAACCTTCTTGAAAACACTGACTTGCAAAGCAAGTCAGTCACTGCCTCCATGCATTGCATGGAAAGCACCTATTGTTCCACACCCAATAGAACGTCTCTTTATTGGGCCCTAATATTAGCCTGCATTATCTTGTTATGTCAGGTTAAGGCACTGGCTTGCGCAGATAATGCCTATCTATTAGCTTTAGCCTTTGACCTAATGCTAATAGATAGGACTACAAAAACGCCATATCTGTAGTTCTAACTAACACTCAGTTAAAACAGAGGGCTGAGCTGCCATTTAGAACTACTGGCTGTTTTGCCAGTAAATAACTCATTTAACCCAAACAACAATTCTATATGAAGCTTACTGAAAATTTCAAGATAAAAGCCTCAATATCCCTCTGAGGATAGTCACAGATTGACTTCAATGCATTTCTGAAAAATTTCTGAGCTCAGCGCACACCATCTTTCTCTCATCGCTGTTATTACTGTGAGTGAGGTAGAGAATATGAATCGTGGTACTATCGGAGACGACAAATAGCCCTCTCAGATGCTTCAAACGGTTTTCAAGTACGTATCACGGTTCGCGAACGGGAAGGAGTTGTTAGGACTGCTTTTTTCAGTCAAACTGGCTGACTCAAAGAAATAGAATTCTGTCAGCCCTGAGTGTCTGACAGACAAGCTTCATTACCATAGCAACAGAACAAAGAACAGGACAGAGCAGAGCAGCTGATTAGGACTACAAAAACGCATCACTGTAGTTCTAACTATGGCAGAACATGCAGGTTAGAACTACAACATGGCGGAACTGTCAGTTACTACAGAGGAGGACTGAGCTGGCCTTTAGAATTACTTGTGTTTTGGGCATTTTATAATTGATTTTACCCAACCATTGTTACACATGGTTAGTGTTTCAATTTTAAATTAATCTTAATAAAAATGTCAAAATAAAAGCCTTGACAGTTTTTACATCAGGTAATTGCTCTTTCGGGCATTATATAACTGATTTCTTTTTTTTTAAATGTAAGTGATGGTCTATTTTGTACCGTTAGACTACACCACCTCGCCTTCTTTAGCTGGCTGCTCGTCCTGAAGCGGATGGATTATTTAAGTGTTAGAAATTCAAATTTTAGAGGGTGAGCCCCCCTCCCCCAATTAATTTGTACTATAATCTTTAAAAGAACACTCATGAATGTGAAGCGTAGCAATTATCAGAGGCAGAGCTGTGAATATTACAAGACACTAGAGTTTTGCCTGCTGCATTTATGTTTAATATGCACTCTGTGACTCAATCAGAAACCAAAAGAGAGATCTGATTCACTTACAACAGTAGTTCTTTAGGGCAAGATGACGAATAAAAAAAATGTCTCAAGATAATTGGGGCCTGCCCATAGCAATGCATAAGGAGAGCAGTAACTGACTTGCGAAGGGACAAGGGAGCACTGGGACCACCAGGGGGCGATGAGGGAGGACTGGGAGACACGACATAAAAATGAATGACAGGAGTTTGAACCTCCCGTAGTTCTAAGAGCGGTCGTTTGGATCCCGGCAGAGCTTTTTACCGTGTGCGGTTCTGGTGGGTCGTCGGTTTATGAGCTTCTTTGATGTTTGCCGAACTAGTCCATAAATTTATGCAAAACTGTAAGCTTGAATACAATAACTTAAACTTACTACCTGTCTCTTGGTGTTTTATTCACACTTGGGCTCCTCAGCCCCCACACCCAACAGACTTCTTGTGGCTATGATGTTGAACTGTGATGTCACACATCCTGTTTGTGACATCACTGGTGACTGTCTTTGTATTCCCAGATTCCACAGAGAAATTCATTTGCAGTTAAAGGTTCGAACGAGAAAGAAACAATGGCGGAGAAAGATTTCATATTAAGAAAGTTAGAGATTCTCCAGAATAACCAGATGAAGCTGAAAAGGGAAAACGAACAGCTTCAGAAAACAGAACAGCTTCTGAAGAGGAAACTAGAGAGACTGAACAGGACCAACGACCCAACAAATTGGCATGTAGAGAATAACCTACTCAGAAATTCGAATGAGTTTTATGAAAAACAAATTGTTAAAATTAATTTGGAATTGGACGAAAAAAGGACGACAATTAAAGAAATGCAAAGTGATTATTGCAACATGCAACAAGTAACAATAAAACTAGAACGGAAGCGGGCCACAGCAAAAATTGATGCAGAAAAATCTTTGAAAGAAAAGACTGAAAGACTGCTGTGGCTTACTAGGGAGAACGACGAATTGAATAAGGAGATCGTGTCTTTAAAAATCAAGATAGACAGAATGGAATCCAGGGTGGAAAAACACAAGATTGAGCCACAAATTCAGGAGGAAGAAACCCCAAAACTGAACGTATTCCAGAGAGTTGGGCTTGTTCTTCTTGGCATGTATAATTCGGGACCGCTGGGGTACTGGGTGCCACCCTGGATTTTTTAATTAATGAAAAAAAGAGCAGAGAGGGGAGCTTGGGGGGTTGCTGGTACCAGAATGTTTGGGGATAGCGACAGCAGAGAGGGGAGCTTGGGGGGTTGCTGGTACCAGAATGTTTGGGGATAGCGACAGCAGAGAGGGGAGCTTGGGGGGTTGCTGGTACCAGGATGTTTGGGGATAGCGCCAGCAGAGAGGGGAGCTTGGGGGGTTGCTGGTACCAGGATGTTTGGGGATAGCGACAGCAGAGAGGGGAGCTTGGGGGGTTGCTGGTACCAGGATGTTTGGGGATAGCGCCAGCAGAGAGGGGAGCTTGGGGGGTTGCTGGTACCAGGATGTTTGGGGATAGCGCCAGCAGAGAGGGGAGCTTGGGGGGTTGCTGGTACCAGGATGTTTGGGGATAGCGCCAGCAGAGAGGGGAGCTTGGGGGGTTGCTGGTACCAGGATGTTTGGGGATAGCGCCAGCAGAGAGGGGAGCTTGGGGGGTTGCTGGTACCAGGATGTTTGGGGATAGCGACAGCAGAGAGGGGAGCTTGGGGGGTTGCTGGTACCAGGATGTTTGGGGATAGCGACAGCAGAGAGGGGAGCTTGGGGGGTTGCTGGTACCAGGATGTTTGGGGATAGCGACAGCAGAGAGGGGAGCTTGGGGGGTTGCTGGTACCAGGATGTTTGGGGATAGCGACAGCAGAGAGGGAAGCTTGGGGGTTGCTGGTACCAGGATGTTTGGGGATAGCTATAGCAGAGAGGGGAACTATCATTGTTTCCTCAAGAAATGCTTTACAAATGTCACAGTTAAGACTTTTAAGACATGCATATTAAATGTGCAGCTATTCACATGAAGTATTTAAAATAAGTTATGCTTTATGATATTTTCTTTGCAGAAAAGACAATAGAACAATAGTTAATTGAGAACTTTCTAAGCTCTTCTGGATGCCATATTTACCATATATTTATTTCTCTGTTTTCTTAATTAACTAAGTGGGAGGAGACATTAGAGAAGGAAAAGTGGAAAAGACAGAATTATTAAAGTAGAAGTTTAAAGTATACCGTTGTCTTTCTCATTCACCCAGATTTCTTAGATCAGGGGTCACCAACCTTTTAGAGACTGGGAGCTACTTCACGGGTCCAGAGTAACACGAAGGGCTACTTGTGTGATACAGACATAAATTTTCTTATATATATATATATATATATATGATATTCTGTGCAGAATATGGACTGGAATCCCGAGATCAAAGTGGGAAACACCCCCAAAGGTGGCGGAGAACGCCAGAGCTAAGATCTTGTGGGACTTCCAGATCCAGACAGACAAAATGGTAATGGCGAACCAACCAGACATTGTCGTAGTGGATAAACAACAGAGGAAAGCCGTTGTGGTAGATGTAGCAATACCAAGCGACTGCAACATCAGGAAAAAGGAGCACGAGAAACTAGAGAAATACCAGGGCCTCAGGGAGGAACTGGAGAGGGCCTGGAAGGTGAAGACCACAGTGGTGCCTGTGGTCATCGGGGCCCTCAGGGCAGTCACCCCCAAACTGGACCAATGGCTACAACAGATCCCAGGAACAACATCAGACATCTCAGTCCAAAAATGTGCAGTCCTTGGCACAGCCAAGATACTGCGCAGAACCCTTAAGCTCCCAGGCTTCTGGTAGAGGACCCGAGCTCAGAGGATAAGAACCACTCGCTGTGGGTGAGAAGGGAATTTTTTTTTTTTTTATGATTACATGCTGCCTGATCATGTTAATGTTAGGGACTACTGACAGTAGTTATCAGTAATAATTTACCATGGTAGCTATGGTTAATTGCTATTATATGATCAGAAGTTCTTAGTTCAGAGTTTTGAGTTTGATTCCCTTTTGGAGATTTTCTGTGTGATTCTAAATTGCCCACAAGTGACTGAGAGTTTGGATTGTTGCAGCAGCAGCTGTACAGCTGGACGCACTGAGAGATTTTCCTTTAAATTAAAAAAAGAAAAGTTATTGTATTTCTATTATCCAACCCTGTTTACTATTAACAAAATTATGGAGAAGAAAAAGTTCTTTTGTCCCAAAACATCTTGTATGTAGCGCACGTCAGTGTGAGTCTGTGGGGGTCAAAGGGCACCCAAAGCCTAAATCTTATTGGTCAGTTTGCTTTTTCTGTGAGCTAAAAATGATGAGTGGAGTTTGAACCTCCCGTAGTTCTAAGATCCCACCCAATCGCTGTTACTCATGGGATTAGTTTGGACATTTAAAATGAAGTATATTTAAAATTTCAAAATAAAAGCCTTAATACTCCCCTCTGGTTAGTGCACGGCCGTAGGCGGTGCAATAATTTTAGCCTGTATTATCTTTCTCTCTTAGGTTAGTGCGCTGCCTTTCATAGCAAGGCAGTACATTAACATTAGCACAAACATTAGCACTTCACTGCCCTCCACTAGTGCACCGCCATAGGTGATGCAATAATATTACCTTGCATTATCTTTTTCTCTCAGGTATTTCTGCACGTTTTGATACCTCATTTGTAGGTGTGCACGCAGCGGTATGAGCCGCATTAACGGTTATGGAAGAAAAATAAAGAATATTAAAGAGACACTTGTTGGGTGTAGAGTAATAGGTTCCTGCCATTGCTTTGCATGGCAGGCCCCAATGAACCCGAGGACACACAATAATAATAATAATAATAATAATAATAATCTAAAGCACTAATGTCCAAAAGAAATACGTTTTAGCTACAGTACTTAATATGAATCTCAACAGTGTTTAAATACAGATAAACATGCACATAATTGAATTATTCAGTTAACATAACAAGGCAATGAACTGAGTGAATCATTTAGAGACGCTAGGCAAAAAAAAAAACTCAGCTGTTTTTAACATGCTGTCTCTTTGTTATGAACTGACGAAGCAGGGCTGGAGTAATAGCCGACCCCACAGAGTTCCAGCTGCAGGAATCGACATAAATTTAATAGAAAACACAGAATCAAACAGAAGTAGTTTTTGGTATATATGATGCTGAATACATTTTCCAGATCAAATCTGCTAAATTAAGCCCAGAGGCAGCAGCAGCATGTTTTGGTCGAGTGGATTGATGTCGCCTGGGAGACGTCGACGTCACAGAAGACACAGGGAAGCATGTACCACCTTATAATTAGCTACCACAATGTATAATACAGGAAATTAATATAGTCCATCTTTAAGGGGGGTGGAAGCTGAAGGAGAGAAACAACAGGGTTGCCATAGCGCCTGTTGGGCAGACTTTGACCAGTTTGGCAGCGTGACGAGTTCAACTAGTGTGCAGCGCTTCTGCTAAACTGCATGTGTGGTCTTTTTTTTTATTGTTGTTGTTGTTTCTGATGTGGTCTGTTAGACTAACAGAAGAGGAAGAAGATGTGTAGTCCATCTCTAACCTGCAGGAGGTCTGCTCTGTCACTACCTGAAACATGATGGAAACCATCCTGCTTGGTGTTAATTTAGCTCTACATGCCAGAATGGAAAATGTGGCTTATTCTCCCACGACCCCCCAAAAAGCCAGGCAGAATAATAGCTCACGTTTTTCACATAAAGATTTTTCTATTAAAGCCGTTTGAAACATTTCTGTTAGCATCTATCAGAAGGTAACTCTGATCTAAAGGACTTGATCTCTTCAATTTCAAGGTTATCAGCAATACGATGCATCGCAAATATTTATAAAACTCAAAATCCAAAGTGATTTTAAATATTCAATGTGAAACCTTAAACAGTGAAAAGGGTTAAACTTCCAGTCTTACGCACATTAGATACTTAGTGTATAATACCTCGCAAATGTCCTTTATTATGATTTTATGTGATAGATCAACAAAAAGTATTGCAATCATAGTTTGATTTGTGCGACCCAAGATCAGGGCCAGGCAGGGGGGAGGTGGCTTGAACGAATGTTGTTTCTCATTCTCAATGTTCTTTTTTATGTGTGTGTTTCTCTCTTTGTGTGTGTGGAGGCCTGCCTGTGACCCTCAACAATAATTTTTACTTATTAAAAACAATTTAGCTAAATAAAATTGTCTGGCTTCCATCAGCCACATGGAGACCATTAACCAAAGCTCATGCTCCATCTTCTCAGGTGCTTTGCTATGCCAGTACGGAGTAGACTAAACTACACGAGTATTAAGCTATTATATGTTATTAAGCAACTGACGAAGTGAAATGAGCATGCTGTGTGTGGATTGTGCAGAGATTCTTATGGGCAGGAATATTTTCTTTTTCAACAGACACCCGTTTGGGGAGAAAAACGCAGGCCTTAAATGAAAGCTACACAGAAATCAAGAAGAACTCCTTCACTCCACTTCCCAAACACAGAAATGTTTTGGATGCAGACACAACTTTGGACTCAGGGTTCATTAGGCTGGCCCAGAGCTATTCAAAATGCCCGCTGCGTTGCAGGCAGGGTAGAAAAGACAAAGACAGATCCTCAGTGGCTCCCTCTGCTCTGGGTCAGGCACCCTCTATCACTTTGACATAAATCAACCGTACCGCGACTGTCACCTGAGGAACACGACCTACAGAGCAGGTACAGCCTTCTTCAGGTTTGCTCTCTGATCCACCAGACCTCACCACTGCACACAGGATCTGGGCTGGAGGTGAGCGGCCGTGAACAGAATGAGGAACCTCACATCTAAATATGTCACAAATAGCAGACTAAAGCCCAGTGGCAACAATTCAGACCGTAGCACGTATTGAAAGCTAGTATGAAAAAAAAAAAACTGCCCGTTTTCAACATTTTGATTTGTACAGAGTCCAGACCATCAGCTATTGAAAGATGATTGCTTGCTGGAGGCGTTTTACCCAGTTTTTATTCCTCCATCCAAATTCAACCTGAGAAATCCAGCTCAATAGGAGAAAACCTAGATGTAGTCCTGAAGAGAGATGAGAATCAGGTGGATTTGTGTAGAAAGGCAATGGCCAGGCTAACGGAAAGCCAGAAATGTCACAATTCGGTAAATAAAAATGTCCCAAAATTGAAAAATATGAAAATTATATTAAAACTTGAGATGTATTTGTCAAATAAATCAATCAATCTTTACCTTCATAAAATATTAAAATACCCATTTTTCATTTGGCTTATTTGGGATTTCATTAAGGTTTTTACTTCATTACTATGTGGTGAATATATTATGAAATTATTTTTTCTCTCCACCTTAAATCTCTCAGAGATGCCAACATCCCGTTAGATTCGTAAACTTAGTCCCTCTGAGTTATTTTTGATCTTTAAAGCATTCTGCAGCTGAGTTGCCATGGAGATTAACCACTCAGATATTAAGATTTAGACAGATACTGCAGCAATTTAAATGTTTTCACAATTTACTTCAAAACATTTGCTCAATCAACCACCGTCTCTCCTATGTTTTCTTAATGTCTACAGTCTCAGATGAACACGCTCTACCAGCAGCAGCAGCAGCAACCCCAAAACAGCAACATTGTGACCCATCAGGTAAAACATAGGCTACTCTTAGGCCACTTTTGCTTTCCATTGTCCCGACTCCATAAGTAGATTCAGCTACAGCTGCAGATATACTGAGACTAAACTACTCAGAGATGGAATCTACTGACGAATTACTTCCGGAGGAAACTGGATTCACTGTAGCTTTATTTAGGTGTATCAGACATGGAGGGAATATTTTCTCAGACTGGTGGAAGACAAAAAGTAATATTAATAATAATAATTTCCCTTCCGCTTGAAGCGTATGCACAGCTGTCATATAAAATCCCCGAGAATTGAATCCCAATAAAGGTTGCAACGTGACAAAACAGGAAAAACGTCCATCTGCGTCCAGATTACCACTGGGCCGTTCTTTTATCTGTACTTTTTCCAAGGTGATAGATGTATGCATGCAGACTGAGAGAGGCAGTTAAGGAGACAGCTACTGGAGTTTAATAAGTTGAACTCATTACACAATCAAGGTCTGGAAGTCAGCTGGGGAATGGAGGTTCTTGGAAGCCAAACTGAAATGATGCAAATCTATAAAAACTTCATTTTCATGTGGTGCAGAACACTTCAGCACCAAATGCTACCTTTGCAAGAGATTGGATTCTTAACAATACTTTACATGGATGTCTTCCTTTGTGCTAAAACTGTTGATGAAACCATTTTTTTTTTTAGCATTTTAATGTCACATTTCAAACGTTTTATTTCCGTTTCTCTCAACCTAACAAGGTGAATCTTGCTGTGCATCGTACCCTGCTTAATGAGACTCACTGGAACGAGAATTTATTGAACTTTGAGTCTACTTGGGTCTGCTCAATCGGCGGTAATGATTCGTGCCCCACGCTGCAGCAGCATCTTTCACGTGAAGACAATAAAAAGTGTGAATGCCAAGATCTTAATATAAAAAAATGAGACCATGATAAATCATTTCAGACTTTTTTATACCTTCAGCGTGACGCAGCTCCTGCATTAGTCAGCTGAAAAATAAACAGACTTGTTGAAGGGAGAATCTGGGGGGGAAATAGAAGAAGCAGCTGCATAGTCTTGCTGCATAAGCATTCAGAGTTTTGAATCTGAATGCTTACCTCCAGTATTCACAGTTCTGGCTCAAAAACTTTCATCAACTGTAGAGAATCTGATTAACTATGAATGTACGGGTGCGTACTTTGCCTTCTGTAGGCAAAACCATAGTTGTTCAGGAGGCTACAGAGGATTTAAACGATCTAATTTTACAAACATGTCAGTTAAGAAAAGATTAAAATGGTACAGAGTTGGTCAGTAAGCGGAAAGGTTTTGGAACAGCAATGACATTATAAACACTAAATGTTTGTTCACAACTCATAAAAGTTCACCCATATGGATGAACAAAAGAGTCGCTTTGGAAGACTGAAGCTCAGTTTCAGAAGTCAAAATGGATGAAATTGAGAAATTTAATATCGGACAACGGCCATTCTGTCAAAGTAACTCACCGATATGAAAGGCGTTTTTATATGACAAATCAGTGACAATAATGCCGGCAGCACAGAAGTCAAATTTGCACTGTTTGAGTGTCATTGTGTTAGAAAGAGCAAATGCCGTGAACAAATCTGACATTAAACATAATGCAAGTTGAACATGCTACATCAGCCTCCTTTTTATCATTTGCTAACAGGCTAACTTGACAAAGAAAATTATGGATTTTAAATAGAAAGCTATATAGTTTCAGTAAAGTAGGTATAAGAAAGAAAAATTTTGGTATTGGTATCTGTTATCGGCCAAATGAGTTTTAGTATATCGGCATATCGGATATTGACCAAAAATTCAACATCGTGCATCCCTGGTAGTTACGTTTGGTCCAAAACTTCCAGATGTTTGATAGAAAGGTGACTATAAAGAGTATTACTTTGAATCCAAGGATGCTTCCAAATAAACAAAATGATGAGTTAATGGAAGACAATCAAAGTCTGAAGGCTGTTGATAAAAATATGTCCACACAATCTGATTGATTTGCAGAAAAAAATCAATCAAATCCAGATTCAGGACACTCATAGACTCACATCAAAGACTGAATGGGGAAACTGACTGAAAAGTTGCTTCAGTTGTTCGTACTTCTGCAGCCAAGTTGGTACAGGTTTATTTATTTTCTTCTTTACAGATTTATTAGTTGAATAAATTGATTTTTTTTAAGTATCTTAGATTAAAGCTGGAAAATGACTTATAGTTTCTTTTCTTCCACCGTCACACAAACCTGGCATCTCAAACAGTGTGTGTGTAAAACTTTTTGTATCGCCGGGTAGTTTCCACAGTTCTGCAGCATCCAAAGCCACAGAAAAGGTTCCAGCGTTTGTTCTGAAGCATCTTCCAGCACTTGCACTTCCATCACGGTTCTGAGCGTTCTGCAGGCAGCCGAGGCCTCATCTGGGTCTCTGGCAGCTCACAGACTGTGACTCATGCAGCAGAACAACTGGACCTATTTTAGCCCCGAAGTTAAGGAGACGTGTCCTGCAGACGTTCTGTGTCTGCGATGCAGAGAGGACACGGCGGCACGTCCCCGGACAAAATAAAAAAAGCCGGCATTGTTTGTCTGACTTTGCTTCAACCACACGCAGAGCTCATCTGGTTTCTCTTGGAAATGTTCCCCGTCATCATCGGCTGACCCCGGGATTTAAAATAGCTCCTACCCAAAGACAAGTAGTCCTTGGGGAATTTCAAAAATGGCAGAAAAAAAACCCCAAAACAAAACAAAGCGAGACATGGCAACGCAAAAGAAAACCGCTACAATAGTCAGGCCTTTGTTGTACTGTTACTGGCTGCATAAATATTCATGTTTTAACATCTTCCACCAAAGCAAAGAGGAAACATTTGCCTAAAAGTTGGCATTTAGAAAAAAAAAAATCTGTGCATGACCCAGAAGTAGGGAGGGTTTAAAATAAATAAATAAAATTAAGCCCAAACGCACTAATCTGGGGTTTGCTTTTCATTCAGAGCAAGAGTTTCTCATTGCCCTTCACAGAATTCAGTGACAAGAGATCCTCTCTTTTGTGATTCAGAAATTGAATTGGTTAGTTAATGGGATCCTTGGGGACAAAATAAAAGCAGTGGAGGCAGCTTAAAAGAAAGATGCAACAGAAATATAGATTTATTTTGTCTTTAGCTGGAGATTGGGAGAAAAATGTTTTTGTCACATTAAATCTACGTATTATCCGAGACAAAAGCGAGACGGAGGAAAGTCTTTTTGAAAACGAAGATGGAACAGAGATATTTCTGAACAGAAGCAGGAACAAGAGGACTGGAGCTTTTAGTGCACTTAACGATAGGGTGCGATCGATATATAGATGATTAAAAAATTGCCTGAGAACACATTTGCATAATCCATTAGGAACACTGAAGAGCTACTTTACAAGTGCTTTGAGGATCCGATTCAACACTGCAGCCAATCGCTTAAAAAAAAACTAAACTTTTAATCAGCAGTGACTTTTACGACCATATTGGACAGAAAACATCATCACGTTAAGAGAAGGCTTACATACTCCTCGGGCCTGAAAATAGCCACAGTAGAGTCAGCGTAGGTCATCTCTAGGGGTCAGAGGTCACACACAAGTCCGTACCACGCAGCCAAAAATACCTTGGATGTGAAAGGACAAAGCTCCCCACTCCTCCTCATCCAAATGCTAATGGTGTTTTGGCAGTCGGCTTAAACAGCCAATAAAAAAATAAAAATAAATAAAAATATCCTAGAAGTTGAGGAACTGTTTGTGTTCTGATCCAGAGATTATTACCGGAGGTGTTGGTTGGCTGGCCATCGCAGTGGGATCGCACCTCATTAACGAGGCTGTTCTGGTTTTGACCCACCTCACTTTGGTGAGTCGTCAATAATAACTTCCTGTTACGTCCTCAAATGGCCCCCAAATGCCTGGAAGTTCAAACTCTTAGCTCATACGTTTCTGCAGAAAGGCTGCCCTAAACCGAACAGACTGTGGAATCGTTTGTTTTTTTTCCCCCCCATTATCATAATGAACAATAGAGTCACCTATTGTTATTCACCAATAACACGCCAATGTGATTTTGGTGCCTGTTTAAATTCTAAGTAATTATAGTAGAAACGGATTAGAGCGAGCTGTTATATTACACGTTGAATGTGAAATTAGAGTCATTTGAGCCCATAATGACTCATGGATTATAGTGAGGCTTTATTTAGCATATCATCCCTGTTTGCGTGGCGTGTGTGTGTGTGTGTGTTTGGGGGGGGGGGTGACACAACAGAAAAATATAAAAAGCTTTGCAGCAGCTGTGGCAGACATTTGATTTTGCGTTTACATGTGCCAGTGGTTTATCTCAACACACAGGAGTACAACCTTCAGCGTCCCGAGCGTCTCTGCTTTTCTGCTTTTATGCCAATGCTCTAAGTCCAACAGCATATAGGGAGAATACACACCCCTACAACAACCTCCACAGAGCCATTATGAAGGTATTAGCAGAATATCGAACATTAGCAGATCTGAGTCGTTGTAAAAACAAATCCTGAGAATAGAAAATAGATTTTGGCTCAGATCTTACGCCAGAAACACCTCTGCGACACAAAACCCCACAGACTGATTGATTATAACCTGGGTTAGCTATTAGTCCAGGGAATGCTTCACCAGTAGAGAGAAAAACAGGTTCAATAAATTGTGGGAAAAGGTCTGTAAAGCAACTGAAGATAAGTAGGGATTGGCTTTGAGAGGGACAGGAAGACTCTAAAGCAATACTTAATTAGGAACAGCCCAATTAGGGGTTTTCAGCCGATGTGGCAGCATTCTGGACCAGCTGCGGCTGATCCAGAATGCTGCTGCTCTCGTCCTCACTAAAACCAGGAAGATAGAGCACATAACACCAGTTTTAAAGTCCCTCCACTGGCTCCCTGTAGCTCAAAGAATAGACTTTAAAATACTGTTGTTAGTTTACAAATCACTGAATGGCTTAGCACCACAATACATTAAAGATCTGCTTTTATTGTATCAACCTTCCAGACCTCTCAGGTCTTCTGGTTTTGGTTCTGCTCTGCATCCCCAGAACCAGAACCAAACGAGGAGAAGCAGCTTTCAGCATCTATGCACCACCAGTTTGGAACAAACTTCCAGAAAACTGTGAAACAGCTGAAACACTGAATGCCTTTAAATCTCAACTAAAAACCCACCTGGTTAGGATTGTATTCGAAATGTAATCAATTACAAATTTAATGATGGAACTTGACTTAATGTCATGTTTTGATTGTTGATTCTATGTTGCATAACTTTGTGTTTTTGTTTGTTATGATGTAAAGCACTTTGAAATGCCTTGCTGCTGAAATGTGCTATACAAATAAAATTTGATTGATTGATTGATTTAAATATTAACCATTTACTAGAACAAATCTCCATTGATCTGCTGCAGAAAGATGCAGTAAAGCAACACCACTTATCAGCGCTTCAGTATTATGAACTCCTCCCGACAAACTCACACACAGCAGACGTCATTATTATTTGTATTGTTTGTATTTCATGTCAGTCACACATTATGTGCCAGGCCGCGACAAAACCATGACCAAGTGTCCTCTGAAGCGTTTGGAGTTATGTATAGGTCCTGAAAGTGTGCATTCTAAGCTTTCTAATGATGTCAAATACATTTAAATAAAAACGTGGAAGATGATGTGGCCAAATGAAAGTTGGCACTCGGGAAACCAGATTCCTGAGAAAACGACTCTCAAAAGTTTCAAACACTGATGAACAACCTGTCTGTGTTAACAAAAACTCTTCATTTTGCACTAACCCCACCCTCCAGCGCTCACTGTCAACAGGGGTGCAGACACAAGCTCTCATACACCAGCTTTTGTCTGACTTATCTCGCTGAAAATGAATATTTTTATTACCTCTCTTGCTCCTGCAAAGGATGTTTTCCGCACTGATCAGCTTTCTAAGGCACTAAATTCATTTTGTTAGCTCTCTCTTCCGACATAAACCGTTGATAATTTGACTATTAAGTATTTTTTTCAATGTCACATATTTGTAGGCAGACAAAGCTTACAGCAAAAGTTGTTGCTGTATTTTAGCTCCTTTTTTGCCCCACATGGACCACTGTCTGGGTCACACGACACAGATCAGCGGAAAACACCAGCAGACGACACAGTGGAAAACAGCGACTGGTTATAGAACCATAAAATATTGTTTACCGCCTGCGATACGCGACACAAGAATGAAGGTTACGAGTTCAAAAAGTGTTTCAGCAAAATATGGCTGCATGGCATTCTGGGGGAAAAAATCCCAGGCTATAATAAAAACATAAAAAGTCATAAAAAAAAAAATAAATAAAACATCCAGACTTTAAATCCCAGACTTCAACACTGATCATTTCAAAATGCCTTCAACCCATAGTTGGAGTGGAATATGTCATCTCTATCTTAAATATTACATGTGTCATTTTTGAAGGTTGTACAATCTTTTGTTCTTTTCATAAGTCAGATTAGTATACATTTTATTCCGAACTACATACTTCAACATACATATATTATTCAGCGTGTCTACAGTAGGAGGTTATGTAATCAGCTGCAACTAAGTAACATCAGTGTTTAACCCTTTGTTCAGATCAAGCACGTCACAGTAGAGTTTGTTTTTTCTTTTTTCAGGAGTACAGCAGTGGGAATGTCCTCCCACTACTTTGAAAAAGATTGTTGATGGGATTTTAAGGAGAGACAAATGCAATTTCCCACCAAAAATGAAAGCTGGCATTTTCCCTTACAAAATAAAAACTGCAACTTTCATGATGAAATGACGAAATGAAAAGCTCTGTGTTTGAAGATGCAGAGAAAACCTTGCTTCTAACAAATCGGCTCCTACATCACCGTTTGTATGCACAGTTTTGTTTTGTGTGGGTCTAAAGTACATGTCTCCCTGCTGCTCATTGCAAACAGCTGAAGACAAGCCAGTTTGAAATCAAATGTCCAAGAGCGGCGACTGTCTTTCTTATGACAGTCTGAAAGTGCATAGAGGGTCTCTCATCTCGCATCTGACATTTGGTGGCTTTAAATCCACTGCTTGCATTTGGAAGTGAATGTGCAACGTCTTAGCACTTTTTTAAAGCTAGATTTTAAAATCTGAACAGTAAAACCTTGGCACATATTTTAATAATTACCAACAGTAAATATTTACAGCTGCGTGATAAAAAACTCACACAGTGCCATGCAGAAGCATTCACACTCCTGTGTTTATTCTCAGCATTAATATCGCTGTTCTGTGAAGGACTCAGGTTTGTTAGAACACCTTTGTGAACAAACAGCATCATCATGTCCGCTGTGAACAAAGAACACAGCGGACGGGTCAGAGATCCGGTTCTAGAAAAGTTTAACGGAGGATTAAATTATATGAAAGAAATGAAGCGTTACAAGTAACATACTGTTCACACCACCACCTAAAAATGCAAACAGTACGATGCGACAGCTGAAAACTTGCGCAGATAAATAAGTCTGGAACAGCTGCAGAGATTTTCACCTCAGGTAGGCGAACATGTTGACAGTACAGCTATTACAGCTAACATGCCTGTTGTCCAGTTTGTCACAAGTCATGTTGGGGAAACTGCAAACACATGGAAAAGGGTGACCTGGCCTTTGACAGAGGCATACAGATGGAAAACATCATTTTCCAATGATGGAAAACTAGCAAATTGCCTGATCACTCCCACAGTGAAAAACACGGTGGTGGCAGCATGACACTGTGGGGAATTAAATGATCAGATTAAAACATGTCCCTCTGCTCAAACGACCCAGTCAGCCTCCAGACTCAAATCAATTTGGGTCTACAAACATATACCAGTTAATGTTTGTAGAAGCTCTCCGTTTAGATCTGACTGAGTTTAAGACAAAGTTTTCAGAAACTGGTAGACATTCCTTAAAGAACATGTAGCTGTCTGAAGAATTGACCCAAGGGCATAGACACAAATGCACAACCCTTTTCAAATTTCAAATTTCAGCAGTTAGGTGTCATTTTTTTTATCCTCTTTACTTGGCATATCACAGAAAATCTCAATAAAACCCCACTGCCGTTTGGGGTTGTAACATTAAAGAATTTAACGGGGAAGAATACTTTTACAATCTGCAAATAAGAAAATCAAGTTCCACTGACATAAAGCTCTCATGTTTTTTTTTTTGTTTTTTAAAGTATACTTTGGTGTACTTGTTTATGGTTTAAAAACAATCCAAAGTAGCAAATTAGGGTGCCTAATATCATAGATTTTCTTCTGCAGAACTCCATATTTTCATAAATACCCATCTGTCCTCCTGTGGCAGATCGTTCTAGTATGATTTAACCGTTTCGACTGAGTTAATGCTCAGAGGAGCCAGGGCCATTTTTCTCCTGCTCTGCGCTTCACCCGAGACACAGAAGCAGTGAAACACAGAGCAAACACTGCATTAATATTCAAAAAAGCCACTGGGCAATCCTTCGTCAGAGTTGCCGCAGCTCGTCTGTCACTTGATTATTCATTTCTGGAGCTGCACAAACAGAGGAAATGCCTCTCTGATCCCCCAAACGCCCACGCCCGCTCGATAAGAAAAAATAATTAAATAAATAAATCTACAGTGAGGAAGCTCAAAGCAACCCGCAGACATACAGATGAGGATTGTGATGTAATGAAATTCACCTTGTGATTGAGACACTATTGAGATAGAGGGATTTAAAACTTCAGAGCTGTTTCACTGGAGCTGCGACATTGTACGCATGTAAAGAAAGGTGTTGGATGATGCTGGATGCCCAACGATGCCACTTGACGAGGATAGCTGATATTAGCTCTGACGTTATAAAAGTATCACCACGGCTTTCTGCTGAGAATCCTTAGGATTGACGAGCAGGGGAGGCGTAACGCTCTGAAAGCTCTGCTAGATTATCTGGAGTCTGGTATGGAGGGAAAGTTGCCATCATAGGCGATGCTATTTGCCTCTGTTGGCCTCCATACAGTATCTCATTAATGCGCACATGAAACTACAGGCATCCCTTTTTCCAACTTTGTTTTGTCTAACAAAGACGCACTCATCTATTTGGAGGTAATTCAGCTTAAAGGATCCATTGAAATTGCAATTTTCTCTCCCTCAGAGAGTTAGGCTGAGGACAGGGGAACCCGGTGTGAACCCTCTGGAGAGCAACGTCTGGAAGTCAGAGCAAATAAACCAAATAAAAGAAGAGTTTTCAGAAAAACAAGACACCTCCGTCCTCTCCGAGCGGCTGCTGTTTATTTCGGGGGTCTGGAGAATGTAATTATTTGACTGCTGCTGGTGTTTATTAATCGGTTATACTCTCAGTTGGAAATGGTTCAATGGGATTTTTTTTGGTGTGTTTTTCTTGGAGGGACTGGTGACGGATGGATTAGAGGACTCTTAGCAAACCTGATAAACGCAGCTGTTTCTATTAAAATGCGCAAGTGAGATTTGATCAGAAATGTGCTTTACGGCTCTTTAATTATAATTTTTTAACGATTCAGATCTTCTGGCTTATTTTTTTTTAAAGTTTCAAACTGAATCACAGTGTAAATCTGCCATTGAACAAATTAATTGACGATTAATAGTTACTGATTTGGAACATGAGCGATAAATTGAACTAACAGAAAATATAACAATGAACAAATGGAAAAGCAGCCGATCTACTTCTGCTGATGAATAATTATACTATTCATTGGATTTATCTCTAATCCAGGGCTCTCAGAGTCCAGTCCTGTAGGGCCAGTGTCCCGCAACTTCTGGAGAGTCTCTCGTTCATCAGAGCTTGATCAATAAATTGGATCATTAGCTTTTCTCTGTACAACCTGACTGCATGCTGAGGAGGTGATTCAGCTATTTGATTCGGCCGTGCCAGATCAGGAATATTTCAAAACGTTTGCGGGACAGTCATAATTTCCCAGACTTCATTGAAAAACCCTGAGTGAAAAAGATATCTGCTGTAATCTGATTTTATTTGATCTAATCCCAGATAAAGAGAAAAAAAGAATGCACGTTTTTTTTTTTTTTGTTTGTCTGTTGTTTTGTTTTTTTATGCAGTTCCAGCTCAGCAGAGTAGAACACAACTTCCTCCTGATTCTGACTGGAAAAGCTCTGCCTTGATTTCTGGATATTAGACATCCAGCCAGCAGGCAGGCATAAACATCCAGCTCCTTATCTCCAGCTCCGCTTAAGAAGTTTCTGCCTTTACAGACAGCCTGGGCTGCTTAGGTTGAGTAAAGGGAGGTTTCCCAGTGAATGATAAGGGAACAGGGGGCTCTTCGGGATTACACAGAGGAGAAAAAACTCTTCTTAGGAATGTCTGTAAAGAAGAAATCTCACAGGAGTGTGTCAGGCAGACAAATAACTGTATTATTAAAAAACAAAACAAAAACAAGCATCTTCAGTCACACCAGGAACAGCTGATCAGACTGGACTGCTTGTAGTTCTTGACTCAAAAATTTCCACATCTCACTTCTTCTTCTGTGGTATTAAGGTGGCTAAGTACTCTCCATCTCACTACCAGATGTTGCTGCCAGATCCAACATGGTGGGCCCAAATGGAGACATGGAGAATGATGTGATGTGAAAGGATTATTTAGAAAATATTCTCACACAAGACCTCGGAAAAATTCTCTACTGGCTTTAAACACACATATAAGTAACCGTATCAATATTCAAAATGTCTCCAAGCATAATACTCATAATCCATTGCAGGCCAGCATGTGCATGTAAGAGTAATCCTAGAAATTGATGGAAGCAATCTGTCTCCATCTCTATTTGTATTAGCAGAAACACTCAGTCAGCTGTTTGCGCCATGAAGGGTAGGATATCTGCCTCTTTCACACCAGGATTACAGCTGACAGCACATGTGACCTGAAAAGAAAATTAAAGCTTAAAAATGTCCCATAACGGAGGGCGCTTCGATGCTGCAGAATGAAACATTCGCTCCTCAAGTCACGCTGACAACACTCTTTGATGAGGAGGGTGATACCAAAAAAAAGAGACAAATAAATATAACGGTTCTGACATGTGGAGATGCACGTCTTCACACTTTTGCAGCAGATCTGACAATTCACTCCGGCATCGTGGATCTGTCTACAAAATAGACTACGACCACATAGTTCACCCAAACCTGTTCAGTTTTCAATTTTCTGTGCAATTTCCGAACCAATTTCAAGTGTATCTTGGTGTTTCGAAATTCAGAGGAATAAAAAATTTGAATGTAGCACCTAATCCTTGACACACTGGTTAATCGTGTAATGCTGTGTACAAGCGATAAAGAAAGTGCCAAGTAGGTTCACGGCTTAGGAAGGCTAAGTACAAAGGTAGTGTCTATTAGTTAATAAGCTTCAGAGCACTGGGGTTATATTTGGCTTCCTGTAGGCAGTTATACTGCTGGCATAATGCTCACGTCTGCTCACCGTGAGATAAAGTGACAGACTCCTGGCTCGTCTTCACTCAGACACACCCTCCTCTGTCTGCTCTCTGATCTGATGTATGACAGGATTCGGTGTGCTGGGATCATCGCGGCACACAGAGTACCTCTCAGGAAATTAAAAGGTTTAGATTTCTTTGCGGAGCCATGATAAGGACCTCCAAGCTGACCGTGACCACCACATTAGATTTCACTTTTTAACTCCGTCCTCCTGGTCGTTCTGGCACGATTCGGGCATCACAAGGTTTCCCTTGTGATTGTTTGGATCTGATGCCCTCCAGCTGCTCTACTGTTTCAACAGGGGTTTGATCATCTGTTCTGAATTTGAAATTCTCCACACTTTAAAATTTCACCTTGGGGGGCTCCTGCCAAACAACCTGTCACAACTGCTCTGTCAGCTCTGCCTCGTCCAGTCGGTGTAGATGTACACCGACTAGTGTAAGTCCCTTTCTGGAACCATGGGGCGTGTACTAGAGGTGAATTAGGACATTTCTATTGTGCATGAGAGTAAGTATGGGTGCACATTATTGCTTTTTCAGTTCACTGACTCCTCCTAGTCAGGAAAGGTCAGTGAGCCATGAAGGACTTGCTATAACCATCTCCGCGAGGCAGCACATCGTTGTCTGCGTATTTAAGGCGAGGTGACGGAAAGTGGCCGTCAACTATTGACTGATGGTTGAACTTCACATTCCTGACCTCACATGTCTTCAGTCCCTCAGACGGAGCAGATTGTGACTGTGTGAATACAGACTAAGCACAAAGCGAGCGCGAACAATCCTGCAGCGGAACAAGGCTGTTTTAAATGCTCGCTTTTCACTTCAGGGGTCTCTGCATAAACACATCCCACTGAGCATACACCAGCACTTTCCTGTCACTAAAATGAATAGACTGGAGGCTTATGCAATATCTCTCCTTTCTTGTCCAAACACTCCGAACACAGAATAACTGCCTTACCACCCAACAACGAATATTTAAAGGAGTTCACAGCTCATTGCCACACTCGAGTCGTTATCAAAAGGCCTTCTTCGCCGCCGGCGCCTGGGCCGACTTTTGCATCGGCTCTTATCTTATCCATGCCGAAAAATGGCTGCAGGAAGGGTTTGTGATAAAAACTGAGCATGGAGGGCCTTTGTTGGTTTCAAGGAGATTTACTCAGTCACAGAAGTAAACAAAACCTGAACAATGTGAGTTTTTTTTAAGGCATGTGAAGTGAAAAACTTGAACTTCTCTCTGGTTGCTGCGATAGCCACATTGAAGGCCACAGAGAGGGCTGGACCTTTTGGTCCTTTGAAGCTTTTACTGATCATGCATTAATTTGTTCCTACCAGAGGGACATTTTGTTCCCATGATTTTAATTTATTTTTCTATCATTTCTTCATAGGATACTGTATTGAAATGCAGTAAGTAACATCTACCTGGTGAAGGTTATTATGGTTTAATCAGCAGGCAGTCTGTCATGTTTAATGAGAATAAATGGACATCAGAACAGTCTGATCCAAAGTTTTCATAAAATAACAATTATTGACCCCACTAGGGGACAAGGGTGTTAGAAAATGGATGGATGGATGGACGGACGGACGGACGGACTATTAGGGACACCTTACTAAGACCACACTGAACCTCTTATATAGCGTTAACAAGGTATCTGAAGTATTCCTCAGAGTACTGATCCATACTGATATGACAGCATCGCTCAAGATTTGTTGACTGCACATCTTTGACACAAAATGTCAGTCCCATTACATCCCAAAGGCTCTCTGTTGGGTTGAGATCTGGTGATTGGAGGCTAGAGGAGTACAGATAACATTTTGTCAAATTCAAGATGTGTTTGGTGATTTTAGTCTTGTTACAGGGTGAGTTATCCTGCAGGAAGCAACCATCTGAAGATGGGTAAAGTGTGGTAAGAAACTGATGGATATTGTCCGGAGTGCTAGTCAAATGGGTTGTGTCATTTAATGGACGATCAGTCGGTACTAAAAGACCCTGATCTGCAGTTTCCACTGAGTGGTATGGAACAGGTTGGTGCAGTTCGGTAAGGTAAAATCCTAGCTGAATTAGTATGATGTCTTTCTGTCCACTGATCAATGGACTGTGACACCACTAGCTCCACCCTAACAGTACTGTACCACTATCCAGTGAACCCACAACTGAAGGGGTTCCAGGATTTGTGTGGTACGGGTCGGTTGCATGGCTGCTCTCACAATGGAAACATAAAATAGCTTACCAAAGCACATTGTTCCTTGTTGTGCTGTTCAGTGGAAATCAGGCAGAAGTGTGCCAAGAAAATATCCTTTACACCGTGGCACCATGACAACCAGCCTGAATTGCTAATACCAGGAAGGATGAATTCATTTTCAACATCTTAATACTGCAGGTATTAAGACTCATTAGATCATGCAATGTTTTTGTGTTGAGATTTTGTTGACCTCCCATTGGCTGTTTTTAGCCAATGGGGTTACACCCAGTGTGGGCATCTGCTGCTGTAGCACATCCACTTATAGGTTCGTATTGTTGTGTGTTAGTAGATTGTATTCTGGAAACATTGGTTGCAGTAAGTTGCTATATAAACTGCTTTTACCTTTTTTTTAAAATCACATACAAAAAATACTCTGATCATTCTTCTCTGACTTCTGACATCGCCAAGTCATTTTTGTCCACATTCATAGGACTTCCTCTTTCTTTAGACCATTTTCCATAAATCTTACATGGTTCAAAATGAAATTCACATTGTAGATCTATTTGCTTTGCAACAATCAGACTGCATTCGACGTCAGGAAATGTCCTTCCTTCCTGTTTACTGATGTTCAAGTTTAACCTCAGCAGTCATCTCCAACATGTTGAGATGCATTGAAACGTGGGCTGGGCTAACATATGATTGGATCTTTTGCTCTTTGTGCCAACAAGCAATAGAGGAGGTGCATCTCCTAAAGGGAAGGGAAATTATGTACAGTTTGCTTGATATGATTGTAGCGCAATTAATTTCATATGCTCTCTTTAAAGGTAAGAGCAACAAACACTCCCTGTACAGCCACTTGCAGTCAGCCCACTTAAACAGCGCTCACCTCTGTGCAAAATCATAAAAGCTTCACAACTGCTGCCCCGGGGCCAGTTTTTGCACAGGCAAGGGCAGGATTTAAATTTTTTTTCACAGAAGGAAAAAAAGCTTTTGTGTTGAATGAACAAAGGGAATTTCCTTCTTCAGCTGCTTCTCTCCCTCTTACCCTGGATCCTATCGTATGGCACCGTGCGTCTTCCCACACGCCTGTTTCTAAGCTACCGGCAGCGTCGTCTGCCAATCCAGCTTAATTGCCTCCTGTGTAAAGTGACAGCTGATGAGCGAGCAATGAGAGGGAGCTGTCCTCGCCTCTTCTTCTAGCCTCTGCTGCCTTTCCAGGGGATAGACTCCACCTGAGAAATTAGTCTTTTCCCCTTTGGGGAATGAACAGTAATGCTGGCCTGGAGGGAAACTTCAACAACCAACATGGAAACTGGAGGAATATCACCAAAATGCACAAAAACAAAGCAAAACAAAAACAAACAACATGTTCTCGTTTACAAAACTACTATGTGAGGATGAATAAGTGAAAGCAGGAGGAAACAATGCGAGCTTGTGAGGGAGATAAGTTTTTCAGGAGCAGAGGTAAGAAAAAAAAAAGAGAAGGAAATTACAGTCATCAACGTTTGATGCTTTCGGCTTTCTTTACATACCTTGCTCGATCCTGGAGAGAGAAAAAAAAAGATCCTCAGCCACTCGCAGAATTGGCCACCCTGTTGCTTCTTGTTTCCTCTTCTTTTGCTGTGTCTTCCTCACAAATAGATCCTCCTCATCCTCGGGTGTGGGGCTGAAATTAACAGCTCATAAGAGAACGCCAGAAAACACACCAGAGTGGAGAAGAGGAGAAGAAACACACTCTTCTCACCCCTTACTCCTCCTTGGCAGTGTTTTCCCATCCGTCAGAGCGCAGCAACTGAAAGTGTGTGTGCGTGTGTTGTGTGTGTACGAGAGAGAGAACGAGAGAGAGGGAGGAGGAAATGATACTCAATGGGTGAGTGAGAGGGTGTGAGAGAGTGGAGGGTGATCCTCTGTACAGTACGCTCTCCGTCTGTCTGTCTCCGGCGCGCGCATTCCTTCCCGACAGAAGCCACGGGGTCGGCTGCTTTTGCAGCAACCAGACTTGGCTTCCTCCTGAGGGAAAAAAGACTTCCTGTTCGCTCTCTCCTCAACTTTCCTCACGGCGTGAAGGCGGTCTTAGTTTGGTGGTCTTCTCGTTTTTTAATAATAATTCCCCTCTCTCATGCAATCATATTCCTGCTCAGTAGTCTCCAGTTGAGACTCGTGAGCATCCCAGCCAGCCTCGATGTAATTTCCTCCTTTCCGAACGCAGCCCATGCAGTGGCCACGCTTCTTACGAGGCATCTGCTGTGATTTTGTAATTTAAATGCCCCCTCTGTGACACAACAGTTTACATGTTCACTAGTTAGTCTTTTTTATTATTATTTATATTTGAGTTCAATATAGAAACTTCACAAATGTACTGAAAATTCTTTGACTTTCAATTGCCAGAGAGAGTACACACTCTGGCCACTTTATTAGGTACACCTGTTCAGTTGTTTAACACCAATCACTCAAAGCATTTAGTCGTCTAGTAAAGGCAATTTGCTGAAATTTAAACCAAACATTAGCATGAGGAATAGAGGAGGATTTATGTGACTTTTCTGATGAGTCTCAATTTGAGCTGCAACATTCAGTAGTGATTAAATCAACTAAAATCACACATGAACAAGCTTGCTCAGGCGATAAGTCATTGAAAAACATCCTCCTTCTACCGCTTGCTGCCATCTTCTTACGTCCGGATGTTGATCACATGACTGGCGTGATGCGTTAAACGTCCGCAGAATACACTAATTTTGACAAACCTGAAAAACTCCCTCATTCTCGTGCAAAAACAGATTTTTAATCAAAAAATATGTTTTGTTTTTTTTATTGGCCTGTTTCCATTAAGCTAATTTATTTTTGTAATTCCATTTTGCACAATTATGCAGTGAATAGAAAAGCAGCTATTGTTACTGCTTTCACAATAGCAGCTCTCTGCTGAGGAGGCTTCTGAATCTGAACATTGTAGTTTCAATACGCAACTGAGTCCTGGTTCCCCTGACAGCCAGACAACAGGTGGTACGGATCAGAAATGCCACTTCATTCCTAATGCACCTCAACACTGGTGCCTCACAGCACGCCTCCCAAACCCCCTCCTGCTCGCCCATAATCGTACCGACAAACATAAATCAAACACCCTCATTAAATTTACAGATGACATCATTTTTAAAGTGCTGCTGCATGACAGGGTGACACCGTGGGCAACAGTCGGAAAAAATAAGGAATTCTTTGAGGAACAACTTCAGGAGATTCAGCATGGCTTTGGGTTTCGCTGTTGAGAACGTTCTAGCAGGTTGCAATGCAGTCTGGTAGCTGCATTGGCCTCGAAGCTCAAAAGGGAACGATCAGATCGACAAACTGCATTAGCTGGACCAAACTGGCAGCCATCCAGGACCTCTATAGACGACGCTGCAGACAAAGGTCGTCTCCAAGCCCTCCCATTAGGAAAGCAGGGCAGACACATCCGGCAGAATATAGATCTGCAGATTCAAGAAAGGTTTCTGTCCACTGTCTATCAGAGCTACATGTTAAAAATGGCAACTAAGAACTGATTTCTGTAATTTTACTCTCAGCTAAATCCTCGTTTTCATACTGGCAACATGCTACATTTAAACACACTTTAGTGTTTGTCTGAAGTTTTAATTAAATACCTAAAATATTTTTTCTTTTAATCTTTTAATTGCTAATAATCTATCACTATTTGTTCTTGTGCAATATCAAATGTATCTTTTTCTTCTACAGAGATAACTGCGGTTAACATTGCATCGTATGTGTAACTGGAAGTTATGAATACAAGTTTATTGTTGAAGCTGATTTACAACCTCTGGATTTGCTTTTGAGAAATGAATAATAAACACAAAACTTGGACAAAATACAAAGATATTAAAAAACAAAGTAAGCTGCAAATGAAACTTACTGGAATACAATTTAAATCATTTAAATGACGACAGATACAATTCATGGGACCAGAAGAGAAGAAAACGATCACATTTCATCTTAAAAAAAAAACGGCCACAAAATTTTTTACAGCAGTAGTAATATTACATTTCTACATGTACAGTCAAAACCAGAAGTTTAAATACACCAAATAAAAAAACTCGCTGTCTGGAGTTAAATAAATAAGTAATTATAAGGATAATTTATGGCAATTCACTTACCAGTTGATTCAGAATAATGTAAAATGAAACGCAGTCATTAGAAGGTGCTGCTTTTTTTATTGATATTAAGCTACTAATAATGGCCGTGACGTGTTCTTAGCCCATTGCTAAGAACTGCTAAGTGCCCGTCTCGCAATGCTTCGCTGGTTTCTGGTGTGTCACTGCAGTTGAAAAGCCTAAGCGCGTCCCCTGAGCGTGGTGAATTCTGGGTCAGCATGCACATAGAGCGACAGATCAATGAGGTCCCACCCATTACCCAAAGGTGATCAAAGGGTCACGATAACAGTTTCTTCCACTCGCTTGATAAAGTGTCAAAATGTCTCTGAGAGTCGAACGTGCACGCCAGAGCCAAGGTGACGATGACCCCACGCGGATGAAGAGTGAATTTCTCAGAGGTTGGGAAAGCGGAGGGTAGGGGACATATGGCCGCATCGTCTTGAGCGAGCGACGCCCCCGTGGAGCACGGTGGGTGCTGCTCCCGCACACACAGCAACATGCAGGAGGAGGAGGGGGCATTGTGGAGGGCCGGGTTCTGTCCAAGGGAAGATGAGCCGGCAGGGCTGCCTGAAGCCCGTCTGTGTGGCGACCGGCCTGTATGATGTTCAGCCAGGAGGAAATATGCAGGGGAGAGATATAATGCATCCTTTGAGCGTGCTTTTGTGTCTCTGCGTGTGCACCTGAACGCCGCAGTCCATTTTTAGAACTTTCATCCGCAAGCCCAGTCCTGTTCCTACAAGATTTAGTGCATCTCCAGCTGCTTAATTAATGAGTGGCATGACCAGTGTTGAATCAGACCTTTGTTTACTCTGCAATTTCCTTCTTGTGAGCGAAAAACAAGCAGGAGGCTATTGTGCGACCGCACAGTATCATTCTATCTGTCTCCGATGATGAAATTCTTGCAGGGATTTATACGGAGCCCTCCACCCACGGCGACATAAAGTGAACATTACACACTTCCTTCAAATCCTCATGAAATATTGAGTAGCTTGAAATGTGCACGGAAAATCAGCTCATGAAGTACGAATGCGGAGCCGGGGAAGCTGCGTGGCTTGTTCATCCGTCTCAAGATAATCCCTGTGATGACTTGTTTCGCATCTCGTGAAGTTAGATGAGTCATTCAGCCCCCGATGTTCCCCCTGCAGGTGGGAGCGTTCGCTACGGAGAGGAAAAAGCCCACTCTCAGGTGTGGGGTCATGTTTATGACAGGCTCCTTGTTTCGACCATCTTCCAAACAGCTGGGGTCGGTAACGACACGACTGAGTCTGGGCGCTGCGTTTTGAAGTGTGTGTTCTTCTGAAGTAATGCTGCACTCGGACGAAAGGATGAATTTATTGCAGAAATCAACTTAAAACCCATCTGTTCTTGGGAGAACTTTTCAAATAGAGAATATAGCTGCGTATTGAAGTGAATATTGTCACCCTAAAATAATGGCCTAGGTCACTGTTTTTGGCAAAAAGGCAAAAAAAATAAATAAATCCCAAGGCTGGGTTGAGTTAGGCCGTTGTTTTAGGAAGGTGACGATATGGTTTACTTTACTGCATTCAGTTTGTTGTTGTTGCTGTTGTTGCTGTTGGTTGAAGTCTGTCAGCATCCAATATCCTAGATATTTGGACAAGATATAGATTTAGTTCGAAGCCTTATTCCTTGTTAATTTGGATGCCTGCTTAACATAATTGAAATGTTGCAAAGTAAGTAAGCCTCATGACAATAATTTTCTGCATCCCTTCAAACACCTGACAGTTTTGGCCAAAACCAGACGGATGTTTGGCTGCAACGACTCGTCCAGCTTTGAGGCAACGTAGAGTTTCATTGTGACAACAGAGAGTCTTTTTTTAGTTGCTCTTCACTGCTTTTCATATCCAGTGTTTTTATAGAATCGGTAAATCATTTTTGTGTCAGTGTGTGTGTGCACTGTTACATGGGTGGTCTACGTTTCATCTAAGCATTATCTCCTCTAAGACACTCAGACAGTTTGAGTTTTTGTTTTTGTTCTTTGGGGATGTTCAAGAGAATTAAAAGTGGTGTTTCTAAAGGCAGCCTTTTACACAAATATGATTCATAGTCTTTCAAAAGGAAGAAGTAAATAGCACTTATATGGAAATATGACTATTTTTTCAATCTCTGTAATATTTTTTCCATCATTAACGCCTCAGGCAGAAGACATGGATTATATTCTCCATTTAGAAACCTTAAGACGGCGGGTTTAAGAGATTGATGTAAAATTTAGCAGGGCTATGACTTAGCATCTTGCAGCTGATGCTACAAAGTGCTGCGGTATTTATAAGACAGAATGTTGATAAGTCTTTCTCTGGGGGCCTCCTGGTGGCACAGACAGAGGTCAAAGATGGAACGGGGAATTGTACAAATCCCCACAAGTCATTGCGTGACCTCTGGCATTTGGATGAAAACGGTTAATAGGAAAGTGCGCCGCGAAGCTACGTTTTTATTAAGAATAAAAGTGAATAAGACATCAAAGTTTTCCGTTTACTTATCAGAGTTAATGTGTAGCTATTCTGGCTGAAGTTATTGCAGTCTTATATAAAACTCCTCCTCCCCCGGCCTGCAGCAATGCGATTTAGACATGTTAATGTGGACCAAAAATCGGTTAAATAAACCTCTCTGTTCGAAAATCTTCTGACACGCTGGTTGCACTTTTCCTAATTTAGTGGAGTGTGTTTTCCTCATTGCCTGAAAGCTGTAAACCTCATTTTAAAAGCAATGGGGTGTCACCTTTAATCGCCAACTGCTAGATTCAATCACAAGTCGTTTAGTCATTTGAAACGCTCTAAGATTGCCAGACCAGACCAAACAAACCTCAGCGTGCCTCGGAAAGGTTGGCCAGTGCACCACACCATATGTCATTGCTTCATTTAAACATTTGGACTAGGTTTGAAACACACACACACACACTGACGCCTATGCTCACAACTTCATTTATCGGTATTTATTTACAGTTTAAGTTGATTCTAAGTCAAGGTTTTACCCAAGGATGTCCCTGCATATCAGCATCCAATATCCTAGATATTTGGACAAGATATAGATTTTAAGGGGGAAAGCGTTTTTTGCTTTTGTGGAGCAAAAATCCGTCTTACCACACAAACAATCTGTGAAACTATTCAGGAAAGAAACAGCAAGTCTTTTAATCACAGTCAGAGATTAGAGAGGAAGGTTAGAGCTCAAGAGCTGTTGGTTTCCCCGTCACTAATTTTGAAAACAAAAACCAGCAAGCAGCACAAAAGAGGCAGAAGACGGCCGAAAATATTGGAGAACATATGAGATGTGTCTGATAGAAGTTTTATTTTAGCAAGGTGACATTTTCTAACCCTGTAGTTAACAAAACTGGATCACGAAAATGATCTGAACTCTAAAATCAGACTCTTAAATTCCCATTTTAGAGTTTTGTTTTTTTTTGTTTTGTTTTGTTTTTTTTAGTTCAGGGTGTGCTTCAACATTTGGCTTCATTTCCCTCACTATAAAGATTACATTCAGTATTATAAATCTATGAATGTCAAATCAGGAGAAGTTGCTATAAGCATTTAATAACCATTTAATTTGCCCTCTCTGCAGTTTGAGCCCAGACTGTAGCGATTCTCATTTCAGGCAAAAATCCTTCAGGCGTGTCACGTGTTAAAGTTACCTGAGCTCAAAAAATGTTTAATTTGCAAAAAAAAATAATAATTTTTTTACTCTAAAGTGGAAAACTAAGGCATCTTTTTTTTTTTTTTTTTACATTTTTTTATATATATTATTTCCAGCTCTGAGTAAACTAGTTTTTTGTTTTGCTTTTGATTTGGTTGCAAAATTACCCATTTGTGTTTGCTCCATTTCTCAGCTGGAATTAAAACTGAAAGCCAAGTGGATAACGCATGTTTTCACCAGGCACAGCTCCTAAAAATACATTTCCATAAATAACATTTTGTGTAGAGTTAATGAGATTCTGAATAAATTAAATCTCCAAGTCACTTTTTGTTATGCTTTCCTAAATCCACACACAAACGGTGGACGTCCTTTCCAAAATGTTTCTCGTGTGAATCAGCCTCGTGTCTAGTTCAAGTCGTCTCCCGCAGCAGGTGAAGTGACAAACTGGTTCTGGCATCGCACTAAAATAGCTTTGCTGTCTCGAAGTTATTCTGTCTGAACACTGAACTCTCAGAACTGTCATTGTGTTGCAATGCGTCAGGTCAGCTATGTATTTTTTTTTATTATTATTTTTTTACAGCTCTCATCATGTCACAACTTATTTTCTGCCGTTAGAACACAAAAAGGAAAAAAAAATCAACGTGGTAAACTCAACTTGTGTCAAGTTTTTAGTCAAACAAGCAAAACAAACAAACAAACAAAAAAACAGCTCTTAAACTTTTGCGAACACCAATTATTGGTTATTTCATTGATGCAAAAATAAAAAAAATACATTTTAAATGTGCTGATAAATAACCAACACTCACAAAACTTACTACTGATGTAACTGTCAGATTTTGGGTGACTTTGTGTTTTGTGTGGATAGTTTTCTGCTTTTACCCCAGTTTTCCACCAGAGGTCGCTGGGGAGTCAGAACTGTTGGCTTCCTGGAGGGCGGTGCCGACCAGGTGCACCTGCACACCTGAGCGCTACGAGGTTTGCACTGGGTTTACGCCTGTGCGGCAGTGAAGGAGACCTGCTGCTGCGGGGCAGAGCTACTCAGGTCTGTTAGAGTTCTCTGCCAGAACTTCCTTTCGATTGTCCTATCAGTTCAACCTGTCCGCCGTCCAAACTCTCCGGTTCGTCATCGCATCCTCCAGTGACAACCACACAGACCACTTCACCTTTTTCCTGGTATCTTGAGAGTATGTGAGTCAGGCACTTAGCTTAAGAAAACCATGACTTAATGTCAGCCACGGGTAATTCAGAGACATGGCATTACTAGGAGGCAGTAAACGACCTGACAAGCACTCCTTGAAATCAAGAGGAACATATCTTGTGAGAAGTGATTACTTGATGGGTAGCAGGTGCACTACCCATCAAGAAACAGCTGCTAGGGTAAGATTAATAATGTTATAAATGTGTATCGACACAGGCTCTGGAACGCCAATGAAAAATGCTGTAATAACTCTTCCACACATGTAGGTGGCAGCACTGACAACATTTGCATACGAAGAAGATCCTGGGCATTGCTAAAGCAGTGCCAGGCTAAAAAAGCTTAAAAGATTCTTGAACATTAAATGTTTTTAGCCTTTCTTCTCATAGTTATTTAGTTTACACTTGAAGTTTTATAGAAACAGCTTGGACAAGATAGAAGTGAAAAACCAGCACAAACGCAGCACTGTTGCATTTTCTAGAACATAAAGTGGTTGCGTTATTGTTTCAAATTCTCTCCAGATATCCAATCTATATAGATACATCACAAAAAGTCTTGCCAAAAATCCAAGGTCAGGTTATTTAGCCAAATAATGTTATGTTCATTTGTAATTAATTATTTTTGCAAATATGTACCTTGAAATTAAATTATTTTTTTTAATTCTCACTTTTGTTTATTTTTTTTTTTTAACAGACTCAAAAAATAAAGAGGTGAAAAAGCATGTCAGAAGACAGAGAAACCCTCCATAAAATATTCAGCATCTGTCAATTGCATATTTGCTTCTTCCATTCCCGTCTGCATGGAAAACGCTCAAAGCATCATCACCTGTCATCATATGTTGCTTTGAAGCCTCAGTGCGGAGAATATCTGTCAGTCAAACTGGTCCACTCCGGGTCCAGCTAAATTTTGCATGAGCTTTTTTTCTTGTGGGGGCAAAGCTTTCAGGAGGAATTTATGTGAAAATCCACTTTGGGCTAAACCCAAAACAACAAAGCTTTGCTCGCAGTCACCGACACGGATGAGACGTTGTTATTGCCGTCATAAAGCACCAGAATTACTTTTGTGTTTGTGAATGGGGATTAAACGTGATTGCAGCAATCATTCCCCCTCTGGGATTAGGCTGTTTCTTCGTGCAAAAGTTTTATGGTTCTTCACCTCGAAACGACTCGTGTCATTTGCGGTGATTGACGCCTTCGCTGTCGATTTGCTTCTGGATAATTAGTGAGAAAACGGCGCGGGGATTGCCAGCCATGAGATCAATTCGACTCTGTGTCAGACCCACGGGCTGCTAAAGATTTTTTGTCTTTGTGGCATCAATAATAAATTACCAAAGCAATTCAGGACATCAGGCTGTAAACATGGAAGCTTGACTGAGGATTGAAATTTGACTGATAAACACCAAAGGTGAATTATGATCTGCTTTTCTTTTTAAGGCAAATCTTTCATCAAAGCTATATTTTGAAAAAGAGGAGGAGATCATTTTGATGGTACCATGGCAACATAGCTAAGCAAAATATTAAGCTTCCAATTAAAACCAAAGCTCATTCTGGCATCATCCCAGACATGTTTAATAGCAACTTTAACTTGCAAATCTCTGTGGTTTTGTTGTGTCTGACTAGCAGGAAACACCAGAAGCTCTGACTGCATTTGCCTCAGACTGTTTGTTAAAACCTGTTGTCAACCAGAGAATAGATATAGATCTTACTCTAAATGATCTGCGTTCATGTTTCAGGTTCGGACCACACAGAAAGCTGCATTCCAGACTGACCGGCAGCAACAAGGAGCTTCCAGTCACTGAGATCCTTACTCATGTCTTATTTCATAAAATGAGTATTATATAACAAGCAGCTCTCACGCTGATTCCTGCACTTGTGCTTTATGTGAGTTGGGAAGTTATGAGACACAAACTGACCTTCTCACCCCCTTCGCTTTCCAGAAATCCAATTAGCTGTTGCCAAACTTTAAAATGCTCTCTCCCCCGTTTCTACCTGCTCCGAGCCTCACTACCTTTCTTATCAGGAGAGACCTCTACGTCTCATCAAGCTCAGCCATTACAGACATTTGCAGCCACACTTTGAAGTCTTGACACGTTTAATTCACCTGCTAAGCCACTGAGTCAAATGTGCATGCGTAGACATCGGTTAAACGGAGGTCCTAAATTTAATATATGTTTCTTTCATCTAAAAGTAGAGCCCAGCATTTTATGGCTTTGTTTAAGAGCAAAGAAGCAGCTGACAATCTGAGACGTCCAGTGAGGCTTTGGGCCGATGTCTGTCATGAGGGGCTTTTAGGATAAATGCACCCAGCAGCGTTCAGGAACCTTTATATTGTGTTTACATGTGAGGCTTTTAGAGACGGACGTATCCAGGGGGACTACAAATGACTTAATAGCTCTGGGACACGGCCGCACTGTTGTCAATAGCTGTGTGGGGACGATGTCTCTGTCTCTCTCAGCAGCTACGATCAGAACAAAAGCGTTTGCTAGAAAGACTTGAGACCGGTTTTGAATAGAATAGTACCACGTAAAAACCCTGAGACGTCTGACCTGCTCTCCTGAGGCAGCTAGCAATGTACGCACTTTACAAGACGGCGGAGTTACTGTGAAGGGGACTCTTCGCACCTAAACAAAAAATTAATATGGAAGAAGATTCATATCATTTGTGTATGTCCTCAGCGCCAATAACAGGGTGAGGTTGCTAAAATTGTCAGGACTGCAAGCGAAGTCAAGTTTATTTGTTCGGCACATTTCAGTAACAAGGCAGTCCAAAGTGCTTTGCACCATAAAAACATGATGCAGTAACTAATTATGCAAAAGCAATAAACATTATTGCAATAAACTGGCTGATCAAAAAATCAGCCAGCACTGTTAGCTTTGGATTCATTGCTAGAAGAGCCTTTATCAGTCTGCTGCTGCCCATTTTAATGTTCTCCACATGCAGTCTGTGGCGAGGAAAGAGGAAGAACATCTTTCCTCTTTATTTCATACTCTGTGACGTCACAGGGAATCCAATGGTGGCGGGTGGTCCTCTGAAAATGGGTTGATGCTGTGCATTCTGGGATTCAGAGTCTCCTTTCTCTCCTCTGTGTGTAGTTCAGTCAAATGATGAATTGTCCAATGCTTTGTGAACCACTCAGAGCTTTGTGCTTACATTATTCTATGGGCAAAATCTGCTTTTCGATTGTAAATTTGTGCTACACTTTATTTTTATTTGTGAAATAACTTGAAACCTGTGCATCGTTCTCTTTCCAATTTACAATAAAATCCTACCTTGTGTTTATTTATCACAAAAGTTGAATAAAGTTACTTCTTTATCACATCAAATCCTAACAAAATAGTTTGAAGTTTATGCTTGTAATGTGACAAAATGTGAACAGTTCCTACTTTTGAAAGGAAAAGTGACACAATTTAAATAACTCAATAAATATTTTTGATTTATTTTACGTGTTCGACATGTATAGTAAGCTCCCTACATTTTGCAAAATGATACATTAAAAAAAAAAAAAAGCAGAGTTAATGTAACATTTAACGTTAAGAACTCTTCCATCTGTTTACTAGAAATATAAATATTGGACCTGTAGCATCTGAAGGTGTTGTTGATGCTTTCGTAAAGATGCAGATTCAGGATGACAACTCTGTCAGGCTGCCAAAGACTGAAATGAAGGCGAAAATAATTACGTGATAATCTCACTTGGTAATCATCATGAAAAAAAAAAAAGGCACAAATTTACAAAGACTGCGAATTTCTCTGGGCCCTGGCTACTCCTGGCAAATTTCTGCGGAGGAGCTGGCTCTTTTCGTACAAAAAGATGTCTGCAAGAACATTGCGACCTCACTACAAAATACGCAGATAATTCATGCAGCCGTTAGAGTTAAAGTGCTGCCTCTGCAATCAAAAAGAAAATAGTTCATATTCTAAACTGACGGAGAAGCCAAGAAAAACTCAAATTACTGTAGCTGACAAAATCCTCAGACATCTGCTCTGCAGGCAAAGTCTGTTTATCACTTTTGAAATGATGTCAATTTAAAGTCTGCTTTTCTGTCTTTGTCGTTTGCTACAAACACACACGCCCGCACACACACACAAATCCTCAAATCATCAGAGGAAACCTATTTAGAGGAACAGAGGCCTTTTACATCTGGGACAAAGCCCTCTATGCCGAAATTGTTTTTGATTGGAGAGGGAATAATTATTAGCACTTAAATTGTCAATCAGCTCATGAGGCTTTTCATGTGATTGCATAAGGGCCCTTAAAAGCTGCCCGGGCCTCTTCAAGAGCCCGACAGCGCGTGAGAGCTTACCCTGCCGAATGAGATCAGTAGACCTGCGGAGCACGAGCAACGGGGGCGAAGACTTCACCTCTGACCTGGTGCTTTTGAGCATCCATGGAAAAATCTTTGACACAAAACAGCTAAATCTGGTTTAGGTAACGGAAATGCATCATGGCACAAAGTGGCTGATAATATTTTGCCCTTTTCTTAATCCGTATTGTACTTCCTTAGCTCCAATCAGATGTGAATGAAAAGCTAAACTGAGGCATTTTATAGCAGCTCTGATAAAAGTTGATAAATTAGCATATGTCCATAAGTGAGTTTCTTAAAATGAGCAAAATGTTTTATTTAAGGAAGTTAGACCAGAGGGTAATAATTTTTGCTTTTCTCACAGAATAATCTACTTAAAATTAAAAAAAATTACTTACAATTCCAAGTATTTATGTTTTGTTAACCACATTTTCTGCTTTCATTTTGCAGTAAATAAAACTGAAAACATCCAGTGACCTTCACTAAAAAGCAACAATTTATGCAATTTAATTTAAAATTAAAATTACTGATATTCCATGCCTTGCTACCTAAAAAGCACTAAATTTCCTTTCTAAACAAACAAAATAAACAATCAATCCAGAAGTATAGATTGGAAGATTAAAACTATATTTTATACCTTGCTACTGAAAATTCACAAAATTTTATTTACAGACAGACAAAATCAAAAAAATAATCTAACCCCTTTTCATGTTTTGAATTTAGAATATTTACAGATTCCTTGAAACAAAAATCTGATTCTTTTGCGTGGCTGCTCTACATTAAAGGCTCTTTAACCCTTTAAAGTGTTAAAAGCTGGACGTGGTGGACAGGAATTCAACCCAGCATGTGGGATTTATGTGCTGAAACGCTGCACGTCATTTCCAATGACATGAATATTTCAGATATTGATTCACCTGAACTAGGATATTGACATATCTGTTGTGCACGCTGCACATCTGTCTGATGATATCATGTTTGTGCCTCGTCTCTTCGGGTCTGTTTGACCAGGCGTGCGCCGTGTGGATGAGCGATGACCTGTGTTTGCTCCAGCACGATTGTCGGTGGGGAGCCGGCTGATTAGAGTCACAGGACATTTGCTGAGCGACTCATGGAAGGTCACGTGTGGCTGATGCTGACGAGACCTCTGGCAAATGAAATATAGACTCACAGAGTCATCGTGAAAACCTCTAGAGCATTGAAAACATTTCTACTTCCTAATTAAACCAATCAAAACTGTCCTAAAGTACACACACACGCACAAGTACTTGAACAAGTTTCTCACAATGGGATAATTCATCAAATTTAAAACATGCTAAGCATCCTGAGTAGCTCTGTGATTTAGCCATGCAGAACTAATGTCATGGCAGCAACAGAGAAACAGTGAAGACTTTTGTTCGAACAGGAGACATTTCCTAAAACAATAAACATCACCACTCAAATCAACAATTTAACCTCAGCTCAAACTCATGCAGGAAGGATTTTCAGCTGTACGTTACACAACAACACGTCTGCTGCTCTACCGTTGATTAATATTTGATTACTGCTGGTAAGTGATGCTCACTGTTCATCTGCGTACAAAATACCAAACAAACTTAAGCAAATTTTACATCATCAGATCATAACATGAGATGCTTGTTATAATGCAAATATAATGAACTCAAACCACTGCAGAGATATTGTGTGACTTTGCCTCAGTTCACCGGTTAGGATGAAATTTGGACAAAGTTGAGTTTTTCAATACAACAATAAATCCAAACACACATTAAGTTGTGTTTGGATTTATTGTTGTATTGTAAATGTGTTTCATTTACAACTTTAAAAAGTGTATTCTTTGTGATTTTCCTGTTGAGATGATTAAATTAAGTAGGGCTGGTTAATTTAATTATTGTATATACGATTGATGAATATTCAATTATGACACTAATAAGTGTCATAGTATATAATAGAACAAAACACATATTGCATCCTATGTGTTTTGCAAATATGTAGATAAGTATGTTGATGCTGCAGGCCTTTTAAATTTATACAATCCTTGCTATGTGTCAACTTTGCATCGGTGGGCATCCAGGCCAAATGGCCTTTCCAGATCTTGGTTGATAAAGTACACAAATAAAAAAAAATATATCCAGCTAGAATGTTCTTGATAACCAAGTGCTTTCTGTGTAACTTGCTAATGAATGAAATATTTCAGTAGGAAATCTTTATTCATTACATAGCAGAATGCATTGAGAACAAAATAACATAAAAATGATCAATGTAAGTCAGGCTTATCCCACGGAAATCTGGATTTACAATTATACTCAGAATAAAAGTGGAAAAATCAAATCACGTTAACGTCAGTGAAAACACCTCAAGATAAGTCTCAACGGGGCTCAGTGTGTGTGGCCTCCATGTTTGACCTCCCTATGACTGCTGCGAATGACCCTGATGATCCCAATGTTCTCCTGAGCGTTTTCCCTCCCAGATCTGGATTAAAACATCAGTCATCTCCGGGACGAGTGCGACGTGGCGGCAGCGGTGGATGGAACGAGACATGATTTCCAGATGTGTGCTCTGTTGGATTCAGGTTTGGGGAACGCGCAGACCAGCCCAACATCGACCAGGAAGTTGTGACGCACTTCAGCCACATGAGGCCCAGCATCGTCATGCATCAGAAGGAACAAAGGGCCCCACTGCACCAGCATATGGTCTCACTATGGGTCTCATCCTGGTACGCCATGGCAGTCAGGATACCTCTGGGTAGCAGCACATGGAAAGATGTGCCGAAAATGTAGATTGCAAAACTAACATTTACGCAAGGAAATCCCTTTGTTGTACAAAAGAGCTGATCCTTAAACTACAGAGCAGGATAACATGTTGTGTTTTGATTGTTGATTCTATGTTGCATTGTGTTTGTGTTTGATATGATGTAAAGCACTTTGAAATGCCTTGCTGCTGAAATGTGCTATACAAATAAAATTTGATTGATTGATTGATTGATAACACCAGTGGGGCTTGATTTAAAAGCTTCTGTTAACCTGGATGAATTAGGAAGGAGACACATAAAGCATGCTGGCTCACTTACACCCACTACAGTCATCTTGGCGGATTGACTTGCTCCTGAGTGTGACCACTGTGAATAATGTGTCATGTTCCACAACCACCAGACATCCCTTGGGGGGGAAAGAAACACCTCAGTCCATCATTTCTGCAACACTAAAAATAATACATCTGTAATCCAGAATCGGTGCATAACATCAGGATTAACCATAAATGAGATGGAGGGAGGCAAGTTCCTGCTCAGATTTACTGAATCTGTCTCGACACTCGAACGGTGATTACAGTAGACGGGTGTCCTTGGAGCTCGGCCAAAAATTACGGAATAAAAAGGCGCGTGCTCCTTTCAACCCTCTGTGATGCTGTGCAGTGCTCAGGTTTGGCTTCATAGGACAAGGCTCTCAAGTCCTCCAAGAGCAAATCATCAACTCCAAGATCATTGTGAAACCAACAATATAATTTTAACAGCTTAAATTTTAACAGCTTAAGGGAAAGAACAGGGAACATAGAGTGCAGAAGGAGGCAATTAAATTTTAAAGAGCCTGATGATAACTGTGTATCAGAAGGGCACCTCTCCAAGATCTACAAGAAATTAATTCTATGTACTGGCAAAGATTTCAATTGGAGTTTTTCAAAAAATTTCTAATCATTTCCAGTTCGTGTTCAATCAAATGCAGCCCTACGGTAACTTGCTTACTGTGTCGGTCTTAGAAACAGGGTTCCAGCACGTTTCTCATGTTCCAGATGCTTCAAGGCTCAAATTATCAGCGTCCCAAGCTCGACATATAAATGTATGGAAATGGGTGGCATAAAAATCCAAAGCAGATGTCCAAATGGACAGATGATGACTGATGGAAGAATGGCTGAGAGGACAACCTGTTGGATGCGTGTATTGGTGAATCGTTTAGGTACTGGGACAAGGAAGACAAGTCCATACCAATCCAGACCTGAAAAATATTTCTTCTTCTAAGCCAGAATGACTTGACTTGGACAGAATCCAGAATAAAAAGAGGTTTACTTTAAGACCTGTTGTTGTCATTTCTCTCATTTGTTGTCCATCATGAACATGTTTTCCACATAATATGGCACATTTTCCATGAGCTTTTAATTTTATTTCTGGCTGTCATTTGCGTGAGTTTCCACTGTACCGTCCAAAACTGTGCTGTTTATATTATTACATCCTCCGGAGCTGAGAAGGTCACCCTGACTGCAGAATTATTATTTTTTTTTATAGCTTTCACCCATCAGAAACTGTGAAATCAGACCAATAACACAGCTGTAATCTCAGATCCTGATAGCTGTTTCTGGGCTACATTTCTAACCTGGTATTTTGAGGTTGTTCTGGTTTCAGAATTACAATTGGGGTTTAGAAAAATGGTCTCAGAAAGTTACCCTGGTTACTGGAAAAAGGTTCCTATAGTGGAAATGCACCATATACCACAGAAATGGACATTAATAAAATAATTCATATATATCATAAATGGAGATATGATACAAGCCTCTGTCTCTGTCCTGAATCACCAGCAAGGTGTCAAGATTTCTCCCAAAATGCAGAGAAGGTGTTGTACAAAAATCAGATTTGCAAATCCACTACGCTACTCATTGTAAATGTAATAAGTGCATCAAATGATGAAATTTTCCAGCCCAGCAGCTTCCTCTGATGGCTTGAATACGATTCAAAAACACAGTTGCTTCCACGCTGTTTATTAAAATGAAGCAAGAGGAATGCGCTTCACTTTGCTCGTCACGTCCTGTCTGGTCAATCTGATCGGCGCTTTACATGTTCGAATTAGTATTGCGGTGCTGTATTCTTTCCTCCTACATCCAAAAGGAAACTGAAAAAAAGGAAGAAGAAAAAAAAATCTGCAGTTTTAATCCCAGAAAAGTGTTCAGACTCAAACCTCTGCTGAGTGAACTGTGACACTGTTTTTCAGGATCGCCTGGAGATTAACTTTGATCTGACACACACACACACACACACACACACACATATAAAGACACAGAGAGAGACACGCCACCAGATAGATTGTGTCTTGTCTTTTATCTGTTTTCACTCTTTGATTCCATTTGTCAATTCTTCAGACCTAATCTACCTCTGGGCCTGCATTTTGTCTGCCTCAGCGTGAGCGTCTCGCTGAATGAGACAAATCCTGGCCTCTTGTAACCTCGCAAATAACAAACAAGGTGATTTCAATTTGATTTGTCATAAATCACAAAATATTAAATCCACACGACACAAGGTAGGAGTTGCACACGTGTATTGAGCAACATCATGACGTCAGTTTTTAATCACCTCACATATACATTTACATGTACTGTATATATATCAGTAATTTCTATATATATGAACAGAAATATAATTTTTTTTTTCATTACCATTTATGTGACCGTAAACAGGAATATCAACACCAGCAACAGCAAAATGCACCAATAATGATATTTTTACACTTTTATTTATTCTTGCTGTAAACAATAGCTCACTGTAAAAATAACTTACAGTTTAAATAAATAAATTCAGGAGCATCGACAGACACATCATGATTAATTTTAACTCTGTCTAACACAGTGTAAGTGGCAAAGAGGCCTTGCGTAGAGTCTAAACGTTGAGAGAGCAAGTAGGTTGTGAAAATGGGTCAGACTTTTCCTCAGTAACTGTGGGTCAAATGATAGATCAGAGTTTCTGACCTGCTGCTGGTCTCTGCAGTGACCGCTGCTGCTGCTGGGAATGTTTGAAGCAACATGGATCAGATTTAGAAAAAAAAGTAGCAGGTTTACCCGGCAGACTTTAAAAAAAAATTATAATTTTGTTTTTTTTAATGGCTTTTAATGCAGCCTCTAAAAATGACCACGTTTTTCAAAAAGTATTAAACTGGTGAACAAATGGTAATGAAGGAAAACACTGGGATTTGGGTCTTATTCAGCTGCAGAATGGAAATTGAAAGAGGGGGAAAAACAATAAACTGATTTTATGCAGCTGACCCAATTATAATTTGTTCAAACTGTGTGAGACAGAATGTTTTAATATATACAGCAAATCATAGCAAGTCATAAATGTGTTTATTTCTTGTCTGGACTTCTCATTGGTCTCCAGCAAAATAAATAAAGTAGAAATTTCCTCATCCAAACAAATGTCATCACATGTTGATACCGTCACTTTGACTTCTGACATTTAATAACAACAAATACGGCAATCTAATTGATTTCTCTCGCTTTCTTCAAATGTGTGGAGTGTTTCGTTTGAATGCCTCTCACTTCCTACGTTCACCAAACCTGACAAACATCAACAGCGGGGCGTCTACAGATCAGTGAAGGCGGATGAAGATTTGGCAATGTCCTTCCTCCCCAATACATGCACTGATGCGCCTGATCGGCGGAAGAGACGCCCGGTGAAGCTTCATTATTCACGGTGGGTGGCAGAGCGCTGACGGCGTGCAGGTAAAGAAAAGCTGCCGTCTTCAGCTTCAAAGCAAACATGCAGCCTTGTGGAGTCAGAATAGCAACGAGATGAGCGTTGAAAGCGGTTAACACGGTGAGAAACGCGTTGCTGTTGCAGGAAAAGATCGTTGAGTCTCGAACGCGCTCGTTAGGCGTGCTAAAGCGGACGATACCTGTAGCGCCACGGGGCGAATCCATCCACACTGAGTTCATTTTCTCTACAAGTCAATTATTTGTTACTTCCCGTATCATGCATAAAAATGATACAGACAAAAAAGGAGAGATGTAAACATCTGGATGGGGTCAATCGGAAAGCGAAAAAGCCCCCTCTGTTTACTGAAATCTGCGATAAAGACAATTAATAAGCTTAAAATGAACCAATGATTTTTTTGCAGTAGAAAAGTGTAACAGTGAAACAAATCATTATCTCTTTTACTTGGTTAATGCCTTAAATTTTAGGTTTTCAAAGTTTCTAGGAACTAAATACCCTTTGCTTCTTGTTTCTCAGGGGAATAAATATAAGGTGACACAGAGGAACATTTCTTTTAGCCGCTATTCAATAGACTAGACAAGGACTTGAGTTTATTTCGCCATCAAAGGAGAGTGATCAGTATGGTGAAAGAGGTCAAAAGGTCTCCAGAGCTGACCTGATCATTAGAATAATGAAATAAAAGGATTCACCAGTCTCCATAGCAACCATTAAATGCTATCTACATGTGCACCAATTGTTTGAGCAACCAAGAAATAGCTAACAAAAATCACAAACATGAACTTATGGAGTTTATAAAATGCTACTTCCACTATACCTATAAATGTGTATTTTGGTCAAAAGATTTTAAGGCTACTTTTAGATTATTCCACATTAAACACACAAACCACCGATCAGTTATTGGTTCAGGTTCAGTTATTGGCTTTGTGCTCAAACCTTTAAGGCAAAAAGAATCATCACAAAACAAAAGCTAGGTCATCTGAAATCATGCTGTCTGGAAGTAAACACTTCAGATCTGGCAATACTTTAGAAAGCAACCCATGTAAAAGCTCCTCAGGCCAATTAATTATGGTGGAGGATCTGTGATGCTGTGGGCCTTTCTGAACTGCATGGCCTCATAAGCTCTGATGAAATGCCAGATATAAAAACCTAAAAAACTAGAAATCATAATTGGGGATTTCATCAAGAATATAATTTTAAAAATTGGACCCAAATCAACACAGAAATGGTTCACTGGACAAAAGAAACCTTCTCTCGAGATTTACAGAAAACACTAGGTGAGGTCCTATTGGTGGCTGAACAAAGAGAACCAGAGTTGCTAATAATCGTTCTGCAGATAAATTGACTAAAACTAAAGACTGGATTAATTTCGGTACATCCTCGCATAATAATCTCTGCCTGCACCTTGAACCGGTAAAGCTGGTTCTGGTAGAACATTAAGTTCTATAAAAGGAAGCTTCACGCTCATCTGAAGTCTGGCAGCAGCTGAAGAAATCTGTCAGTGGGGGCAGCCAGGATTAGTGTCAGCATCTCACTTTCTCCTCCTGAGAGACTTAAAGATTGGCAAGAAGTGTAATTCATGGGACATTGTGAATCTGACCTCCGTCCTCCTGGATATAAAACACAGTCATCTAATCACCGAATCCTGTCAAAGTGTTTTATTTCATCATTTTCTCATGTTGTTCATCACTTTAAAAGGGCTCTATGTGCTGCGGTGTAATTAGTTCTCGCCGACTCTTGATGAATTTCCATGAACATCCCTGTGGAAATCTGTGATCGCAAACCTTTAATATTTGAGCGGCAACACCGAACAGGTTCATCTGCCACAATATGCGCTTAACTTTGATGGAAAGCATATTTTCTCTCTCTACAGCCACCAGTGGAGAAAGCATTTACAAAGAGAACAGCCTGAAGCGTTCAGCAGCTAGAGTGAATTTTTTCCCCTCCATTCGTGGCCCGGCGCTCAGGGCGAGGGATTTTACATCATTTTTTGCATGGATGAAGTAAAAAACTAAACTTTTTTTTTCTTAAATAAAACCAAACAAGTAATTGTCACATCTTGTTCAAGCTCCTAAAAACGTGTTTGTTCCTGGTTGGTATTTACAAAAGGAAGCAGCAAAGAACGAGGATTTCATCAACTCTACGCGAGGCGCAAACAACTCCAGACTCACGATTTCGTCTGTGACACACAAATAGTTCTCAGGCTGATGAGGCAGAAATTCATCTGCAGACATCTTAACACTCAACAGAAAATTGACCTGACACACTTCAGCTGCATTCTATCAGCGTGCCACGGCTTCAAAGTAACATTTCTCATTATGCTGTCATAAGTGAAAGTCGGATGCTTGACTCTCTCAGCTGGATCGTATCAACAACCTGATTTAAAACAGAACTTTGCGTTTCACAGCACATACTCAAAAAAAATCTCAAGAACAACCAGGTGTGGCTTGCAAAATGAAGAGATGCTGCACGCCTTACACATGTACTGACTCAAGCTTGCGTGTGATTCTTCTGTCACTCTTCGCCGTCCCCTGTGTACAGAGTCGGCGCAGGCCCACTTCTTCAAACTGCTTGTTAGGAAGCTTAATAATTATGTAACGCGCCACAAACAGAATGTAATTAGCTGTATTGGTGTGGACAAAGCCTTTGATCTTAATGAACAGGAGCATTTGATGAAGGAAGGCGATGGCTCGCAAGCAAAGCCCGGTTGTCATGGCAGGGCTGACGCAAAAACCACGAGCAACACACAGAGAGCTGGTGGCTATTTTGAGGTTTACTACTGGCTTTAATGAGAGCGCTCCATTTTGCAGTGGTTCAGACAGAGACAAATGCTCAGCAGCAGAAAGGTGAACAGGTGAGAGGAAGGTGGGAACATAACCCCAACAAGTCCCGGCAGCGGGGTCACGTGAGATTCTTGTTATCTAGGCGAGTGAACGGCTTTCTAGGAGAAAACCCTCATTGCCTTACCTTACCGGATCCGTTTATTTCTCATCTGAAAAGCATTTCCACAGCATTAGAAGCAGCGTTGATGTTAGTGGTAGACCTGAAGTCGACCTAATTCAAGATCCTGAGTGGTCAGACTAAACCTTTGATTTCCTCTGACATTATTTTTGCAGTTCTGAATGTAGGACAGAGCGTCAGAGGCAAGCCATACCCGCTGCCATACTCGTGATGCATGATGCATCACGAGTATGGCAGCGACATCACGACTGCGTCATGCAGTCGTGATGCCGTCCGGTCTCTACAACTGCCAGGTAGTCTGGATTCCTCGCAATGTGAAAAGCCAGATTCCAAATCTATATTTGGACCTGCTCGGATTTGCTTTTCAGACATCAATTAGTTCTGGAAGCAGCAGGAAGGCGGAGATTATTACCAGCCTGATTCTGAAAGGAGACAGACACCTGTGCCTGGCTATTTATATTGAATAATCTCAGGCAGCTGTCCTGCTCACCTGGGTAAAGTCACAGAGTATAGCATGTGAAAGCTTATGAGAGGCAGCGGGTTTCTGTTTCTTTCTTTTCTCTCTCACTGCCAGGCGACTGCTTTTCAAGATTTCCATAGTTGTGTTAATTTTTTTGTTCTTGTTCTGATAAAAATAAACGCCATTAAGATCAGGCATATTGCAGCAAACTTTATATTGAGTTGTTAATGCTGTCAATGACAGTGAAGTTAATTTAGAAAAATATCATTCTCCTGTCTCTTCAAATGCAAAGTTGTTAAAAATAAAATCTGATTTCTCTTTTCTCCATGTTTCTATTTTCTGAAAATCATCGAACCCATAAACATTTAGTGCATATGGAAAGTAGCACAGTTTTTTTTTTTTATTTTAGTTTAAACACCAGAACAGGAGCTAATAAAGCCACTAAACTATTACATTTAAAATCCAAACTGGGATAATAAATAAAAACACAGACTGTAAGAAAGAAAAAAAATACTCTCTTATGATACTTAAATAAATCATCAAATAAATTATAAAATATTGCACATATTCAGGTGATAACCTAATTACCCTCATGCTAACGCAGAACACAGCCTACTGAGATGCTACTTCCCCCTGCTGGCCCACAATCTGTGCAACCGCCCCACTTCCACCCCACGATTGTTTTGCCTGCCTACAAAATATGCCACAAACTGTTTAATCTCCAAGTTTATCCATGCTGCCCCACACATGACGGCCTGGTGTTAAAGGAGATGCTAAAATTGAAGCTCAAAAGTTTCGAGTCAAAACTTCAGGAACAGGCACAAGGGCCCTGTGGGCCGACACGAAATCACGGTCAAAGGTCATTCGCAGAGAGGAAGAAAGATGTTTGCTTTTGCTCCGTAACACACTAATCTGATTCATGCCCACTGGTATTTCTTAACTGAGAATGAAATATGTACAGTGAAGTGCGTTTCTATTTCTGCGCTGCAGTCCTGCACAGATATTCAGGATGAAGAAGCATTAAAGTGATGCAGTAATGTGTCTCCAGGGCGGCTCCCTCGCCGTGAAGAATTACAGCCAAGGTTACATTCTCAGCTCAGTCGCAGGCTTTTCTAAACAGGATCTCCTTTTAGTAAGTGATATTTTAAAGTTTTGGATATATACAGTACAGACCAAAAGTTTGGACACACCTTCTAATTCAATGGGTTTTCTTTATTTTCATGACTATTTATAAGGCAAGAAATCCCACTTATTAACCTGACAGGGCACACCTATGAAGTGAAAACCATTTCAGGTGACTACCTCTTGAAGCTCATCAAGAAAATGCAGAGTGTGTGCAAAGCAGTAATCACAGCTAAAGGTTGCTACTTTGAAGAAACTAGAATATAAGGGGTATTTTCAGTTGTTTTACACTTTTTTGTTTAGTGCATATTTCCACATGCGTTATTCATAGTTTTGATGCCTTCAGTGTGAATCTACAATGTCAACAGTCATGAAAATAAAGGAAACTCATTGAATTAAAAGGTTTGTCCAAACTTTTGGTCTGTACTGTATATATATTAGTTATTTATGAAGGATAGTATGGTAACATTTAGAGAAAAGTTCATAGTTATGACATAAGTTTCTTGTTTAGTTTCGGAGATGAAACTCCGTCATGATGACAGCCAGTTATTAAAGTTTGTTTTGGATATGATCCATTCACTTGGTCTCCAAGGTTACGTGACATCATGGGTTTTGTTGACACGCTACCGGTCCTGCAGCTCGCGGGGGCGGGGGGGTGGGGTGCCGAAAAAGCTTTGATAACAAAGAGCCGAGCGGGTAACATCAGACGTCTGTGTAAATGTCTGATTAAAGATGAGCAGCTCTCAGCATCCATAAAACATTCATATGCAAGAAGAGCAGCGAGGAACTGGAGCACATAGCATATTTACTCAGATGTTATATTTCAATATTAATTCATGAAGTACATTTTGTCTTTGTAGTTTCAAAATCGCCCTCGCTGAGACAAAATATTGTGTGTTCAGGTGTTTCGATTAGATTCAAAACTGGCTTTGTGGGTTAGAGTCCTAATCTATATAGTAAAAAAGAAATTAGCCATTATTTCAAGTAAAATTTTTATATACATAAAAAATAGCATCCAGGGGTTGCTGTGGTGGCGCAAGGGTTAACCACAACCCACATATGGAGACCTTAGTTCTCTATGCGCCTGTCACAGGTTCGATTCCCTGCCTGACAACCTTTGATGTGTCTTCCCCCTTCTCTCATTACCCACTTTCCTGTCAATTTACCATCTAATAAAGGCCACCAGAGCCAATGAAACCTTTTGTTTTCTCAGTAGGGTTCCTTGCATACTCCATGAACCTTCCATTGTGCATATAACATACATTTAAAGTATTTTATAAATTGTTTCTTTTTTTTTTAAATAATCAAAATCAACATGGCAAAAGAAAGAAAGGGAAACAGAAACAGCTTTCATTAGGAGTGGGAGGCAGGGTCAGTCAAAACACAGTTTGATTTCTGAAACGTCAAATTTAAAGCTACAACAACATAAAAGATGAAACAGTCTAAACACAAGCCTTAAATAAAAAACAAACGATTAGCATCTGATCAAAACACTACAGTTTGTCTTCGTGTCGCCCGTCACAGAGTTTGACTAGCCCATGTCACTTTTCTCACAGCTGATTATTTCAAGGTAGAGACATGACAGTCATGCTTGTTTATCCTCACTGCACTGGTTAGTTGACCAGAAGATGGCTATGAATTCATCACAAACAACAAAATAAATAGGCAACCTTGCTTGTGAGGGAAATTGTGATAAATCAGAACGTTTTCGGATCCGTACTCCGGCCCCAGTATAAGTGCTGGGGCTCCATGCGCTCGGCAGGTTGGATAGCAGCTCTGCATCTGGACATTTCATTACTTTGTCATCTTCCCTCAGCTTTAACAGGGAAACTCTAAAGGTCGACATGATTATTTTCTCCTCGGGGGTGTGTGTGTGCAGAAAGGTGTAATATTTTGAAGCAGAAAACGCACTTTTTCAGCGTCGGCTGCAGCTGAAAAGCTCTGTGTGAGGGTCGGCAGAGTATTTAGATTGTGGTTTTCACTGTCAAAGCATTTCGTCATAAATGGAGCTTTAACAAAAGCCAACGCCCATTTAAAATGTGAAGCGTTATCTCGCTAAAGCTAAGCTGTTTATAGCTAATAGTTAACATTTGCGTCATCAGAAAACTGACTCAAAGATGAGCTGAGATGATTTATTAAAACCGCTTTTGAGTGACTTTGGGTTGATGCACCTCAAGAAATATCAATAAAATAGTTTGTTTTGAACATGACAAATTATATAAAAGTTAAAAATGAGAGAATTATTTCACAAAAACCTACAAGTAGAAGAATTTGCTTTGCCTGCCGTTGCTTTCCCTCTTTTCTTACATCACTAACTTCATGGCAACTTAAAGAAATGTTTTATTCTATAGTCTGAAATGATTTTTCAGAGTAGATAAAGTACTCGCTCCATCTTGTGCATACAGAATACATCAATGTGCCGTGGTTATACATTAGTACTTTACCCACTCTGCAACGTAAGAAGGGTTTGTACCTGACAGTCTGTGAGTGAGTGAGTGAGTGACTCAGGCTGCATATTGCCAGTAGTTACCAAAAAGCCACAGTTCAGAAAGAAAGTGAAAATAAATGCAATAAGAATCCAGAAAGCCGGTTTAGTTATTGGAGTTCAAAGGCAGCAGAAATTATGGATGAACCTGAACTGCTCACAAGAATGTTTTGAATATTCCCATTTCCAATAACTTGGCAGCAAGCATGGCAGCTATTCTTAGCAGCAGAGTTCCCAGAGGTCACTGGCACAGGAACAATGCAGTTATTAGTCAATGATCACGTGGACAATAGAGCATAAAGCTCTCTCTAAAGTCTAAAATCGCCTCTCATTCATAAACCCTCGGCCCCGCTCCGCTCCGTCCTCAAGCACAAGCGGCAGATGTTGGCGTCGCCAAGGTGTACTGCATCTTCATGCCTGCGTCAGAGGATCTTCCTGCCGTATCCCCCCCTCGCCTCCTCTATCTCAGAGTTATTGTATGGAGAAAATGTTCTGTCTTACTTCTTTCTGTTACAAATTGAGCATGTTCCCATGGCAACTACGCTACCGTTAGCCAGCTGTCCAAACTGAAACAACAAGAAAGCAGAGAGACGTCGGTAAAGTCCCACTATGATCACACAGGTTAGGCAAATCTGGTGTGTATTTGCCCAACTCACATCACCTTAAGACCGGTTTATAATATTCAACAGGCTCCAGACACTGGGCAGGTCCAGATTTACATGGAAATGTTGAACATTTTGAGAATGTGTTGTTATATTTTCCTAATTTTAGTGATCATCATCAAAACATAGAAACCTGGATGCACAGTACTTATAGTTCACAACTACTACTTTAGAGTAATTGCCCAATGTTTTCCATATGCATGGGATAATGCAACTCCATTGGAAAACTACACAACAAAAACTACCAGTCACACATACACACAACTTGTTTTTCACAAGAACGTGATTGAGTTCATTAATTGTAACCCATTTGTAGATCTAGTATAAGCACATCTATTACATTCTCTTCTAATGTGCAAAGTTTGATTAATGCTTAATGCTTCGTTTACTTCCTTTACAAATCTTCAGGATTCACGTTCACTGATCAGCCAAACTGAAAAGTATAATATTTCTTTTTTTTTTATTATTCAACCATGCAACTCAATATTTTCCATTTTTCTTATTTAATGCGATTGAGCTGTTACTCCGACGGTATGGCACTGATGTGAGGAAGCAAGTGTCGTTGATTAAAAAAAAAAAAACATAAGTACCAGGGAGCCACTAGACGAGTCTTTTCAGAAAATATCTGACGCTTCCTCGGCTATCTTCTGAGTTTTTGTACATGACTGCACTGAAACTGGAAGGTTTTTCCTGCAAGAGCTGTTGTATTATCTTACACTACTACAAATATTACTACTGCTAGTTTAATCCATAAATTGTGTTTTAAAGATCAGGTGGCGTTCTTTGAGTCATACCCAAAGTTTAAAGTCAAATTTATGAACAAAGTGACAATATTAAAACAGCCTGGTGAATGTACTGTAAGTGCAGTTCTGTGTAGCAAGCTGATAAATCACAGCACTTGTAATCAAAGCTAACTTATTTGTTTGGAAAATGACTCATTTTAAGTAGTTTTGGTTATTCTTCATTTGATCATTCCTGAAATTCACTGAATGTAAAGGAGCTGCTTAAGTTATAGTAACATTTTTACTGTACAGAATTTATTGAGTAAAATATGCCCTTTAAGAATCACAAAATAAAAGAATATTTTCACATTTTATGTCATTTTAGCAAAAAATAAAAAAAATACTAAAATATTGTACTACCACGTTTTATCCTGAGACAATTTATGAAATATTTGCTCTCCCAGCGTCAATAAAACCTGAAAATCCACTGCGAGACCAGTTCACATGCAGTTCCTTTGGAGGAAAGTCCAGCTCAAGTCTCATATTCCCCTGGACTTTTACTGGCGTGTTTCTTTACACGGTTTCCGTACCGATGACTAGAGAAGAGTCTGAGTGTAGAAATAATGAATGAACGTCTGAAAAAAAACAACAAAAAAAAACGTTTGAGGCATTTCACGCAATTCTTCTTCTTCAAAAAAAAAGCCATTAAATGTGGAGGGAAAATATACATCTGCACATCAGAAGCACCCTCAGTTTTTCATGAGTTACCATGACAACCAGAGAGCAGAAAGGATTGCCCATGTTGAGCCTGAGCGGTTCGGTGCTGGAAAGGTTTCCCTGCTTTTCTGGAGTTATCCTGACATAACCTCTAGGTGTCTTTATCTTATTGGTTTTTGAGTGAAAATAACAATACTGCTTCGGACAAAAATATAAATCTGTTCATCTGTGGTCTATAATACAAAATTAAATCACAAGATTCCTACATTTACACAAAATACTAAATAATAATAAAAAGAGCTACGTGCCATAAACATTTTCACAAGTATAACCTTTATGTAACAGACAATAATGTAAAAATGACTCTTAAATATATGTTAAACTAATAAGAAAATACGGTGTAACGCCTTTAATTAAAAAACATCATCCATTTTGACATTTAAGTAATACTTTTTAAAAGATCTGTCTGGAAATACAAAAATGCTAACATGGTTTTCTTTTCTACTTGGACAGAAAGGGCTTCAGTTTTTTCTTTTGGCATTTTTTATATTTTCTCGTGTCTTCAAATGCAGCTTTTGATTTCAACTTTATCCTTTTGTCTTGTTTATCCTTATCAAGGCACGGGTGGAAGAAACAGTCACCACACACTCCTCTGGTAATCAACACTTGTGCACCTACTGAAGAGGATTAGCATTTGAGCCCACTTTCACATTCATAATCTCCGTTTAATATGCATATCATGTAATAATGAGCTCCTTGACTTCCCGGCTTGAATCTGATTGGAAGCAACCCCTCGTGTCTCTCCTTTTTATTGCCTCCTTTTACTAAACTTTGCTTTTGCAAGCTAACTAAACCATGTTGTATATAGTCGTTTGCAAAGCAGGAACACACATTTGTATTTAACATAACCAAATTGCCAAGTTTTTGAAAAACTGTCCATCTCACTTGAACTTTTCTACATGTCATATTACTAATACAAAGAGAAGGTGGCACAAGGGAGCTAAGAGGAGAAACTTCATCATTCAGTTCAAAGTTCTCGAAAATCTGAGCTCAGCTCACAAACGGGTTTGTAGGCCACATGCTAATTCCTTTGGTTTGGCTTATCAGATAAAATTTCAATAAAATACACTGAGGTTTGTGGGAGTAACTTGATAATTTTTTATTTTTTTTAAAAACCCAAAAGTTTGTTGGAAATTTCTTTGTTCTACAACAACGCAAAAAAATAATTAGCTGTTTTATTGTCATCCTTGTTTAATCATCAACCACAGATGAAAATTTCCACATTTTGTTTTACCTTCATCATGGCACAAAGGTGCATTACGGCTCTCACACACGCACGCCGCCCGCACACGCACACAGAGACGGGGATACAAAAGCTGACATTTCAATATTGATTTCTAACGTCAGGAAGGAGCCGAAGTATTGTGACTCGCGAGGGAGCGGGAGAACTCATCAAAGTGAGCTGGTGACAAATGAAGGTGACAAATATTGTGACATAAATGTGGAAAGGTCACGAGTGACACTGCGCACACGGTGCACTTCTCTAACTGAGAGAGTGAGCCGTGTCATTGTCTCCTCCTCCAGCTCCCAAAGGAAGGACCAGCAGGGAAACAGTCAGCTAAATGTCACATCTGCCCTGTGAGGGCAAGCCCAAGAACCGTGCTGACAGGCCAGTGGTACCACAGGCTGCTACTGCCCTGCCAGTACATTAGAAAGTACCCATCTCAGGACTGGCACACAATAGCTACTGTCATACTGTCAGCCGAGTGCCTCGCCTCCAGCAGACAATGGGCTCTCGCCACCGTAGCCTGGATGGGAGTGCGTCTCCTATTGTGCTTGGGAAGATAGCAGAGTGCAACCTGGACCTTTTCACAGCCAATCATTATCTTCCTTCTCCAAGCTACCAACTGTGCCACTCTGTCTGTTTGAAATGATGTAAAAGAGAAAAAAAAACTACCTTTTTTTTTTCCATTCAGAGTGGCTTGCTTTCTCACTTATTTATTTTTTTTCTTGTATTATAGGCCAACGCAGAAACCTGCAGGTTGCCGATTTTTTTTCCATCAGCGCTAGATGTCAAGATATTTGTGCGTGCTGAGGCGTGAAAATATAAACCCGGGTTGATTGTAAAACCCTTCTGTCACTCTTTTCTTTCGGAGCTTTTCGCCCTGATTGCTGCCGATGTCTAAAGACTGTTTGATGCATGATGTGTGTATTTTTATTTTTTTTTTTTTGTATTCATCTGTGTGTTTGATTGGCACCTCATCTATTTTTTTTTTGAATTACAGAGTAGAAAGGGGATAGGGAGGATTGCATGAAAACAGTAAAGAAAAAAGAGAATAAAGAGAAGGAAAAAATGAAACGTGACAGTTATTGAAGGATTATGCGTCATCGCTGACATTTGCGGAACATTTTTATCGAGCTGTGTTCATTATCTGGTGAATTACTCCCTTTTTAGCACCTAATCAGCCCTCTGCGGATTAGCTTCAGCTCATGTAAAATTTATTTCATGCTTGGGCTTCGGTGGAAGCGGGCCATGAAATACCACTCAGACCTGTGAATGTGCTTGAAGCATGTAAATAAATGACACTTGAGGTAGCTCGAGCGTTATTTAAAGGACATTAAGCAATCACTGAGGTACTTGACGACATGCGTGACACGTTATTGTTTTTCTGACCATCAGGAATTTTCCAAAAGGAAGAGGAAACGGACGCGGTCCAGCATGCAGGGAAACTGAATTTCTTCACCTTTTTGTCTATTCTTTGTGTTTTGAAACAAGTTCTCCAGTGACTGACCTTTAACTGGTCGGAGAATTAAGCTTTGCACCCAGACTGTTCATGTGGAGAGGAGCACATCATTAAAATGGTAATACCAAGTCAAAGCTTCCCTGCTCCACGTTTAGGAAAATGAATATCTTGAACCTCGGCCGACAAATCCCGACTGACCTGATTTCAGAGTTGTTAAACGACAATTGCCCTTTGCTCCAGAGTGGCAGAAAAATTCACATGCAAGTAGAGTGACCGGTATACCTGTGGTGTGAAAAATCAGCCACAATAAGGTTACTGAACACAGGCCTCTAAAGAGAACTGCTAACATATAAAACAATATTAAATCATTAATTTGCTGGAGGGGCCGATTTTACAATAATGGAAGAATATTTAGTTTTGATGTAGGACCAGGATGTGGGACCAAAAACCTAGAGTTGTCAGATGCAAATTAATACATCTAATATGTTCAGTGCCTCATTCAGACATCATTACACTGTAAAACAGGGGTGTCAAACTCATTTCGTTTTGGGCCAAATCAAGATCTTGAATGCTCTTAAAGGGAACTTTGTGCCAGAATGTATTGATAAAACTTGTTCACAAACTGTTAAAATATAAATGAATTCTTAAAATTAAACATTATTGAACATCTTTTCTCTCCCTCCAGGATTTTGATACTTTTTCTGATTTTTTCCCCCAATAAAAATCCAAGTGTTTGTGGTACTAATTTGGAAATATTTGTGCTTATTTATGAAGATAAATGTGAGTTTTTATTACGCGCTATATAGGTCATGGACTATAATCTGACATCAATTATCGCTGACGCAGCTGTTTAGTACAAGTAAGTAAGTTTTTGACAATTTTTGAGGAAAATCGGCAATAGACTCCCAATTTTTAGCGCAATTTGTTGATTTTGACTGAATTTCCTAGATAATTCTTAAGAAACTGGAGGGACTGATAATTTGGCAGTAAACAGATACAGACTTGATTGATAACATAATATTTAAGACACTTAGTGTTTAGTCTAGAATCTAGAGGACCACATAAAAAGCTACGGCGGGCTAGATTTGGCCCACGGGCCTTGCGCTCGACGCCTGTGCTGTAAAATATTTGAAGGTTGTTTAACTTGAAAATGAAAGTCTATCTGCTGCCTTGAAAATGCATTTTAAGCCAAAATAATGTTATTATTTTTGGCTTAAACTCAGAAATTAAAAGATCATGAAGTTGATTTATAAAGAGACAAGTTGTCTAAGCAACAAGTTGATTAATCTTGAATTGTGAGTTTCAACTTAATGCTGTAATAAAAGGCAAATAATGATTTCGCAATATGCAAGAAAAAGAAACTACTGCCATCACCTCGTTTACCAACTATTGTTGGTAAGTTAAAATAATTTTTAAAAAATTCTTTAGAATAATTTAAATTCTTGCTTCAAATTGCGTTAACAAGCTTTAAAATAAACATTTGCCTTAACACACAAGAGTCAGATCAATGTAAGTCATTTCCATCTCAGGAAACAAAAACATGCCGCTAAGCTTTCTGGGAAATAGTTCCCACTCCTGTCTTTTTCTTCTTTCAGTTTTTTTTAAGTGCTAATCTAAAAATTCTCACTTATTCAACTTGACAAAATGAATAAAACGTTAACACAGCTTATTACTGTAAGTTTATCTTTCACAAACTCACACATTTAGGTTCAAAATCTAGAACTGGCTACATTTATTTGACTTAAAGAGTAAAAGACAGTAGGAACAACTAGTTGTGGGTCAAACGTTTCACAGTGCAACACTTTCTCTATCACTGGGGATTTCCCCCATCTTCAGCTGAGACAACCGATCAATCACAAAAAATGCAGCCAATCTGCAGAAAAAATTAACTGAACTAAAATAGGAATAAAAAAAGATAATTTAGCATGCAGTTCATTATTACTTTGTGATAGTACAGTAATATGTACCAAGCATAACATCAGAAGCGCTGATGTAAAGTGAATAACAATGATTATCTCTTTATCATATAGTAACATGCCTAAATATTGGACATTAACTGAAGTAATTTGTTTACTTTAACACTGTTCAACTCTAAACTCTAGGGTTTGATCAATTTCTCAAAGTTGCACATTTACATTTTACAACTTTACCTATTTTGTATGTCTCTAAGGATTGTGTCTAATTAATATATATACTGTATATAAATTTATCTCAACTGTAATATTTACTATGATAAAATCTTTGCAGTTTTGCAAACTTAAGGTGAGATTCAATTAATTTTAGAACTTTTATTTTAGAACACCAGCTTCATTTAGTCGATAAAAACACTCCAAAATAGTTTTGAGGCGCTTTCTGTTATGAACGTGTTTTTCCACTACAAGATAAAAAAAAAAAAAAGAGAATCACTGAGAAACTCATTTCTTTCAATAAAGAAGCGGCGCTCTGAGGTCAACATCAAAGCTCTCCTATTTAACATTTATTCTTTTCGAGCAGACACCAAACATGAATAATCATAGCGGCTCTAAGCACAAGCAGATATGCAAACCAAGGGACTGAGTGGATGAATCTGAATTACAACGAGCCCGCCTGAGAAGCAGCAGTGTTACCACGAGGGAAGACTCCTCCGCGAAACAACGGCAGGAAGAAGGAAGCCGAACACAGTCGGCGCTTGCAACAGGTGCAAAATGTGTCGCAACCCAACCCTGGTTTAGTGAGATGAAAATCATCTCGGAAACAGTTAATAGTAACAACAGAAAAAGGCTTTTTTTGTTTTTATGCTTTAAATGTTTACAAAGTAGAGTCTTTGCAGCCACACAGGAAGACCATAGCTCAGATTTGAATCTAAGGTACGTATTGGATGGATGGGTGAATGGAAATAGCTATAATTACTGATTTTGACGCTCTATGTAGAGGTCCATCCAAAACAATGAAAGTTTCATGGGTCAAGAGAGGTAACAGAAACACCAGAGGGGAGAGTATTTTAAGGTCAGCAACGTCTAATTGGATCTTGGAAGCTGAACTGGGATGTGATCCCAGGACCTCCTTCCTTACGAAGCACATATCTAACACCTGCACACCAAGTGCGGCCCCACTTTTAAGTTCAGATGGATACAATACAATGTGGTTGAGTTAGATCGACCTAGCAGCCTTTAGTAGGTTTTCCTCCTGTCTTACTAATTGACTGAAGGTGGGTGAAGGAGGATTTAAAGAAAAACGAGCCGAAGTGACATTTGTCCGCACCTGCCACGGTTTTCTGGCAGCTGCCTGAGGCGGCATCAAGATGACTCATCATCCAATCAGTCGTTTCATTGAGCGGGAATGCGAAATCCTATTTCTGGGAGAGACTTCACTCAGTTATTTTAGATGAACGGTGCATGAAAAAACGCCACTATGACAGCACACTTGTCTCTTTGTTAGTGATGCCCCTCCAAAAAAACAGATCTCAATTTCTTCACATTAATTAAACGAGTTCAAATAGAATAACTGAATTATAGGAAAATATTTTATTGCCATGATGTCAAACTGAGAACAAAATCTCTCTCATTTCATTGTCACCTGCAAACACGTAGACACCAGAAGCAGACACTTAAAAACAGCGGCAGTCAATCAAGACACCAGATAGCCCTTCCTGATTTGATCCACATGAAAGCAGCGGCGCTCTTCTCACAAAACCCCCTGACCTGTTGCATCTTCGGGTGTGAGGATGACGAGGTGTTTGCCCCTTCAGCGTCTCCTCCCAACTCCTACAGCCTTGGCTCGGCAGCCGTGCTTTTTTAACATACTGGTGGGTGTGGATTTAGAGGAGCCATTTGGTAGCACCGCATTGGTATTCAGCGGTTGGCGAATTGTTGACAGGTCCCTCATCATTGTGCTGCATTGTGACAACACTGACAAAGTAGAAAGGTGTTTGCATAGCTCAGATCTGTGGGGAAATGTCAGGATTCCTTTTGCTTTGACACGCTGCCGGAGAGAGAAACAATAGAAAACAGACTTCTTGCCAGACCTTACAGAGCAGGAGATTATTTGGGTTTCACTGGGGGGGAGGAGAAATTCACACACTGTTCCTGGTGAAAGACTTAAAGAAGATTTTATGGGCAACCGTACCAGCCCTGCCAAGCCCAATTGTCTATGTCGGCTCCCACAAAACTTTGAAGAGATTTAAGTGATTAAAAAAGCCATTTGTACAGAAAAAATACGATGCATACCTGCCTCGCAGCATGGATATAAAATACCACCACCTGTAGATCGTGGAGGCTGAGGAAGCTAGATTGTGTTGTTTCCCAATCCTCAAAATCAAAGCCAGCAATATCACTTCCAGAGGGAGGATGGACGTTGACTTAATCTTAGTCTTAGTAGCCAAGATGCTACATTTCACAAAAACGGTATGTAACGGAAAATTATTTGCAAACGATATGATCGTATCGTTTCATATCGTATCGTCGGGACTTGAATGCAGCGTTAAGTCAAACTGATGCTTTAAAGGTACTTTTCGAGGCTTGTGATTTAAACATTTGCTGCATTAAAAGTTGGTCGTCCTGCAAAAAGTCGGCGTCTGCACAAACGATGTGACTCACTCAACGGTCGGCTTCCACGTGCGAAGTACATTTATTCCAGCAGACGAGTTACGGCTTACGCTCACGAAGCCTAGAACAGTTGACCGCGTTCAGACGGCTGTATTAATGAGGAGTGCGGACGTTTTCCTTGGAAGGTACCGTTACGACTTCATGTCAGCCAAGAAGCGTATGAACCAGAAATTTTTAATGATCCCATTTACACATTCTACTCCTGTCTTCTCTTTCAGGGATTATCTGACATTAAACAGGAGATTTTGAATCAACTTACTTCAATGGGAACAGAAATGTTATTGAAATACCAGCTTATTTGAGTCCATTAGACACTGAATAAAACTGGATGGAAGGGCATTTCACAGCAAACGTACCATAAAGACGGCGGGTCAGCCGGCAATCTAATTGTGTAAAAGCAAATATTTGCTGCAACCCTTATTTAGAAAGAACAATAAATAGAGATAGGAGCAAATCCAGCAAACCAACATGTGACTGAAAAGGTAAATGGGATTTAATCTCTTCCCACTTTTAATAATCTCGCATGTGTACCTTAGCAGATATGGAGCGTGAACAATGTTCCACAAACTCAGGCAATTTCTTTCCACCGTGTTGTTTACATTGTGCAATGGAGTTAATGTTCAGGCAACCCTATCCATGTCTGAAACAAGTTTAGCTATTTTTGTTTTCTCTCGAGTTGGAGTTTTGCTCTAAGGAGGCCTGTACCAATATAAACATCCAGTGATTTTTATGGGTAATATGGGTTATTTTTTAGCATGGCATGGCACGACTCTAAAAAAAGGGCCATTTGTTTGTTTTTGCTTTAATTATTTGTCTCTGATCCAACTGTCCAGTGATTTGGGGATGGATGTTTAGGGCTACTTTAGATTAAGATAAAGGTGGACAGTAAAAATACATAGAGTGATCACACCTGGAGTGAATTTTTCTGGGTGATATTTTAAAGCAGTGTTTGTGATTATATGTAAAAGTGGGACATTTGGGGGTTTTTTCTCCTTTTTTCAAAATTGTTGAACACTGGATGAAATAACTATTGAAACCATCAAATTTTTTTCTGTTGACACCAGGAGTCAGATGCACACAGACAAGTATTGCGCACGCCTGCTGAAGTTTCCTAATTGTTTTCTGGAAAGGATTTTTTTTTAGTCATGACTACTTCCAAAAATCAAATAAATTTTATCTATTGTTATAATATTTATGTTTAAATGTTTAGAATCTGCTACTACTTCAGGTCAATTTATACCGTCCTCACCACCCCCACTTCCAATTCATAGCCCAACCACTCTGTACTTAGATCAACTGTATATCAATTGGTAATTTCATTAATAATAACAAAAGGTTCAAATCTCCTGTATAACTTGATGTAATTTAAATTCATGATATTTTCTAGGCTGCACACCCAGCAGCTGGTGCCACTGTTGTCTTAGGTTCGAAGCCCAGCCTGGGCTCTTTTTGTATTGAGTCTCCCTGTACATGTGTAGTGTAGTATGTGTGTGTGCGTGTGTGTGGTTTTTTTCTCCTGTGTGTCCCTGTGATGGACTGGCAACCTGTCCAGGTGTATACCGTCTCTCGCCCAATGACTGCTGCAGATAAATACCAGCCTTTCTGCAACCCTGCAACGATGAGGGAGTATAGACAATGAATGGATACATTTCAAGACTCCTTTGGTGGGCACTAAATGACCCATCCTCCACGACACGTCCCGTGACCGAAGGATCGAAACCACCAAAGCTGCCAAAGTCCAGCAACCCACAGTGCAGACACAAGAAGAAGTGTTTCTGTCCTTGACAGTCGGCAGGTACTTCTAACAAAAGTTACAGGTCTTATCCCCAAACAAGCACAAGTGCAATATGTTCTCTCGTTCGCAGTCAGAAATCTGAGTGAGAGTGATATAAAACATACTGGCCTTGCTAAAAGTCCTTGTGTGTGTCAGCTGCCACTCTGCACCCTGATGTAACAGCTCCTCTCGAGCCGGTCAGAGGAGATTAGTGAGTCCGTCACATGCCTTTGATCAACAAACAGCCTTGGAAGGGACAAGACGCTCTGCTTTCCCTCAGCTAATTATCGGGAGTGAGCCACCAGAACAATGACAAAGCCGTTAAACAACAGCTGGCCACTACATGCTGACGATCTGCTGTCATATTTAACATACAGCTACAAGGTCAGAGCGTGGAATCGCTGCTTTGTGCTGGGGTGTAAATGTTAATCTGCTGAAAAAAATATAAAAGCACAAAGGTCATGTGTGGATATCAGGATAAGACTGCAACTTTTGATAGTTTATTGTTGGAAGTTAAAGAAAAGAAAACAAACTATTATGTTTAGGATAACATATTTGAAACTGAGAACATTTCAATGAGTAAAAAAAAAAAACTTCTCATTTGTTAAACATCTCCATCTAACCTCGTTACTTTAAATGCAAGCACCGATTAAATCTGCTTGAAGCTTCTGAAGCTGCGAGGACTGCAACCATGAAATTATAGGAGTAGTTGGAGGAGCTTCAAGTACCAGAGGACACTGTGAGACTCTCTCTATTAAGCTGCTTTGGGATTTCTTGGAAAATAAAAATAGACTTTTATAAGCCCCGCGTATTGTTGAGCGGCTCGAAAGGTTGCTCTGATTTCACCCTCGGAGGAAAATGGCCAGAGGGGAAATTTATAACCCTCCGAAGAATGCGACCCTTACAGATCTTGCTTTCAGCTTTCATCTTAAGGGTTGTCTGAACACACTGATATCACCTGTTCTTACGGGAGTGTGCTCTGAACAGGTTGGAAAACGGAGAGAGTGCAACAAGTAGCCTGCATGTAGCTAATTATTTCTATTGGCTGAAAGAGAAATTGTCTTTGTGTTTCCACTGAGTATCACTCAGTGTAAAAAAAAATAAATGTTTACGTTAATCTTTATCATGTTTACCTGAAGACCAAATGAACAGCTCTGACTAAAAGCTAACCTTGCAATAACTTTTTAATCAATTAAATTTGCTGTCTTCTTTTTTCCCGATTGAGAAAGTCTTACACATGTAGCACCTTGGTCCATTCTATTCGAGAAAAATGGAGGGTGCTTGGGTTCGACATCAGTCCGGTACCCCAATCGGTGTGCGGCACCAATGACCTACCTTATGACAAATACGACCCAGAGAAATATTGAAACTTTAGGCAAAATGATTCAGCCTAACTTTATTAAACTGAAATGACAGAAAACCTATTATTTAGTCACCACCGTAGCTTTGTAGTTGAAAGACCCTTCAATAGGATTTAAACAAACATAAACCTCTTTACATAAGGCAGGATAAATAAAATATTAACGGCCACCCTTTTTGTTTTTTCACAGCACCAGGACAGAACAAGAAATGTCCAATTATATCAATATACAGTTCTAGACAAAATATAACCCAGTCAGTTTTTTTACTCACGACCTCCAGGAAAGTGTGAAAACGTTGCAGGCCTGTTAGAAAAACAATGAGTCGAAATTCACTTACAAAACATTGAGAGCGTTGCAGTTCACTCGTCCTCACCTCGACTTCCGCTGAACGCAGCTGAACACGTGGTACTGGAGCGGCTAGCTCACTTAGCTTAGCTCACTTAGCTTAGCTCACTTAGCTAAGCTCACGTAGCTTAGCTCACTTAGCTAAGCTCACGTAGCTTAGCTCACTTAGCTTAGCTCAAAACTCGTCAGGACTACTTGCGTCTACCTCCTCTGGTCCCGTCCTTCTCGCGGCGACCAAGCTCTTCTAACTTCTCTCGAATTTCGTCCTCTTCCGTGCTTTTGTCCAGTTTTTCTCTCTGGGTGTGTTTTCTTCACTTCTTGTCCGCTCGTCTCACCCTCCGTTCTCCTCCATCACGGTTCTCCTGTCCTTCTCCCCGCCTCCTCTTCTCTCCACCAATCACAAGTCACGTACCGGACGGACTGTCTCAGTGACCAATCAAATGGCAAAGCCAAATAAAACACAGTGCATCTTACATCACACTAATACTTCTTTCAATTGCAATATTTACATAAAATAATGCTCTTAGTTGATTTACAAATAAAACAGTTTTAATTACTAAGTAAGCAAATTACTTAATAGCTACCTTTACCCTTTAAATTATTGAAATATTAAAGTAAAGGAAAATACTGCTGTATTTCTTCCAGAGACAAGAATATGAAATCCATAGTTATCACCCATGTTATGCATTAGTAAATAAACGTTCATTTTTAATAGATTTGGGTCTTGTCTTGAACTATGTAAGATTTCTATTAACCTCAACATACGTCATTACAGTAACCTCAGTTTACCACAGGGCTACACATAGATAGGATCCAAAGAATTGCCAACAAATTGACAAACTTAAGCAGATGTTTGAATTAATGGACAGATAATGGCTATAGATTAGATTAGTAAATCTCTACAAACTTTTTGGCTGGTTACACAACTTTCTTCAATACAAAAAGCAGTTCACATACACGTGCAGCCAGAATGACTTGAATAAATCTGATCCAATGTTTTTTTTAAAATTATTTTATAGTTTGAAATTGCGATGAAAGAAATTAATTAGGCACATAGCGGCTTTTTCTCAAGTGTATTAAGCTTGTCTTCAAGAAAGGAAGTCAATGGTTTCATTTCTCATCTTTCCTGAAATTTCTTTAGCTCTTATCTTACTCTGTTAAATTTTGGGATTTATTATCATACAGACAGGCTCTGCTCGATTTCTTGAATCTACATTTTTGGCATAAATCAGACCTGGTTGTGGCTTGCAAAACCAAACTACGTTTTCCAAAAATAAGTTAATTAATGACTTATGGGAGATAAGGCCAGGTTGGTTTGGATAGATTTTTCTGCTTAATAAATGAACTCAGTAACTTGCTTTATCTGCTATAAAAATGTATTTATCTGAAACATTAAGTGTCACAGAACAGCAAAACCTTCTGCAAGAGAGAAAAGTGCTTTTCCACAGAACCTAAAACAGATTACAGATGGGATGTTTTAATTTACATCCCGTCTGGTTCACAAATCCATGCACAAGACCAGCTTAACTTTGGTGTCACCATTTTGTCAAAGTCCTTTTTTTTATCATGCAAAGTAGAACAGAATGCAACAAAATCCTGGCTAAAAAATACAAAGGATAAAGCAAAGATAATGCCAAAAAAGATAAGGAAAAACTATGTAACAGTGGTCTGAAAATTACAACGGTATATCGGTGCGCCTGCTTTTTTTTGCTAGTTGTTGAGTATGCCTGTGTGATGAAGATGGGTGAGGAGTGATTCACCCATTATATGCTGGATTTATGCACGAGCGTAGGTGAGTCTGACTCTGACTTTTAAAGTTGTGGCATCAATAAGTCATACGCTCATTATCAGTTATCAGTGAACTACTTTAATCAGTTTCTCGCTGCACATCTCCTGCACTAGGAAAGCAACCTGACATTGCAGAGGAAGGCATCGACTGTTTCGAAATGAACGAGAAGTGGGACCGTCTGGAAATCGTTCACATGACTCCCTGGAACAAAGAGGAGCTGAGAGTATCAGGTGTTGCCCTGTGTTTTTGAAGACCTGAAGACTCTCTCTAAACCTTCACAAATTCTTTATTTTTTATCTTTGTTGCCTCAATATTCATTGAATTCATTGTCACGACTGGCTTGACAAACAGCCTCAGAGGTGCTGGCCTTCATCATTTTGATACCGCTCCTATCATAAACGTCCTGAAGTAGGCGTCCTGGATTTTCCACCTGATCCCAGAAGAAGTTTTTTCTTCTTCTTCTTTGTTGACAAATTGTTTAAGCTATCATTTCTGGTCTGTCATTTGGCCTCACAAAACCTTTACATAAAACATCCATTTTGTCTTGCTGGTTTGCTTCAGATCATCCTGCTGCATAAATCAAGTGATGATCAGATGCTTACCTCCAAGGCTCAAAATAAATACATTTTAAAAAGAATTCAAAGTTTTATGGGTTTAAATACTTGAATCATAGTCCATTTGCTCCACAAGATTTGCTGAGTTACATATTTTCTAGAGCACAATGGCATGATTACCTTATATAAGAAAAGGAACTGATCGTAATTTCAAACAAATGTCTCAATGGTTTATTTTATATTTTTGAACTAAACTCAAATGTACTGCAGTTTCATAAAGTATTCCACGTTCTGAGCTGCCAAGAAACACTTTGTCTAAAGAGCAAGTCCAGGAAACAAACTCCAGCCTGCCATTGTTACGCTGCCAATTCATTGGCTCCATTCAGTGCTCTGTTCAAGTTATTTTCTTGATGATATAATGATAATTCTGACTAAGCATGTTTATTGCTGGATTTATTATGAAAAAAAGCAACAATACGAATAAGTGTTCAGAATTACAGAGCAGTTTATTGGAGAAAAAAAAAATTGGTTTACATCAGCATCTTCTCAAGCAGATGTAAGGTAGGAAAAAGAAAAGCTGATTTCTTTTCCTCCAAGTTGACTTTTTATTAACCTACAAAAAAGAAAATCTTAAAAAAGAAAAAAAATTCAAACACCATGTGTTGCTTCAGACTTGCAAATAAAACATTACGCACAGATGTACGTTCTCCACTGCACTTTTTAGCATCACTGAGTGACAGATTGGTTCTTTTCAGATTTTGTAACGTATTTTTTAAAGTATTTTCACTTTGTGCCACTTCATAGCACAATCAAGTACTTCCGTTACCTCCAGTTGTTTTAAAATTGATGTATATATCAAACGTGACTTAAAAGAAATTGGAATTTGCCATTTTGACGTTTTGAAATTGGCCTCTGTCTATGGAGTGAAAATAGCCTCAAAATATCTGTGCGCGTGTAATACTGGATTTGTAACTCGTGTAAGCATCTTTGTGTGTAATTTTGGATAGTTGTGTCTGTGAAACATGATTTGTAAACCGTAAAAAAAAACAAAAAAAAACCTCCTACGCCTGCAAATGTTGAAAACGTACGCACAAGTCACCTGGTACACACACACACACACAAAACTGCATTTACGCACAAATCCGGTTACGAGTGCACGAGTATTTTTGAGACTCATTTCATGCCTCCGGTGCTCCCAGATTTGTGTGTAGATGGTGGCCTTTAGACTCCCCAGAATGGCTGCCACGGGAGATTCTTCAAACATACATGAAAAAAAAAAAAAAGAATCATGTTTTCAATGAGGGAATAACATTATAGCATGATATTAAGCTAAAAAATGTCAATGTTAGATAAGCTTCACTTTTCCTCTTTGAGAAAAAAGAAGCAACAGGCTAGTAAAGATGAGGTTTTGTAGTTATAACACTCAACAGAAGAAGCTCGAGTCGCTCCTTGATCTCCTTCTGATCTGAAGTTTCCATATGACAGTAATTCAAACACTTGCAAAGCCCTTTCCCAAACAGTCCACAAAAACACTCGCCAGACGGACATGCCATGTTCCAAGATTTTTGACGCTGAATATTTGAGTAATCTGACATACAGCTTGGTGACAATTTTTTGTCATTCTTGAGCTGCAGTGTCTTCCAAAATTATATTTTCCTCCCACTTCCACTGCTCTGTGTCGGTTCATCGCTTCAGTTGCCAATAAAGTTGAGTAGAGTTTGTAGCTTTAACAAAGCAGAATCTGAAAAAGTTCAAGCGGTATAGAAATTTGAAACCAATATCTTGTAATTATTCGTTAAAAGTTAAATTCTTGAGAACGGGATGAAGATTCAAAGAAAGTCCATCCTGTTGTAGAGTTTCCAGTAACATATCTGGATTTCTCAACTTTTGCTCTTATAGAAGCGCTTACACAATTCTCTTCAGTACGTAATCTACGCCATTTAATACATTGTACACTACAAAATATCAAACGCTGTTATTTTAGTCCTCCAAGAAGTAACATCAGCCAGGTCCAGGAGATTTTCATTGCAGTCCTCAAGTACGTTCATGAAGTTTTGTAGACAGGGTTTTGCAGTTTGAAAGAACAACCGCAGGGGTACAAATTTTAAATTCAATCCACATTCCTTTTAAAAAAAATAGAAATCATATTGCTCTGACGAGAAGCCGAGGTAGAAAACACTGATTCTGCTCTATTCATTATGGAAGATTATTTGGTTTGCTTCTTGTTCATGTCTGAAGAGGCTGCCCCTCGGACACCATCACTTTTGCAAGTAAATCCTATTTGCCCTGTTTTGATTGGCTTAGGAGTCATAGAGGACTGAGGCAGAGATCACAAGCAGGAATAAATCGGCAGCTAGCGGGGAAGCATCATGAAATATCCCTCTGCTCGAACTGACAGGAGAGAACAGGTGAGCCTGCACATCTGAAATAAGGTCATGACCTTGTGGTTCCCCATTTCCTCAATAGTGTAATTAGCCAGCCTCCATCTGAATTCTCTCATAAAGAATACAAACAACCCGTTAAAACATTTCCAAGTTTTATTCACAGCCGAAGGCAGAAGGCTGCAGCATTCATTTGGATTCACACTGTAGTGCATTGCTGAGCTCGAGTTCAGAACACCAGAGAACACGCTGTCCAGACAGATTCATATTTAATAAGGCTCAGTGTTTGAGGGTCTGTTTTTGGAAAGAAATAAATACAATTTTGAGGAGTTAACTCGGTCATATAGAAACATGCTAGTGTGGGAAAAAACACTAATTTGCCAGAAGTTTGCTTGTGGATATAATATTTTGCTTCAAGCACTTTTAGTCTGCCGCTAATAATAATTTGCAACTTTTAAGTGCCACTTTTCTGCCAGCGATGTTACTTTAATAAGCCAAATGCAGGGACTGCTTTTCATGGCTGCGTGATCTTGCTAAGGACCCAAATGGCAAAAATAAATTGCAGGGAACCGTTTAACTCCTTCCAGGGTCCACAGACTGCATGCAACATAAACCCTGCTGGGAAAAATAACTGGTCCAAACGTTGATGTTTTTCTTAATCTGGACTTTGTCTGATGAACCAATCAAAAGGCAATAACTATAGGTTGCTGATTGGAGAGTAAGCTGGTAATTACTTGATTAGTCTGTCTCAAATTGCTTGAAATACTGGAAGGAAATTATTGAATTATGTAATTTGCTGCCTCTCGCATGGAGATCATTCTTGCACCATCGTGTTTATAATCTGTTCGACATTAAGTCACGCTTTACTCAAAGCACTTCAGAAGCAGGGTGACTCTGTCGTGAGTTGTGAGTTTATAGATAGACCAAAATGCAGATTGGAGCTAGGAGGATGGATCATGTTAAATGTTTTAATGGAAGAAAAAAAAAAAAAAAGGACAAAAAAAAAACTTACAAACAAAAACACAGGGAGCCAGAGCAGAACAAAAAGAGGGATCCAGCAGCAAAATCAGTCAGGGAATCAACAGGGAAAGAGAAAGTGGCACAGTGGGTGAGGCAGACTACACAGGGGACTAGGAAATACATCTAACAATAAAGAATAACTAGACCTAAGAAACACAATTAAACTCGAGCAACAAACAATAATTAGACACAAGAAGTAAACTAGAATCACTAAGGATGGACTGAACTAAAGCAAAACAGAAACAAGCTTATTTAACAAAACAGAAACTAAGAAATAAACAAACCTGAAAAGCAACTCAGGATGCTGACGCGTTCAGAAAACATCAAACCGCTCCACCATTGGTGAAAAATGTGACAAGAATATTGATTCTAATAGAATTAGAATAGTTTTTGAGACATTTTGTTCTTTACTGTTACACAATATCCACACCACTTAGCACTTGAGCCACTAAAGATCTAAATCAGGTGGGCTTTATTCACATGCTGAGCTTGATTGCATGACACTTGAAATACTGTATCCTATCAAAGCAATGCAACTAAGCAGTTCTCACTGATTGCAATGCTGGTTCCATTTCTATATATTGTGCTATATTTGGAAGTGGTTACAAAAAACAACAACTTTTCGTCTTGCTTTGTGCTTCTCTGTTGCAGCTTCAAAATGTAGACAAAGCTTAAAAAGATGTCACAATGATGAGATGTGAATGGCCCCCTTCCATTAAACAATGCAAATTATTTATTCTAATTGAATCTAAGTTGACTTTTACGTTAATCAGTGAAGATTTTTATTTATTTTTTGCTCACATCTTCTAAATAACTGCATCAGTGACGACTCAGGTCTTGCTGACATGCCTTGTGCAGCATTTTCAATCTATCAACAATATGCATTACCTTTCAGAGATGGCAGATATCAGGGAGAACATTATTACCCCTTCTGGCCATGATCATTTGCTCCCCCGCCATGCTTCTGCTGTTTTTGATCATTCCGGATCTATTTCCTCTTGTGGTGAATGAAATAGCCTGGTCTTTGAAAGCCCACTCTGTTCCACCTGGGGGTTATTTCCACTCACCCCCTGATAGACGCTTTTGAAAAACTCAGACTCGGTGTTCAAACTGTCAATATTACCCAATTAGACGGTTCTCATTTATTAAAAATCCAAAGAAAAGAAATTGATTCCACCGTAATTGATTTACGCTGAATGACCAACGTTTTTGTTTTTATTTTATTTTTTTATTTTTTATGAATCTTAGGCCTGAACTATCTTTTTCTCAAACAAAGCTAACAAACCCAAACAAACATGTCCACTTCGATGGATCTGAATATGGATCTACAAAATCTTCCAACTGAAGAACATCAGATTATTTTACGTTTAAACTACAAGACATGACATTTGCTGTTTATTTGTGCTTGTTTACTTGCATTAGCAGTTTTTCTTTGCCTCGTCGTTCACTCAGTTTGTTTAAAGGCAGCGTTTTGTCTGCTCTAATAAACTGACATGAAGCTATTTCGCTGTTTTTTAAAAAAACTGCTATGAAAAGAGCTGCAATTTTATGATTGAACAGAGTGTGTTAGTACGGATTTTACAAAAAAGCACCAAGAACTCTTTGCTTAAAGCTCAGGAATGTGTCACCTAGTGAAACTAGCAGGCTGGTGCAGGGCGAAGGGGGCTTGAACTTCTGCCCCTTTTATCCTTGATGCCCCTAGTGCCCTTTTTGAGTTTTTGTGTTTTTGTTTTTTGTTTTTTTCAACAAAAGAAATTTTCATTTTTTATTTTTTTTTATCTGTATGTCAGAAGGCCTGCTTGTGCCCCTTAGCAATTATATTTAGCTAAATATAATAATTTAGCAAAATAAACTAGTCTGGCTGCCCTCAGTCCAGTAATGACTCTCAGTCTCTCTGCCTCCATGTTGTTCAGACAACATGGAGGCAGAGAGGTGAGGAGGAGGGGGCCGGATCTGTGCCCTCTAACTATCAAATTATGGGCAAGGATATTTTTTTATACACTGGTTTGTGAATAAAAACGTAGGTCTGATGTTTCTATATATATTTTCATAATTGTCCTTGCAATAGCGGTACAAAACCCGCCTCGCCCCTAAACACAGAAACGCTTCGGCTGCAGAGAAAACTTCTGACTTTAACTTAATCAGGCTGCTAAAGTTAAAGCAGCCTGATTCACTTTAGCTAATCAGGCTGCTTTAACTTTAGCAGCCTGATTCACTTTAGCTAATCAGGCTGCTTTAACTTTAGCAGCCTGATTCACTTCAGCTAATCAGGCTGCTTTAACTTTAGCAGCCTGATTCACTTTAGCTAATCAGGCTGTCCACTGCTACAGGCAGTAGGCAGAAGTCCTACAGGCGAGTCGGTCCTACTGCCTGTAGGTTCTTTAAACTTTTACAAAGTAAACTTTCTAATTAAATCCTAAATGTACTATTTATTTTTCTCAGCTGAATGCATTAAATAAAATGTAATAACATTCTGTATAAATGATGCTACAGGTTTAGATCTATGATCTGTGTTACAATTAAACCATTTCTAGGGGCCCCTGCATGGCCCCTACCAGCAGCTACTGAGTTTTCTTTGCCTTGATATCTCAGTCTTATATTTCTAGATCTAGAGGTTTAATATCAAATTATTATATAGAGCTAACCCCTTTGAGTTTTTTTGATCTATAAATCAGTCTGCAGCCAAGTTGTTCTAGAGGCTAAATAAATATTATTAGGGCTTCATTAGTAAAATGGCAGCAAATTAGCTTATTTCATAACTTCATGACTTTTGACCTTCTCTCCTCTGGCCTGTTTAACAGCTACAGTCTCAGATCAGCTCAGATCTCCAGGACTGTCAGCAGCAGAAACAGAAACTTTATACCTGTTGGGGAAAATATAGATTATATTTGCTTTGCATTTCCCCACATGATGGCAATGATATAGTAGGATCCAATTACATTCTTGATTAATATGGGTTGTTGCTATGTTGTTGTACAGAGATTTTGTTGAATGTGCCTTTTTTTTTAAATTTGAGCCCCTGCCACAACTGCTGGCTCCTCATCACTGTGTTTACTTTGGTTCTGCCAAATATGAAGGAGGCAACATTCAGTGCACTCTTCGCCTCGTCACATGCTGAATACATTCCAGTAGTATAATTACTTCTGTCAAACACATGTAAGCGTAGCAGTTCCTTAGCAACAGCTACAAGCTCATTTCCAGCGTCCCCACCGGATGTATTTCTGATCTGACTGAAACTGGACTCACTGCTTACAGGGCGCAAGTTGACGGTGAAAAGATTCTTATATAAATAAATGCACGTCGTAAACCCTCTGAATAAAAATGATGTCACCTACATAACACAATGGTGGGAGTGCGCAGTCAGTTATTAAATTTTATGTTTTGTTAGTAGGGAATCTGGAGTCAAAAGCAAACCGTAAAATACTAAACAGGAAAAAAAAAAATGGAATAGACGCGGCCAGACTTCTGGCAAGAAAAAAAACCCCCTCCAGGTTGTAAAAAAAACTGCATTCATTTTTAAAGTTCAAATGAGGATCGCATTAGTCAGCTTTGGATTGGGTTTCCTTTAGCCTGAAAGGAACAACTGGACGCAAATAGCAGCAGTACATGAGCAAATAGCCTATGTTGTCAAAATAAAAACCTTCAAATATATTTTATCTTATCTGAATCCTTCATTTAGTCCTTTCAGTGTTGAAATGTGAGCTATGTTCAAACAAGAGACCTCACTGGGCGAGCCGGTTCATCCTCCTCGGATGAACCATCCGGATCCAGGATCTTCCCCTCTTCTCCGTTCCGATGGTTGAGTTGGAGGACAGCTCCGATGCCGGCCTCTTTGCCAGCTGGGCGTCGGGGAGGGGAGCATCGTCTCCACTCTCTGATCGGTTTGCATCTAAAATCAACATAAATATGCGCTGCTTTACTTCTGTTTCAACAGGCGGTATTGATTTCTCCTACGTTGAGGTGAAGCGGAAGCGTCTTTGAGATTATCCGCTTCCTTCTGGAGTTGTGGAAAGACAGCTCTGTGCACACCAAAAGAGAGAAATGGAAACTTCTGGCTTGCCTTTGGTCATTACTCATCCACCCTTTTGGAGCTGGCCTGAGCTCCGCGTGTCAGCATGGATGGCAGACGACAACCCCAGGCAGCGAGCTGAGGGAGTCAGCCTCGGCCTTCATCGCTGAGCCGGTGGCTCAGATGGCTGCGTGAGTGGCAGCCAAGCAAACAGAAGGGACTGGAGCACAGATATAGCTATGGCCTCGTTTAGGAACGTTTCGAATCAATGAGCTGGTATTTGGAAAAAAACAAAACAAAACCTCTAATCTTCATTCTTTTCATTTGCTTAAATTAAACTCATCGGAGCTCAAGCATGAGCCAGAACTTTCCAGTTCTGTGCAATCGGGTTGTCGTCTTAGAAAGACTGCTGAGGAAATTGAAGTTTGGTACACAAATTGTTTTTCTCATTGCAATGCAAAAGTTGTAATATGTGTTTGGCAAAGAATCGCAAAGCTGGAAGCTATAGAGGCTGCAATAGATATATGAGAATGTGAGCGAATCGGGGAAGATTGCCCAACAAATTCCCTTCCATTTGGTTGATTTTTAAACTTATAATGAAAACATATAATGGAAATCATCTAAAACAAACAACTGCCTACCCATTATGAGAAACCTTTACAATAAAGATGACTTGTTAATTCAAAATCAAAAAAGAAAGACAGCGATATCTCTCAGTAATAAAAGAAGAAGAAGAGAAGCTCCTCCTGACAACAGACAAGATACACAGTGAAACTCCACACAGCCGGTAACCAGAGCAAAAATAATTACTTCTCAGAAACAACAGGAAGCTCTGCAGCAGGACCTACGAAGCACTTACAAGATAAAAGCAAATAACTTCCTGGAAAAACAACAGAAAGCTATTTCAAGAGTCTTCTTGCCAACTTTACCAAGTCAAGCTCCATTTCTGGAAAGACTCCTAAGGATACAGAAAGAAAACAACATTATCCACATATCAGAAATTAAATACACTCAGCAACAGCAAGATCCCCAAGATGCACATACTGTTCTCTGACAGCAACCAGGTTAGGACTGATGCACGACTGGATACTGAGGTGGATCGTAGTGAGTGAAAGAACATGGAATTCAAGCACAGAGCTTGACTTTTTGTTTTATTCCCAGTTGCTGCTTACTATTATTCTCAGTGTTCCCTGTCAAGCCTCCCCACCACCTGTGACAGCCCGGTCCTCGCTATGCAGCAATAATACCTGGCTTTTTTTTTTTTTAAGACACATGTTTTTGTTTTTTGTTTTTTATTACAAAATCTTCCACTTCCAAAATTATTACCCAGCTGTATTTCCTAATTAAAACTGCAGAGATGCTGAACATGAAATGGGTCTCTGGATATTTGAGCATAACCAGCTTTTTGATGAGCTCCCTGCTCCCCATCTGGCTCCTTACTGATAGCGTTGCTGCGTTGCCGATACGTCGCCGTTTGGCTCGGAGTCTACAGTGTTGCGATTTTCAGTCATATCTTAACAAGCCTGCCTTTAAGTACTAGCTATGCCAAACCCTATCTACTCCCACTTTTTTTCCCCCCATGTGCCTCCCGTAAGGTCAAAGTAATCACACATTACAACATAGCTTCTGGCTGCCCAACAGGGAGACGGTGATTGGGCAGCAATGGGTTCTAAAATTAACAGCAATCTGTCCCTGGAGGAGCCCATTTATCTCACCCAGTGACTTGTCGTAGCCTGGACCCGTGTTAGACCGAAGTACAGATTGTGGGGGGGAAAAAGCAGGGGGCAAACTCCCTCAGTCTCTTTCTATAGTCAGGAAACAGGCTGCTATTTGGAGACACCAGTCAAACCAGAGCTGACAACTCAGCTGAAACATCAGCCAATCTGCTGCTCCTGCTCTTGATTTCCTTTTCACTTCAGACAGTAAAGCCGACACTCTGGGCTCTTAATATGGCGTCTTTGACCCTCGTGGCAATCTCTGAAACGCTAGACGCAGGGGTCTCAAACTCCAGTCCTCGAGGGCTGCAGTCCTGCAACTTTTAGATGTGTCTCTGCTGCACCACACCTGAACAGAATAATTAGGTCATTAAGGCTCTGGAGAACCAATCTACACAAGGAGGAGGTCATTAAGTCATTTCATTCCAGCGTTTTTGTACCTGTGGCACATCTAAAAACTGCAGGACTGCGGCCCTCGAGGCCTGGAGTTTGAGACCCCTGGAAGAGTGATTATGAAGCGTTTATCTTCCTTCATTTGCTTTTCTGCGACATTATGCTAAGCTGATAATTGGGTTAGTAGGAAGAATACTGTAAGCCTGTTGCCACCAAAAAAAAAAAAACACTTCAGAGGTAAAACTCAGCAGCCTTTAGACAGTTTTTACTTGTGTTGCCACAAGGTTGATTTTCATGGATTTTACTCGTGTGTTTGAAGAGGAAAATAAAAACTTCCACAGCGCTCCGATGAAAAGGTGCAAAACAAAAATTTATTCCACAGTGTTTGAGTAATTCTTTTATGAGAGCAATTGGTTCTTAGCTAACTTCCACAAACAAACTACGGTTGAAAACCCGTGCGGCTCTGTCGATCTTACTTTTAGCGCCTCCTCTATTCTCTATCCTTTGTTAAAGCACACCTCATTTGCATAAATTGCAAAGTGGCCAATTAAGCAATAAAACGTCCATCCATCCATTTTCTCACACCCTTTTCCCTAGTGGGGTCAGGAGGGCTGCTGGTGTTTATCTCCAGCTAACGTTCCGGGCGAGAGGCAGAGGTCACCCTGGACAGGTCGCCAGTCTGTCGCAGCTATAAAACATACAAACCTCAAATAAAACAGTTATTCACAATAAAACATTATGAAATTACCTACATGCAATATATTAATGCCACCTCAACAAATGCACTTATTAAATTACTAATTAAACAAATAAGTTTTAACAGTAACTGTATATTTTATACATTAACTTGGCTTCCAAATTACTGATGCTTGTTGTACTTTGTGACAAAGTTTTAACACTGCTCTAGTTACAAACACTTTCTCTGTGGCTATAAAGAAAGGTCAATATTTAAAAAAAAACAAACAAACTAATATATTACTGCTGGCAAAATATTTTACAGTAGTCAAAACAGACCCAGTAATACAAAGAACTGACTGACACCTTTTTTAGTAAATTCACATTAACTCCCCAAAGAAAAAAACACACACAAAAAAAACAGTTTTCACACCTTGTCCTCTTTCACACTGACTGATTAATGGATTTCATTTTAGTTTAGAGGGGATTAAACACACAACTCCAGTTTCTTAATTAGTGCCAGCGTTTGAGCTGCAAGAATAAACTGAAGATAAATGCTAGCTCTTTGGAGGGTTGTGCAATGTTGACCAAAAAATTATACATTAGCTGCTTCGGAGAAATAAGCATTCAAATAAATGTGGAAAATCTGATTAAAAATGGCACAAATGTGAAAACTGACCAATGAGATTAAATGTCCACACGGCATTGCATCTAAGGTATTGAGAAATTGTCATAGTTCTGGATACTCGTTTATGTTTGAATGCAATGTTTGTTGCCTTATCTTCTTGTTACTCAATTAAACTGAATCACCCTGCTGCTGAAATGTACTATACGAATACAACTGCCTTTCCTTATCTACATAGGACCTCATGTGCAACATCTACTGACCTTCTGAGGACCAACAGGCCTTTTTGGGACCAAACAGAATGAAAGTCAATACAAAGTCCTCAGACTGATAAAAGAAATCTCAAAATGCTCCAAGTCAAAATACATTTCTGCATGTGAGTCTGAGAGAGAGAGAAAGAGAGAGAAGTTATTTCTCAAGGTAATTTTTAATTTTTTTTCACTTTTTACCTCCATCCAACCACTTTTGCCTGGAAGCAAAAGCGTTCCAGGCTGTGAAGCCGGTCTGATTGCTACCAACCTTCCCTTCCTAAACTGTCTGAGCTGGTTTAAACCACCTTGTTTTGGTCATTTTCACAACACGTGAATTTAAGAGCGATTTGATATTTATAACAACCAACAGATGAGACAACTGGCTTAATCAAAACAGCAGCATTTTAAGAAAAAAATTCCTCCTATGCAGTCTGAATTTATTTTGCAACGCAGGGGTTCTGCACTCAAAATAATATAATTCATGCATCTGGTCTGCAGGAACACGACCGAGTCTGGCAGGAGATTTGCTACGGATGCCGATCTTGAACTAATGCCTTTATACCTCCCGGGTTTTCTGTGTGGGCGAACGTGACCTACCAGACAGACCTGGAGCCAGACGCAGATCAGCCCGCTCCCTGGGAAATAATTGACACATGCACAAGAGCAAGGAAAAAGGTTTGCAGTAGAAACCAATACCAGGGCTGGCTAAGACCCTGTTCCTGCATTATGCTTTCTTCATCGACGTTTCCCCCCCCACACACTCGATAGATCCACCTTTTGATAGAGCTGACTTGCTGATGTCGACACAAAGGAGCTTTGGAAAGCAAATGTCAAAGCCAAGTAGTTTCATTGACCGCCCCGCTACCCCCCTCAGATAAAGTTGACACCAATAAGAGTGACTCTTTCTTTAACAAAAGATGGTGGGATGCTGAGTCAGTCAGCAGGGCTTCACTGGCAGATCCATCAGATGATTTACAAGGATGGCTATTTTGAAATAATTTCATGAGGGCAAGAGATGGTCACTTTAACTCGAAGGGGTTTATATTTTGTTCAAAATCTGACTTTTTTTTTTTTATCATAAAATTGCTTCTGTTGTATTCTATTGTTTTTTTGTAACATTATATATAGGGTCTATTAAACGTATTCACCCACTTGGATGATTTCCCTTTTTGCTGTTTGTACAAATCAAGCATGATCAGCAGAGTTTGGCTTCTTTGACAGACGAAAATGAGAGAAAACCCTTTAGTGCCAAAGTAAAAACTGCTACCACAAAATAATTATGATTAAACAAAAATACGCAACACAAAATAAGTGACTCAATAGATATTCTAACTGCGTCCAAAACCCAAACTCGCCGTCAGAGCACACAGTTTCAGAGCAAAACAGCGCATAAAGGTGGAGCAGCGAAACATAAAAATTTGCTGTTCACTGTTAACTTCATTGTAAAGTGTGAAAAAATGTAATTTTTATGGAAAACCACATTTTAGATTGACAAATGAAACGCACAGCAGCTTTGCAGCCTTTTGACAAAATACACTTGTCAAAAGACAAGTGTATTTTGAAAGAAGTTCCCCTTCTTCTTCTTCAAAAGACAGTGTGACGTAAAAGGTGAAACATTTTCTGCCATAACGTTGGAGTAAATCGTCTGGCCCAAGTGCAAGCAAAACTGGAGGGATCCTGTAAAGAACACAGTGTTCTTAAATGAGAATAACTCAGAACTTACATAAAAAGGCAACAAATCAGAGAAAACAACCGGACTTGGAGCGAAGAACAGGGAACGGGCAAGTAAAGGAGATATCATCAGTAGTCATGGAAGGAGTCAAAACCAAAATGTTACATATATACTGAGGAAGACGAGGAGGATGAAGGGGGACGAGGGGGACCGGAGAGAGAAGTGAGAACAGCTGAGGGAGAGCGCAGGCAGAGGACAACGAGGTGATGCATAACAGCTGCGCTGAGAAGCAGCGGGGCAGGCTGAGGGAAGGCAACATAAACAGAGAAGGAACACAGAGGAACCAAGTAAAATGTGAGAGAACATAATCCAGATAGATGAATGATAAAAAAATAAATACAAAGAAATAAACTCAAATGTGAATCGACCATAAAAAAAACAATGATGAAAACAGAAAGACAAATGAAACCTGAACGTGCCATAATGTTTTCGGCCGCCGACACACTGCTTATTTCAGCACAAACTTTATTGAACAATATCAAATTAGGCATTATTAGGAAACAATTCTGACTAAACCGTTTTAAATATGGAGTGAATCCTTCGTTGCTCAGCTCAGTTTTGACAGTCTCGTCTCTATTACCTCTACCATCTTCTTCCGTTTCACATGCCTGCGTCTTTGTGAAAAAAAGCGGTTGTGTTTTGCGGCCAGGAAAGCATGCAGCTGAAAGAAAAACGACTGCACACAGATAATGGTGTCGAGCAGAGCCACTGGTCAAGACACGCAGGGAACGGCCAAAAGAAATAACAACGACAACCGTGGTGTTCGTTAACCGGGGCTGAGCTCTTGTTTTGCTTCAGTTCTTTCTGATTTAAAACAGTGTTCAGGTTACGTTCTTTAAAAAAAGTAATAAACTCCCGACAGAGTTGAGCGGTTTATGAAGAAAACCAGCAGACCGTGTAATATGTAATGCATATTTAGAAGCATATATATAGTGTTTTTCTAGTATTAGCAGCCACTCTAAACACTTATATATGACCTAACATTCACATATATTCCCATTTTTAAAGCAGCAGCAGTATTCAGTAACTTCCAGTAAGGACAATTCAACGTGGGTTGGGATAACCTCTCTCTAGGTGGTAGGTTTTATTTCCCCCTTTCATTTTAGCTCATATTAAGTAGCGCAATAACCTAGACTGATATTTAATAACATATTAGTACTTGTAAGAAATTATTCTCTGAATTTCTCTTATTTGTGTGTGAGCTGAGAGCGTACCGACTTCCACAGACTGACTGCTGTGGCCAGAGTCGAGCTTTTCTTCTGGAGAAAAGAAAAAAAAAAACAGATAAAGGATTTTAAATCAACCATTTTCTAAGGGATTACGGGACATAGCTCACTGCTTTCAGTAAATGCTCTTCCTAAATTTCAGTCTCATTTAAGAGGGTCAGAATACCTCCGAAGGTCTAAATCTGTGGAAGAAATACTTTCAGAGGATTTTGTCTCCTGGCAGAAGAAGTTGCATGAAAGGACTTTGGAAAAGTTCAGACACGCTGAGTCCTTTTTCTCTCTCTCTCTCTCTGTATAGCACATATCCAAACTGAACTTAATACAATGTAGTGAAAAATGTACACTACGTTTTTCAGAGGATTGCATGGAGTTGCACTATTAGTGAAAAGAGAGGGTGGAGGGTCATCGTTTGGTCACACTGTAATTCCCCATTAAATCAACTTTACTTATGATTGAAGTGTAGTACTTGTTACAGGCAAAACTCCTGTCGACGAAATCCAATTAAAAGCAGAGGGAACGAGAAAGGCTTGAACGTTTTAGGTAGGTATTTAAGCAGAGGTGATTGTGTATCTGGGACAATCTGCCTTTTTCACATTTGATCTGTTCAGAATATTAAATATTTTAAGAAACTCTTAAAGATGCACTTTGACTCTCGTTAAAAATTTGAATCTGCGTGTTTTTAATTGTTTTTATGCTTTAATGTTTTTATAGTTTTAAATGGATTTACTGTATTTCTTTAACTGATATACATAGACTGGTCTAGCTTTTAACTGCGACTCACCCTTAATGACTCAACACTTCCTGTTATGGCAACTTATTTTCATTGAAAAGCAGGAAAACTAAAGTACATACAGATTGTGTGACATCTGCCGAAACTTCAGTTAGATAAACAACTTTGACAATAATTAATGAAATTATTCAATTCAAAAATACTTAATTCATCCCAAAGGGAAATTAAATGTTTGCTGTGAACCAGAATATACCATTTTCTGCAGAGTGTTGTAGATGCTGGAGGCTGTGGGCAGAAAAAACTTAATATACAGTAGCAGTCAGTATTACAGTACATCTGAAGAAGCCTCTGACTGAAGACACTGTTGCATTACAGTTAAATGAGGAGGATGCACAGGGCGGTCTGTAATGTTTTTCATTTTATGACGAATCTTTCTTTGCATAATTAATTTCAGCACAGTCTGGAGTAACAGGAACAACAGGAAAAAATATGCAAGAAAAGTCTATCTGCAGTAATTACTAGGTTTATGAGCAGTTTAGTCAAAACACAGCAACATTGTTTATTAAAAGTTATTCAGACCTTGAGGTCTGTTCTCTACATATATTAACATTTAGCATGTTAAAAGTTGCCAATGTGGGGAAGATGCAATTATTCTGGAGCTTAGAAACGTCAACGGGATTGGTCAGGTAAAACCTCTGTAAAATTTTGCAGAGGAATTGTGAGTGCTCTTAAAGTAAAGGTAAAGGTAATTTCATTTATATAGCACATTTTCACCAACAAGGCAATACAAAGTGCTTTACAGGATATAAAAAGAAATACAAACAAAATAACAAACTGGAAGAAAGAGCAAAAGTAGAAAAAGCTAATAATGTTGATCCAAAGTAAATAGACTAGATACTCCTATTCAGGGTTGGTAGATGAGTATAAGTAAGTATCCTCTGGTCTAATTCCTTTTCTGGTTTATTCTCTTCTGGAAGAATAGGAGTCTAAAAAGCAGTTGCTAAAGTTGCTAAGTAAGCATGCAGAGCCTCACGGTGCGTCGTCTCCATTGACTAAATTCACGGACCGCAGGTCTGCATTGTTCCAACGCACAAAGCCCAGCAATTAAAAAAAACAAACGCTTGCTCTAAAACCAGACCCCGTGTATTGTAGCTTCAACGCATCGTTAACATCCACACAAGCAGACGTAACCTGCTCCTCAGAAAGAGGTTAGCACATTTTTCAGAGCACATGGAACAAAAAGGCTGCAAAATAAAAACCAAAGTAAGTCTGCAGTGTTTGTTTGTCAGAAGGATCACACTAAGCTTGTCTTTGATTGCAGCTAGCGGGCGGTCTTTGTTTTCGGTTGGTTCTTAGTATTTATTCTTTTGGAGAAATGAAGATTTTAAAAAAAATGAGAAGAAACTGTGGTAGACCAAATTTTGGTTTCCTTTTTGTCATCACTGCCACCACTTCATTAACTAATTTGTTGCACTGAAAAGCCAATTAGTGATTTCTTGCTGACAAAAGATGTTTGGCAGAAAAACATGTTGGCACATCTGAGGGTGCACCGAGAGTACAACAGAGCTTAGCTTAGCTTAGAGTTTGTTGTGCAAGTGTATTTTTAAGCATCAATGTAAGGGCCTTCAAAATATGCTGCAGCCTCAGATTGCATTAAACGACATCAAACATTTGTTCATTCTAAAATGCGTCACATACGCTCAGCGAAAGAGTCAGACGAAAAGAGAAGACGATGCATTTAATTTGACGTTGCAAAATGGAGGACATCTGCTTTCTATTAGAGATCTCTTGACCTTCTGCTCTTGCAGAATAAATAAGATTAAAGAACTGCATGGATTTGTCCTTCGTTCAGTAACATGATTACAGATTGCTCCTTCAATCAGACTCACAACATACGTCTTCTGTATTTAAACATAGGGAGCAATTGTCCCTCGGGGTTTAGCTTACATTAGAAAAACACAATGTTCATTAAAACAAAGTAGGTTCACAAGATAGATTCACTTAGAAGAAAGAATGACAAGGATTATTTCAAAGCACTTTCAAAGGACTTTTATTCCTAAAGGGTCTGAATGATTCAAGATAGACTGACTGACGACCTTTATTGCCCAGTAGGGGCAATTTTATTTTCCTCAAGAGCTAGCACAAATACACAGTCAATAATCTTCACTTCACCGTCTTCTTGATCAAAGAACCACAGCCAACTATAGACTGATGCTTTATTTTCCTTAACATTTATGCTTAACTGAAGGAGATGACTCTGCATGGATTCTCCCTCGGAGACGATGCCGTTTAAGTTACAGGTTTCTTCTAGGAATCGCCGACTCATTTGTAACAATATGCAGCAGCATAATCAGCAACGGCATCGGGCAAAGCTACCAGGCTTTTTATCTAATGCCGGGCTGTTGATCCGCAGCACTGCTTTTGCTTTGATCAGTCACAAGATTTTATTAGAGTCTAGAGGATGGCTCTGCATGCCAGTTGTTTTTCTCACCGACTTTAGTTTGTTCGCATAAACAATGACTCTTACCAACAGAGTGTGTCATCATCATGATGTTGGGTTTCGATATTTCTGAACATAAATATGCAATGACTCACATGTATTGTCTTTTGAGACGGCACGCGTCTTCTGCGTGGCACTAATGAGATATTTACTCAGTAACTAAGTTACGAAAACGTTTATTTTTTGAATGCTTCATATAACCCATTGGACTACATGCAGGTCTGTTGCTACATGGCATGGAGAGAGACAGAATATTAGGGAGAAAATCTGAGAACGATGTCAATCATTAGGGATGATGCTAAAGACAAGTCAGTAGACTTTACTGCTAAGCCACATTAGCCAACCGTATGAGCGCAACACAAGGAGTAGATCAATGCATTTCTGATCGAAACAGCATTTCCCACAGACTGTGGAAAATCGACCTTTACTAGACCAACAAGCTAAACCAGTGTCTTGAATCATGATGCAGTTTGCAAACTGTGTAGACAGACTTTGCACATTTCAGCTACTTACACTTAAACTCAACCGTCCAAACAAACACAACACGTTGTAATGGTTTACGAAAGTCACAGGTTGATGCTGTCGTTCAGAATGTATGCTAGCATTCGTTAAAAAAAACTTGGCCATCCATGCTAAAAGACTGTTCCTTAATAAAATCCGCTTTTGTTTATTCCAAAGTCATTTTATTCCTTTTATTTTCTGAAACCAATGTGTCGCAAAGAAACTAATTTCAACAAAAGAGCATCTAATCGTGGAAAATGCTTCACACTGAGCACCGTCACTGTAGACCACAGGCACAAATGTAGCTGTAAGGAAATAAAAATAACACTTTAGTTATTGATTGTATACCATTGTCTGCCGACAGTGAATCACTGGAAGGGCAGGAAGTTTGAATTTTTGGGGGACTTAATCCCACAAAAGAAAGGAAGTGTTCATTTCATTGACAGATGTGTCAAACACCAGAGTTATCTAGCCTGCAGGACCCCGTCTTTACCTCATCTGTCACCACTCAGCAAAAAAAAAACCAATTAAGATACATCCCTGATATAAAAATAAGTCAAAAGTAAAAACACATTGAAGTTCAGTCCAGAATGTTTACAAGTTATAGTTTTATATTTAGCCATCTGTTTAGCATTGATGCTAAGCCCAGTTAGCTTCTTTTCTTAATAGTCTGGAGTATGTTTTCCCCCCCCTCCTAATGCAAGCAAATTTTGCTGAAGAGTTTAAAACAAAAGGCTTTGTCCAGGGAACAGGAAGGTTACACTAGATTGCTTTCACCACTAAGACAGCCAGGCCTTTTGTGCCAAATGTAATACAACTGGAGCACCTGTGCCCCAAAAACCAAACACCACACTTCATAGACAACTTAAAAAGGAAAACAAATCATTCCAACAAAAAAAAGTGACAAAGAGTGGAAGAGACCAGTTTTCCTTGGCTTGCCTGTAAGGTTTACAGAGTAATTGAGGCTGAAATACAATCAGGATAGATGCTTTCCATGTCATGGTGTCACAGAAGGCAACTAATTGGGGGCAATCCCTTGTACACCATGCAGAGATTAAAAAGGCAGATAGCTTTGGAAGACTGCAACAACTTTAATTGGGTTTGTTAAAGAACTTTTGAGATTTCTGTTCACTCATGTGATCTCTAAATGTATTAGCCGTCTCCCTAAAATACCTCCCGCCCCCACGAAAGAAACGGCAGCGAGAACAAAAATGAGAAGACCTGCTACGACAGGTGAAGCAACAAGGGTGTCCGTAATTGGCCACAAATCAAAGCGTCCCTTTCAGGATTTGCACCTGCGTTTTAAATAGGATCGGCTGTGATCTTTTTTGGTCTTTGAAGACAAGTGTGGTTTTCTAGTTAGAAAATGGAAATGCAACACCCACTGTGACAATAAAACAAACAAACAATACAACACCAGCTTTAAAAGCAGACTGTAGATTAGCTTACTGAGCAGACATGTGAAGAAAAAAAAAAACTAAATAGTTTTGTCTCCTGTAATAAACGGTTTCGGTTTTGTCACGGAGTTCGACGTCATGATAAGATATTATTCTTTGTAATGAAAAGCAGGTTTTCATTTGTGAATTCCTCAAGCGAGTACTGCTGCCTCTAGACTTTGTGGGAATGATTTTGCGTCTTAGAAAAATAAACTTTAAGAGTAATCAATAGTGAAACGCGAAACCTAAGACACATTAAAGGTAATAGCTTGTCACATATTTCCAAACAGACATTAGAGAGGAAGAGAGAGACACAGATTTAGAAAGCGGTGGGGATGGAGGGGAGGATACACTGGTTTCCATAGCAATCCTGAGCACTGTCACATGGTTACCTAGGAACTAGTCCTGTCGTGTTGTGCTGTGTATTTGTTTACGTTTTGGCATTTATTAGGCTCCTGTTGACGCAGAGGAGAGCCATATCTTTCATATCGCTCTGGACGGCTGAGGAATTCTCAGCAAAAGACCAGACACTGACCCGATAAAAAGAGCCGTCTATTTTCACCTCACGTTACTGAAACCGTAATTACATCCTGACGTGGAGCGACCGCCGGGTCATAATCGAGTCAAGAGGACCACACACAGAAAATATAAAGTGTAAAAGATTTACTGATCACTGCTCTGTGGGTCTACAGGACAAGCCAAAGGAAATGCTTCCCAGATTGCCACAAGGTTCAATGCAAAAATCTTTCTGAGTAATTTAGGGAAATATAAATCTCTCCTCTTCAAAGCTTTATTTGACTTTGGTTGAAGATGACCAGTTGCTCCAATTTCATTTTCACAGTGTCAGTGCTGAAGTTGGGGAGTAACAACCAACAGATGGCTTTCTGTAACCGCACTCCAACATCTGAAACAATGACTCATTATGAATGGTGTACAAACGACAGCACGCTAAATACATTTAGCAAAGTAGCACATCGAAAGACCACTACTAGGAAACTGGAAGATAGCAGGTTAGCGTACAGTATATATATTTGTGTTTAGCAAGGCAAACTGGTTTCATACCATAACATTAAATCCCTCATTTTCACTTTCATAAACAGCAAAGAGTGAAAATAAAGAGGAAATTAAGACTGTTTATAAAAACATCAAAGTTAGAGAGCCTTATCGGGGTGAGACAAGAGTCTTATGAGTTCAGCTGGTAAGCCTTGATTAAGTCAAGGCTTACCAGCCTTTGACTACAGCAAATCTCTTTCTAATTAAATAGCAAAGCAATTATGTCTCTGTAAGATGCTAAAACATGACAACAATAATATTATTTTAGGTTTTAGAACATTTATAAAGAAACTGAATTTCAAGTAACGATTAACCCTCAGCATAACCAACTCGATGTTCCTCTGCTCGTCTCTTCCCCTTTATCGTGGATCTAGAGCGCCCCCGTGTGTTCTAAGAAGCACAGTGCATCACAATATGTGTTTTATTCTGGTTTCAGGTATTAAAACTTGCCAAAATGTATCTACTTTTAACTGTAGCAAGGGAGAAAAAAAAAACTATTTACTAATTAACCACTCTGCATTCACCAGAACAAGAACCAAACATGGAGAAGCAGCATTCAGCTTCTTATGCACCACAAATCTGGTACAAACTTCCAGAAAATTGTAAAACAGCCGAAACGCTGAGTTCCTTTAAATCTAGACTAAACCTTGTTAGAGTTGATTTTGTACCATGTTTAATGAAATACTAGCCAACATTTTGATGAAAAAGTAAAAAAGCAATGTTCCAATAGTTGATTTTGTGTTTTACACAAATCAAATTTGATTTGATTTGACTTGAATTAGTTGTGGGAACATGACGTTAAACACAAATATCAACCAAAGACAGCGTTGTCGATACTGATACGACATGACTCACTGCTTAGTTTTAGATTTCTCTTTAGCTTTCTCACTTTGGAAAGCAAGGTTGGAATGTATGTTTTCTGAATCTTCAAAACACATAAAGCTGAATCAGACAAACTACAAATATACATCCAGCTTTTTAGAGTAAGTTACTGATCTGGTCTGCAAATGCTAAAATCTTAGTTGTGCTGCTGCGATGACGATTTTTCCAACGTTTCTAAATGTCACATATTTAAATAAGGAAGTGGTTTGGAGACATTAGTAAATGTGTTTTCTAAAACCACTTGAACCCACAGAAAATGGATATGAGAATCAACACTGAGATGTTGATGATATACTAGCAATAATAAGAAAAATAAGCAAGTTTTCTCATATAATAAATCACAGCATAAAAGAAGTTAGACCAATGCTGTAATATTACTCTTTTGATGATGGAGTGGGAAATGATTATAAGTAAAACATAACATTTCAAATGTGATACAAACATTTTCACAGTAAAATACAACAATTACTAAACTTTCTTTAGACACATTCAGTCTGCTTTCATAAACACACATAGCTAACATTGGTCTACTTTTTAAGTTTGTAAGATTTATGTCTGGCCATGCATAAGTCCCATATGTGATAACTTTTACAGGAGAATCAGCCTCCGTAGAGACCGTCAAAAATTGCCACTGCCGACTATATTTCAAGTCGTCAAGGCGGGGTATTGGGTAAAGTTTTCAACTAGCAATAATCGCGCCTCGGTTAAACCTCATAGGCTACGATACTGCCACTGCGCAAAGATGGCAGCCTGACCTCAGCGGATGGGAACTCTATTCCCCCCCTATCATGTTAACCCATGGTTGAAAACATTGCTTCGTCTTCATTCAGCAGCTCTGCAGAGTAAACAGTAATAACATTATAATCACATTTAAAAATAACTTGACAATATTGAGCATCAACTGATTGAAACCAATGTTTGCTTCAATTCGAGAACTGCAATGTAGACTTTAATCAAATTTAACTGACAGCTGCCAAACTAATCAGATTCCACATTCACTTTATAAAATACAATAATTCATCAAGGTTTTTTTTTTTTTAGATAACTTACACGAAGAAGTGGGAAGCCTAAAAAATTCAACAATTTGCATTCTGTCGATTTTATTCACAATTGCTAAAAAATGCTAAAGTGACTATACACTTCATCTTCAGCTGGTGAAAATCTTAAATGGCGTCCCAAATGGCTAATAATATCACCCAGCAGTCAATGTGTTGTGCAGGTAGGTTTGCACAGCCCATTGCTGTAAATTGATATGCAATGTCCAAACCTCAGCGTAGTTATGACACTGAAAAAATAAGAGCCTATTTCTTCTTGAAGACTTTAGACAGAAATATTTGGGTACTTATGGGTCATCCAAATATTTATATGTTGATGAAAAGACATTGTCTTCTTTGCTTTCACGAGACAAGGCGAACTGGCTCAAAACAGTTAATTGGTTTACAAACGTGGAACGGAAGAGAAAAATCACTTATGAATTCTGTTATACAGAAACTACAAGTCTTCATTGACTAGACACATCCTGACCGCTTTCAGAAATAGTGACGGTCAGATGATGCCTCGTTGGCATATATCTCAAACTGTGTCGACACAGTGCTGACAATGTGTTGCTGTTGCAGTTCATGTCACAGCAAGTGACTGGAAACAGACTGGACCAGGTTCATCCACATGTTTTTATTTAGAAACATCAGCTGCTGTAACAGCCTTGGGTCGAGGCGATTGCTCCGTCTACAAACCACTTCTCCTGCTTTTGAGAACACCGATGATGACGGCATACATAGAAATTTAATCATTGTTTGTATAACGTAGGGTAATTGTAGTCTTTCCATTCCCCAGTATTGTAGCGGATCTTGTGATCTTGGTGCGTTCGCCTCCGAGATGAATCTTTGTACCTCGGATGACGGCATCTGTGGAGACATTTGAATTGGCCTTGCTCTCTTCGATTTCCATGTTCAGCTGCTGCCACAGGTTGTCATAGGAGGAAAGACAAATGCGTCTGTGTTACTAATTTATTGTAATTACAGGGAGTGATTTGCAAGAGCATTAAAATACATATAAACACAGTTAACAATCATGACAAACCTGAACTGGGAGCAGGCGGTTGAGTTGAAGGTCCAGTTCAGTCGCCTGCTTTCTGGAAGCACCAGGGTTTATCACGGAGTGTTAACCGGATCATCCCCCTCATGCCGGGCGCGATGATGCCTCAGCATTGTGGAAGAGCTCCAGTTACAGTAAGACCACACCTGGGAGCAAATCCTATGTTTCACCTGCAATATAAATAAAAGTTAATCCCCTATAAACTAATACAAATATCCCATAGGAAGGAATTTGAATAAGTCGAAAGAACAATTGTAAAAAGTGTGAAATGAGAGCCGAATAATAATTTACCTTATTCTCCGCGACCAGATAAAGATTGATCCCACGCGGGAGGAAAAATCCTCTTCCTCGGTTGATTCATGCCGGTGTTCAAATACGAGCCAAAGACCAACGCAAAGTATCTCCATTCAACAAACCCCACAAACGTGTCGACGCTGTTTCTCCTTCACAAATACAATTTGGCGCGTTTTCGCAACCAAACGACACAGGAACTGTATTTGGCCACGTGGTTTTCCTTAAAGCGATACGCGCACCGACACGAGGTTTCGTTTTGTTTGCTCGACGCATGCGCCGAGGTTTCTGTGCCATCGGGCCCATCACCATTCGGAAATACATACCAATGAATACAGATTACTTTCTTAATACTTCTCAGATCAAAATTTTGTTCCATTTACAACGAAATCAGCCTCAGTAGAGACCGTCAAAAATTGCCATTGCCGACTATATTTCAAGTCGTCAAGGCGGGGTATTGGGTAAAGTTTTCAACTAGCAATAATCGCGCCTCGGTTAAACCTCATAGGCTACGATACTGCCACTGCGCAAAGATGGCAGCCTGACCTCAGCGGATGGGAACTCTATTCACTCCCTATCATGTTAACCCATGGTTGAAAACATTGCTTCATCCTTACTTAGCATCTCTGAAAAAGAAACAATAATAACATCATAATCACATCTAAAAATAACTTGACAATATTAGGCACCAATTACAAGAAAACACATAATAAAACGTAGCCTGGGATGAATTATTGTAAAGACAAAATGCTATGTGGCCACAGGCATTTTTTTTTTTTATCTAACTTTCTTCTTAAGATGAGGGGCGTGGTGTCAAAGTGACTAAAACCAATGTTTGCTTAAAATTGAGAAATGCAATTTAAACCTAAAAAGAATAATCTGACAGCAGCCAAACTAATCAAATTCCACATTCACTTTATAAAATACAAAAATTCGTCAAATTTTTCCAGACAATTTTGATGAAGGCCACAGAATTAAGCAACTTATCCATTTTTTCCCCACAATGATTAAAAAATGCTTGTGTGACTACACTACAATCTTACGTGGCATCCAAAATGGCTGCCAATACCACTCAGTATTTAATGTATTATGCAGGTAGGTTTGCATATTACTGTACCCTGAAAGTTTTGACAACTCTCAGTATAATGTCCAAACCTTCTTTTTCAGTCTTTACACTGAAAAAATAAGAGCACATTTCATATAAGACCATGGGTGTGATAACTTTCTGGCATGGGGGCCAAAAATGTCAAGCTGAAACAACTCCAGGGGCCACAAACATTTTAGTACTTTTGAGTTTGCAAAAATGATGTTATGTTTTCATTTTTAACCTGAAACTAAACATGAAAGCAGTCACATAATTTAGCTTTTTATATATTATTGTAGATTTAAAACAAAAATATATATATTTGCAGGTTTGCTAAGATTAAAAAAATAACAACAAACGGTATGCTATTTCTTCAGGCTGATCGTATTTTTCTACATTTTTTGTCTTTTTAACTCACTCTTGCTTTATTTTGAAAAGTTTGAGATGGGAATGGTTAAATCTGAATTTTAGTAAAACTGTTCACTTTTACGACTTAAATCAAAACTTTTACATTCCCACACCTCACATTTCTCATTTTAACATCTTATATTGTCTGTGTTTTGAAACATTGGGGGGTTATTTTTAACCAATACCAGGAATTTTAAAACACCTAGAATTGTCTTGTTTTGAAGAGTTTAAACGAAAAAATATTTATAGGTCATACAAATATAATAAGAATGTCTGAAAAGATACAATGTAAACTGATTCAAAGAAGATCATTGGTTTTCAAATGTGCAACTCAAGAAATAAATGATTCAGAAACGCTATAGGTGGACATACACAAACTGCAAGCCTTCATAGACATCCTGACTGCTTTCACAAATGCATGTAGCTCACGTCCCTCTACTTCCAGAATGCTTGAAAGTTAATCAGACAAAACAAAAAAACATACTTAATTATATTTACAAGTAAATCAGCCTCCGTAGAGACCGTCAAAAATTGCCATTGCCGACTATATTTCAAGTCGTCAAGGCGGGGTATTGGGTAAAGTTTTCAACTAGCAATAATCGCGCCTCGGTTAAACCTCATAGGCTACGATACTGCCACTGCGCAAAGATGGCAGCCTGCCCTCAGCGGATGGGAACTCTATTCCCCCCCTATCATGTTAACCCATGGTTGAAAACATTGCTTCGTCTTTCACTAAGACTTTGATGATTGAGAAACGCAATTCAAAACATCACAGTCATTACCTTGAGAGACAATGAGATTTGGTTAAGAATATAGAATAGAATAGAATATAATAGAATAGAAGTACTTTATTCATCCCAGCAGGGAAATTACTTTGCAGTTACAGCATAGAAACAAGACACAATAACAACTACCACTGAGTAGTAGTTGTAGATAAAATAAAAAAATAAAATATAAAATGCTATAAATTGTAAAAATATAAAATGCTGTTAATATAAAAAGCAACTTAAGAGCAGTCCTTGCAAAGATTCAAAAAATGCAGATATGTATATGTAAATATGTGTACAGCAAGTGTGCCACAGTGCAGTTGTGCAAAATTGGTACAAAACAGACGTTAATGGCAAAAATGAGCAAATGTTACAAGTCATACAAATGGAACAAATAAGCAGTGACGTTTAAGGTCCATTTATCTGCACATTACAGAGCTAAATAAATGTTAAATTTAGTGCATGCACAAATGATTGTACCTTTGAGTTATAAAACCAAAACAACAAGCAAGAGGTTATTTGTTGTCACCTGCCTTGTTTTAGAGGTAATCGCGTTTTCTAAATACATTTAAAACCTAAATATTTTCCCCAACACCATGGGTATTAAAACGCATAAAATTTTAGTTTTGAGAAGTTTAAGCAAAATATGTTATTTACAGGTCACGATTAGCGGAGCTTAATGTGAACTGATTGGTTAAAGAATATAGTTTCTGAAACTGATTTCCTGTAGATTACAGACCAATGCCTACACTTCAGACCTCACAAGCTTTAAGAATATTACTGACTTGAAAAAACTTACTTTATTATTGTTTTAACATCAGAATCAGTCTCCGTAGAGACCGTCAAAAATTGCCATTGCCGACTATATTTCAAGTCGTCAAGGCGGGGTATTGGGTAAAGTTTTCAACTAGCAATAATCGCGCCTCGGATAAACCTCATAGGCTACGATACTGCCACTGCGCAAAGCTGACGTCATAATCGTCCGCAGAGACTCTTTAGTCTGGGCTCTATCTCTTTCGTTCACGGTTTAACCAAGGGCGTGGTTTCAATAAATGCAAGTAGATCAAATTATTATAAATATCTGTTAGTAATCATATTCTTCTATTTCTCAAACAAATGGCAAAAATTTAATCTCTACAGATATTAAGAACAGAGGTTAAATTGCGTCTGTTGTAAAACAGGAAGTGGTCGAAAGCGGCCGATCGCTTCGTTAACGCAGTTGGTGTTAAGACGCGTTGGAAAAAGCGTGGCGCAGTGTCGGATCTAAGAATAGGATAAACGTGGGAAAAAAGTCTTTTAGTTAATTCAAAGCCAGTGTAGAAAAGTTACCGAAAAGAAGGTCCAAACAGCAGTGACGTCACATCCGGTGTTACAACATTTAAGGCTCGACAGACTCGGAACCAATCAGAGAGAGTTCCCAACAACTAACTGTGTCGAAAGGATTTAGAGTTGGTGTTCTTCGAAATAATCGGTTACGTGCTCAGGATCCCTGTGACTGTGGGTTTCCTATGTTTTAAACTTATTTATTGAACAAGGAAATCAGCCTCCGTAGAGACCGTCAAAAATTGCCATTGCCGACTATATTTCAAGTCGTCAAGGCGGGGTATTGGGTAAAGTTTTCAACTAGCAATAATCGCGCCTCGGATAAACCTCATAGGCTACGATACTGCCACTGCGCAAAGCTGACGTACGGACGTGAGCGGAGGGGTAGTCAAGTTGCTACATACCATTTTAACTCACGGTTTCGTGACCAGTTCAAAGTACTCTCGTATTTGCCTCCTTGCTCCAAAACATTCACCATTTTAGGGTTCCAGCGGATAAAAATTAACCGCATTTCTTTGTTTTACGAATAAACGTATTTTAAAACTGTGGATTTTGGCGCGGTGCATTCTGGGTCCAAAAGTATATAACTTACGTGTTTAACTGATTCGACATTTTTTCATCTCACCATCAAAACACCAATTGACTCCCACTTAGCTTAACAAGAGAGCTAAGCGTTGTGTTTATAATTCAAAAGCTTTGAAATTGTCCCCGCACACAAATTCTCACATATCAATGTTCTCAAAAAGACAATGTTATGGCATGACCACCAGATGGCAGCGTAGACAAGAGCAGAGCTGACCAGGCTCACTTAAAAACGGCTTCCAAAATGCAGTGTTGGTGCACTGACACCAGATGGCAGACTGGAATGAGAATAAAGCTCGCCTAGCTCCTCAATAAGCTCGAAAATATCATAAAACAGCTATAAATGTAAAAAAATAAAATAAAATTTTAAAAATGACGTAATGTCATTCCGCTAAACTTCCCTCAGAGAAGCGCCCTTCTCGCCTTTTTTCAAGATGTTTAACTGTCTCTGAATCTAATACATGTGAATTCTGAATGGAAAACCAAATTATGGTTTTTTTTTATCCAAAAACATTATAGATACGTCCACTTACGGTCTTCATATGATTTTTAATCGCACTTTTACAGGCCCTTCAGTGATGCACACCTGTTGACCTCTCCCTAGACGAACCAGAGATAAATTATTACATATTTTCCCGTGCATTTTTAATTGTACTAGACAGAGTGCTTAATACATAAAGGCAATAATTGCACACTCATGTTCAAAGAAATATGTCCCCTGTGCACTAATATTTAGATGAATGTTTCTCGGCAAATTGCACTTTCACCACAAGCTTTTTTTTTTTTGATTGCACACAACCTTCTGCATACCAAAGACTGAGGCAAGATAAAGATCAAGCAGCTTTTCCAAATTGCTGTGAAAAGGATTCAACAACTTTCAACTGTCAAGCACGGTGGCGACACCATCATGGTGACGGTCTGATTAGCTACCGCTGGCCCTGCTGCAGACTTGCGTTTCCTGTGAAAATGCAGTGCGGATGCTGTAGGCTGAATGTTTTTGGTGAAAACCGATCGCAGAGTAAATCGAAGTCAATTGCATGAAATTTGCAGAAATGTATAAAGAAATAGGCAAAATGCATACAGAAAAAACTGTTGAAGATGATTGAAATGCGAATGATAAGCATCCACATGCTGGCTGCGGCTGCAGGAGTCATTCTGCACATGTACTGAAATCCGGTCTTAAGCCCTTGGTAACGGACTGAGCTTTTTACACGCAGCGTGTTCGACATAAGCAGTAATTTCACTCTGTGGATATTAGAAACCTATTCACTTGTTGTGAAGCTTCAGTGGTATAATGTAGGTGCTTTTGGGTGCTCGGCAGATAAGTGTTGCTGTGCCAGGTGTTAAAGCTGCCTGAGCTGACACATTAGACAGGGATTTGCCCGTGCCAGAATGTCAGGCCAATGAGGCTCATAGAGGTAGGCTTGGATCACTGTCAGGGACAGGTAAGTACGCAGATAAGGGGATTACACTATGTTTGCGCCGAGTAATCTCAAATGAATCCCGCCAGCTTCTGTTTCATCCTCAATCTGGAACGCACAAATTTCTCTTTTCTCAACCCAAGAAGCGCGCCGCATCAGCAAAGTTTAATTCATGAAAACCAGCCTTTTATTCGCCCTTGAAGTGCATTTGAGGGCATTTTTGCGTTATGGTCATTTAATAACCTTGACTGTAATAATCTCCTATTTTCCTAGAGCCATAATTGCTTTTCAGCCACATTCAATTTCTTTTTTATCAGCAGCTCTGCCCACTCTGTGCAGGTTTCGTAATAATCTGGGCCTTCCCATTTGGTGGTGCTGTTCTATAAAGCTTAAAATGGACCTGTTGAACAATTAGGACTTTTTAGGAGTGGTTTAAGTTCCTCCAGCCTGCGGCTTTTCCTGATGCCATGCGTGGGGGATGAAAATAGAGCTGAACAGATGGCCGTTTCCGCCGTTCAGCACAGACTGGTGGCTACCATGCCATCCAAAAGAGGCTCAGTGGAGAGCCTGAAGATTTTAACATGCTGAAAGCTGTCCCCCCCCCTGAACTATCAAACACATAGAAAGCTAATGTGTCACACTTTTGTCATTGTCTAGTCCATGTTTAAAAGCTTCGTAAGTAGGGTCTGTTTTGGGCAGGGGGGTTGAGGGTAACAAGAAAGACATCTGCTAAATCCAGTGATCTGGCCATCCTGTAATCACACACTGACAGACCTCGTCATGGAAGCGGTATCTCCGTCTTATCTCGGATCGGCTGGACGAAATAGATGCTCGCTAAGAGCGTGTGAGTGAAAGCAGGCGTGTTTGGGCTTTTAGCCGGACGGACGCGAAGAGGGTCATTTTATAATCTGGTCTGCTTCGGGTCAAGGCCGCGTTAAAGACGGTTAGCTATGTTAAAAGTCTCTTTGTCTCTCTAGACTGGGGCCACCTGGAGACGATTGAGCTGTGATTAGATTGTGTTAAGAGCAGGAGGAGGAAAACAATGACGTTTTTGTGGGTTTTTTTTTTTTTGGCTTGGGTGAAAATGACAGCCGAGCGAGTGTGAGCGAACATCTGATATGAGAGGGACCAACGTGGCTCGCTGCGCCTTCGTGGTTTCTGCCTAAAACCCTGGGGTCAAAACGACACACTTTTGTGTGTGTGTGTGTGTGTGTGTTTTACTGATCCGCGAAATTTACCGCCCGGCTTATACCAGCCCCATATTTATTGCGGTACATCTCCAGACGTCATTCTCCTCGTTCAAATGTCACTCTGTCTGTCCAACGCGTGCAGACTGTTCACAACAACCCACACACTGCTGCCACCCTGCTATTCCCAGCTGTAGTTTTTTTTTTTTCCAGACTGAGTCAAGAGTGACACCATAAGCCTGTCTGTCCGTTTTATGCCAAACCTGATGTCTCCTTGCCGCACGTGGCCTTTGCCAAGTACGTAAGCCTTTTACGCATTCCACAGCTAGATTAAAGTCCCTCTCTCCATTTCCACGCATCTCAAATAGCTTCTAAGTCGTCCAGCTGGAGGTGCTCTCCGCTCGGTTAGAAAGCAGGTCATGTAAGGGTGTTGCCTCCGCCTCGAATAACACCCCCTCACTCCCTCGTCAGTCTGTCTCCGCGCCTTCATCAGCACCCACCCCACAACAAGTCCCCGTGTCTGTGAACTGCTCCATCTGTTGACCTCGCGTTTTCACGATCTGCCTCCATCGCATATCTGGCCGCCTCCAGCTCGATACCACAAAATTAGCCGAACCGATAATGCACTCGCGCAGAAGTTGCGTCACTCTCTCGAGCCGTTTCGCATTTTGTCACTTTGCAGCCACAAACCCAAGAGCATCCAGTTGGGATTTTATGTGATAAGGGCGCACATAGTAGCAGAGGACAAGGACACACTTTTAAACCTTGTTTTCCAAATAAAAGTCTGAAATGTGTGTTTATGTTCACCCCCATTTTGTCAACAATTTGTATGGATATCCTTTGCTTGTCTTTCAGTGTATGCCAATTGACTTTCGACACCTAGATATGGACATTTTTGTGTGTTACTTGCAAAATAGTTCGAGCTGAGCCGGACTGGACAGAGATCTCACGTGAACATCAATTTTAAATCCTCCCAATCCAGATTCACAGCTGGATTTATGTCTGGGCTTTGATTCGTCTGTTTCTGTCTGGGTCATCAATTTCCACATTCTTGCTGCCTCCTAAATGCCTTTTTTCCCACACTTTAAGCAGGATTTCTTACAGCCAGCTTTTTTTTTTTTTTTTGGTCTCTCAACCAGAAAGATTGTAGGCTATTTGTAGAGATTTGAGTAGCTGACTAAAATTTAGGAAGTTAAAAGTTTCTCCCATTTGAGTTTATGATCACGCTTGGCTGCTTCCCTGGTTCTTCTATAGACATATTTGTGTAAAAGACTAAGCTTTGTTAACATGCAAGCTATTTGACACACTTTGATCGTCATGTAATCCATTTTATGGTATTGCATAAGTTTCCAAAGAATGCAAAAAAAAAAGAAGGTACATTTAAGTGCAACAACATTTGTAGTTTGTCTTGTACAGTTTATGGGAAGTTCTACCACAAATTATTTGATTTTATTGACACGTGTTTGCAAATTGTTATGAACTTGTACTTGCCTCCAAGAGCTACGTTTGATGTCAAACTTTGTAAATATAGAAATACTGTTCTATAAGGATATAGTATTTTATCTTTTTACATGCAGAGTGAATAAACAAAACAAAGGATCATAAAAGGATGACTTTATTTACCTGCGTTTTCTTTTTTTAAAAGAATGCAATACTGGGTTTGACCAACAGGGGGCAGTCTGTCCTTATGGCAAACATTGTGAACTATGAGCCTTGAATGTGTTATGACCACTACATCATCACGGACACCTGGAAGACTGCATCGTAAATGAGGTCATATAATGTGATGATAGTCTAATATTTTAGTGCGTGGACCAGCTGAGGGACACTGTGTGAATAATGGCCGTGTTTGACACCTGCATAATAGCAGATCATCACGATTCGAGCAACATAAAGGGACGCTGCAGGTAGGTGTAGGCGCATTGATCAAAGTGTCATCAGGATATCTAATAGAACAAAGTAAAACTCTGTTCCACTCCAGTGAATTTAAAGAGCCTCCACTTGGCCTTTCGTTGCTACCCAGACTCCCCTGGGCTAACATGCTCAGAGATCCAGCAGCCTCATTACTCTTTAGACAAACAGATTTGGACATATTGAACTCAGACCCAAAACAACCCGGCTGTGTGCCGCCACTTTCCACTCTCCAGGCTCTATGTGTGATAGGAGGGTGTTTGTCTCTCTCGCTCTGTCTCTGGCTGTCTGTTTGCCTGACACTTGTCTGGCTTGGCCTACTTTCGTCTTGATCTCATCAGTCAGTGTGAAGACCTGCGAAGGCCATCTTCCCCATCTTGCTCTGTGAATCCCCGCCAGCTCAGTGCCTGTGTCAGCAGTTAGGGACTGACTCAAAAACCCACGCAGTCGCTAGTGTTTGCTCCAGGGCCCACTAGGCAAAGGCAGCACTTCTTCAATTCAGCAGACAGGCTCGTTTGCATGCTCATAAATCACTCAGAAAATCTGACACTGAGCCACGCACAAAGACTTGCCACAGTCGGAAAACTCAAAGAACCATTTTTTTTTTTCTTTACATTATGAGAAAAGTACTCCAATCAAGGAAAATCATTCAGATAATCCTACAGAGCGGGTACCCTTCATGTCAGTTATTCTCAAGCCTTTTCTGCAAGTACTACATCGCTAAATGCAAAGGTTTCATGATTACACTAAGATTCAGGCAGGCATGTTAAACTGGAAACACGGCATGACTTGTCATTTTTCCCATTCCTTGTGTCGCTGGGTATGGGTTTAATTTCTACTTAGAACTTACACTTTTTTTTGTCTTTCAAGGTAAAACACTGGACAGGAAGTCCTGTTAAGTAAAAATCCCAGGTGTTTTGGTTTCTCATCAATCCCAAAATCAAGCTGCAATATGGCCGCTGCACCCGTAAGCCACAGCAGTGGTAAACTGTCAGTAGCCTGGCTGCTAAAGTCATTTTCAACACACAGCCTATGTTAGTGTTTGAACACATACATTAAAAAGAAATAACAGTTTTTAGCTATTACTGGTGATAGAAGTTAGCTTGTCACTGAGCCCAGTAATTAGCACGTCCCCTCCGTCCTCAAGCTTTTTATTACCCATTTACACGCCAATAAATCACTCAAAAATCTGGCACTGAGTCCTGCACTAAGACACGTCACAGTTTGAAAACTCACGGTGCCAGTTTTTACTATTATGAAAAAAAAAAGTACTTTAATTGGGGAAAATCATTCATATGATCCTACAGAGTCACTGTGCTTTAATCCTGTTGTTTTCAAATCCTTTGTAACATGTTCCACCACAGTGATACATTACCACAGTTTATGGTGGTGTTATAGCAAATGGTTGAAATATCTGCCACTGTACTTTATCATAGCACAACTTAAAAATGTTCAATTATTTTTTGAAAGGCTTATCTGTATTATATTTTCGCTCAGAAATGACAGCTGTCAAGTTCCAAGTTGAAACATTAAATAGGATTTTCTCCAAATTCAGCTGTCGAAGTTAAATGGACGCCAGAGATAAAATCCAATATGGCCACTGTGGGTTTAAATATAGGACTAGCTGCAGTTCTTAGCTGTTATTTAATTTTTTTTTTAATGGTTTGGATAAATATTTTTTTTTCTACAAATAGTACAATACAAGCTTTGTAATGAAAATGTTGCTTTAGTACATAAAATGTGTAAGAAATTCACTTTTATTACCTATCATTGCTAATAGCACTTAACTTGTCAGTAATCCAAGATACTGACATCTCACGTTGATTTTCTACTTGCAAGTGGAATATAGTTAAATTCAAGTTTGGCTTCATTCATAAATCCATGTTTGAACACATGAGGTAAAGTGATGAGCCACCAGCTCTGCTTCCTTGTTTATTGTTGTCAACATTTTACTGGCGCTTGTGTTTTTTTCTAGTTCCCGTTTAAAATAAACAATGGTGTGTTTCAACAACTAATCATTTTGGTTGTTTTTTAGTTCTGATTTTCCATTAGAAGTGGTTAGTATCAGAATTTACTCTAAGGTTACCTAGTCCCACCAGTGGTGCTTGTACCAAGGAACCTCGTTTTTTTTGTTTGTTTTTTTTTAGCAGTAGCAACAATCAAAATGTGGTCATCAGCACACAATTTATAATCCTACTTTTTGTTCTTTGCAGCTTGAGTTTGCCACAAATCTCTGAAAAATCAGACTAAAAATGACGTGAACATATGGCTCATTCAAAGCCCGTTGAGTGTTCACAGCTTATAAAAAGTGAAGAGCTCCAAAATTATAGCTACTCCTTCTGATTAACGATTCAGCAGTCGAGGTACAGAGCACACACAAATAATTTGCGTTATTCAGACTGCTAAACCTTCTCTTGTGAGGACACAGGCACATGGGGCTATGTGAAATGTAAATAAATGAAGAGGGTTGGTTTGGAAAAGTATTTTTAAACCAAACAGTTTCCCCCAGAACGGCATCAATCAGCACTGATTTATTTGGAATAAGAGCGGCGTGTGCATATGCTTCCTTGTTTGCGTACCAAGAAAAGTGCAATTAACATCATTACATCCAGTCACCTAAAACACAACATATGTGTATAGTTTATAGTGACAGCTAATTTCCCATTACTGTCAGTTTGCTTTAAAGCGAGCTGGCGCCAAGGCTTCTGTTGCTGCCACAACAACAAAATGGAAACTTGCTGGATGATTCAGACAAGATCACCATGTGACAACCGTTATGTCTTCCCTTGCAAAGCTGAAAGACCTCGCTGTCAGCAGCCTCCACTGGCAACTGGTTTATATCCATCCAAAGCAATGCACACTAGAAAGCTGTCCAGAGTGATTCCTGTTGATTATCCCAGAGTACCATGAGATTGTTACTGGGTAGACACAGACCGTCTCTGGAGTGTGTTTTTCTACGCTAGTTATTAGAGGCTGTAAGCACGTGCAGCAAAATACCCGAGGTCATGACCTCAATCTTGCGAGTGGAGAAAGTAGCTCAAGGACCTGACATGGGACTTTTTATCTGTTACTCCGCAATCCAGTAATAATCTTGACCAATCTGTTGTATTCTAATGGGAACAAAAATGCATAATGGTCATCGGGCTGTCAATAAAATCTTGGCTTATTCAAAAAGCTTCGTCTGCAGGCAAAATATGAGGAGTGGAAATAAATATAAGTCAAAGGAACAGTATTTCATAAGCACAATGCATTAACCTTTTTGTTTTTGCATCCAACATTTTGACATGAGAATAAAAAACATATGTAGGATAATTACAGTTATGAGAGCTCAATTCCAATCAGCCTCTGTAGATTTACGTTGCAAAGCCTTGTGTTTATGCACACTGCTAATTGTAAAATTTACTGCTATGCTTAAATCTGTGTGGTCTGTATATATTTAGCAACATCAACATAACTTTCAAGTTTCCCTGTACTTGATAAGACTTCATTGGAGACACTCTGAACGGGGGACAAAGTCGTGTAATGAAAGGGTTAGTAATAAGTAAAGCTCTGATTTATCTACTCAAATGAAATTAAACTACCTGCAGGGCAGCACTTGTAAACCTTTAATTTTCTCAAACATTGGGTTGTTCAGCTCAGAATACAAAATACACACAAACACTCACCCCTATACGCATACATATAGTGCATAAATAAAACAATTTCTAATGCAGTGCGTACATAACACCGAGTTTTTTGTGTAGACTTTTAGTCTTGTGAAATGTTTTGAGATGACGTTAACCTGAACTCAAGTTAATGTTTACACTGACTTCTCAGCAAACTTACGAATATAAAGCCTGCTGCTTGATGTAGCATTCACACTCCCACTGTGACGTACAGACTGTTTATCCAGCTGGAGCCAATCACTCTTGAGCTGAACATAGATATGAAATAGATGCACAATCATAGCGTACTGGAAAAAAAAGACATGTAACCAAGCGCGTTTGAAGTTGCTTAGATCACAATGAAAAAATATGTAGGATTATTTGAGGAGATACCAAAAAAAGATGACAGGAAAGGACTCTAGATGTACCCAAATTTGCCACTCTGACTCTAAATAACCTAAAATAATCTTTTCCGAACAGACAAGACTTCTGAACGTGTACAAGGGAGCTTCTGGTCAGGAAAGAACCAAAAGGACAACACCCAGTATAACATAGATTGTAAATTTAGCTTGCTCATCCACTGTACACACAGTAAAGGGTTAAAGTTCACTTTCTATCGGATTCAAACAAGGTTTGTCCAAAACATATAGATTAACGCGATCTCTCAAACAGTTTTAATTTGTCACACCAGATATTTATTTGTCTTGAATATCGTTCGCATTTTTTATTCGTTTTTTTTTTTTTTTTTTTTTCCTAACTTCATAAAGCTTTCACACTGGATTGAGAAAAAAAAAAATTATACAACAGCGTACCGGACACTGGCACCGCCAGCCGAATTAAGCAAAAGCTATTACTTTTCATAACGAATATTAGGCTTTATTGCTTGAAGTGACCTGGAAACGCCCCCGCAGAAAGCTGAATCCGGTGCAACACTTTGGGAGCCACAGCGCGGGGCTTGCTTGCCTGCCTCCGTACCGCTGCCTTTCCCTACCCGCGGAAGTATTTCCTATGTGCGTGCGTGTCGGCGAGCAGGAGACACAACTTGTAGCCTTCTCCTCGTTTCCTCCGCACACAGCGGCTTCGCCTTCAGCGTGCATTGGAGTAAGGGAGAGGGGGGGATACTTCTTTCCCGTTGTCGCTGTCGTCTGTTCTCCCCCTGCGCGCTCGTCTCTCCAAGCCTCCCAACCAGCCTGTCCGCTTGGCTTCCTCCTCATCCTCCCTCCGCTTTGTACGCAGACCTCCGGGGCTCGCGATGAGGGTCAGGGCGAGCGCGTGAGAGTCACATCCCACAGGTGTGTTGCCGCCACTGCGAACGGTGCCTCCAGGCTCTGGTCAGAGGCACGCGCGCGCGCATACCTGGAAATTACCATGTGACTCGGCACCTGGGCGTGGAGAAAGTCCTCTTATTCCAACCGGAGACTCTTTTGTTGAGGAGTTGACCGCGCCGTCTCCAAACAGCAGCGACTGTTCGGTCAAACAGCGTGACCCGGGTTTTGGCTGCTCCTTTTTTCCTCCCTTCCAGCGGAATAGTGCCTTTTTCCCCCCCAGACCCACTCACAGGACGCGAGGCGAGATGTAAAACTTCCTTACGGACATTTCTCTAAATAAAAGTCCCCAGATTTCGTTAGAGGGATTCTTCGCTTGGCTCTCTGGACTGTTTTGCGTTTGTGGAACTACTCCGCTCTTTCACCTTCAAGGTGAGTTGTGAGAAAAGCTCGTCAGTGCTGTTGTTTTCATCCCCTTTTGACTTTGTATGAATTTCTGTCTCTGTTAAGTGAGAGCCTGAACACACATTTAATGCCAGTTAGCGTTAGGAGACAGGGAAACCCAGGAATGTCGGTGCACTTCAACGACCCCTTCTACTCCGTTTTAGTGCTGCCTCAAAAGTGGCTTCGGATCAGTTCGCCCCTTTGCTGTTTCGTACCAGTGTACAAACCATGTTCTTGATCATTGCGTATCAATTACTTCTTATTATTGGTAGTGTTGTTTAAATTTTTTTTTTTTTGTGGAAATAAATATTTACAAGTACTCAACTGTCTCCTATAGTGAAATTAAGTGCATGTTAGTTTCTGAAGATGTTAACTATCTCAACATAATTTAAAACCTTTCTCGAGGACCATTATTACTGGCTATAATAACATCAATGCATTTCTACAACTATATTGCATCCATTGTCATCTTCGCTGTCAGTCCCCAGAGTCTACCCCAAATGCTCTCTTGCAATTGACAGCTTTGGTCAGTGTTGCAAAAGTTTTAAAAGTAAGTTTGCTTATTGAGTCTTGTGGATTCTTTGCCAGCTCTGGTCAGCCAAAAATGACTGTTTTGATGAAGACAGGCAGCTGTGGGTAAGGGTTTACAAAACAAAAAGGTGCAGACACAGATACATTCAGAGGATAAATTCCAGCCCTCAGATCAGAAACTTCTTGACAAAAAGGTGGAAGTCGCCAATAGCTCTCTGAGGACACATGCTGCATCAAGCGTCTGCAGACAGGACTATATTGTGTAATGTACCCAGGGTTAAATAAGTTTAGTGAATGTTGTTCGGATGAATTTGCAGACAAAATAGAATATAGAAAGCCAATAAAACATTTTCAAAACTGTTTTCCAGTCTACTGCTTACATCAGGGAGGTCTTTGATCAGGTCACTGGTTGTGCTTCCAGCTCCGTCTTAGACCTTATGAAATACGAGATTACGACCCCTGAGCAAACTAAAATGACCCCCTGCTGATGTATAGTATCCATCATAGTCAAACAACTACAGTTCTGTCCTATTGATTATAAACAGATTGTAGAGATTTACGAGCAATCACCAGTTGCCAAAGAGTGTATAAAACAGTCCTCGGGTCTTACAAATTTGATATACCCACATACTGTCGAAAACTGAGGTATGAAAAGAAAAAAACTGTAAGTGTGAAACATCTAAATGGGCAATATTGACTATCATCCCGTCAAGGCTCAAGTCCTACAGGCAGTAGTCTGTTTGATGAAGGCAAAAAACCTTGTGAAAACAAATATGCCTTGTTCCCAACCAGAATGGCATCCTTACCATGAAATGCACCAGTAACGCTGTGCGACATATCTAAATGTTTTTTTAAAAAAAGTCCTTTTGTGCACAAGTAATGAGCTGTGTCATTGTAGTTCTTCACAGTTGCACTCATGACTGTCTGAGTGAAAACTTGTTCGACTGTTCTCAGACTCAACAGCTGATTGATGGTACAAGGAGAGGGAATAAAGGTCCCAGAAGACATGTGCTTCCCTAAAACCATTCATTTGACGTCAGATGCACTACAGCCACGGCATCTGCCCAGTCACCTCACAAGGGGCCATCTGTCCCTGCGCGATCGGCAATTTTGGTGAGAAATGAGCACGTGAGCCGCGTTCCTCACCTCTGGACAGGCGAGCCGTACATCAGCATCCGAGAGCACAGACGTAGTAGAGAGCCATACCTCATGTTTGCTTTTTCTCCTTACTCTGTATCCGCTCTGTCTTGTCTCTTTTGTGAAGTACAAGGGAACAGAGGCACTATTGATGTCCCTGTTGAATCTCAAATGCTGTTCTTGCCAGTCTGTATCTCTCAGTCCCTGGCGCAGCCCGCAGAAAACCACTGTACTGCCTTGTTGCCCTGTTTAAATCATCTTTTTTTTAATGATCGTCTACACCCCTGTTCCTCTAGACATGCCTACTGTACGTGGGATGATCTACCTCCTGGAGATTATTCCAATTAAATAACTTCATGCAAACAGTCTCATAGTGGGAATGGATTAGCGCAGGAAGGGGTTGTGTGGAAGCCGGAAAGGTGGCTGCTAGTGTCTGGAAGGGGGTTCGAGCAGGGGGTCAGCCTCCAGTTTCTTCCCCGCACCGGGAGAGATGCCATCTGGTCACACAGAGATGAACGCAAGCAGTTTTAAAAAGTAACCCCCTCTCCCTCCTCCCCGCCTCTGTTTAGTGTGTCTTTCTCTTTCTCCGTGCCCCACAATGCTTCATTCAGTGTTTATCTCTTCTGCTCTGAATAAATAGAGACACCTTATCTGTGCAGAGGAGAGTGTGATAAATGTTTTCTCCTGCTTCCCCACAAGGGTGAAGAAGACGGGCGTACCACACTGCTTCATCATAGATGCTCTTTTCAGGACAGGGGAATGGGAGACGTTTCTCATTCAGGTCATGCAAGGGGTTTCAGGAGTCTGCAAAACAATTCCCAATGCACAGACTCATACCCTTTTAATGCAAGGGAAACGGGAAAACAAATCGAGCATTTCTGAGTTTTCTTCGCCTTCAACCTCCCTCCCTTTGGGTAAAAGGCTGCTGGATCTGGAATGAAACTTTCAGGTGAAATGTAGCATGGAGTAGCTTGCAAAAGTTCTCATGCCAGGTGTACATTTTCAGATTTGCTGTATTTTTGTATTTTAGTGGGATGTAATGTTAAAGATCAAAGGAAAATGTTGCTTTATTTTGAAGCAACATTGTGTCTTTTGCCCATTTCTCCTTGCAAAGCATCTCATGGTCAGTCAAATAAGGTCTGCAAATTGCAATTGTATTGCCACTCTTTAAAAAAGCCCAGATTTGTGGAGAGCAGAACTAATAGTTGTCATATCAACAGATTGTCCTGCTTTAGCATTGGATCTCTGCAGCTCCTCCAGAGTTACCAAGGGCCTCCTTGTTTGGCCTATCAGTATGCTAGAGAGAGAGAGAGGTCAGGTCTAGGAAGGTTTGCATTTTTGCCACACTCCTCTTTTATTTCAGATGATACTGTTTGCGAACCAAAATTCTGTTACAAAACTCTTCGGATTCACAGAACAGCTGTATTTCTACTGATTATGTGAGACACTGGACTAGATTCTTAAACTGGACTGTACTTATGACATAGGTGATTTAAAAAAAAAAATTATGTTCAACTTTGTTTAGGGTGTCTGAGTAAAGAGGGCTCAGTGCAAATCACATCAGACTGTTCAAGTTTTATTGTGAATAATTTGGAAGCCATGTATAATATTCCTTGCACTTGATTATTAAACGCTACTCTGTGTTGAATATTGTGGTTGTAATATGAGCAAAATGTAAAATGTTCCAGGGGGTATAAAGACTTTTTTCCCAAGGCACTGTAACTGCCTTTGGACTATTTATGAACGGATGTATTTTATTTTATTTCTTTACTATACATCAAAGGTTGCTTAGACGCTGTCTTTTCTTACCGGTTTTGGAGTGGGCTAAAGTTTTAAATTCTTTGGTCTCTGTTTTTTTCCCACAGAGTGTAAACTGTCTCCTGAATGCATGTGACCTATTCTGGGACTTGGTAGCATTTTTTGAGGTCAGATGAATTCATACTCATCCACTGTCTCTTTTGTTTCCTTTGCCACGGATTACAGACTCCTGTCATTTTCATTTGGAAAATAAAGCCTTAATCCTCATAAACAACAAGCAATCCCTTCCCTCCTGTCCATTGCACACAGGCAGGAACAAAGCACCGGACAAGCAGAGACATGACAAGCGTTTCCATCATTGTTGAGGGCCACTGGTTCTTTTTCAACTGCTAAATAAGCCTCCCTTTATGGGCCTTTCTAGTCATTATAATCAAAATTATTACTGCATTCCTTTCCTTCTTAGATCTAATTCACGATATTGTTTGGTAATTCTCCCCTCCGTAGAGTAGACTTTCTACATTTACTGAGCATAAAACAGGTGTGGTGCAAACTGGATGTTCATGTGTGCCACTTTGTTCCTTTTGCTTTCCTTATGTACACATTGCTTTCAGGGGAGTGTGGGCAGATGCTTGAAGGGTGTGTCAGCCTGACATTAGGCTGCTGAAAGATGGGGGGGGAATTAAGATTTTATTTAAATTGGAGATAGACCTGTCTTTTCATGTCTAAGGATTATCCAGTGGTGAAGGAGGCGCCACACTGAGGTGGATTTTTGATCTTATCTCCACTGGGTATTAATGCTGCCACCCTTGCCCTTGGAAATGAAGGCCTTGCCCTGAACCGGCCCTTTAGAGTGTGTTTTTTTTTTTTTTACAGCTGCCTCTCTTTCTGATGTGATGTATGCACTTCACACAACTAAACACCCGCTACCCTTTCCACTCAGCACGTTTCCTGTCCTCTCATGCACTTGAGATCAGAGTAAACAAAGCAGATGTACAACAGATCTAGGAGTTGTGATTGTGTTAATTCTCATCTCAAGTCCCCTAGCGCCAGGCTGTGAATTTGGCTTTGTGACAGAGGAGCCTGGCATTTTTCTTTGCACCGTCAAACATCAGCAGCAGATGATGTTCCCTTTAAGGTCCAGTAGCCTTTCCAGCTGAAGGGTCAAACGCAGCTCAACGTGTTTTACTTTTGCTGCTAAAAAGACCTTGCCACTTTAACAAATCAAGCTTTTTTTATTCCCATGTCCACCAGCAACCGCACCGCTCAGTCAACCCATCATAGTTGTGAACTCACGGTGGTTTTTCTTGCTTCCCCTTCCCCCACCTTTGAGCTATACTTACTTCCCCTTCCTCTACTGGAGCATGAGTAAGAGAAACATAATGAATCTTGAAAATACCTTTCTGAAAAAGCCAAATGAATCACCTGGGGCAAGAGCTTCCTTAATTGGTTAGTTGAAGAGCCGTGGGTCAGGATGTTTTACAGGAGTTTTGTTAGGGGGGAAACAAACTTCTTTAAAACGAAAGACTGAACAGGAGCATTTGTTTGGTGTGTTTATGACAAAATGATCTTAGAGATTTTCCAGTTAGGCTGTTTGTGGCTGATGCAGAGTTTTCCCTTTCTTGACGTCTGACCTGGCTCAATCACAAATCATTGAAAGGAAAATTGTCCGATTCGGATCTCTGGCCAGTTGTTTGGTGCATCAGTCATTGTCACTGACTGATGTGAGAAGGGCTCTTTGTAAACAGCAGTATGGACCGTCGCCAGCAGTGAAGACTGGAACCCAATGATGGAAACAGTAAACAAACATTTGCCTCAGTCCGCCTCCTCTGAGCCACTTTCCTTTGGCTGAAACAGACACTGGCTTTTGATGGTGCCTGTTTACTGGAGGCATGTCATCCAGCCCACCAACTCAGGCCATAAGCAACATTTCACACACAGTAAGCCACTTTGCCTGCTGCCACAGATAGGTTTAAATGAAAACTCCTCTGCAAATACAACCCTGTTCAGATCACCTCGTTTCCCCTATACGGAGACGGTTTCTTGTTTCGATTCCAGAAAAGACGAGAGCAGAAAGTTAATTTATCTGCTGCTTTTATAATTAAGCCTAGTGTGATTCACTATCAAAACACTACCTGCTTAAACACTTTAGAGGAAAGTCGGTTGCTTCATCTAGTCTAATGTGGCAGGCGATGTTTAGTCACTCTGTCTTTGCTTAGGAGGAGAAGACGGTTCAGATCTCTCAAACTGAAACATACTGAAAATGAGTTGACGCTTCATTTCTGTGCAAATTGAGGGTGCCTGTGAAGGATTTGGCCGCTTCCTGATACATCTGCCTCAGAAGGCTTTGGGGCTGACATGGTCTTAGGCTTACACTCGCTGCAGAATAATGGAAACTGTGTAGAGCTACTTATTCCACCTGTAATGCTTTATCACCGCACTTTTTAAGTCTTCGACTAAGGGTTTCTCCACACTGAGTGGCATTTAATCCCAGCAATGGCACCAGAGGATGCAATTCATTTTCATTCATGTGAGTCATTTCACAGTTAATCCTCCAAACTGACCAATTTACTCCCGCCAAGATCATTTTTAATTATCACCTCTGCTTTACAGCTAATATGATGTCCAGCTGGTTGATGTTAATAGGCTAGTGGCTGTCGACTGTTGGCCCTCTGTTGCTTTTTCTCTCTCTCCCATTTTTTTTTTTTCATGTACACTTGGTGATTAATTATGAACCACTGAAAATTAGGCTCAGCCAGAAATGGTAAGTGACAGATGCATGAAGGGGTCAATTGAGTGGCAGCAGCTGGAGACGAAGGTCACAATGTCAGAAAGCAAGGAGATACGATAACATGACAAACTGCGGAAGAGAGACGGGGATGTCTTGTGCAAGTGAGATTTTGAGAGCAGGCTTGCACAATAAAATTAGTGGTGCTGCAAATTAGTGACTGCTGTCGATTTTTAGTTTTCTCCAATTCAGATTCTGGTTTCTAAGGATTGAAACGCATAAAAGAGAAGAAAGATGTTGCAGAATGTTTAAAATCTGACAGAGAATGAGTTATTACCATCTTCATTTATGCATCAAAGCATTTTTTTGTTTGTTTTCCTTGTGTTTTGTATTAAAAATGCATCAAGGTACTTTCTATTGACTCAGATCTTTCATATAGACCGACTATGTTGTCATATACACTGAATCTTAGTTTTAATGCTTTTAATACATTATAACAGCTTCTTTATTAATATTATTTTATTATTTGACCTTCCTTTCACCAGGCAGAGCTGGTAAAGAGAAAAAAAAGCTATTTGTAGGTTTTGGCTAAGTGATTGGCATATATGAAATTAACCAATACAAATCAATATTATCTTATAGAATTGAGACACTTCGTTTGTCCTCATGTCATGACTGTCTAAGGTTTTAATTTCAAATAAAAAAGATACACCCGAAACAGAATTTTATATTTAGTTTCAGTTTATTCATACTCCATGTATAGCTGTAGACGTCATGTTATTTTTGACAGGTTTGGATGATCAGTTCAGAACTTCAGTTTGTAATTGTCCACATTCTGACTAAATTAGAATTTTTTTAGATTGCTAGTATTCAATTTTATTGACTGATGGTATTAACGGCATGGATATTACACTGTGCAGTGCAATCCTTTGTGTGGTCCTTAGCACGAACGATTCATATTGTGTGCTTTTTCCTTGCCATGCATTTTCTGCATGGAAGAGAGAGAAATTGTAGCTTTAAAATCTATACGTTTTGGAATTTTTATGTTTTCAATATTTAAACATAAAACTAATATTGGAACCACGTAGCTATTTCTTTTTTGGCAAAAATCTGGATTTTTAAAAGTATTTTTATTTTTTGAATTTGTAAAACTTTCCCACAATCAAAATTAAATATACAACGGTAGTAATTGATTTGAAATAAAACTGGGTAAAACAGTAATTTTACTGACCCGAGGTGTAGAAAAGCATCAGCAGCATTGGATCATGAGACCATATGCTGTCCTTATTATTTCTGGCATGCATTGAAACCTGCTGGCAGGTGAAAGTGGTCATGAGAGAGGCGGGCAGCACTGCTGCAGGTTGGATGTCTGTCCCTTAGTCATTTCAGTCAAATTGTGAAGTTTGCTAAGGCTGCAGAAAGATGTTTTGTTCCTTACTTGTGCTTATTTGTGTAAAACATGAAGTCTCCAGACCTTTCTGCCGTGCATCTCAATAGGATCTAATAATGAATACTAATATAGACAAGATAACACAGGGTTTCTAAGCATAGCACGGTTAGCAGCGCTTTACACAAATCCAGGCTGTTTGGTAAATCTCGTCTTTCCCTGAAATAAATCTACATCCTTTTATTATCAAGCTGGGATAATAGAGTATATAGACAAGGTTATGCTTTATTACATTTTATAATGAAATAGTATGAGGATTTTTTTTTCCAGTATCATGTCCTTGTCTCTGTTAAATGAGGTGGGTATAGTGGCCTTTCGCTAGCCTATGATCCAAGAGGGACCCATTAAAATCTGTTCATACAGCCATTGTTAAAGTTGCTGAGAATCTAGTTAAATGCCACTGGCTCTGTTGCTTCTCATCTGTAAACTGACAGACCGTTTTACTGTGGCTGCAGTCTCAGCAGCAGTAATAATACTGCCTAAGAAATAGCCTCAACCTCAGAGACTGACATTTTGCCGGTGACCCATCGGTCGCAAAAAATTAACTAGACTTTGCAATAATTTTTTAAGGGAATCTCTTTTTATTGATCCCCGTGGAGAAATTGGCTCCTGGGAGCAGCCGGAGAGTGATTCAGCAGAAAAGAGTCGAGTACAATGCAAGCATAAATATAAATAAAAATGCACCAAAACAGCGAAAAGTGGCCTGTGCGGAGGCCAGCTTTGTCATATTTCATTGCGCATTTCATTTTGCTGTGCAGATTTATAGCAGGTATTAGAGTGAGTCAGGTATTTTACCTCTGCGTTGACCTTGACATAATGCCTGTGGGTTAAGAGCGCTGTTGGAGTGTATATAGTTGTAGTTTAATGATAATAAAGAGCAGCATTATTTGCAATGGCATGCAAAAGAACTGGTACTCCTTGTCATAATAGAACTACACATTTCATTGTTTACATTGAGATCTTTTTAAACCAGGACATGGTAGTGCATCATTCTCAATGGAAGAGGAAGGATACAGGTTTTTAAAATGTTAACAAATATATATATATGGCTTTCATCTATGTTCAGTTCTCTGGAATCAAAACCTTTTAAAACCACAACTGCAACTACAGCTACAAGTCTTCAAGCCTCACAGTTCAAACTTTAGCGCTTCTTCTTTGCAAAGTTACTCCAGAAAGTTAAGCAGAGTGGATGGCGAGAGTGCCATTCTACATGAACATACTTTAAAAAAACTATTCTGTAATAGTTCTGTTTGTTTAAGGTCACTGACCTGAATATCTGCTCCAGTCTGAGGTCCTTTGCAGCCCCTTGCATGACTTCCATGTATTCGGTCTATCGTTCCATTATCTGTTTTATGTCCCTGCTGAAGAAAACATGTCCATTAGATAATGCACTGCTTGTGGCAAACTGCAGATGGGACTTTGTCTTGCTTTCTTTTTGCCACTTTGCCATCACAGGCAGATTAGAGGAGCTGATGTCAACACATGATTCCCCCAGATTTATCACAAGTCTTTCTGTGAGTTCTACTGAATTTTATTCAGGAGTAGCAGAGTAAAAAGGGCTTAGTAGAAATGTCTGCCTGATTTTTTTGAGGTTAAAGAATTTGTAAACATGGGGGAAAATGTTTTCCTTTTCATTCTGTTTTTGTCATGCTCTTTTTTTTTGTTGGTCTATTTAAAAAAGCATGCTACTGGTAGTTGTAGCTCATCAAAAAAGGGAAAAAATTCAAAGTACTGCTGGTGTTATCAGCCAACCATGAGCCTTGTGGAAGTATCCAAACAAATTCATGTCTAGAACTTCCCCGTAACATCGCCAATGCAGAATTCACCTAGTGTTTCTTTGAGACTTTCCTCTTTTGCTCCATTAATTTTTTTTTTCTAAACTATTCTTCTTACTCAGTGTGTCTGTGCTCTAGGTGGACATCTTTCCTGGCGTTTTGAACCTGCCTGGAGTGTGAGGCTGTCTACTGAAATGTAGATCTGTGGCGGTGTCATCATTGCTCTATGTCTTAGGTGTCCGCGCTTGCCCCGTAGCCTCACTACTCTATTCATGCAGCCATAACGACATGCATTATTCCTCACTGACTCATCTGGGCAGCCTTAAAGCTACCAAGGTTTGTTTCCCCCTCTCAACTTCTTTTAGCTAGAAAAAGGAAGCTCATTCGGTGTTTCCGGTGCTGTCTGCATATTATCTAGACAAAGAATCTGTTTTTTTCTTCTGCTTTTCTTCTAAATAGTCTGATTTGCAAAGGTTATTATTCAGACTTGTTTAGTGTACATTATTTCTAACCTGCAGCACATTGTTTCCAACTGTTCCCCTTTTTCACAGATCTGTTTACAGTTGCACTGCCGTGGCTGTTCAGTCTCCAACTAAAGCAAATGGTAGTCTTGGGAGAAATGACATCAGAGTTGCAGCCACATGCCCTTGTAGGAATGCCTAAATATTTACAAGCTCTCATAACACATGCTAGCCAACCACTCAGTCTTGGATATGTTCCGCCTGTTAGTTTTAAAACTGAGCCTTGTGGTCACTTCAATCTGGTGCGACTACGTCTATCCTGCTTCTCGTCTGAGCCGAACCCACGTCACGTCCTTCTTTGAAGCCCAACTCTTTAATTACAGTCATTAGCCATAGTGGATGTGCTGCTGGGGTTACAGAACCTTATTACCAAGACTTTGTCTTGTTCTCTCTCTCTTTTTTTTTGTGCCACACAGCAAATAGCCTGATGCCTTCTCTCTAGTGGCTCCTTTGAAAACAAGTTGCTGTTACATTGTTTACGGAATACATTCTGCCAATTGCATCCCCAAATCACGCACAAGTCTCACCAGGAGACATTTCCCCCCCCCATCTACCCTCATCCTCTTTCAAATGGATATGGACAAGTGTGCAGTGTGCAGCAGCTTAATAACAGACTGTAGCAAACCCAGGGATGTTAGACAGCATGTTCACTTTAGCTTGTTTACTTGTTGACTGGTGCCAATTGGTGTTCCAACCAGATCTCGATAGCCATTTATCCTGCACTCTGGACCTCCATTAAGGTCTTTTTGTTGTTGTTCTTGTTGAGATCAACAGTACACTTACACTAACGTGTCTGTGCTTCTCCCTTAGCCAGCTTTTTTTTTTTTATGTTTAACCAGGTTCTGCTCTACTTCATCTCAAGTCCCTGTCTTTGTCTGCTGTCAGGAATTCATCACACATTCCTCTGTGTCTGTTGTTTAATTAGTAATACAGAGTCGCTTGCCTCTTTTGGGTAATGGAAAAAAACTAAGTCACATTTTGTTCCCAATAGGTTTTTATGCGTCTCTCCACCTTCCGACTTGAAAACAAAACATTATCCCCCTTGAGCAGTGTGCTAAAACCACACATCTGTTCTCCACAGAAGATGTAAACAAAGCAAATCCTAATTACTGAAAACCGGTGGGATTATTAAATATAGTCTTATTCCGTGCATAAAGTGCATTTTCTTCCTCTGTAGGAAATCTGACTAGACTAGATTAAAGCAGTGCACTTTTGCTAAGACCTGGTCATGCACTGATCAGCACAACATTATGACAGGTGGAGTGAAGCGCAGCATCATGGTACCTGTTAGTGGGTGGGGTTTCGTTTGGCAGCAGCAGGTGAACATTTTGTAATTAAAATGAATGTGGTTAGAAGGAGGAATGGCTAACCCACAAGTATTCTATAGTCTGCAAGTCAAGTTAATTTGTGTCGCACATTTCAGCAATAAGGTTGTCCAAAGTGCTCACTTCATAAAAACATCATACAGCCGAGATTGATCTTTTCAAAAGTGTTTGAGGAATATGCAAATGAGTGAAGGCTGGCCCATGTTGTTCTGATCCAATTGATGGGCGACTGTTGGTCTGGTAGGTTCTGAGAGAAAATTGCAGCAACACAGCGCATTTCAGTTTGCTTATCATCTGCCCCACATGGTTTTGGTCTCTTTGAGTGGGATAATGACCCTGCCATGTGCCAGAAATGGTTCTGGAGTGGTTTGAGGTGTTGACTTGTTATCCAGAATTCCCTGAGATCAATCCGGCGAGCTTCTATTGGATATCCTAGACAAACATGTGACGCAATAGCGCCACCTCAAACTTTACAGCACTTTAAGGAGATCCTCCTTAAAGTGATGAGCAATCCATGCTTCAATGGGGCAGGGTGATTTAATTTTTTTCTCTAACCAAGATTTTTATACTGTGGTCAGTAAGCATTAGTCTGTTTAGGTTTTTAAGAACAATAAGATTTAATGTCTTTGTTTTATATGAAGTAATGTGGCAGTGTAGCAAAAATGTTTGTTAGCTGAGAAGCACATTGCTCCCCCATCTTCTGCTATATGAGTTTGTTATACTTGAATACACTTGATGACTACATTTAGCAGTTATTATATTTGCGCTTTGCTTTATGCATTAAGACTAAAATAAAAACTACAGAGCACCTTATTAATTTGCAATAATCAACATCCTACTGAATTAAAAATAATTATTTTCTTATTTTAAAATAAATTTTATCATTATATTTATTTTTGTGCTAAAATTTGTGTGAATTTTGTGAAACCAGTGTGTGTTTTTGAGTTTAAGTGCACAAACTTGTTTGAGTGCTGGTATTGAGAAGCCAATATTAATCACATGTTTGTGGGTTCAAAGGCCCACATGACACAATTCAGGAAAGAATTGGTCACACTGTCCTGTTCAGGATTTAGTAACTGTTGAAAGGCTAGGAAGGAGTGCCAGGTTTTAGATGCAGGACCCCTGTGAGAAACACAGCCCTACTTCAGTCTGGTGATGCTGTGAACACCAGAGTACTCGCTTAGCAGACTTTTTTTTTTGTGTGTGTGTGTTTTTGCATTATCAGCAGCAGCAGACTCAAATGCAGCTCCAAAATCATGCTTCTTCCATTTCTGTTGGTGGAATTAGGAGCTGAAGGTTGTGCTGTTGCCTGAGTGCTCAGGAAGAAGGAACTATTTGTGAGTAGTTAAAGCTCCTCCGTTACAGTTGAGTGAGACTGAGGCCTTCCTTCTGAATGAATCACCTCGGTTGGCCTGATCAATTCATGGTTTACTCCAAGTCGTCTAAGTGTGAGCTCATTCTGGCCTCTGGAAATAATTCGGACATTGACCGGGGCAGACTGCTTCCCCTGGCTACAGCCATGTGGACAAACACAGAATATATACATGGATAGAGATTCCAGACACAGCCTCGGAGCCTGGGGGAACAGGGCGGTCAAGACGTGGATCCATGAATTTCTCATAACACAATCTGTTGGCTGATCAATAATTCAATTCTATCTGTGAGCAAGCATGTCTGGATCCATTCTCACCTGCACCTACTCTGGCCTTCTCTTAACAAGGTGGGTGTTGTCTCCTTGAGCTCTGCTCGGCTTATGCCAGTGTGGGTTTTTCTGTCCTTGTGTGGACTGATTAGTTGACTTCAGCTAGTTCGCAGGCAGTTGTGGCCAAATCCATTGCTGTCGGTACACTTTCCCTGTGCCTGTGTGTGCACGCATGAGAGTTCTTGGTCACTCTGGATTTCGGTGTGTTCATTATTTCGACTGCATATGTCCCGCTTTTTTTTTTTTATGACTCCAACTTTGAAAGCCGTGGATGGACACATGTAGCTTTGAAGTAATTCTGATGTGTGTGTGACGAGCCTTATGGATGAACTGTCTCCCGCTGCAAGCGCTAAGACAAATCAAAGACAGGGAACTCATTAAAAGGTATAGAGCCTGTGGAGAGGTCACTGGCTAAGTTCTCTGATTTAGCCGGATCCAGCAGGGTATCAGGCTGCTGTGCTTGCTTCGTTGGGGCTGGGAGGGGTACCCTCATCAACATGCCTGTCATCCCTCTCCAACCCACACCTGGTGGGTGTTGCGGCCAACAATCTTTTTCACTGCATGCCTCTGTCTCTTCTGACGGGGTCAAGGACGACACACAGAGGTGCCATGCGGCCTCCCCTTCCATCTCTTCTAATTTTTGCTTCAGTCTTAATAGTTCTCTTACTTACAGTTCTGTTTTTATCCCTCTTTGAGTGTTTTATCTGAGGCCACTACGAGTTTCCGTTCTCCTGCTGCATATCAAGCTGCACCCGTCGCCTGATGAGGAGCTTTCTGGGTCGTTAGCAGCTTGTTCCAGGGCTCAGACTCCTATCAAAGCCAGTGACCATGAACCAGGGATGACTTTGAGCCAAGGGTAAACTGTGCATGTATGCTGGTGCATGTGTGTCACTGACTTGGTGAGATAGGATACATCTAAAGGCTCTCTGACTTTGGACAGTTTCTCTTTCCTTTCCTCTGAATGGTCTTTTTCTTTACTCTGGCAGTCACGTCCCCTGTGTGCCTCTCGGTTTAATGCCCTACCAGATAAAACAACGCCAGTAAACTTCCTTTTTGTTTCCCTCCCTCTTTCACTTACTGATAACCACACTATCTGAGAGAAGGTCCGGGCAACATTCTGTCTATTCACTCCCCCTGCTCCACCTCCCTATTCTCTCTCTCAGTATGGTGGGATGCATTGTATGTAATCAGTAGATGGGATGGGGGTATTTTTTTTTTCTTTTCTTTTCCTGGCTGCCGGAGAAGGTGGTGGGAGCAATTGCGGATTGAGCGGACTGGTGCGTATCTGCTGACTGTCACTTCCATTAAGTGCGCTGTCCCCGACTGCCTCCCTCATATGCCCAGAACCCCGTCTCGGAGTGCGCCTTTTGTTCGCTGTCCAGCCTCGCTAATTCACAAACCCTTCAACCTAAAACTTTCATACATAAGGATTTAAGTCACTTTCAAGATTTAATTTTGTTATTGCAAAATCTGTTGGAGGTGCCACAAAGCCATAAAACAGTTATTGCCTTTTTGGCTAGAAGAGCAGGACTCTTAAGAAATACTATTTGCTTGCTATCATCTTTTTTTTTTTCTGGATTATCTCGTGGTTCTAGCCAGTAGGGTCCAGTGGAACCTTAAAAAACAGATATTTCTTAACATCAGTAAATGCATCTCGCCTGTAACTTGTTAATAATGGATAGTCCCATATGGTGTGTGCGTACGGTCACCAGCTTGGCCAAAAGTTTCTATAAATGCTTCTTTTTCTTTCAAATCACTTATTTTTTTCTGTCAAATAGCATTAAAAAAATCATCAGGATTCAGCCCTAGTACTCTGTTGCCCCTAAATAAAATGTAATGGTTAGATGGGAGAATATGTCGGCAGGTCTAAATCTAATTGTGCATTCTACATATTTTGCCTAAGCCACTATCAACAGAAAGCAATAACAAGTCTTGACTTGTTCTGCCTGACCTGTACAACTAGCAAAGCCAGCACTGAATTTTACCTTAACACAACGTCTGTACAGCCAAACATAGTGGTACCATCATCATGCTGCTATGCTGAACTTGAATAAAGGACAGGGAAGGTGGTCAAAGTTGATAGGAATGTCGGGGGAGTGAAATACAGGACAATCATGAAAAAAAATTAGTTAGAGACCTCTGGTTTAGATCAAAACCTATTTTATGTTTTAGAATGACTCAGTTAAAGTTCAGACCTAAATCTAATATAGAATCTGTGGCAATACTTTAACAAGTCAATGTTCACAGATGCTCTCAATCTGACTGAATATTTTAAGAATGATGGGTAAAAAGGTAATTGTTTTAACACAAAAAATATGAGGTATGAATATTTTTGTAGCACACCCTTATATCTATATATCTATATCTATATTTCTATGTGTATATATATATATATATGTTTGTGAATGGTCAGCCTCACCCTAAAGTGAAGGAAGAGTGAATAGTCTACACTTGTCTACCTTTGTCAAACTCCTGGTCTAAGCCGGTTAATAAAATTGGATAGTTGTTGCACGTACCAAATTGAAGTGCCTATTTTTGGCATTGGATGAAATCCCCTGTCGTGTTTTTGTTTTCTGTTTACATGTCAGAGAATTCCCTGGACAACAGCTGGCTCCCTACACAGTGTCCGTGAAGAAATTTAGTTCATCACCGTGCAAAGCATCTTCTCTAAAGGGCAGTGCTGCTCTTCTGGTTGTCGATGTCTGTTAAGCAGAATAATCAGTGCCTTAATTAACAAAAGTCAGTTCAGAATATCAATTATAGCATTACTTTATCTGCAGTCTTGTCACACCAACAAGCAATTATGACTGCTTGCGAGTTTCCATTGTCTCTCGCTGGTGATAATTGGTCATTTTTTTTGCTCATAAATAACTTTTTTCTCCTCTTCATACACACGTTCCAGTCGTGCGGATGAAGAAACATTGGTGTTACTCTAGAAGCCCAAGGGATTTACCAGCGTTCTCTCCGTCTCATCCAGGTCCAGACACGCTCTCTTCCTCTGGTATTACAAAGATTGCCAAGATACTAGCTCAACGCAGAATTGATCCTCAGTAGAACAGATTCACCTCTACTCCCATACACATTCAAATCTATTTTCCCCCCGTTCTCTCTGTTTGACTTTCTGTCACGTCACAAAAACACTCTTCTGTCATGTTTTCTGAGCATACTAAGCCCAGGTTGCTCTTTGCCTCTGGCTGAGGTAATGACATGGTTGCGGGTCTCACTGTGGTGGTGTTGAAACAACAGATCTGCTTCACTGTTGCACCTCTGTCCGCTTGTGTGGCTTGATGAAGTGTGTGTTCTTATCGCAAAGCTTTCCATTGGTCCACAGTCAAGCTGTCATCACCTCCAGCCTTCCATAACAGATAAACATTGTTTTGGTTTCACCTCATGTTGTCTTTTTTTTTTTGTTTGTTTCATACCTTATTCCTGTTGTCTGATTGAAAACAAAGCGTCTGTTTTCATTTCTTTGTTTGGAAATAATTTGCCATGCTTGATTGACTCTGAGACATGACTGGGATATGGTTCTTCTCCAGTTTCTGTGGAATAGTTTGCATTTGCAGCCTGGGCTGTTTGGAGTCGGTACAGGGTGCAGTGGAACCAATTATAGCAATGGGTTTTGTGAGCAGTAAGCGTAGCATGGTTGTAGTGGTTGTGATGGGTTTTTAATGGGACTGGGCCAGAGTCACAGATGTAAGGGCTTGTTGTTTTTGGTGATTGCAATGGTCAGTGTGCGATAGGTGAGCCAGCACAGCGCCACACACCCCACTTGAAACTGTGACTGATTGTTGGGCTCAAACAGCTCTCAAAGCCAGATGGTTTCTCAGCGGTATTTTACTTGTTTGTTCCACTAATTTTTAATTGAAATGTGACTCAACTTGCCAAGAAATCTTGCAAAAACTAAAAATGGAACAAAAGTCCTGTGATGCTGGGGTCATGTGGTTGTTCCTACCATCTGTTCATAATCTTTACTTTTAGCCTGCGCTTGGTAGTTTTTGTTGAGCAGTGAAGGACCAGCATGAAGTTTTTCAGTTTTGGTGAGGTGTAACAAGATCATCTCGTAGAACTTCTTGCGGTGTTAAAACATCACAATGTGTCTGAATGAATGAAGGTGAATAAATTCAGCTGTCAGAGAGGTTCTATTTAAATAGTTTTTTATATACAGGTCAGTTTAATAATGGATTTGTTTTCTGAAGTTGAGTTCAGCTTTCTAAAAAAACTCTAATCTCAGTTAATTTGTCACATTTTATAATATATGCGCTGCTAAGATGGCTGATTGTTGAACCCTCAGGCAGCATAATTTGGCATAGTAACAGACATTGTTTGCCTGAGAAAATGTTAACAAACTTGCTGACGTATAAACATGTAATATAGCTTTCCTTATTCCTTGGATATGATCATATTTAATTTGTGCTAAAATAGTGTCCCATATCTAAAAAGCTGTTTGCTATCTAACTCTAATAATAACATTTCTACAAGCTTGCTGTGATATGGCATCTGCTGACTACAGGTGAAGAGAACTAGAACTGATAACTTCACAGAACCTTCCTTTAACAAACCTAACCTTTCTCTTTAAGTAGAGAAGGAGAATTAAATTGCCTAAATCTTTATTGCTTAAAGTCATAATCAATGTGCCAATTGTGTGCTTATTCAGAAAGGTAGTTTAACGCAAAAACTCATCCCATTTAAGGTATCCCTAGGATGTTATCTTGTGAATAATGAAAGTGTTGCTTCATCCCCGTCGTTGGAGCCGCAGCGTGATCCTGTATCTGCAAAGGCCTGCGTGGTTAATGATATGGCCAAGGCCATTAGCTAGATCTTTGTCTTTTCATCCTGCTGGCTCTTCCTGATAGCTGAAGTGTTTCTCTTATTAACCATACTATCATAAGCTCTTTTGTAAGGATGCACATTAATCTAAATGCAGACTACTACATTGAAATTCTTTCCACACATTGATCCACAAGAGGTTTGATCAGCTAAGAAATGAGCAAGAGTGTGCCAGTTCACCAGTTTTTGCTTAGCTCAGTGTGGACCATCAAAGAAGAGATTTGTATTCGTGCTGCCTTGCATTAGCCAGTCTGGACAGGGGGTTGTTATCAGAAGACCTGAATGAAACAGCTGCCTAGCACTGCTCACCGCCGTACACTTGAGGCTCTTTTATGCTTTTGAAAATGCCATGTTCTGCCTGTTGTGTCGGACACATTGCTTGCTAATGATTTCTGGCTCTTATCCAACCGTATCCCGCATTCTCACCCAGAACACGGTCTTAGCTTTTGCATCGGGGCCTAGGCTCTGACGGCTAGAAGACTTACCTGGGAAATGTCTTTCCGCAGCGGTGGAGACGTTTTGAGCATAAACTCTAACCCACCGTCTCCTCTCGGAGCGAACGGCCAGCACCCGACTCTGCCAACACTCTAATATTTTGCGACAGAAGGGTGTTAGCAAAGCCCTTTGGGGGAGCCACAGTGAATTTTTCACTTCACAAACAAGCCCACTTATATTGAGATGGTTTCGCCTGTTGTTTTTGGTCATGCCCTCTTATCGCCCTTGATTCTGGGGGCTGCTATTGAAACCAAGAGCACGTACAAAGTTGTCAGCACCATGCAACTACTACCTGCAATATCTGGCACATCACTTTTATCCGTGGTGCCACGTGTTGGCACTTTTTTCCCTCCCCTGTCCATGCTTGTCTGATCCAGGTCGTAATCGCCCTCCCCTCCCCAACCGTAGACTTGTCTGTTTGGTTGTAATGCAGCCTGAGCCTTTGGTTGAGAAGGGAATTAGCCTACATTTGTAGGCACAGCTCCTTTTTTTTATCCACAGATGGGACTAGCTGCACCAAATTAGTGATTTGGTTTTTTTTCCACTACTTTTTGCTTATGCACCTTATGAAACCATGAAAGAACCGTGGTTGATGTGACCCTACATAGGTTTGATTATGGCTGGATGCAGCCAGCAGCCGAAATGAAGATGGAACATAGAGGTTTGCGTTTTTTTTTTCTGCTCTGCATCTCTGTACTTGTTTGTGTGCATCACCTAAAAGCACCATCACTTTCCCCCACCCTTCCCAAAACGTATCCCCAGTGCAATCTCATCTCCAGCTTTGACTCCGCTAGGGGGGCTTCCATCAGCAATTTTGAGTTCAGCTCTCGTGCCTGTAGGCTGGTGTAATGATAGCTTTTGCAAAAAAAAAAAGCACAGGTGTTTGCTCACAAAGTATGAGGCTGACAAGTAGGAAAAGGAAAGAGAGGAGGTTGATGAAAGCGTCACGAGCCCTCCATTGTAGGCTGCAGTGCCGCTCAGTACACGACGCACTCCCCTAACAAAAAGCAACAACACGTGCATCTTGAAAGATTACTTGGCTGCTGTTAGCTCTACCTCATCACCTGCAGGATGGAAGGTCGGGAATCAAAAACGTCTGCTGGTTTTAGTGGGATAAGTAATTGGGGAGGGGAAAAAAGCCACTGCGCCAAGTTTCTGAAGTCAAATACTGCAACGTTGGAAACGGAGGCTGAGATCCTGTTGATTTTAGGCTCTCCTCCTCTAGTTACCTGGGTGATGTCTCATCAGGTTGCAGTGATTACTTTGTGGACGGGGTTAACAGCCCATCTAAAGGCTCCTTTTGTGAGAATGTGTGTGCAAGCATGCATAAAAAGGGAACAATTGTGTAACATAGTGAGTGTGCAGTGTACCACTGTCCAGACGCATCTGCTTGGCTTTAATTAGTTTTGGCTGGCACAAGCACCCACCAGTCTCTCTTGTGTTTAATAACAGCCAAGACAGTGGGCATTTATCAAGGTCTGAATCCAGCTGAGGGGTTGCGTGTTCATTTGGTAAAATCGCTTTAAACTAATCGAGCTCTCTTTATTTTCTCGAGTCCGTTGCAAAAGAGGTTCCTGTCTTCTCGCCTCCATGCGAGTTCATCTGTGCTGTTCGTGTTTTGGCCGTCTTTCAATCCTCTCTTCTCACTTTTTTCCCCCCTCTCATCAGTCATTTTTATTAATGCGTTATGCATCTGACCCAATTAAAAAAGGCTCTGGAGTTCTTCCCGCGTTCTCCTTGGCCTTGCTTACTCCTGTGATAGGAGTCATTATTTCTGCAGATACTGGTCACAGTGAGCGTGAAATGAAGGCCTTGTTTTGTTATTTCTCAGTCTAAATCAGTGGGCAGCACTCATTGGCTTCTGTCTACTGAAAACAGTGATTTTTAATCAGGGTTAGGGATGTTTGTTGATGAACCGATGTAAGCTGACACACAGTCTCCTCTCACCCTACCCGCCTCCTGCCTCTTCCTCCCCTCCCATCCCTTCACATCTGTGAATCTTACCTGACGGGACTCATTTGTCAGCCCTCCTCCCAGGTCTTCTCTTTCGTCTGCTTGCCTGAGCCACCTGATCCCTCCCTCCTGTTGTTCCGCCAGCGCCAACAGAGCCGAACAGGCTATTGCTTCTGAGAGTCGGAGGAGATGGAAACTAAACTGAGCAGAGATGAAGGGCACACAGGTGCAGCTCCTCTCGCTGCCTAAGGGAAATCTGTCAAAGTCTCTTCATTTCGTCCTTCTCTCTTAGTAGTTTTACCCACTAAGGGCCATGGCTTCTTTTCCCCTGAAATCTAGCTCTGGTCTTGGTTGGTACACTTTGAGGACAGGGTGGTCCCAAGAGCCACAGTCCCTGCAGGAAACATCCCGACAGGCTGCCTGAAGAAAGAGAAGGAGGACGCGGCAGGGGCTTGAGTGAGATTCTCACTGGAGAATAACCTGGAGTCAGAACACCACAGTATCACTTTGTCAACACACAAAAATAAAACCAAAATATGTAGCATCATCTGTTGTATTTAAAACAGGAAAACAACATTTATTTGCTGCTTCTAAAATAAAGCAACAAATAAAGCGCGGTATCTAGCTGACATTTTAACAATATTTCAAGTGAACCTGAAAATATCAATCTACTTTATTTCCACAAATTTCTTGGGAAAGTTCACAAATCAGTGTTTTAGAGAATTGATGCTAACTCTAGTAATGCTAATTTTAGCATCAGTAGCTGCTAACGACTGGCATTCTGAGTTTTCAGAAATGATTTGCATGTTGTCTGTCCCTCTATTGCAGTTTCTTTGTACTACAGAGCAACGACACTGCTGCCTAACCAAAGGTTTATATGTGATTTAGGATTTATCAGTACTTCTGCTAGGTGTTGGAGCCTTCTTATTTTGCTGGCAGTCCACCGCAGTAGGTGGGGGAAGGGCAGTTTTACACTTGTACATTCTCAGTAGTTTATAAGGACACATTAGCAAATGCATTATGAACATTTTTAGTTATTTGAAACTATTCACTATTTAAAACCCTAGCATGCCTCAGTTAACTGGCCCAAACTCATTCCCCAGATCTTGATATTGATCAGTCTGAAACTTTTTTCCTCTGGTACTCGTGCACAGCTTTTCAAATAGTTTGACCTGAGATGTTTGCATAAAAAGAGTAATGAAAATGTGAATATTTCATAATTGTCAACCGAGGTTGGAGCATCCACCACATGGATCCAGTGGCGTCTATTTCAGAGGAAATATGACCACATTTTTATAGTCGTATGCCACCAGTGTGCTGACCTTTTACTTTTTATGGAATGGCTTTAGATTTCACCAGAAATAGAACATCTAATTTTGCTCTCTCTGTTTTGTAAGCAAGAGAAAATTATGTCTTTTCCTTTCAACAGCTGACCAGCGGAGTTCAGCAATAGGTGAGCGAGGAAACAGGACTCCGTTACTAAATGCAAGTAAGAGTAAGTGTAAAAGTGGGGGAAAAAATACATATGTAATGATGTGATAAAAGTTTAAAAGGTCAACGTTTTAAGCTCCTAGTACACTTTAACAGCAATAACCACCTCATGCTCATATACCGGGTGCTGATATTGAGTAGCCTCAATCTTTCCCTCTGCATTGCATGAGTCACATTTCAAATGTTTTATTTTTTTCTTATTTTGTACAAAGAACAGTTCTGATAAAAATGGAATGATAAAAATGTCCGCCATCACTTTCATGTACTGGATACCTGAGGGCACCTAAAAATGTGAAGTTAGAAAGAATCTGAAGTAAGGCTCAGTTTGGTTTCAAATTCTTTTAGCCTGTTGAGATGAAGTTGTCTTGAGTTTCCCAGTTGTAATACTGTGCACATTTTTATTTTTTAAATAATGCTGTATTACCCCAAATTGTCTCACTCAGCTCACCAGCTAAGTTCCTCTTAGCTTGGAGTTGTCTAATTCTACTCAGCAGGGAAGAGGGTCCTTTGATTCCTTTTTTTTTTTTTTTTTGGGGGGGGTTGTGCAAACTTGACCAGATTAAATGGAGCCGGTCCAAGCCGGGTGGACGGGTGGCTCCCAGCCATCTTCTCATTTGTGTTTCTCATTGTCGGTCGCAACTCTCCTCCATTTTTGTTCTCTCCCCTTCCCTTTGTTTGCCTCGCGCTTCTGCTCAGGATCTGGCCAACGATTGATAAGACCCAATCCCTGACAATGCCTGGCACACGGCACGGGATCAGTGGCTGCGGCGCTCGAGCATTGTGCAACCCGCGTGTCTGTTCTGGCTTCAGGAGAGAGGTGGAATGCAGCTCACGTCATTGTTTATCTACCTTTCCACTTCCAGATGGCACTCAGCAGAAAGAATGTGCTTCTTGACAAGCGCCGTCTTTATCTCTCGCTTTCCTCCATCCACCCATCCCTTTCTCCATCTCTCCTGTGGTTCTCTCTGGTCTGCGGATCTGCTTTCAGGTCCAGAATGTGCAGCACGAGGCGAGGCAAAGGGAGCCAAGAAGGCAGATTGGAACGTGAGAGGGGAGCCCTTGAAAGTCAGGTGGCACTTTCTGATTGTTTGGAAAAAGTTGGTGGGGGGGAAAAAAATACAATCCATCTAATATTCCCCTATAAAATTGCAGCATTTGTTTAGTATCTTACAAATGTATTCACACCCCTTGACCTTTTTCACTTTTTGTCCCATCACAATCACAATTCTCTGTGTATTTATTTTTGATAAGTTTTATGTGGAAAGAGGGACAAAAAAAGATAAATATTAAAATTTTTATAAATAAAAATCTGAAAATTGTGGCATTATAACCTGTGAGATGTCAGCTTATATGTTTAGACTCTGATTTATTCTTATAAGTTGCAAATGCTGGCATTGAAATCATACAAATTATCAGAAACACCTCTACTTATACTTGTTTTCTTTTGTCTCAGGTCAGTAAATCATAAAAATTGTGCCTCAGATAACAATCAAGTCGCCCAGCCCTAGTTGTCTTGGTCGCCTGGATTGATGGACGGTCAATTCCAGCAGCCAGAGATAATCACAGCGTGTCAGCCGCCACCGATCCAAACTCTTATCTGTGTCTGCCCACTGCCAGCATGCCACAAATGACCACAGGAACGTGCATTTTCACGTCATTGTTACAAATCCCCTGGGGAAGGGAAGGGAACATCTTTGTGTCTGCTAAACTTTGTGGAAGTGCATCCTTCACATGGAGTTTACTATTACTACAGGACTATTTATGTCTAATTCTCCCTCCTACATTGGAAAATCATCCCCGCTCTTTTTGCATTGTAGGATATTCTCTTATCTGCATTATCTGGTGATTAGCTGTTTGCAGTGTCAATACCCTCAAATTGGATTGGAGCAATGTCCCGTGGCACCGTGTGAGGCTTTTTAGTCCCTCTGCATTTACCATCAGGAATGTTAACAAATCAGATTATCTCTCTTGAATGTTTGTCTCAACAATAGACTTTGACGAAAAGTCTTGCTTCTCGCTTCCACTCTGCAGCCCAAGGGGCTTTGGAGGGGCTGCTTTCCCCCCAAATGAGCTGCACTAATTGTGGCCTAATGGCGAGCTGTTATAGCCCAGAGTGGTAAAAAGCAGTCGGTCGTTGAGGCTCGCTGCTTTTCCTGTGCGGGCTGATTACGCTGTCCAGTTAATGCACCCTCCTCAGATACAAATGGAGGGTGGTTATTGCATGAGCAGAGACAGTCAGCCTGTCAAAATCACCCTCTCTGCCAGACAAGAGAGAGATAAAGAGAGAGGGAATATATTCTGGAGAGCCAATTTCACTGAGGGGACACAAGCAGGGTGGTGCAATTATGAAATACAGCTTTTTGTTCCTATAATAACCTTCTATCCACAGTCCATATATATATAAAACCAGTATAAATGGTCTGGTTACTGGTCCGGTGTCCAGCATAAATCTGAACCCGTGGAGTCCTACCGAAAGATCTCCACTGTGAAAGTTTGTGTCTTGCTGGCTCAGAAAATGTTGTTTCTGGATATCTGAAACAGTAAAACACGTCGTCTTCGAGTTGTTTTTGCTCCTGTTAGCCATTTCCAGTTTGTGTGGGAGTGCACGCCTGTGTGACTCCGCTCCAGTTCTTCAGAAGCAAATGGGGGAACTCTCATACGGGCTGTTTTCCTCTTTCTATAATTAATCACCAGAGAACCACATGATTGTTTCAGCTTAAGATGCATTTTCTTTAGAAATATGTCCCCCCCTCAGCATAACATTTGCTGCGAGTCACAGACGAATGCCCTGCGAAACATGGCCTCAGCACTGCTGCCAGTTGTGTACAAAAATGGTAAAATGGTAAATGGACTGAACTTATATAGCGCTTTTCCAGTCATTTTTGACCACTCAAAGCGCTTTACACTACAACACCCACAGTCACTGCTGTACTGCTTACTATGCATCCGTCTGGGTAAACACTCTGAGACACGTTGCCAGCCAGCTGTGTTATCAGCTCTGGAGCAAAAGTTTGAGGTGAAGTAAAAACACAAGGTCAGAAACTGATGAACTCTGTCTTTGCGCTCTTGATTTGGGAAACAGATTTTTGTTGGAAGAAAAACACCTCTAAACTTTGAAACGTCCTGGAGCTAAATGCAAACACAGGCTTCTGAAATACAACTTTTGGCAAAAATAATATATATATATATATATATATATATATATCCATCTTACTGGCTAAGTTTTTTCTGTCTTTTTTTTTTGTTTTGTTTTTTCACTATCAATGTTTAAAATATTTCATTAGGTTTGGTTTCTATCATAGAAAGTAATCGGTAATTATGAAATGATAGTTTGGTAAGAGTGTTGTTTTTTTTAATCAAGTTGATGCCATCTAGTTTTTGTTTACTAATTATAGGAGTTTTGATGTTAATAGGCTTGTGATTTTATTTAAGGGTATCGGATTTAAGGGAGCAGGGTAGAAATGCACTCTAGATGGGCTTTTTTGTAACTTGCATTAATTAAAAAATAAGAAAACTTACTGTTTTCACTACACAAATATGCACATTTTGTAAAATCAGACGATCATATTAAGTTTGTAGTTATTGGATAAACTAAAGGACAAAAAGGTTCAAATGTTATTTTGCAAAATGTTGTATTTATGGGGAATCACTTGACATCTATTTCATATGTGGGTATATATGACTAGACATCTAAACCACAATTTATTACATGATTTTTGGAAATGTTCTGTATCCAGCAGAAATCCAGTTATAAGCAATCAATCTAAATTTGTGTAAAGTACGGTGGAACTCTTCTTTGCCTCACTGCACATGCAAACTCTGCAAATCTTGCATCATTAAATCTGAATATAGCTAGCATCAAATTGCCCTGAATAATTTTGTTATAAATCAATGCTTTAATTGCCAACTCACATTTTATTGGCTATCTTTGCGGAAATAAGGCCTTTTCCGAGTCATTTCACAGAAACCTGTTGTATTAAGTACCGGGTCCCATTCTGTCCCATGATAACTTTTCTTTCTTTTCCTAGTTGGTTTTTTACACAAAGCAAATATGTTTCAATTACAAAGTTACAGAATTGTGTAACTGAAACATAGTAAGCTGTAGGCTGGCAATTTTATACCAAGAGTTGCAAAAGTGTTTACTCCCCAGAGTTTCCCACAGTGTATTATAAGCCTGGCGGGCCACCAGGCTTTACTTGTGCCCCCACCAGGCTTAGCATTGCTTATTTAAGTATTTAAATGTTTGCATTTTGTAAGACTTTCTATTTGGTGTTCAGATATTAATATTCCAATCGTCCAATAACACATAATCATCAAGTTATGTTTTCAAATTTCTGGTCAACTTTAAAAAAAAAATTAACTCAAAAACATGACGGGCCGCTGGATGAATGACAGCCACCAGGCTTGGCAAGTTTTCTGGGGGAAACCTTTCTCCCATTGAGCATTTTCAAATTGTCATGTTCCAAACACAAACTTCAGCGTGCTTTTTACTGGGGGTTTGCGTTTTGGACAAACACAATGTGGAGCTCAACTCTGAAGGAGAAAAAGGAGGGTACATAGATTTAGAACTATTTTTTTAAGTATATATATATAGTCAGCCACCTCTACTCTGATGCCCTTAAAAATGTCTGTAATCTAATTAGTGAAGAGGGAATCTGTAAATTGATCTTGGGATAAATACTTTTGCAATGCTCTAACAGAGTGACCCAATTACTTACTTCCATCAGATGTGTTCCCATATTTATCATCTGGAGCAAGTGCATCTCCAGGGTAAAACGGCTCTTAATCTAAGTTTGCATGAAGGAAGTCATTGAACACACTGTGGCATCCAACAGTTGGCGAAGGGAAGCCCTCATCCCTTTGGTACCGGCTCACAGCTATGCCTGAGTCCACTTTCCTATTACCGTGATTGCCTGCAAAAAATAAAATAAAATAAAAAAAAAAGTGGCGGGACGCTGAGCGCATTCACTCTGCCAGACAGCTTCATAAAACGGCTACTGATGATTCCCAGTGGGGCCCTCATCAGCGGCAGAGCGCAGTGAAGCGCCCGAGGACTCTGCTCTCGGAAGTCACTACAGTGCTCCTGCCTACGGAGGTGCGATAGTGAGAGGGGAGGGTTGGAAAACAAGATGGCTGCTAAGCAATTGCATCTCTTCAATGGCTCGTAGGGAGGTCATCCAGGAAGTAATGAGGTGAAGCGCCGCAGTCGAGCAGGAACTGTCAATCACCTCGGAGATCGTTGGGTTATAATGAGCGCCTGTTGTGAGTAAGCACCTACATAACTTGGCAGCTCAGTTGAATGTAGACCACCTTTTAGCCTCTTTCAGCATCTGCCTCTCTTGCTCTAATCCCTTTCATCCTTCATCCTCACCACCCTCCCCCCCCCCGTCTCTCCTGCTCATTGAGAACTAGACAAGTAAAGCTAGCCGTGGACCATTTCCCAAGCATAATCCAACATCTGTCTTCCTCATGTCTCCTACTTTGGCATGAAAACATTCCCTCCCTCCCTGCATCTCATCTCCCTCCTCGCTCCCTCCCCTCTTGCTGGTAGCCGTCACAGCCTCTGAACGATTTCCTCTCACAGGGAGCTTTCTCAGAGTCATTGTGGCAGTGTCAAACCAGCCTCCTATTTAAGCTCATTAAATCTTTCCAAGAGAATGGGAAATCAATGGTCCGTACCGGTGCGCAAGAACTTTTCTCTTAATTTAATTTCTCCTCCCCCACATATCTGTTTGCATATCTTCTCTCGTTCTCCCGTCATTTATGTCTGCTCTCCCCATCTTGTCATTCTCTAAGTGGTGGAGTGGAGAAGGCCAAAAATGGTTGCCTTCAGAAGCTATTTCAGAGCCCTGTTTGTGACGGGCACCATGGAGAGAAGCTGTCCAGACCGTTCACTGTTGTTTAGCGCCCACCAGTCACAGCAGAATTCACTTGAAAGTTTTCGGCATGCGGACCAGAGCCTTGGAGTTTGGGCTTTTGTTTCAGCCCGTGGTGTCAGGAAGCAGCTTCAGAGCAGCACAGAATGTGCGGGTACAAACATGTGCAGCATGTAGCATGCTGATGTTTTACACTTGAATATATTCCCTCCTGCTTCCTTGATTCCTTCCTTCCTTCTTTCCTTCCCATTTTGCGTTTTCACCCCGTCTCTGTTGCTCCTACTTTTTCTAACAGCTTTTTTATTTGATTTGTATTTTAAGACCACTTTTCTGCCCATTCTTTTCGTCACGATAACAATTTTTGCTGGACGATAAATTGTCCTAGAGCTTATTGCGATAAACAATAGCATTGTTTTTGAGACCATTTTCAAGTAATAGTAATAATGGCAAGAACACATTCTCAGAGATCAATAAACTTTAAATTTTAACAAACATTTAAACACTGGAACTGGAAGACAAATAAAAATGTAGTTTCTTTTTATTTATCATGCGATTGATTGGTGCATCTCTTCCTAAGTTGCACAAAACGACAATTGTAAACAAAACATAAATAATAATAATTTTGTTTACAGAGTTCATTTGAAATATCCAAAATGAATAAAAAACAACAAATAAAATTAATTATGAAGTGTCTGTAAACAAAATTATCTTTCAAAAAAGGGATTGTTGAGACCAGAGCACCAGAGTGACAACTTTTATCATGCAGTTTTTGGTAAAAAGAGAAAAACAATCAGTCAAGCAAATGGAAATTGTTGCGTTTGTTTTAATCTATCATGTAATTAATTGATTTATTGTTTCTTGTGACAGGCCTACATTCACACATCCAACTATTTGTTTATCCATGGATCCTACCATCAATTTCAGTCGTAAATCAATTCTTGTCTGTCTGTCCGTTCGTCTTTTAAATTGTTTGTCCATCCATCCATTCATCCATCTAATGGTCTGGGTTTAAAGCACTTGATCACCATCTATCCATCCTTTCTGGTTTTTTTCCTCAATACCCTTATTTAAACTCTGGCCTTTGTAGAGAAGGACACCTTGGTGTCATAGTAAACTTCTGTATATAAACTATAGGATTTTGACATAAGAACGGTATATAAAGCCAGTATACATGTGTTTGTGTGTGTTTGCCTGTGAGTACATGTCTGGCAGGGCTTTGTGCTGTTTGAAACCATGCCTTGGGACGAGGCCCACACCTTCTCTGGAGCTCCTGTAATTGCTCTTTTGGGGCCCTGACTCTGGCTCTGAGCCTGTCGCCATCACTCCTCCTGTCATCTTTTTTTTCCTGCCCTCCCTTTCTGTCTTCTTTCCCTGCATGGCTCATTATGGCTGATCCCCACCTGCCCAGTTGGGGAATTCTCCTTTATGCACATACACACTCGCGTTCAGTCATACATACAGTCAGAACCACTCAGCGGTTTTCAGAGCTGCCTGTCGCTCGGATGGTTTGTGTACTATCTGCTACAAAACAGCTTTGCTAATAGTGTTTGGCCGAGAAATGGAAACAATAGGGCCATAAAAAAGTTCCCACCTCCTGCTGGTGCAAACAGAGAGTTTTTCATTTCGTTTGTGGCTGTTAGGGCACGATTTTTCATCAAACTCCAGCCCTTCAACTGCAGCTTTTGCCTTTGTAGGCATTAGCCTCAGCCACAGGCCCTTAACCACAGGCTTCTTTTCTATTTTGAATCCAGCCTTCCTTCTGCCATGTCACCCGGCAGCCCTTTCCATGCCTATTCCCAGGGTAGTGGGCTTCGTTTGAGCGATAATGGATGTGGCCAGTTGCAGCTGCTCAGCAAGCAGGCACTATCACAGGACTTATCTAAGGACCTGAGAGTGGCCTGTGATGAATGGCTCGGAGCTGTGTGTCTTCTCCGATCAATAAGCCACTAGCACCCAGATGAGCTAGATCCCTCTTCGTTGGCGCTCCCTCCACTCCCCCACCTCATCTACTCATACATCCCCCCTCATAATCTCCCACCATGTTTGTGAACTTTTCCCTCCAATTCTTGTTCTGACTTGGGCCATTGATCTTTTATCCTTGGCTTGTTTTAAATAAAGGCCTGGTATCTCCTTCTCCCGAGCATAAAAACGTTCTGACAGTAGTTATTACTATTCTGGTAGCCCACCTTATAAACATTTTTCCTTAGCTAGGTCAAAGCCCTGTAATCAGAAGGAACACTGGTATGAAGCACCCCACTCCTCTACGGCAGCTCTGAGGTTTCCACAGTAAATGTGACGCAGGCACAAGTCCCATGTGGATTTCTGCTTTTGTAAGGGAGAAAAACATTTGTATATGACTAACTGTTGCCGAGCCTTGCATGTCCCATACAGCCACAAACTGCTCCACCTACTCTGAAATGACACAAGATGTTTTGGCTTTTTATAAGTGTCGTGCAAACATGTGTATGAGGTCTCCTCAGACCACTACCCTGAGTAAACTGATTCCTGCTGCAGAAGGCCAAAGTATACAATGCTGGTAAATGAGTGCATGCACTTATTATTATTGATTTAAATGGGATATTAATGTGCTTTTAATGATGCATTTTACCTGTTTTGGTGATGGAGAAATCTTATGACTTGGACCATATTATGTGTGTTCTCTGTTCCAACACAGGTTTGAAATCTCACAAAAAGGGGCAATAATATGTGAAATAAATGTTTTTGAACTTTAAATCGGGCTGTGTTATTACCTCCTTAAAAACATAGCTGGAGTCTTGCCTTGATTCTTTAATACATATTTGATAAATCCTTTAATCTCCCGTGGCAACCATTCAGATGTGCAAAACGCTTGGTGGAACAGAACGCTGCCTTTCGAGGACGAAGCTCCTCCTTGGTGCTGCAGCTTCCACCTCACAGAGCAGCATTCCCCCCGCTGCTCCCTCGCTCAGCTCCTTCAGACTAACCAGAAGCAATTAGCACACAGCTGGTGGAACTGTGCATCAGCAGAGATCAATATATGAGCTACATCTCAGTGCAATGCTGGTAAAAACGTTGTTAAAGGGTTAATGAAGGAGCCGTGTTGTGATGACGTCCTGAAAACGGAGTGTCGGAAAAAGCAGGAGTTTCTTAAAAGGACAGGGCCCAATTTCAAGGCGTAAAATTATTAAAAGTCCTATTTGGTAATGCAGAATATTTTATAACTTAAATGGCACTATGTGTCTGGAAAATACATAATACTGCCCTTTAATAAATATATACACACAGATTACATTTCCGATAAGTATCCCATAGTAAACATAAGAGATTGCTTGTGGATTTCTATAGCCATAAGCAAGCTACTGATATAAATCTGGCTGCATATATGACTACTCTTTTAATCATAATTGGTGGAGCACATTTATATTTGGTTCATGTCCTGGGACTAAGCTTTTAAGCAAAGTCCATAAATTGTCAACACAGTTGAGGCTGGAGCCATTCCAGGAGTTTAATGTTAGTCTGCTTTATCTAATCCAAAATCAGTTTTAATGTGTGTTTGGGATTGTTGTCCTGATGGTACATATCTGAGCTCTATAATAATCTTCAAGATGCATCTGTCTGGTCGATCCACAGGAAAGTGACATTTAAATCATCATAGACTTGAGAGGTTGCTGACCAGTACTCTAAAACTTACTCTAAAAGGCCAGACAAGAGAAAATAGTGACCAATTTGACCATAATAAGAGTCTTTGAAGATCAGAGTGAAGCTGTAAAACATGAGCTCATTGTAGCAACTCTCAAACATGGTGGTGGTGGTAGCATCATACTGTGCTGCTGTTTACCTCCAGGGGTAGTAGTGAATTGCAATAGTGAAGTGGAGGAGTTGAAGGCATCTAAAATCAACAAACGGATTGATCCAAGTTGGCGTTTGTACAAGACGATGATCCCGAGGCCTGCTCCATGTTGGCCTCAACTGTAACTGTTCTGAAAATGCATGACCTACGATTAAAAGCTAAATCTCTGGCAGGAATCCAACTGGTTTGATTGAGCTCTACTCTTTCGAAGAAAAACTAAAAAACGAGAATTTTGCCAAAACCCAACTAAATATCAGTGAGGTGCATTTTATTTTAGTTTTTTATAATCAAGGAAAAAATAATTTAAAGTCCTCTAAGGTTTAAACTAATCACCTTCATGCTGATGTGTGAAAGTGAACTTGTGATTGACAGCGTGGGGCTGGCTTTTGATCTGCATTTTCTTCAGTTTCTGAGGACTTGCCGATCAAAAGAGCAGAACAGAAAGTCTTTTTCCTTCCATCCCTTAGAGATTCGTAGTAGTGCTTCCTCCTCTCTTCCCTCTCATCTCTGTCTCCTCCCGTCCTGCTTCTCTCCTCTCCCCCTGTAGCTCTAATCTTCCCTCTGATCTGCTGTTGTCTCTGTCACAAAGAGCAGAATCTCAGCCTGATAATTGCATGTCTGCCGGCCACCACACCTGTTGCTGTCACTGCAGCTGTGTTTTAGGGTGGGGGTGTGGCGCTGCCCTCTGGCCTCTGCAGCTCCAACTCTCACCTCCACCACCTTTGCCGCAGGTAAACCCTCAGGGACGTGGAGAGTGTGATTTTTGGAGGCAGTGGGTACCTGCGGAGTTGAGTCTGTTTCCACACTGGATTGTGTTCATCTGTAACCTTCAGTCCTACCTTAAGCATAAGGTGTAGACGCATCTTCTCAAACCGTCGCCAGTAATGACAGCCTCCCCTCTCACCTTCCAATCCTCCCGTCTTTCTTCCCCCTCCAGAGCCCGAGCCCTTAATGAAGCCGGGGGTCAGCGGCAGCGTGTGGCTAATTGGCCAAGTTCGCCCGGGGCTGGGGCTACCTGTGATTGAAGTGTTCAGTGAGCACAAACTGTGCAGCCGCCACTGCACCCTACTCTGTTCCACTCCAGCAGCCAAGACGCACCCTGCACCCCTGTCGGCCTCTCTCTAGTGAGTAGCAACTCAAGGTCATTTTATTTTCACTTATCCTCTCATTTACTTGCACCACTTTGCTATGTTCTTTTACTTTTTTTTTTTCTGTACAAAGAAAAATTCATCGGGGTCTAGCTATTTTCTGGACCACCAGCTCTGCCCGTCACACTTTTCTTTTTTTTTTTGTTAATAAAAACTTGACACAATTTCTGTACTCTTTCCTGAGCTGTATTTTTGCTGCTAGACTCTGTAGACTCGGTCCCTGCATTTCCTCACTTTCTCTGGCTCACACCCTTTGTCCTCACTAAACACAGTTGGATTTAAGTAATTTTTTATGGTCTCCCATTGGGCTGCAGCCAAGGTGGGAGGGGGAAGAAATAAAAAAGCATTTCAGCTCCTGTTTTTGTCCTGATGGGTGAGTCAGTTTCAGGCCAGGCCTCAGTGTATCAAACTGCTTTGAGTAAACAGCAGGGTGTGGAGCTAATGGTGTGGAGGTGGCATAATTACTGGGTTCCTATGCTGTCTGAAAAGGTATTGAATTTGAAATGGTGTTTTTTCAGGTCTGAATAAGGACAGAGAAAGAAAACTGTATTAAAAAAATAGCACTTTCAGTACTTCATTTTATATCCCACCGTTTCAGGGGAAAAAGTTCCCCAGCTTTAGAAATTAAATTATAATTCTACATCAATACAACTTGAAAATGGTGACTATTAAACTAATACGTTTTAGTTACCTTTATCCCTTTTCATGCAATTCTCAAGCTAAGGCGCATACATTCCTTCGTTTCTTTGAAAAATGAGTTTAACAGACAGAACTGTTGGAGATTTCAAAAAAATAATGTACAGAAGTATGGTATTTTCACTTGAAATGTGCATAGGAACCCAGTAATCAGTTGAGCCTCCTCTTTTCACTTGTTAACCATTTTGCTCCCTGTTGTTTATCCGTATTAAAAGTTCTGGAGGAAAGAAACTGAACAGCGTCGAGGAGAGGAAGTAGTTCTGTAACCCAGCAGATAGCAGCTCAGCTCACCTGGGAGATATGCTGGCAGTAGCTACCTCCAAAATACCAGCAGGTGTTTCTATTTGTTTGTTTGTTTTGTTATGGATGTGGAGCATTGCTGGACAATAAATGGTCAGCGCTCCGTTTCAGGAAACTATGCCCCAATTACAAGCCAAGCCTTGTCCTACAAGTTGAGGCAAGTTCTCAAAGTATTAACTCGGTCCGTTCTGGTGAAACTTTATGTGGGCTCTATTAAGATCTGTTTGTTTATTAAGGGATATGAGTAATTAAATCTGCTCCGATGCTCATTAGCTGAAGATCCCCAGTAATTAACTGCTGCTGTAACGGTTTTTATGGAGAAGCTGTTAAAACTTTTTCTTTACGCGTTTAATTGAAGAGGAGAAATGCTGCTCCGCTCATCCAGTCAAAGAGATGAATTAAGGTGAAGAACGTCGCAACATAATTGTGACTGATGTATCAAGGCTTGTCTGATATTTCTCACTCTGTCACTAACAGTTTCTGTGGTGTTTAAGTCCCAAAGCTGTCAGAAAGCTTGAGGAGTTGCTGATTTCTCTGGATGCCTCTTACTCATCTGTGTAGTGCTTATCTTGACAGATGACTCCTTCCCCCCCCCCCCCCCCCCCCCCCCCCCCCCCCGCATCTTCCTCATTATCAGCTGTTTGCTTTGGTCATTACTGTTCTCCACTTTCCATCACATTTCCTGCAGTCCTCGGTGCCCACCAGCCAGCCCTCTGTTGTTACAGATAAATAAAATGTTGGATAATTTGAAATCTTGGCTACCCCAGGTGCCAGAGCGCAGGCATCTCTCCATCCCCGTTCTATTAAGTGAGCGCAGCCAGAGTGAAATATTTAAACTACACGTGTGACCCAAAAATGCATCCCATTAAACATTCACACTCCTTATTTATGGAGTTTTCTCTGTTTATCCCTTTTGTTGTTTACACTCTTCATCTCATGTCCCAGAAGATGGTATAAATGTCATGGTAATGACATGCTTTTTGCTATCCATGAGGATTAAGAAGTGTCAATCATTTTTCCCAGGAGGCTTTGCAACGGCGCTACCCCAGAGCAAAGTGCTACATTGGGGATGAATGAATTAGCATGCACTATATCAAACAAATGTTTTTTAACCCTGGGGACAGGGTGGGGCCTGTAGCTTTCTATTCTCTTGTGCAACAGAATGTTGTAAATTTTAGATTGATTTTTATTTTTTTTTTATTTAAAAAATCACATTTTCCCCGTTATTCTGTATAGCAAATGGTAATCAAAGCTGTTCATGTTGTCTTGTGAAACTTCACATCAAGCTGCACAGATCAAAAATTTTTTGTCAAATTTTCCGATTGCTGGATCTTTTTGTTTCTTTGACTTGGCATGATGCTGAGTTTAACTGCTTTTGCTTTCTCTTTAGCCATGGTAACTTTAGTAATAGAAAAAAAATCTATTTATTTTAAGAGCAGTGTGTGTTTGAGAGTCCAACCCGTGTAAAATAGGAATTTACTGTATTAATGATTTTTGATTTGACCTTTGAAACTTCTGTTTCAAGTTAGTGTTGCACATAGAGCTAAAACGACACTCCGTCTGATCCTCAAAGGAAGAGCCTTACCTTAACACTGAGATTTATCAAAGGCTGCCAGGTTGACGGACAGGTTTATAGTTTGAAGAGATGGAACAAAGCGCCTTTTCTGTTCTCCGTTCACCTTTTCTGTTATCTGCTTAACAAACTTCAGACGTGTCTGTATGTCCTACAAAATGGTTTGCTTTTAAATATCTCTTGGCGTCTCTTTGGCCACTTTTTTTTGTTTCTATTTTGTCATTTATCTTAAAAACACTGAGCTTTGAGCCTTCAGTCAGTAACATCAGCCACACTGATAAGATTTGTAATTTTCTTGTTAGTGGTCAAAGCAGGCTAAACTGAAAATATTCCCATAACCAGCAGGTTTCTCATTGCATCACTTTTTAAGAAACCTCCTGCATTTCTTCAGTTTTAAGGAAAATCCCAAACTCTGACTCTTTGTAAGTGATGATGGATGATGATGATGGTAACAAGATAAGATTAAATAAATTTGTCATGCTAAAAAACTTATTGTTTTTCTTGCAAGGCTACCCGTCATGTCTTTTGACTTTTATTCTTAGTTTTGCTTTTCCTCCCATGAGCTACATGACCTCAGACCTGTTTATTTTTTTTGTCTCAATGATAATTACATAAACTAACTCCAGGCTTTATAGATGCATCATCACCCTGCAGGTTTTGACTGTTGAAGCTTATATAGACGCCTAATAAATGTCGGGAAATGGTTAAAAATGCTCATATGTCCTCCAGACACATGTGCTGGTGGATAAACTTGGCTGCCTCAGGCCCCCACAGAAATGGCACCTCCTTCACCCACCGCAGTTCGGTCTTGCTCATCACACTTTGGAAATGTCACGTCCTTGCGGACCTAAAATAATAGAAAGCACCTTGTTCCTGACTCATCACTGCCCCTCCGCCCGCGGGCCCACCTCCCCCACCTCCAACACGGTGCTGCAACGTTCCAGTTTTCCATCGCCCCCTGCAAATATCCAAGCTGTCGAGTCGGACCGGGCTGATCGTTTTCGTGCCAGGGCACAGTTGGAACGGATCTGGCCTCCAGGCCACATATACTGCTCCTCTCCAGGCCGTGCAAACAAGGCCTGCCCTGCGCAGCTGTCATTTACATGCTAAGAGCTTTGGATTTCTACAGTGCGTTCCTTTTTTGTAATTATGTTTCCATTTTTTTTTTTTTTGTGATGGGTAATCTCTTTGGAACGTGTTAGCTCTGCATGCTTTACAGCTTTCTGAGCGCGAGTTTCCGTTTTCAGCTCATTCTGTGAATCACTGAATTTGCACTGAATCATAGAGATCAACAAGGTGTGCAATTGCATATTTCTGAATAGATTGTGCAGATGCTTTTTTTTCTTCTTTTTGTTTACTCTGCCTATTTTGCAGCTTCTACACACACGTGTTTGTCCTTTTTGAATCAGCAGGTGTAATAACGGTCGTCTTTCAGTGGATCGTACGAGCCATAAAATACCCCAAGATAATCACCACATCTGCAGCTTTTGTTAGGCTGGGAACTGTGGCCTTCAGGAATTACAGGAACATAACATGAGCAACGAGAGGAGGGTGAAGGGATGGCTCGTTGAAAGACGGATCCCAGACGAGCCTCTCAAACAGTTTCATGTCAAATCCACAGACATACAAATCTCCACAATGATCTGCCAAGTTTCCGGAGAAATCACTGGAGCAGGAATAGCCGAATTTCACACCCCCGCCCCGATCCCTCTCCTTGCCTCCCTCCTGTCAGCCATCACTGGACGGCGCTTGGCAGTCGGGGGTGATGGGGAACATCTGTGCAAATCAGTGTGGTTGAATACACTTAACCGATAAGAAGCTGGTGTTTATTTCAATATTTTTGGAGACTTCTTCAAAATTGAAGCAGTTTTGTCATTTAATTTCTGCGCATATCAAGTTGTGGAATGATTGAAATTTTAACTGCTAGTGGAGGAGTAGATAACACACTTCCTATGTAGCTAAATTACTTCCTGTGGCTGACAAAAACAAAGTCACTGTTTTTTGCATATATGTGCACCATCAGTTCTCTGTTCGCCTAGTTACTAGCTTATCATCAGGAAGAAAAAAAAAAACAGTGAGAGTGATTCAGCAGGTCTCTGGACGCTCCTCTGCAGCTGCCAGAGATGTGAGCGCTCGGAGTAACTGAAGTCTCTTTTATTTGGTTGCTCCGTGGAATATAAATAATGAAATGAAGCTCGTAATTGGTGGTTCTCAGTAATTAGGACCAAGCTGTCAGCTAGTGAAGTTGCCTCAGTCTGATGGCGCAGCAGCCAGGGCAGTAATTACTATTATCTATGGGGGTTTGTTGACACAACAATAATCCCGTTCTCAACCAGGATAGTGGGGCTTATGTTTACTGTCGCAAGTGTTAAAAGTTTTTCGCAGAAAACTGTGATAAAGACGCATCTTTTTTATATATATATACATTTGCTCTAAGAATCTGTAAAGTGGGCAACATCAACTCTCTGCTGTAAATGGAGCAAGAGGCTGCTGTCCTTGAATTTTCCACTCAATAACTGAGAAGAAGCTTGTCCATATTTTCATTAGTAAAACATTTTTTATTTATTTTTCTCTTTTGCCAGCGTGACTTCCAACCATAAACAGCATTATCAACCATTTCAGCAGGTTCTTAATGCCCCTGTAATCCTGTCATTTCACTCTTGGATACTGCAGGGGTTATCCTCGGTTTGGGGCATATCTGCCCACCTGTCTCTGCTCCTCAGTGTGAGAGATTGGATTCCCCCAACTTCTCATCTGCCTCCATCTCTATACATCTACACACACACCCCTGCACGCACACCCCCACACACATCCCATCACCCCTAGGATTTTGCTCGTCTCGTCCGCCTCATAGTGTAAATAGCCTGATCTGACCTTAGGATATATGTGTGTATATATAAATATAAATAAAAATTTACATGTATGGGATGATGGTGCTACAGTCCTTGTGTGTAGTTCAGGATTATTTGTTGTTGATGGTATAAGTTCTTCTCTAAATTGAGATTTTGTTGTATTTTTATTGGACAGATTTTAGTTGATGCAAGCTGCAGTTTTCCTGCTTTCTGCTTTTCTCATAAATTAGACATGTAAATGACCTAATATGACAATGAATATTCAAAAAGTTCAAAGTTGTTGAGCTTTTTCCGTATCCCAAAAAATCCACAAATGAAGTAAAATCCTCCATGTTCTAGGGCATTGGCATTTATAAATAAAGCCAGATTTTTCCCCAACAAGACATTTAAAATCAATATCATTGTTGATGGCTACATCAGATTGTTAAATCATTACTTTATGGTAACTACACAGGCATCTTGGGTAGCCTTTTATTGTTGCACAATTCCATTTTTAAAAGACTAGAGTTTCTCAATATACTGAACTTCAATCATAATCTCAGTAATGGTGTCTGCAAAACTATTATTGTAGAAAGAATGCTTGGATGCAGTTATTGATGGGGTGTTATATATCGACCGACAAGCATTCAAACTCTGCATACCAATAATATATTTGAAAAGTCGCAGGGATACTTGCTGCCCTTTATGCCCTCGTCAGATGCATATCTTACTGGATGAGAAGCTTGCAGAAAATATGAGGACATTGCAACGATGAAAAATAAAGAGAGGACTCAGGATAATGTAGATCAGTTGTAATTATCACAAAATCAGCAATACTATTGCTGCTACAGACCAGGGGAGATGCCACTTCATGTATAGACTTGGATATGATTTCACCGATATGTCAAATAAAGACAAAATGATAGTTGACCTTTTTAAAAATGCGATATATCTGTTTGCTATATCTATTTTTGCACTATTGGCACATTTAACATAAATAAAACTGCCTTTTCTTTATATATTTTCTATGGAGTTGGTGGTCCTTTACTTTTATTGAGATTTCCTTCTGGAAATCTCAATCTTTCCAGCGTGCTGGAAATGTTTTTCCTATGCTTCCTAGCAGGTGGAGTCAGACTGTCAAAATGTACAAAAACAGAGCAACTCTGCTGTAAGACGTTCGGCTTCCTGTTATCTGCTGATGCCTCATTCCTTGTTGTAACAGCTTGACTGAACATCAGAGAACTGTTTTCTTTCTTGAAGCTGCTAAAAGCTCTTTCTGTTTCTCTAGTTTCAGCTTTCAACAAACCTTTGATAATAAAAATAATAGTTGTTTGCACACAGTAACAACTTCATCACTGAAGAGTGACAATATTGGTGCAGCCTGTTTGTGCTTATGCTTCCTGCATTTGCAGATTAGAACATTTTTGCTGGACTTCAAGGGGTTTTAGCAGTCAATATTTATTTGTATAGGATGGCAAGGCAATGTTACAACATCTAGGTACCGTATTTTTCGGACTATAAGCTGCTACTTTTTTCCTACGCTTTGAACCATGCAGCTTATGGCCCGGTGCGGCTTTTCTGTGGATTTTTCCTCAACCACCAGGGGGCTCTTCAGCAGAAAGTGAATCATTGGAAGTCAAAATTTGAAATCAAAGAAGAAAGTGCTGATTTTTATTTAGAACAAGCACATGCTAGCAGCAGGCATGGCGGAGAAATGTTTTCAAACCTATCGATCTGGCAGTACAGGAGGGAAATGGAGCCGCTGCATGTATGCTCGGCGTGAACGAATCTGTGGTTCGGCGTTGGAGATGGAGGGCTTAATAAATCCAGCAGATTTATTAAGAACGCAGCCCTCTGCTTCGTCCTTGTGGAAAACCGAGAGCGGTGGAGATACCAGCGGCTTATATATGTACGTTTCCATTTAAAAAAAAAAAAAAAAACCTTTGAAGGTGCGGCTTATAGTAAGGTGCGCTCTATAGTCCGGAAAATACGGTAGTCGTTTTAAACATTTATTTTCTGCTACTTTTAAAAGATTTAATTTGGAGTTTCCATCTAAACTAACTTTAGTATTCTATATTACTTTACTAAATGTAAACCTCCCTTCCTGTGTATATTGGCTAAAGAAAGTAGATCTTTACTTTAATTCTGGTTCCCAAAAAGCTGCCAACAAATTCCAAATCCAGCATATGTCCAAGCCGGAGGCTGAAAGCTCAAAAGGACTTTGCTATTCGGTTGTACTCGGTCAAGCGTTCCTGTTATCTGTACGCCTTGCTTTCTCTCACTCTCCTGCAGCCGTAATGAACTGCAGACATATTAAACTATTGTACACAGTCTCTGACTGGCTGCTGCTTAAATGTAAAATTGCCTGAATTTGCTCACCAGCTGATTTCTCATCACATGTCTATATCTAACCCAGAAGATGAAGAAAATGAATGGGCAGAAAACCCAGGCGATAATCCTTTCCTCTGCTTTCAACCGAAGTAATGAGTCTCTGTGACCTCTTGTTAGAAGGTGCACCGTGTTATTATTGGGTGAATAGAACGGAAAGTCAAAGGTGAGCAAAGGTTGGACGTGTTACTGTTTTCATCTATACAGTGACACACAAGCCGCAACTAGCTGTGACTCTGAATTAAACATGTAGCGCCTGATAGCCTGAGGCATGATGGACATCCAGACATATTGGGAGGCAGAGAAAATGCCTTTTTAAGTACGCTATTTATGGCGAAGATATTGTATTCATTTTATTATACGAAAACATCCATTACTTTTTGAGTGAACGGCATGGGGAGTGTGAGGCCGGCAGAGTGCAGCTCAGAGTAATAACAACAGCGCGTCTGCTCTAAATGAGCCAAGGAAAAGAGCAGCTTCCTGTAGATATTAGTTTCCTTTGAAGGGGTGCTCAGGTCTGGTGATATGCTTTGTGAGGAGTAATAAAGAAATATATCTGTTTTTATTGTGCCTTGGCGACACAGTTATGTTTAGATCTGGCATAAGGAGCAGGAACATGCCGTAAAATGATATTATGGCCCATTAGGTGGGGGCCCGGGCTAAGCGTCGCTAGCAGTAAGCGGGTATTGGGGGTAATGGGGCCGCGGCGTATTGTCTGTGATCTGCTCTTTCACTTCTCTCTGATTGAATCGTCTACATCACTGGCACTCCATCTCCTGGGGAACCGCAGTAGACAGGGTGATTTTGGCTGAAGACATCACTCTGTCAAACATGGGAGATAAGAGAATAGGGTGGGGGAATTGGAACGAGCACAACCTGAAATGTAAAGGAAGCATGACATATGGGGTTTATAACCAGCTTGGTGTGCAAAAAGAGCTGACCTAAAAGTGTGTAGATCGGTTTGTTTTGAAATCAAAAGCAGCTTTCTCTGAGCTCTCACAACAAAGTGCAGAACACAGCAGGGTTTACTGCGGTTGAAAAATAAAAAGCACATCTTCCAACTACTACGTTGGGCTTCGTTTTTTTTGTCCTGCGGTACAACTAAAAGCAGCAGTGGTGTCCAGTGCCAGTTGTCCCTAATGGCTGTTCTGCCTGTTAGTTTCTTTTCCTAGTTCAACACAACTTCAAAAAATAAATGGTTCATTATTACAGACCTTGGTGAGATGCTGTGAAAATAATTCAGCCATTTCAATGAGCTGTGTTGGACAGATCTAAAACAGGGAGGACTCTGCCCCTTGAGTACTGTTCTGCTCTCCTACCTGAAAGGGATACTTTATTGTTTTAAGTGAGGTTTTGTGAAGCTATCAGTAGCTGCTTTGTTACTTGTATTAAGCAGATCTAGTTAAGTGCAGCTCTGTTATCTCAGCCGAATAACTGTGATGGAATTACGGTGACTAAGGGTGACGCTGTGTAATTTCACTTCATCAATTGCAGCTCTAGTAAGAATACCTTTTAATATTTGGAAGTAGTTGTTTTCCCTAATAGCTAGTTGTAAATGCAAGAAAAACGCCCTCCAAATTGAAATTTGAGCAGTAAAAGTTGTTGACCAGTGCCAAATTTAGTATTCAATATGGCTCCCATGTCTATAAAATATGGTGAAAGTTGTAAATATAAATTTATTAGTACCGCTCACAGCTTGTAAGTCATAAAACCAGTTGTAAACACTGCAGTGTACAATATCCATCAGCTGTTTCTCTCTATTTTAATGTGTGTCTGTTCACCAAATCCCAGGTCTGACTTGAGAGACATCTAGAAGGCTGCACAGTCGCCAGAAACTGAGTAAAGTTTTTCATTTTGAATCAAGTGATCGTTTGTGCAGTAGCATTAAAGATGCTACATTCTTGTAGTCTTTCAGGTCTTTTATTTTGAAAGTATCATGACAAGAGTCATACAGCCGGAAGACTCGGACAAATTAATTTTTAAATAGTCAGATGGGCGTTCATTGGTTGATAAAATAATGTCTCTTGCCATAATGTAGAGGTTAATTACCTTCTAACATACAATTACATCCCACAGATTTTTTTGTTTGAGTCTATTTGAATTTCTGGGATCAACTAACTTACTGGCTGTTGGTTCTTTACAGCTCTAATATTTCTCTTTTTTTTTCTTTTTACTTTTCTACAAATCCACTGTGACATAACATCTTTCTACTGGTAAAAGAACTACAGAGAACCTCATTTTAAAAACTGAATACTCTCTTTTTAGTCACTTGATGCCTTCCAGGTTCTTTGTCCTTTGACTTGAGTATTTCAATCTTGCTGGTCTCAGTCTTCTCGTTGCTGCCCCTCTGCTGGTGGGGATTTCCTTAGTGGAAATAAGTGGGAGGGGTGAAGGTTTTTGCCCTGGCAAAATCTCAAACTTGGCCTTTCTTGGGGATCTGCTCACTGCGGCAGGTATGAAGGCATAAATCAGAGCAGCTTCCTGCTTAAGGCTCATCCACACTGAGTGTAAACTCTGTGTAAACCGCTATCACTTGTCAGATTACACCTCCTCGGTTACACGTTGAAAAGCCAAGGCATTGTGTTTGGGGGGCATAGTTTATCTGTTGACCTGCACAGCTAGCATTCGAGCTCAGGAAGTAATATGAACCAAGCAGCTGAAGAATTCCTGGCATTTTGAACAGAACCAGATGTTTCTGTGTTTTTGTTCTCACTGAGCCACACAATGTGAGCCCTTACATTTTTTTTAACCAGCATGTAAGGCAAAAAGGACCTGCATGAATTTGTTTCTAAATGAAAACTCGCACACATGCAGTACATACCATGAAAAAACCTGCAGGAAATTTTGACTTTCATAACGGAACGAGATGATGCGATAAGAAATGTTGATAAGCCAGAAATGGCTGCTGCGTAAGCATGCTGGCCAAGCCGCCCTCTGTCCTGACATAGATTACCAGTAGATTACCATTCAGACTGCGAAGATGAGATGAGCAACATGCATATCTCCACAGTTTTCCACACTTTCGGTTGCCAAATCTTCTAAATCTCTCTTTGCGTTGATTTTGACAGCCTAAGAGAAGTTCTGCCAGAAGGACTCTGCTTATTTTATTAATAAATCAGACTTTTTAAACTTCAGTTCTTGAGGCTATGGTAAACTCTTCTGTGCCAAGAGTTCTGAAATTAGAATAACTTAATGAAACATGATTAATTATACCTGAGATTTAGTGCTGCTGTTTTTGTCTGCCAAGAAAATGTCTGAAGTTTGGCAGATGGAATAACAAAAGCTGAGGATATGTTTGTCTTCTAATGCCTTTTGAGTAGAAACTGTTCTTTGCAGTGTAAAACGTCAGGCTTGTTTCTGGCATTACACCCACATTGCATAAGTGCTGACCCCAAGGCGACGACTGAAAGACTTGGATGATCCTGCCAGGGCCACACAAAGGCTTTTCAAATTTATTCATTGTCCGAAAGCCTTGTTCCTCCTCCTCTTTTGGCCCAACTGTACCATCAAAGGAAGTGGTGTTCACCGTCTGAGGATTTGCTAACAGGAATGTGTGACTAAGTGTGTGCGTGCACGTTGCCTGAACATGCGGGCCCGTATCAGCCATCACCACAGGAAATGACCAGCCGTTTGCTTTGAAGTCCCAGCAGAGAGTTTTTCATTATTCCCGCTATCTCCAGAGACACGAAGCGACAGATTCTTCCTCCTCCTCCTCAACCCACAGATACGCTGTGCGCTCACCCCTCCGCTGTTCCACGCTCCGAGCGGTGCCACCAAATGTCTGTTAAAATGCAGAACAAGCGTCTATTAGCATAGAAAATGGCAATGCAGGTTGCCACCGGGCACAAACCTCACCACTAACCTCTTACTTCTACACACCATACTTGCCTGAAAAGCATGAGAGGGCATGTGTAATTGCATTTTCTTCACCTCTTGCAAGAAACGGGGAATTCTAAGATTCCCCAACCTTGGCTCATCCTTTCCTCTTCCTCTTTATTTTGCATTCCCACTTGCCTCACTGCACACCTCCACCTTATTGAAACCTCCTCCTCCTCTCCTTAACGCTCCTAGCATGTTGAAATGTGTGGTGTGTGGAGATGAAATTAATTGGATCCAACCGTAAAAATGTTCAGCTTCCCCATGGTGTGCTGCTGTGTGAGGCAGGATTGGCACACTCATACTAGATCCTTCTGCAAAAGCCTGCTCTGCTGCCGCTTTGTGCCAATCCGAAGCCTTGCTTCCTACACACAATCTTGCGTGGACTGGGGTGTCATGCAAAAACGGTTTTGCATGACACCCCTCCAGAAACTCTCTTTCCCTTGTTCCTATATAGCAGATGCCTTTTAGCAGTGTCTTATAGAAGTTGTGTGTACAACTTTGAGAGCAGAGAAGGAGATGTTACTCTGCCAGCAGAGTGTATGCCAAGGCATCATGCCTGTGTTGGGTGTGGTTGAAATCTGGGTCAGGAAATCCCCCGTTGAGATTATTACATGCAGAAATGGTAATTGTTCCACCAACATCCGCGTTAATGAAAACGCTAGCCTTCGTCTTCTGAATGTACATCGTACATTAGAGTGACAGTCATAATGACAAAATAACTAATCTGCTAATATCAGTGTAATCTAGATTGTTTGATAATGGAGGCTTTTTAATTAGGAAGCAAAACGAAAACCATGGGCTTTAATCTGTGTTTAGGAGCTTACAAAGCATTTCTTCCTTGAAATCTTCTTAATTTGTGTCCCAAACGTCCATTTAAGGCATACAATTTAATATAGATTTTTATGTAACTAACCAGCCAGTTACCACCAAGTAGGGAAGAGCCACAAAATCAATAACATGATCAATATCAATAGAAAATACTTAACAATAGAATGTTTGATCATTTTACTGGACTTCAATCCAGAACAGCATGGCATTCTGGGGGATGTAGGCAAATAAAAAGGCTGCCAGCTCAGTGTGTTAGTGGCATCAACCAACCAACTAACTCACTCGTTGGTTACGTAGCAACAACATGTTGAGCAACTTGCGCAGCAGCAGTTTTAGGTATTAAGACAAACAATGATGTGAAGTGACTTTTTCTCACCAGTTTGGTAGTATTTCACCAATACTACCAAACAAAAATGTTTTGTTTACAAACAAAACATTTTTTTGTTTGTATTTAAAACAAAAAAATCAATAACCAAGTCTTTGACTATTTAAAAATAAACAGATTAATAAATTGAAGCAACTAAATTGTAGCATCAACATATTTTAGTAAATCACACAGTCTGTAGGCACTCTATTAAACACAAGGTGTCGCTGTTGAGAAAATGACGCAACTGCACAACATCAATTGCAGGAAAAAAAAGAATAAACAAGAAGTACTCTTTGTATACAAAAACAAATGGTACACATTTAAACTTGTATGTGTGTGATCAACACAAACGTAAGTGAACATACTAAAATAAACACCACCCTCTGACTTGGAGGATGTTTGGTTTGCATAAGAAATACAAACCAAATATAAACAGTTAAGGCTGTAATGGATTATAGGTTTAATATCCAGCTTTAATGTTTTGAGCTGTCTAAGTTTGCTGATGCTCATTACTAATGCTTCATCTGTCCAGAGGTTGCTGTTTGTTTCTCCTCCCTGCCACATCAGTGCTGGGCGTCTGTTGTTTTTTGACTTCTCTGTTTGGCCTTCTCGCTCGTCCTGCCGGCTGGCTGTGTCTGATTTATGACAGTCTGGAGCTAATGGCACAGAACCAGGATTTGTGTCCGTGGTGTTGTGACTGGGCTGGTGCCGGCTCATTGGCCTCCTTGCTTTGCTCTGTCCCTCTTCGTCTCTCTTCTTTTTTTTCTTTCCTGCTCCCTCTAGGTGTTGAGAGAAACAGAGGGAGATAGGCGATGAGTGACTGTGCTGTTGATCAGCATCCCCATTCGCCAGCCCATTCATCTTCATTCCCTCCACATCTTTACGCCAGATGAGCCGGGATGAAGGCTGGCAGGGGAGCTGAGCTGACTCACCTTCAGACAAGGCCACCAGACCTTACCTCACCTTTCAACTCTTTTCATTTCTCTCACTCCCCCAACGCTTCCCCCCTCGCACGACAACACAGCCTTGACTCTGTCCCTTCTTGTAGGAGCACAAGGCAGGGGCCAGCCTGTGAGGCCAGCAGGGGGCCTTGTATGTGGAATTGTGTTAATTAGCACAGCAGTCTGGAGACGGAAGCCACGTTATCTACTGCCACTACCCCCCTTCTTCATACCTCCCGTTCCTCACTTCCTCTCTCCCTCTCTCTGAGCGTCTCTCGAGGTTGCTACCATCATGCCGCTTGCGCCTCCAGGTTTGTGAAGGATGTCGCTGCCAGCTGTCTTTTCATGGACGAGTGCCAACTTCTTTTGGTGTCTACCGTTTGCTGTCAGTTGTTCGTTTATTCCCATTTCTCATTCCGTTTTTCCTCACTACCTTCCGTTGTGTAGCTGTTAATAAACTCTTTTCTCTTCCGTTCATTTTTGAATTTTTCTGCATCACCTTGGGGGGAAAGGGTTTTTGTGGAGCTCTCACGGCACATTTGTTTAGCTCTAAAAAGGTCGGGTAGGCCAGAGGTCAATCAGGTCGGCAGACTGTCTGCACGCCGGCTATGCAATCTGTGAGCCGTGTGTTGAGAGCAAAATAGACTCAATTTCATTCACACCCCAGTGCTGTTGGCTATCTACAGCATCAATTTTCAAGATGGCTCAAAACGACAACCAGGGCTTTTACACTGACCTGTCATTTTTGTTTACAGATATGCCTTTATTAATGTTTATACAAATCAACCAATCACATGAAAGTAACTCAACTCTTTGTCATTCTGGGTAAATACAACCAAAACAAACCCAAGAGTCTAACTCTAGAGGGAGAAATGGCTCGTGACCTTTCATCAAAGACAAAAGAGAAATTCCTACAATGGAAAAAAATCTGATGTCACTCCATTTTTGTTTAAGAAAGAAGTTGCACACATGTCTTCTTCAGAGGTTTGTGTGCTGTTTACTTCAGTGGTTCTTGGTGCAGCACCACCATAGACAAGGGATTGAACAGGTTTTCCAATTGATCTGAAGCGTTTGACGCTTCAGATCGACTGCGTTTGACGCAGTCGATCTGATGCAGTGCAGTGTGAAAGTGAACCACAGTAGCTGAAAATGTAACAAATGTTGCAATTTTGGTCGCCAGTCGAACCAAGTCTACCAGACTATTAGGTATGAAAACATCCTTAGAGGCTTCCTATCTACTGGGATATTCTAGCACCACCATCTTCCAGGTTTACAGAGAATGTTGTGTGAAAGATCCAGGAGGGGCTGATGTGTGGATAGAAGTACCTTATTTATTTCATGTCATAGAGTTAAGCTAATACAAAACTGGTGTCCCAAACAAGACAGGTTCATTTTACTCCCAATGGCCCTACATAGTCACCAGACTTTAGTCCAATAGAGCAGCGTTGCGATGTGATGGACCTGGAGATTCTCATTGTGGATGTGCAGCTGACAAATCAGCAGCAACTATGAGATGCCATCATGTAAATATGAATCTAAATCTCTGAGGAATGTTTCAGACACCTAGTTGCATTTGTCACAAAGAATTAATGCAGTTCTGAAGGTAAAAGAAGACGTAGCTAGTAAACTGCCCCATGAGAGTGTATATTCGATCAGGACAATGAGATTCCCAATAAGCTTGCTGCTTCTCTTCATGACCTTCCTCTCTTCCCAGCAGGTCATTTTCTCCTTGCAAACGCTTCTTCCACTGTGTCTTCATCCCTGATTGAATTCTTTGCTCCATGGGTGAATTGTAGCAAATTTCATTCCTGAGTTTTAGACGGAGTGAGAGAATCAGAGACAGAAGCAGGAGGTGAGCCCGTCCACTATTATACACGTGACTTATGAAAGTGTGCATTTGTCGCTCACACAGACCAGCTTCATTCAGTTAAAGGAAAGTAGGGTCTTCTGTTTGTCTAGAGACTTTGAGCTCGACTGTCTGTGGAAATTTTGGTGTGTTTGAGGGCGAAAGGGATTCGATTTATTTAAATGTTTGTGCTTTAGTTGTTGAGAATCCCAGTCTGCCATGCTGTGAAGCGCTGCACTTTGTTTGACCCTGGACTCCTTATGAAGTGGTGTCGTGAGCCAATTTTAGCCTACATCTATTCCAAATAAAGACATAAAACCCACCCTCTTGTGGAACTGAAGCCATGTCTTCTCCATCCACAAACACACATCGCTCACACAGCATTTGCTCCTGAGTACTTTAGCTTTGTAAATAAAGCTCTTTTCGTCTGTGATTGTTTCGAATAATCTGTTGGCTGTCTTTTTAAAGGACACACTGGACGATGCTAATTACGCCTTTAAATAAGAACTTCTTTGTTTGAAGTAACCTCCTTCCAAATCAGTTTTCTACAAAACCACTTCTATTCATCTTTGTTGTTTTATCTTTTTATTTTGTCTGTCTGTTTCTCCATTATCCGTCCTTCCACGCACAGAGAGCTTTCCGCTGTATTCCACACACGGTTCGTTTGGGCTTTTGAGATATTGCATTTTAAAATTCTCTCACTGATGAAGTACTTTGATACCCTTGCTAAAGTAAACCAATTCCACTGTTGGGGGAATTAGGCCTGCTTTTGTACCCTTAAACTCCCCTGGTGCTGCTGTGCAGTACTGTGATATGGCTTTCTCTCAGAAAAATAGTGGAACAAGGACAGAGCTAGTGGGAGGGAGACCGTCTCTGATCTTCTGACTCTTTCGGAACCTTCTGTGTGGTGCTGACCCAACACATTAACACTCGCAAACATGTACATTTCTCACATCTAGAGTTTGACAGAAGTTGCACTGCTTGCTGAGAGAGGCTTATGAATAGGAACAGCAGACTGAAGCTGAAAAGAGGTCTTGGGATGATGCCTGTCGTTGCCTCGTTGATAGCAGAGGTGAGAAGTCTGTAAATGGTTGGGGATGCAAACAAGAACAGAGGCTAGCTTGTTATAAACCCCAGACTCAATGGAGGGATGCAGAAAATTCATAACTCTTGACCTTTTTCATATTTGCTATGTTGCAACCATCAACCTCTTCCCATAGTGGAAGGTAAATGATAGTAATTGGTCTAGATAAAGTCTAACACATTAATGTGCTCCATTTTATGCTGTTCCATTGTAGCTCTGACTTTATAATTAGGGCCTTAGAGGATGAATCATTAAAGTAGTAATTGGTCCTCTGCCCTATTATTTGTCTATATTAATTTTGTCATGTTCGGATGACGTGTGTCAGTTTTTTGTCTTGCATAGTATTTTTTTGGTTGCTGTAGGTTAGTGAGAAACAAGGTTTTCTGACATGAAGGGTGCAAATTTCAAGTTCAATCTGTCTGGCCACATGTTGATGTGCAATTGGACAAAGCCCTTAATCATAAATTGTCTACTACTCCACGTCTGCCAATGTGACTGTGCCTTGGTGTAAAAGGTCTTGGGTGTTCAGCGTGACCTGAAACGCACTAACTTTGGTGATTTTTACCATTTATTTGGGCCTAAACATTCAGTTTTGGTCTCATAAATTAACAGCACTTTCTTCCATATGTTTGTGGTGTTACATGGCTGGTGGCAAATAATGGTGACCTCTGACCCGTCGATCTCTTCAGTTCATCCAGAGAAAACATGGGGTTGTCTAGCTGCTTCTCTGATTGCTCAGCCATTGCTTGGTAGGTCTGGAAGATAATTTTTTCCACATTTTCAAATGAATTGAACAGTCCTTGTTGAGATGATGATGATGTCATTAACCCAACTTTACCTCTCCAAAGCTTCATGCCTAATCTGTTGTGTTTCATGTTCTTCACATTGCTGTTTGTTCCCCAATGTTCTCTAGTAAACCTCTTTTGAAAAGTTGAATGGTTTAAGTGCTTTAGGAAGGTACTGTATGTTTTGTTTCCTGTAGCTTATCACATCATGCAACAGTCCATCCTAACACTGCCTGCATGGATATCAGTCTTACGCCTTTGCTGTTGGTCCCCTAAACCAAGGATTAGCAACAGGTTTTATCCTCCACCACTTAAGCTCTCTTGTAAAAACAAAGACTTTATTACCCAGCGTGAGCGTGCATAATAATGGTTTTTATTTTGATTCATCCCTTGTTTGTAAGATTGTTGCACCAAAAATATGGTGTTGCTCTGTTGGTTGCAGATAGAGGTTTAAGAAAGGTTTAGTTGGGGCACAAGCAAAGTAGTATTCACGAATGCTAATAAGCTACATACAGTGTGAAGCTCTCGGTGTTGACTGTCAGCGAGGTAAGCCTCAGAGACGTACAGCAGGATGATTCGGTGTTAAGTCTGTCTTCTGCTTTTCCTTTTTTTTTTTTTTGCTTTCTTTTTTTCCTGTTTCTGGAGATATCTTAGGGTGAGCAGCTTTTATCCATGGCTTCTATTTCTCTTTAGAAGCCAGTGACTGACTCCTCCGCCCCTCCTCCTCGGTTCCTCGCTGCTGTGAAATGGAATTGCTTTCTCGTTCGTTAAAGATTTTCTTGTCGCTGCCTCATACTACTTCAGGAGTAAGATCACTTGAAGTGGCTGAAGTTCTCCAAAACCCCCTGGAAAAATATGGTGTGGTAGTAGGGGTGTGTGTTTGGGTGGGGAGCGTGGGTGTGGAAGCCCACATGAATAGGAAAATTGCTTTCTGTTCTTTCTCTTTTTTTTAGAATTGAATCTGTTCAGGGGATCTCTCTATTTTTTTTATTTTTATTTTATTGACAACGCACAAATTAATTCGGGCATGTTGTCGCTTTACATTAAAGCATGAAGCGGCCTGCTGGTGTAAGGGGAAAGCAATCCGTCTTCTGGTTGCCATGGAAGCAGGTGCGCTGTAGGATTTGGTACCAGGCATGCTGGTTCTGCCAAAAACTGCTGCCCACCTATATCACATAGGCTTTTCCAGGAAGTGAATGGGTTTCCTTTCAGACCATGAAGTGTTCTTTCTGAAAAACATTTGGAGGCTGCTTGTATTTGCTGCTCCCATGTGCGGCTTCCGTTAGTCTTTTCATGTGATCTCTTCCTCTCACTGCAAGAATGAAATGGGAGAGGATAATCTGCATGCGTTTGAAATAATTCCACTTTTCTTACATGATGTTTCTCTAAACAATTGTTTGCAGCAAATAGGCTTTGTGATCGTTCTCATCACTCGCCTCCCGCTTTCTCCTCCATTTGCTCCGTCCTCTTTCACTCAAACTCTCATCATCGTTTCCATCTGCCCCTTAACAACGCAACTGTTCCCAGTGCCTCGCAGTCATGCCCCAGCACCCATGGTGTTGCCGTACCAGCGCGGCGTCACTCGGTGGGTGTGTAGCGCCAATCTTAATCACACTGGGCGAGCACACCTGTGAAAACAGATGTCCACCGGGGCTGGCGTGCTGTTCCTCTTTAGGTGGAGCGTCTGCGTGTGGCTCCGAGCCACTCGTCCTCCTCCCCTGCACGCTTCTGTGCACAGATTTTCTCAGGTTTGCAATGAGCTGGTCTGGATCCAAAATACCCAGACAGGAAGATGCCACAGCGGCATCAGGCGGGGAACAGGAAACCCCAGTCCTCAGGCTCTTATCACGAGTCCTGCTCAAAGTCGATAATGAGGATCTGATCCAAAGCCGGAGACTTTCTCTGTTTACCAACAGGGCAGACGTATTGATGTAATGCAAAATCAAATTTTGAGAATTTTGATGCCGCTGTAATCCAAAATCAATGTTTCAGCCTCTTTTTTATGAGAAAAATGAACAAACATCAGACATTGACCTTTTAGAAATGAATCTGGCTGATTTATGAAAAGATTTTCCATAATTGCGGGTTTACATATAGAAAGACATTAGCAAGAGCATGCTAATACCTCCTTTCATTTAAGCTGTTTAACTCTCCAGCAGTCAATACAATATTTAGCTTTGTATAATTAAATCCTTATCTGATAGAAGGCATCTTTTAATGCCAGAGCCACACAGCACTACTGTTGCCCAGGGCTGTTTCGAATAATGTATGCTCTTAATTTGGTTTGCCAGATAGCTACTGATGTTAATGAGTTACTGCTGAGTAGTTTATATTAGTGAATTCTAAAGAGGCAATAAACTCAATGTTAGCCATGGTAAAAAAAAAAAAAAAAGATTATGTGATTTCTATCCACCAAAAGCTTTGGCTGTTTTCCTTTGCTGAAACCTCAATCCATTTTTCTGCTGTCAAATCCTCCTGGCTGAGCTTCACTTTATTCAGGTGCTCCTCTCGTGCACTCGACCCACAGAGAAGCTGCCCATGCACATCTGAGCTAATGCTTTAAGCGGCTACTTCATCCATATTGCGTAAATACGGCAGTTTAAGTTTCAATTTATTGGTTTTTAGCCCTGTTGGTAAAATGTTTGCATTTTGAAATGCCAACCTTTTTAACGTCACTGCTATGACAACGCACCAAAAGTGAAGAGGATTTCTTTCACTGCTAATTGACATTGCAGCTTCTGAACATACGGTGGCTCTCATTCTGTTTAAAATGCCAGGATTTGCTATAAATCATTTCAAAACCTTTGCCACATATATTCTGACATTCATTTTACACTGACCACTATGAAACTACGACAGAGAAAGCTATTTAGAGATGTAAACAAAAAAGCTACAATAACTTGGTTGCACATATGAATCCTCTTAACTAATATGTTGCTAAAACACCTTCTGACTAGTTTTTAGCATTCAGTCTTGTGGAAATTTCACCTCGTGCAAATTATATCTAATCTGAAATTATGTTTAACTGTCATTGTTGTATTTTCCTAATTTTTTACATTTTTAACATTTATGTAAAAAAGTTGTTTGCATATAGATAAAAAAACCTATCTTATCATATAAAAGTACCAGTCAGGAGAAAGATGAAATTCCACATCCTTATTTATATACCCTGGTACACTGAAGGTCATTAATGCTGGTAGAAAAATTTGGGATTTCTGACATTATAAAAGCTGGACGTTTTTCCAAAATTATATATATAAAAATAAGATAGACATTGATCAGGGAGGGTGCTAAGAGGCCAGAGGTACAACTAAGTGAGCTGGAGGAATTTCCAAGAAAGACTGGTTGTGTTCTCCATGTGATAACAAGCTCCAGTATTGTTCATGTGTCTGGAATAAGGAGTAGGCTTACAAGATTGAAGTTGTTTGCTCTGAAGAGCCAGGCCTGGCTTAAAGCTCTCACAAATTTATGGAAGAATGTCTTACAGTTTTGGGAAGGGATTTCAAGACGCTTCCACAAAGTTTTAGTTTAAAGGTTAAAACACATTTACAGGCAGGTTATTCCACCTTTCTTTGCTAACAGATTTTTCAGTTGAATTGTACAGGACAAATGTTATGTTTTCTTTTTTTTTCCCTTCAAAGATTAATCTTTGGTGCACTGGGAGGCTCAGTTGTAAAAACAGGAGCACATTGTGCAGGGACTGTAGTCCTCAGTGTGACTGTCCTGGGTTCGATTTCCGATCTTGGGGCATTTGCTTCATGTCTTCCCCTTGTCTCTCCTCTCTTTACTAATCACTTTTCAATAAAGGTCTCTAGTGCCCAAAAAATACCTTCAAGATTAATCACAAGCTTATTTTTCTTTTAAAAATCACAAACCCAGGATTTTAACAGGTCTCTGACTTTTCAGGGATACTGTGTCAAATCCACAGATTTCACTTTATACACTTACTGCTTGTACTTTCCATTATAAAAGTGAGTCCTATATTTCAGCATTCCTGGGGAAGATTCATATCTCAGGTGACAGGTAGCATAATTTCAGAATTGCCAGAGTCGGGTTTTGATTTAATCCAGTCTGGAATCTACAGTATATGTCTGTGATATTTCTGTTCTGCCCCCATCTGAGAAAAGATTACAGAACAAGCGATTCTCTCATAATTTAAATTCTTTCCAGAGAAAGAATTTGAACGTGGAGTAAAGTTTCCTTGGGTAGTGCTGCCTTTGCTGTTAATGAGTTTCATCAGGTTTTTGTACATCAGGTTAGCTGAGGAAACATAATAACTCTGCTGACCTTTTCACTCAGGGCGTAGCAATCTTGGCACAAGATTTTGTGATATTTAAATTTGATGATCGTCCTCATCACAAAGTCAAGTTCACCTCCCAAAGCACAATCCAGCTGATGTCAGTGTGACTTTTTGGTTAGCTGGTTGGCAAAAGAAGCAGTGACTAAGTGACAAAAAACAACTTTGTCAAATTATAAGCACTGTGAGAAAATATTGTGGTACCACTTTTAGCTAAATTGGCATTTGAATCTGTGTTTGATTAAACTCTTTACTAAAGGACCTTAAGTTCTTTTTCTTCAGGAATCTGGACTGCATTGGATCATCTCTTGTTCAAAGTCCAAAGTATTTTGACCGTTCAAACTTGAGGTGGTTAACTGTAATATGACCAATGACATGTTTGCTACTGGTCATAATGTTATGACAAATATGTTATTTTTTATATAGCAGTATTCAAATCAGAAAAAATCCAACTGCACATCTGGAAAGCAGTCCTGTGCCATGAAGACTCCCTACCCACAATCCACCAAACACATAGTTACTTTAGCAAAATGCTCTGTCAGGCACTCCAAAATACACTTAGTGTAAGATTTGTAATACAACCTTGAATAAAAAATTATCTCACAGTAGAGATGTGAGAAAACATCCACAAAAGACATTAATTCATTCATGTTATGAGAAATGATAGATCTCAATACTACTACTCCAATCCTAGTACATCTAAGGTATTGCATTACTGCACTAAAAATGTCAAACATGGAGTCTGTTAAATCTGAAGATTGTACAGCTTTGCTCAGATATGTCTTTTTTGGGCTCCATCCTTTGCTCCACACAAAATGTGGGAAAAGTGGTCACTCCAACACTTTGTCTGGCATCCAATTAAAACAACTTTAAAGTGAAGAACGCGATCCGACACCTTGGCATACTTTGATCCTGGTAACCAGCTCATTGTTACGCCACAACAGGAATGTGGGGGAGTGTCGGGAAGGCTGCTTGTTTAATTTCATATTTTCACTTTCAAAAATGTAATCAAAATATTTAATGACTGAACTGAAACAACGGCTTTTGGTCGCATCATTTCCTGCAGCTTGTCATTACCTACCCTCATTAATTTACCATTTGCGTAAATACTGTCTGGAGCTGTAGCTCTTAGTTGAGGAGAGAGTGGGGACTTTCTTCCTTTCTTTTATTTTTTTATCACCCACGGTTCTACTTAACTGTCCTTACCAAAGTGGCCTCATGGAGGCTTTCAACACCACAATTAATTGAAATTGAATAGTTCATTTTCCCATTAGGAACATGTAAATTATTCCTGGTCAGCTTTAACCTGCAGTAGACAGTGTTTGTACTCTGTTTGGAGAAGCTTTGAGTGTTTTCTTGACACGTGGACTAATTTACAGGATGTGTACGACATATCAAACGTGTGATTTTAAATAAAAAAAAGAATTTAAGCCACATTGTGGTTAGAGCAAACACTGTAGTGTGGCTTTTTCCACTGTGCCAGCTTTGCATCATGCAGTCGCATGGGTCAAGTTTACAAATCATGGTTCACGTCTTCATGCGATTTTGCACAGAGATTGTATTGCAACACATACATTTTTCTGCGTAATTAACTTTCTGATACAAAAGTAATGGGGTGGAAAAATCCCCACGGTTTCGTTTGCTCAAACTGCTCTGAAATTTGTGAAGGTTGGAGTCGTTTTGGATTGCAGCAATTTGCTCCTCAGGTTCTCCTGCACTGACCATCATCCAGCATGAGCCAGATGTCTCAAACCTTTAACCTGCTTCTGCGAGGATATCGTAGATGTACAACTACATCTATTTAAAAGATAAAAAGGTGAATTTCATGATATGTGAAACTTTGTTTAATTTCTTAGATGCTGCTGTGAGTTCACCACACTCACATGCTCCATAGCCCCCCATTCTTGTTCCAGCATCGCATCCAAACGGCATCGATCCAACCTCTTATCTCCACTCTGATCCCTGTGTTATTTCAGGAGCATAGGGATAGCTTAATGATCTATTGACCTGCTCTATTGATCTGTACAGTCAACCACAATGGACCATCTACTGAAGAGGAGCCTGTAGGGCACGAACTCCTCTCTGGCCTGCCTCCACTCAACTCACACCCTCCCACCTCCTCTGCTAGCAATCTACACCACCCTGCGTTCACTGTGTCGCTCCATAGAGATTAGGTCTTAATGTGCTTTAAGCACGAGGCTGTAAAGTGGTTTACATATTTCGGCTCTGCAACCAGTGCAGTTTCTCACGTGACTGTGGATCTGTTGGCTCAAATAGCTGCCAGCTCTGTACTATTTGTGCTTGAGAGATTTTGTGAGACACAAGGTAATGTACTATATTGATGTATAGTATCAATACAGAATGCAACGTATAATACACAAAGTATTTTACAGAATTTCATCACATAGAAATCTGGAAAGTGTGACATTCAATTGCATTCAATATGATTCACCTAAGTGAAATCCTGTGACATCAGTTCTTTGCTCGTTTATAGGCATGTGGAAGAAGGGATTCTCAAAGTTTTTGGTGTGGATTGAAAACTGACATTGTAACTCAGCCTAAATACAACCATAATCCATGCTAAAACATAGTAGTGGTAGATTCATGCTGTTGTGAGGCTTATTTTTTTTCAGCAGATGTAGGAAAATTGCACACAGTTGATGGGAGAAAGGAAGGAAGTCGATACAATTGAATACAGAAAGAAACCAAATAAAAATGGATATAAATACATTTAAACGCCACACTTTTAAAAATCATGCATCCTTTTTCTTCCAATTACTTACTATAGCCAAGTTTGCAGTCATTGAATAAAATCCTACAAGGTGTATCTGTAACCTTGCGTAATTATAGGGATTCAAAGAAACGGCAAAACACTTTGTCAGCTGCATATCTAGTTTGCTTTAAAGATAACAAGTTAGAAGATGGAGGTGGCCTTTGAATACAGCCCAGTTTGTCAGCGTTTGAAACCAGTTTTACTTGCAGATGGTTGGAAACATGCAATAAATATCATCACCTTGACAGGTTGAAGGGATCCTTTTCATAGAGCGCCTGGTGTGTACGCAAGCTAACTTGGTGTAAGCTAACAATTGGGAAGAAACTAGTTGCACACCAGCAACACGTCTGATTGGCTCCTGCTCCGTGTCTTGTTTGCACTGTGGCACCTTTGAGTGTGACTTCAGTTGTCGAGGTTGTCATGGGTGAGATCCTCTGGGATTTGCAAGACTCCACTAAATGACTCTCCCGTGTTTAATACATTTCTGCCAGTGCTTTTGTGGGTTTATTTTTTTCTCGCCGCCGATCCGCTTAAGGACGACGAGCCTTGTTGGTCAGTGTGCCCGCAAGCCCGTGACAGCTTCAGGCAATTTCTATTAAGTTTTTTATGCTGTTAAAAAAGAATGATTTACGAAATACCAGTCATGTTGTACTGCCTGCTGGCAAGGATATAAAGTTTATTGTATAGAATTTATTTTGGTATTCCAGTCTGGCTTATTGTTTTTTTTTTTTTTATTTGTTGTTTGAGTGTGTGCTCAGAGATTTGCTGAATTAAAGCTTCTTGGCCTGTCTTTCATTCAAATGTAGAGATGTCTTGATTGAGACTTCTTTTCCTTTTCCAAAATAACACATTTTCCATCAGCATTACATGGTGTCCATTACTGTTATTGTTTCCTATTGAACAAACTCAATAGTGACTTTCTGAGTCCTACAGTATTCATTTTTCTTAGCAGATGTTTTGTCCCTGAAAGAGTTTTTGTAGGACATCTTTATGTTTGTTTATGTGGCTCACACAGCTAAAGGCTTCAATAAACGTACACATTGTATCTCCATCTGAAGTTTAATTTCAGTTTTCATACAGTTTGTTTTTGAGACTGGCCATGCAAATTGTCCCCACAATGGATGCAGCTAATCAATGTATTGATCATTAAAAAAATTGTGATCAGGGTTATTTGGCTTCCATCAAGACATGCCTAATGGCATTACTTCATTCTCAATTTTTTTTAACCTTTAATAATGACTCACTTGCTATGGGACTGTAAGTGTTGGTTGTAAAATGACTAGAAGTTTTAAAAATCTGACTCAGAGTAAACATACTCCAATCAAATTGGCTATTTTTTGCTTTATTAGCTCTGATCAGTGATCGGTTATTGTTTGTTTTTCCCCATTCATTAAATAAATGTACCTTTTATTTAAGACTACTACCTCCATCAAGAGATATGAAACACCTTTTCTCTTTTAAGTGTTGTGTTGCCGGCCCTAGTTTCATTTATAATAACAAAAAACTGTTACTCAAACCATTAACAGTTCCAAGAGGATATCACACCTCCACATCAGACTTGCTGGGTTAGATTGCTGAAATAAAAAGTTAAACTAATTTACTTGTCAGGTGTGAACAACACACTCTGCTATATTTTGATCTTTGAGGACGCTGCTATCCTCCCAATTAGCAACTGCGACACACAAAAATCACCAAATATGTTGCGTGCGACTCTCAAATCAGACGCCCAAACATCACAAGCCAATAGGAAGTCAGTCACACTGATTGCAAGTCATGAGCGGTGGCACAAGCGGCTGCACAGATTCCGTGATGCGATTGTGAACGGTGACCCACTGCATGTGACATTATGAAATTAATGTGGCTGCGATCGATATCGGATGACTTTCAAGCAGCTCAATTTTACACTTGCGGCAGGGAACAGATGGTACTCGCTGATAGTGTTTGCTGGAGGTGGATCTGTGGCGGAGGAGCTGCAGAGGGAGAGATAGAGTGAGGAGAGAATAGATCCTCCGGAGCACTGGGGAAAAGGGTGGGAGGCGAGAGGTTACGGTGCTATGTTGAAACGTAAACTTGTAACCTGTGTGGAAGAATGATTCCCTAATCAGTTTTCTGTAATGAATAGTTAATTTCACATCATCTCCTACTGGTTGTGTACACAACATATGACCCCCTCGTAGATTCATTTACGCTCAAACAGCAGCAGCACAGTTGAACTGATGTCTGTACTTCTCGAATGTTGTCATTAACATCAGCGCTTCATATAGCCGCAGGGTACAAAGTTGCATTCCCACTGTCTTTTGCAGGCAAAAACATTCCAGAGGAAGTCAAATATTAATATGCACCCACATGGCACAGTTCTGTGCTGTATTTCTGCTTTTTAGGGCTGCAACGTTACCTGCTGGAGATTTTGTGGGTATGGAAGGTTCTGTCTTTGCATAACTGATAGGACCAGATATCTATGGAGAAGACCTCTACCTTCTTCTTGTAAATCTGTCCTGTCATGTCGAATCTCCTAGAACTGCAGAGACATCCTGTGGGAAAGGGCGAATGAAACAAGCGTCCACTGTTGAAAAGCATGTTATTGAAACCCAGACCGGCTGCGGCATTCCTTTTAGACCCTTGTGATTACAGGGCTTCGGTGAAAGTATGTTTTTGTGCGTCGTTATGTGTGTGTATGCTCGTGCGTTTCCTCGGCCTACTAAATTTGTTGTGCATCTGTTGTAACTCATGTGGCTCTCTTGCAGCTGAAAACAGGACGGAGTGAGGAGTCAAAATTCTTAAAACCAGTCTGGGCACATCTGGTTGTGATTGGCAGGAGAAAAAAGGGCTCTTGTGTTCTGGGAAACGAGAGCAAAAAAAAAAAAGCCTGACCCAACCCAGCTCAGTACAGTACAGAACCAGCCAACACGGGGGGGGGGGGGGGGGGGGAGAAATGGCACGACTGATCCCCTTCACCCCTCCCTCCTTTTCCTGACTCTGGGCCAATTCTCATAATCCCACAGTAAAGCCGCTGGCAGCATTTTTTTTATAAACAGTGTTCAGGGCTCTCCCATTCCTTCCATTTCAATTTAAGAAAGTAAAAGCTGCCATGAGCCAGGTGGACCCAGAGCTCCATTACTTTTGGCGGCAACTCTTGTGTCTGGGATAATGATACCCTGGGGGGTGAGTGCGTGCTTGAATGTCTGTTTGCTCATCTTGCCACCTTACTCGACGAAGGAGGGAGGAAAATTACTATGGGGGGGCGGTATATTGAAAAGCTTTTCATGTGGGAAGCTGAAGTGGGTTTATAGTTCCATTTGTTTGATTCTTCCACTTGAAGGTCTGTATGTCTCCTTTTTTAAGGCAAACAGTAAGCACTGCTGCATCCCCATCAACCAAGAGAACAATGGCAATTAGAAATTGATGCCAGAGTTTACAATCGTTGCCTGAAGCTATTGTTTGCCCTGCTGACTCTGATCAGGCTCATTATCTCGAGGGGCATTTTACCTGTGGAAAGTCACAGTGGTGCTGGTTTAGGAGATGGCCAGACTGGTTCTCCCCAGCGGCTACGTCTGAAAACAAGTCCCTTCCCCTCACGAATCCAGCTCTGACTTGAGTGAAGCGTTTGCATTAAGCTGTCTGAAACTGCAGCCCTGCACTTGGACACAGAGACAGTTAAACTCTTGTCTACAGGGAGAATATCATGGCTCGTGTTATTGTGCCGTTGGTGCTGAAGGGACCATTTGCAGTCCTTATTAAGCAGTCTGATTGGTGACTGGGCAGCGAGCCTGAGTGTGTGGGCTTCCACAATGTTCATGACAATGTTCACTTAGGGATGTGCATGTATTTACTGCAGGCAAAGTAAGTTATCAAAAATGTCAACGTTTTTCTCTGTAAATGTATTTCTAAAGGGGCTATGGCTATGAAATTCACACCAGCTGTCGATAACGACCGAAGTAATCCAGACATGCGAAAGACATCAGAACAATAAAAGCCATAAATATGTTATCTGTCTTGAAGAGGGGGCAAGTATTGGACACATTAAGGAAGTCAGAAGAAGCCCAGAATGTAGTTTGGAGGATTCCTTTCTAAATACTGACAAATTACAGATGATCAGTATAAATATAACCCACTATTTCAGTCCCAACTCATTACATATTGAAAAGTTTCTCAATACCAAGGTATCCTACAAGAAAAATCTCATTAAGGGTAAAAGCAAAAAGCTGAAAATGACTTTGGGCGTAGATGCATTTTAAAACTTCTATGATCCCACTGAGAACCGTCAGGGCATTTATTTAATGGGGTCATACTTGGGAGCTCCTTACAGGATTTCTAAAGGAGAGTTCAAAACAATGATTAGAGAAGCGATCCAAGGCCCTAGCCAAGAGTCTTGGTGTTAGCAGGGACAGATTTTCCTTGGAAGCAACAAGTAATGCTCTCATCCATCATGACCTCAGTTCACACCCGCTGCCAGAGGATGACTAAAAGGCATCTTGAAGCCTGTTACTAAAGCTTCAAGACGCCTTGTAGAAGTTAAAGAAGCTCTTACTACTGATTGCAGCAGATTTTGGGCTAGACTACAATATACTGGAAAAGAATTTGGTCATATGGGACAAAAGTTTGACTATTGAATTTGTTTTGCACAATTTTTAGAGGAGAAAGTGACTCTTAAAACACCATACCAACAGCATATGACAGATCTCATATGATTGGAGAAATTTCTTGAGAATCTTGGTAAATGACAATGATCTCGAACACAGACAAAAAACAAATCACGTTTAGTTTTAGAAAAGCAAAATGAAGTTGCTGAAATGTCTGCTCCTAATCAGTCCTTAATCCAATCCAAAAGCAACTGTGATAAACCTTTTGTCGTATGTCATCCTACTTTATTACACATGATAATTTATGGACTACTTTACGGAGGTTTCTTTGTATGTATAATGAAGTTGCATTGTTACCAATATGAATTTCATGTTAATAGCTTGATTATAAATATATTTACTGACTAGGTTGCTGTGTGTGTTATGTGGCCTATTTAAGACCTTCTCCGGTATTTTCACTAACCTTCTAAGGACTGATGGGCCTTATGGGGGAATAAAGCCTGGTCCTAATGTGGTGGACTCCCTTTTTAGGGGTTAGGGATTTAAACGTATGGTGGGTATTAAGTTTTGGTTAGGAATGGGGTAAATATGTGTTGGCACAAAGTCCTTATATGGGCTGAAATCTGAACTTGTGCCTGAGTAAAGGCATGCAGACAGGATGCCTGAAGCTGACAACTAAAGTCAGAGAACTGCTGGTGTTTCTACACATGCCATAGATTCACTGACCCTTACCAGCATAATGACTGCGAGGTTAATTCCCCAGGAGCGTCTAGCACTCAGGGGGAAGAGATGAGAAGAAGTGCAGTGAGGGCTCAGCAGTGGGTCGCTCTCAACTATAGAATGTGCAGCAGCTCTTATACGTTATGCAGTGCAGAGTAGCATGTCTTAACCCCATCATTCATGATGGGATTTAGCAAATCACCAATAATCCACTGCCATTGCAAAAGACATCTTTCTCTGTCTTTCAGTTCCTCATTTAGCATTTCTAAATCTAAAAATAAAAGCAGCGCAAATGGGTGAAAAGATAGAATTGGGAAGTGACTGGTGTTTTTTGTTTTTTTCTAATCCCTAAATCATGGCGGAGATGTTTCAAGGGAGGGCTGTGCTGGCAGAGAGCAAAACTGGAATTACACCCTGACAATCTTCTACTCCATCGCTAAAGAGCCGTTAGACCAGACAAAACCGCCCATTTTCCCCACGGCATTAAGTGATTTGCTGGGCAGTGTTTGAGGAGCAATCATCCATTTGCATGGCATTTTGCCTCTCAAAAGGGAGGGTAACGGCTATTTCCCTCAACACAGCGATGTAAAACTGGTAAATATTGAGTAGATGTTTTGGGATGACACAGCAGTTACCATTTGCCCAAGAATGTTTCAGGAACACACCTACAAGACCCATTTGCCTTGCTGCTATTTTAGTTTATTCAATTATTATTGCTGCTAATGTAGCATGCCTGCGCTAACATTCCCCATTTGTATTCAAAGTGTACGATGATGAGATCGAAGTGGTTGAATTTATGGTTTGCATGAGAGCCGTTTTGAGGATTTGCAGATCATTTTTATTGTACGGTTTCCAAAACACCAACTTCTCAGACGTGGCTTCAATATTCTTTGACGATGCCCATTCCGTAAATTGATGAGGGCTGTCAGTTTTGACTGTAATCTGGCACAGAAATAGTTTTTTGTGCGAGTGTGGAGAGCAGTGGCTGCACTCCCTGTTGTTACATAATGATAAGATATTGACTGTGTGACCCGGTACCGCTTTATCGCGCTCTGCACAGATTGCATTCCATAATCTAATGAGACAGATATTCTTTAATGGAAATCCTCGACAGGGTCATGATTGCAGTGATAAAGCTTAAGGTCACACTTCACATTGTGCAAGGCTGCTGTGCATGTATGCGCAATAAGTAGGGGCTGATATTGCAATGGAGACCATATTGTAATCATGTCTTCTCATATTATTTTCTTTGCTTGTTAAAAAGCAAGCTGAGATTGTTTGTTATGGTGCAATGTCACAAACTCTGACACTGAGTAATTACCAATAAATCAGAGATCCGCAAATACGTCGGACGAGAGTGTATTAAAAATGGTCATGCAAATTTGGTCATCACAATGTCTGGCAGTGTCTGGGTGTTACTTTTGAAATATGGGCAACAAATAAGTCAGATGATGCACAGTCAACATACAAGCTGTGTTTGTGCACTGAGCTGAACACAAGAAGAAGCAACCATATGGAAAATCTTGATAAACACAATTTTAAAGAATAAATCATCTTAATTTTAGACTCTAAAAAGTATTAAATACAGATTTTCTGTAGTAGATCAGAATTTTTCATTTAGTTGGGGATTAATTTGTATTTTTATTTATTCATTACCACTTAAATGTTTTTTTTGTATTCATTTATTCTGTATTTTGTAGTTCTGGCTGAGGAATTTGGGTGTCATTACATTCTGACAAAACTACAGACTTCATGATGCGTTACACAATAAGCTTGGTTAAAATAAAATGCATTCCTGTACATCCTCTTTCCCTCAAACATGCAATGAAAGTGTTTTACTGCATGTTTTGCCAATTTAAATCAAAATGATGTTCTTAGGCTACTTCCAGCTGCTTAATGATGAGGAAGTGTGTATTTCTTGATGCTTGGCCTGAAACTGGGTTTTCAATTGTTTTTCTAAAACCTGATGTCAGCAACTGTTATGTTTACTAAAAGTAGAGCTCAATAAATATGACTATCGTCGAAAATGTAATGTAGTATTTTGATTTGAACTGTTTATTTTTGTTCATTTTGATCACTACTGTTAGCATTACAACATTTTCTAATACAGAAATGTATTCCTGACTTACACATTTATTGGGAAGATTACTGACTTGACAGCTTTCCAGCAGTCACTCATATCCTCCATATGAAAGATAAAAACAAAAGATCAATACCAAAGTACTGGCTGTTCAGAGCATGTAAAATTAAGTGGAAGGAAAAGAAGAAGTTTGAAATGGTGGCACAAACAACAGGGATAGCAGAGAACTTTAGAGAAGTGTTGAGCAAAGCTAACTTAACAGCTTGGGGTCAGTCGGTATTTCATAACTCAGCCTTTTGTAGATGCAATAATCCATGCTAATATTAAATGCATGTCAGAACACTTCTGATCTTATGTAAAAATAATAGAGAAAATTATTTCGGGTTTTTATTTGCCGTAATCATCTTAATATAAAAGCTTTAAATGTATAATTTATGTGCTCAATAATGAAATGTTTCTCTTTGATTTATTGAGCTACACTTGCAGAGATACGATTGCTACCACAAGGAAGGTCTTGTGAGATGGACTTTAATGGAAATGTCAAAGTCAATAAACCATAAGTCATGCACAACAGCTTTTTGTAATTTATAGGTTTTTTTTGTCAGGAAATGCTTAGACTGCTTGGGATTTACAGATGCATAAGTGCTCTGTTTTGAAAGAAACGTCTGACGGGTCCAATTTAGGAGCCTCATTGAAAAGAAAAATGCAACGTTAATGCAAATTTAATTCGTAACAGGAGAAATAGATAAATTCAATTTGGCGAAATAATATGAACCACAACTGACAGACGTCATGTTCTACACATGACACTGAACTAGTTTGTAAAGGGAAGCTAAGTTTGAATGCGTTTATACAAAATGACCTTTTGTCTGACTTCGTTTAATTCACTTAATATGTTCATATTTATCCAAACTGAGTAATTACTATGCAAAGCAAAAAGCAATTAATCACCAGCATAAAGAGAAACTTGAACCTTTCTTTTATTGCAACTTTTTCAATAAAGTCTCGTCGCATTGTGCTAAATCTTTAAAGTGTGCTGATTGCTACAGAATGGAAGTGTCGTTGAGAAGCAGAGATATATGGAGCAGAAGAGAAGAAAACAGCATCATACTTTAAGTAAATGTCAGCGCAGACTGCTGCGTCAGTGCCGAATAAATTCCTCCAGCCTGAGCTGACACAACAGAGCCATCGAGCAATAAAAAGTCATCTCACCAGACGTTGACTTGTCTCAATTTATGATCACCATCAAAAAGTAGAGGGCTTTAATTACGCCTGAATGAAAATGAATAGAGCACATCCATCGTTACAGCTGGAGAAACAAAAGAGGAGGATTACCACAGAGATTTGCCTCGAATTCCTTTGGTGAATTCAGCGTATTTGGTTTCAGATCATTGTCGTTGACGCTGAGGGCAAGAGAAAGTTTGGGTTTCCAAATATAGAGTCAGAAGCCGCAGTTGCCCCCACAAACATTCCTCTGTTTCATCTTTCTCTAACTAGTTCCCTCAGTCATTTTATTTCTCTGAGCTTGTCTATCGGCCTCCAAACTTACGATCTCCTCTTCACTGAGGGGTTTCTCTGCATGATGCCACAGAGAGAGCCCAGCTGCACAGATGTGTTACCTGGCTCACAGCTTTTTTTTAGCATTTGCCTGGAGCGTCCAACCCTTCAGGACCCCCAGCCCTGATGGAGAAGCTCTATTTGGCAGCTTCTCATTCGAGATGGGGGTTTCTGTCCCCAGACTCTCCCTCGCACTGTTTCTCATCCTGACTGTTCTTTTGAAAACAAGGGAAGCTACCGGAATAGGGAATCCATCATTGTGTTTGGCCCAGGGCGCTACATTTAACGTTGGCGCCCAAATGGAAAAACGTGTATTGCACGACAAGCGTGCTATGATGTTGGGGCCATCTCTTTCCTTTGTCATCCACTGGAAAATCGGGAGCACTCAGCCCACCTTTTCGTTTTGATTATCCATCACCCCGGAGCTTGTTGAAAAATCATTTACTGTACATGAAGGTGATTGACGACTCAAAAGGAGGCTATGCCTTAGTTCACCCCCACAGACATAATACTCTCTCTGAGGACAAAGGCACATGCAAACATGTCACAGACACAATCTCTGATTGTGTCCAGAGATGCGAAACTTAAAGTTCAAAGGAGGCCAGAGGGGTTTTGCTTGCAGAGAGCATCTCACTTCTCAACAGTTAACACCCCCAGTGAAACGTTTCACTCGTCTCTCTCAAAGTCGCACTAACATGCAGAAGAAAAGTTGACCTGCTCGGTTCACTGTGAGAGTATCCATCACAGGAGAAACAATGAAAGCGAAGTTAAAGATAAATGGTTTATTTCTGTGTTTTTCAGAAGAGACGACCATTCTGTCCAGTGTTCAGTGACCTAATGGTGTGAAGTGATTTGGTCTTGGGTAGAAAAGCTTCTGCTTGATGTAGTGAGGGGCCTTAGCACTGCCGAAGTCTAATCTGACCTTGGCACGGGGCTTCAGTTTGCTGTAACGTTTACTGGCGGGTTTTATAAAAACGTTTTGGGGATTAACTAGAAACTTCTTCAGAATCCTTTCTAATCCACCATTCCTTCTGATCAAAGGAAGCCAGATAGCTCTGACTTAAGCTTAGTTTTCCTTCCCACCTTTTTTTTTCTTAGTGTCACAGCTCCGGTGTAGAATCTTTCAAATATGTAGTTCACCCTTCCCTTGTCTGATTGCATTCTGAGGGAGTCTGAAAATGTGACTGGAAACATATTTTGTGTGGTAGACGGCTTGTCTGTGCCTTCAACTGACTGCTGTAGTAACCTGAAATGCTTAGCTGTAAGAGTGAGGTGGAAACCGATGATATTTTTAATTGCGCAAATATCTTTTATACTTGCACTATGAGTATCAAAAATTACTGTTGCTAATTCAAGTCTCATAACTTCTTGTTTTTCATGGTTATTTTTGCATCTATAGATGTGTAAAAGCTGGGCCTCGAATAGACAGGCTATCACTGTCTATTCTGTCTACATGCAAGGCTTAAGTAATTATTGACCTATAAGGGTAAGCTCTAATGTTTTACTTCTGATTTGAAGGAGTCAGCTGTTTTCAGGCAGTTGGTTCCAGAGCTAAAAAGCATAGAAAGTAAATGCTTCCTCCCTTTGTTTAGTTCTCCAACTAAACAGGTCTCTAATGACCTGGGGGGTCTAGCTGGCTCATAATTCACAAATAAATCTTAAAATGTTAAACCTGAGACCATTCAGTGTTCTGTCGACCAGAAGCAACCACAACCAAGAGGGATGCAATTTCTATCCATACTTCTATACATTGTAAGTCTCTGGAAACAACACTGTGGATAAGATCCAGCTTCTTAATTCATTTTCCCTTTAATGATCTCTGAAGATATACCATTACAGCAGCCTGACCAATTAAAAGATTTCTAATCAATCAGTGTTTTGCTCTTCAAAGAAGCATGCTATTTTTTTCAATCCATCTGCGATGGTGTTAGGCTAACTCAGTGATAAATGTTATTTGATCAAATGGTCATAGTCCATAAGTATGCCTAAGTTTCTTGCACACGCTGCTGTCTTTAGCTGTCAAGATAGGAGCTGATCTCAAACTTTTCTGCATTAAGCTACAGGAAGTTCTGATGATTGTAGTCAAGTGGTGAGAATCTAAAGTTGTCAACTCAAGTATGTAGATGTAAGTATAAATTCAGATCGTTTAAATGGCTTTATAAGCTTGTTTCAATTGGGTTGTTAACATATTTCAAGATGACTTGTTATGGGACATTTGTAAATTGTAGTTTTGTTTTAGCACATCTCCTAAACTTAAAAGTTCTGAGTACTTCTTCCATCGCAGCTGTTAAAAATTAATTACAGAGATTAATTAAGGCTGAACACAGAAATCTGTTTGAGTTCTTTCTCCAAATGTGGTAACAAAGCCAAAAAAAATATAAAAAATTACGTCCAACGAAAATGAAACAAACCCAGCCTTTTTGAAGTGTGATATGTTGTTAGTTGGCCTACCATCTGCTTGTACTGATCAAAACAATTGACATGTTCATTATTTCTGTGATGTTTTAGTCAGTGAGTTCAGTCTCTCAGCTTAGCAAACAGAAGGCGCTGTGTTGCAATCGGCGTTCTCGAGAAGCCCAGTCTTGCTTATTTCAAAACTGGAATGTGCTTCTCCGTCTGTGCCAGAAAGGGGGCGAGAGAAAAAAAGATAAATCCACAACAGTAGGATCTGTTGTGGATGAGAGTGGGCCCGAGAAGCCCTCTTATTGTGATATGCTATCTTATGTGTGATAGGAGACGTAGAGCTGTTGCTGTGTTGAAGCTGGGTGAATGATTTCCCCTCCATCCCCTCCTCCAAAAAAAAAAAAAAGATGTCAGTACATTTCTGGACAGATAAAGTGGAGAAACTGAGATGTTGAAATGTTCGATCTGGTTGACCTTTGCTATTAAATTCTTTTAAGATATGAAAGGCCATTTTCTGAGCGAGGAAGCTGAAATTCTTTTCTAATTTAGTAAAAAAGCCTTTTGTGTCAGGATTGGACTTTTTTCAAGTCTTCATTTTTAGGAAATTATATCAGAAATTGCCTGCACCACCTGTTAAGATATCAAACCGCATTTGGATTGTGCCACAGGACCTTTGTGCTGGTCGTAGAGCATTTCTATTATATTTTGATGAGAAAATGACATGCAGACTGAAGCTGAATTCTTGCTTGATAACACATCAAAGTATGATGTGACTTTGAGAAATATATTAGCTACTGTTACTAGACAAAGCTGTTTATTTTAAAACAAAAACATGACATATATTACTGCTGTTGCATCACACATTTTGTCAATATTTGTGTGGAAAATAATGGTGTGTTTTTTTTAGTCCTGATGGGCTGAAATGCAGCAAAATAACAGAATAAATAAAAAGCTATCCCACAATCGAAAACAAAACTTCTGCAATTGTTACTGCTGAAAACACATCATATATTGTTGCAATTTTTAAATTTAGTAATGGCTCTTTCTAGTTGTTTTGATTGATTAAAAACTCATAAGTGTGCCAAGTAAAAACAAGTTTATTAGCATTTTAGCTTCAAAATGGACTTGTTGGCAAAAAGACTGTAGAGCCAGCTGGATGGTTCATAAGATCCTTTTTTAACCAATCTAAACTGTGGTAGAACCCACAAGAACCCTGTATCACCAACTACTACAAGTAGTTTGGATTCTTTGTTTTTCATTTTTGCCTAAGTTTAGCATATTGAATAATGTGATATATCTCTAGCCAGCATCTTGAATCGTTGATCCAAAGGAGGATTGATTGTTGCCTTCATGTTTCATGATCGTAGTGCCGGCCAGAGTGGTCTTCTGCTGCTGTAGCCCATCTGCTTCAATGTCGTGCGTGCTGAGGTAGCGTTCGTGTGTCGCTTATAACAAATGGTTTATTTAAGCTATTGTTAACGTTCTGTCTTGTCAAACCAGTCTGCCCACTCTTCTGACATCAACAAGGTGTTCCTGTTTTTACAACTGTATCGACATTAATTTCTTTTCACCACATTATCTAAACCAGAATGAATGATGGCTGTGTAAAAATCTCAGTAGATGAGCAGTTTTGGGAATACTGACACTGGAAACAACAAGGTAATTCTCCTTTATTCCCCCTCCACCCTGATGCTCGGTTTGAGCTTCAGCAGCTCGTCTCGCCTAAACGCGTTCACTTGCTTCCATGTATTTAGCTGTCAATGTTTGTGTTGGCAAACAATTGAAGAGGAAAGAGATGGCACGTTCCTTTCTGCTGTTTTCCCTTTTGTAATGTTATGTCGGAAGGCTGAAAAACTGAGAGCTTATTTTTGCTTTTCCCAGCAATATGTCGTAGCAGCTAGCCCGGGGTATTTCTTTTATTTCACTGGTGCTAAACTTGCCAACTGTCATAATCATTGCCTTTTAGAGAAAAATAAATTACCTTTAAAATGAGCAGTGCATAACAATCCTCAGCAAACCTTGTGTTTGTTCAAAAACAGGGACACATTCAGGGGCTTTTCCCTCTTTCACAAACAGAACTGGCTGCCAGCTTCCAGCAGAAGGTGGTGAGTGCATACCATAAAGCTTTATGACATGCACATCTAAAACCCAGCACTACTGTGTGCAATAGGAACTGTACGACAAAAAACGTTGGTGGTTTTGAAACATGACTTGTTAAAGCTGTGGTGTAGACTAAAAGCGAAAAATCCCAGTCATAACTTAAACTTCAGCGATTGCTAAAGAGAAATGAAGTGCATTAAAACACTACCTTGTTTGTACTATTTCTCAAATCAATTTCTCAAGTAATTTTGTGCTGAAATTGCAACGATTGCATGTTAAGGTTCGACCTTTGACATGTTTCTTTTAATGATTTTTATAGCACAGCTTCACCCGCCTCTAATTCTCAGTGCACTGCAGCAGAGCTATCTGGTTTATCAACATAACCTCTGGATTGCTAAGCCACGACTAAAATAGCAAAATGATCACAATCTCCTCCTGATTAGAAACCCATACGCCTACAATTTTGCTGATAGAGCCAAGTAAAGCAACCACAGAGCAAGAAGATAATTGGATGTTGCTTTACAGTCGAATAACAGCAGCACTGGTTCACTTTCAGTCTGCTATGATTTGAGCTCTTGCTTTGAAGCAGAAATCCAGTCCAATGTTTGGTGCTGGAGCGAATGTGCAAATCAGAATGCTAACAGAATGAGTCAGAAGAACAAACTTTTAAGGTTCACGCTTTTTCAGAATGCCGCTGTAATGCATTTTAATAGGAGTGGGCTATATTTAAGCAGTTATAGTTTACTTTTAAAGCTCTACTTTTGAAAAGAGGGTAATTTATATGGATTTTATTTTCCCAGTCCTATCTTCTGAACCTGCATTGTAAGTGCTGATGATAAATGGTCCATGGAAACTGTCATTCCTCCTTTCATACTGCTGAAACTGGATAATTTATTTTCTCACAAGCAAATGTCTCCCACGCTGGCTGCACTGATAGGTCATTGAGAGCCACTACATTCATTATAAATAACAGGAAAGTACAAAAACATTTCTTCTTTTAAAAAAAGGCAAAAAGCTAAGCATCCTTTAAGGTGCTTCTGTCTGCAGTGATTAATTTAAGAGAAATTCAGGCCACTAATATCAATTCTACTTCAGGCTTATTTGAGACATTAGTTTTTTATTTTTCATGTATTTTTCTCTCCAAGAACAATAATTTTTTTTTTATGACAATGTGAGTTTTTTTTGCGTATTTCTTTTTTAAAATTGTTTCTTTCTTAGTGTTGCTTAGGTTGAAACAAGCAGTTCAATAAAAAAGTGATTTTCTATTGTAATCAAATGATGCCAAGTACAGATGATGCTGATGACAAAACGTTGTTTTCAATGCTTTTAATTTGTGATTAGCACATTTAGCTAAGTTAACAACACAAACTTAGCTTCAAGTATCTTTGCGTAAACATTCCTGCTGGGGTCAAATTTTTGTTGGCAGCCAGCGATTACAAATCCTTAATACCTTAAATAGAGAAAAATGTAAAAATAATCAAATAAAGATACTGTGTTTCTTTTGTCCTGTCAGATCCTTGTTCTACTTTGAGTTTTCTCCTCAGTTATTTTTATGGCAGCAGTTTGAGATGACTTTCACTGCTCTTTACTTGCTTACGGTATTCTTAAGCCATTTATTTCATACACTTGAGATCAATATGTTGTGGCTGGTGTTTAATTGGATCAACATTTTCTCCTGACAAATGGCCAACTGAGGCAGTTTCCCCACTGAAGAGTGTTCTTGCTCATGAAACCTAAACCAGACGACGAGACTAGAGTCTTGTCATCATCTGATTTCTCATTGTGTCTGTAAGGTTGGATAAATATCACAACGATGAATAAATTAAACATCTAGAACTCCATTTATCTGATTATTCTTTTTTTTTACCAATCACTTTCAGTGAACTTCCCCTTGCCCCCCCGTTGTTTTCCTGTCTGATTTAAAAATCAAGGAAATGAATGTGTCTGTCTTGTGTTATCTCAGCATTTCTACAGCAGTAGCTCTCCCAGGCAGCCATGACAGAATATTGATGGGTCTCTTCTCTTGCGTCTCTTCAATTTCCCACCCTTTGCTAAACTGCAACCCCCCCCCACCCCTCTCTCTCTATGCTATATCCCAGCTGACACACCCATCGCTCCCCGCGGGACAAAAAGTTGAAATCTCTGGCAGAGCGGAGTCGTCTGGCTCACTGTCAACTGTCGTCTTCCCCCCACGGGAATGCAGAGTTCAGATGTTAGACGGGGTGACTGAAAATAAAACCAAACGCAAGCGGAGGGATGCTGCTCCGCTGTGTGCGCTGGCTGTTAACATAAGTGAGTGGCTGTCATGCATTTTGTTAGCATCAACACTTTTCTTTGGGCAGCCCTGCGGAGAAGGATTGCCTGTCGCAGGGAGGAGATAGTTGTCAGGGCCGTGCGAGCGCGCTCCCAAAATGGAGAGTAGCAGGGGCCCCTTCCGCCTGCCTGCCTCATTTCTAAGAGCAAGATAGCAGGAGCTTAGAGGGTAGATGTTAGAGGAGGAGGATTGGGGTAGTGGGAGATACTGGAGCAGACTGGTTCCTGAAGATCTGAGCAGTGAAGTGGAAAAAAAGAGGGACTCGTTTTATCAAAGCTTGACTTCAAACGCTGCTTGGTGACCTGTCGGTTCTACAGAAGACCCTGTGGCCCCAGCAAGGGGAAAAAGAGGCGCCATCAGTGTTCAGGGGCAGCAGAGTTAACCACCCCGGTGGGGAAACGGGACAAAGTAGAGTCTATCAGCTCTTTAGAAGATGTCTGTGTGTGCAGGTGCATCCGAGCAGAACCCTTGCTCTAATTTGGCCAAAGGAAGCAAGTTTCTTTATTCAATTAATGCAGAGGGCAGTTTTTTTGTCTAAATACTGAATGCATTTTTTGATGTAGCATATTTAAGTAGAGTTTAGAGTGGACATGAAATGGTTTCGAAAATCTAATTTTACAATCTGTCAGTGGAAGCATGCTTTTGCTAAGGATTGTTTCAGTATTTTTAGAGAAAATTGCCCTTAAATGACTGGACTACACATGTACTCAGGGATTCTAAGGAGAAACATTAAAGGTCTTGAACTGCTTCATCATACTACAGATATTTGCTGCATAAATAGACTAGTTTCATCTGAGTTTAGTAACAGAAGACACTGACATGTTTTATCCAGAGTGAATACAGTCTTCAGGAGATTGTTGGTTTATGTTGTGGACAAGGAGGAGTTTTAAAGGATATATATATTTTTTTTTCCATTTTTTTTTCTCCGAAGAGTTTTTGCGGCGCTAGTGGCTCGTATTTTTTCGACAGTAGGCAGACAGGAATGAGGGTGAGGAGAGGGGGGAAGACATGCGGCAAAGGTCGCCGGGACCGGGAGTCGAACCTGCGACGTCCGCGTCGAGGACTAAGGCCTCCAAACGTGGGGCGTGCTAACCCCCTGCGCCACCACAGCACGCCCCTTAAAGGATATCTTTAACAATAAAAACAACCTTCCATTTTTTCTAATCTTATTATATATATACTACTGATTTGTGGTTAATTTTAGGAATTAAAATGAACCTACAGGTGTTTTTTCAAACGTTTTTTTCTCCATAAATTGATGGTTGTAGTTCTATCAATCACATTCTTGACAATATTGCTGAAAAACCAGACAGGATTCGACTTGCTGATCAGCAATGGAGAAAAAAAATCTAACTTTGCCAATTTTGTCCTTGCATTAAAACCACAAAGACTAAAATTTCCCACCGTTTACCTTCAAAAACGCTTTAAACAGCATGTACTTAAATGCACTGTTCCTATTGTCATAAATTAGATGAACTTTACGGGATGTACTATTGACCATATGTATGGCAATATTTTGAAATACTTAAATATTTTTTTCTATTTTATGTGGTATCGTCTTATATTGGCCTGTGTGTGCAAATTCAACATGCAGCTGAATCTTCAAATGGCTATAAATAAATCCATTTCGTAGTGCTTTTTAAAAATACTTTTTTTAAAATCCAACACTGAAACTTGGAAAACATCATGAATATCTTAAAGTAAATAATTTCATTATAAAAACCTTATTCAGCAATTGCAGTGGCTGCTATCATAATGCATCTTGTGACAGTTTCGGTATCGATTGGGAAATATCCTCTTGGCCTGTAGACTAAGTGTCAGCAAACCCGACTCTACTCAGAGTAAAAAAGTAATCAGATGAACATTATTTTTTTTTTTTAGGTCCGATGGCTTTAAAAACATAAAGTGCGCGATAATATATCATGTATTACTCTTAACATTATACGATCTACTTAGCCATACTTAAGATTTTGATCTCTCTGGTCCTTTTCCAATGTTTTCTCTCAGAATTACAATTTTATTGACATTTTATATAAGGGCAGATTTCCTTCTTTTCACCCATTATCTTTATCTCTTGCATTTTGTGATGTTTCTCTCGTTATTTTTGTGTCCCCTCTGCCTCGGTCCCTCAGACCTCATCTGTCTGAACTCTGTCCGTTTCTGCTGCTGACCTCATCCAGATGAAAGTAAGAGGATTTCAGTGCTCCGCAGTGTCAGGCAAAAAATCACACTGCAGCCTTGTATAGGATAAAGAGCTTATATATTAACCATATTTCTGCGATAAAAAGCGCCCTCTGTGATGTCCACCCTGCAGTCATAAGCTGCCTCTTGATTTATGCTTTCCCGATACGTTGTCAGTGCGACTCTCAGCAAACACATAAAAGCTCATGCATCTCTGTCATATCAGTCTGTCAGATCATTTGTTTATTCATGAGGAATTACCGTACTTGTATGTGTCCTGTTTACCAAATCTTTAACATCTAAAAGGTGGATGTGAAGGTTTTGGCTATTTGTCTTTTGTTTCGGTTTTCGGTTTTGGCTATTTGTCTTTTGTTTCAGTTTTCGCTTTAATGAGAACCAAAGAACCAGATCTGTAATCCCTTGAATTTTCCTCTCAATCCCTGGTTTGGGATGTTGAGCATGCAAGGCTGTAAAGAGATCTCGAGTGACACACCGAGGTAAATCTTAAACGATCTCTTGAGTTGTGCAAGGTCATGGCCCTTCACAAAACGTTGTGCGTAGTATCGAAGTTCTTGACACTTCAGAAATTGTGTCTGTTTTTGCATTTTTAGTAGTAGAAGTCACACCAGTTTTTGTCTTATTTTATATCTCTGATACCAAAACTTACTTCAGATGATTGTATTTACTCTGGGATAAAACTATTGTCCAAACCAGCCTCACCGTTTATTTGCTCTCTTGACCTACTGACTGACTGTGCTGATGGCAGCAGCTGCTATCGAGCTACAGAAATGACTCCCTTTAGTCTTTTAATTGCTGTGGAGTTTTTTTTTTTCTTTTTTCGTTGTTGAGCTATTTAAATTTAGGAAGGTATTCAAACATGAACTGTCTGTTTAAGAGAAGTTCTGAAATGTAGACCAATTACAAAACTTTTGTTGTTTAGAAGTGGACTTACTGGTGTGCTTCTGTTCGTTTTTCACCCTGAAATGGACGCGTTTTCTTTTTATTCAGCGGAGGTTTTCACCTTGTAATTCTGACATAATTATCATTTTTACCCTGTGTTTCTTGTTGTTGAATAACAAGGTTTTTGAGACTCTTACATGAACCAGTGATGCACACTCTTGTAATAACTTTGGTAGCTGGGCTAATCAAGGCAAGGCTCACCAGCATGTTTTGTGACTCCTTTGGTTCACTGGAGTCTCAAAGCCTGAGAAAGAGCGTTGCTACACTGAGGTGTGATTAGTTGCTTTTGAGATCTTTTACCCTAAATGATTTCATGATTTATTTTTGAAACTTTCTTCACATGTCTGACAGTAACCAAGCACTGATTTGTCTAATGAAGTTGAGTTCAGCTTTTCCCAACGTTAATCACAGTAAATTCATAATTTGACAGAGGGGTAATTATTTTCTCAGATTGTGCTGTGCAAATTCACATTATCATTTGAAAACTTTATTTCATAATTAGTGAGGCTACCTTGGTCTGATATTATAATTTGCTTGAGGGGAAGCTACTACTTCACAGCTCTGTGGTTCTTGCTCCCTCTTGTAAAGGCTAACCTTTCATTTACTTAGCAAGTGATCTAAATGGAAAAGTAATTTGGTTCAGCATGAGAAGCTAAATTTGATAAGAGGGCACTTTTTCCTCCAGTTATCGATTTGAAGCGAAAACAAAATGTCTAATTTGTGCAGAGTGAAAGTGTAAGCCTGGTATTTTCCCTGATGTCGGGGAGTCATTGTAGCAGCGCGGAACTAGATTTAGCAGAAAACAATTCCTCTCTCTGCTAATGTGACCCTCGGGTGAACTGTGTCAGCTTTAAAAAACTGCTTCCTCACAACAAGTGAACAGCGGAGATTATTTTCAGCGGCAGCAAATTCGTCGCAAGTTGGGTTTGATTTTGTTTTGTTAATGTTTCCCCTCGGCCCGGGAAACGTGACCTGCTGCCTCGCTTCTCTCTGTAATCTTAAAGGCTCGCTGTGCATCCGTCTCCCCAGAGGAGCGCTATGTTGTCTGTTAGCGCTCTGCCACTCTGACTCTCTGAGAATCTGATACCCTTTAAGGATTGGCCTCAGCTACTCTGTCTACACCCCTGCATCCCTCACACACATTTACTCAGAGACAATCTCTCTCAGGCTGTCTCTTACATATAAATAAATCCCAGCCAATCTGCAATAACTGATTTCATGCACTCTTGTCACCTGTCGACCCTATCCTCCCTTTGCACTTTAAGTTCAACACTCTTCCTCTAGCGCTCGTAATTGTCGATAGTTATTGTACTAGGGATTAACCAAGCTTAATCGACACAACCCACCCACCCAGAAAGAAACTCTAAACAAATTGGGGCTGAAGCGATTGAGTTAATCGTGATTAATCCGCTATTAAAATAATCAGCTAATTTAGTCAATGATTAATCGTTGACTGGAGTAAACAGGCTTTAAAAATGGGCACTTGCTGAAAGAACAACACAACTAATAACTAAGCCAAAACTGTGCAGAAGAAATGCATACATTTTGCATTGAAGATGAAAACGCTTTCTTAAAATCTGCTCTATCAGGAATCCTCAAGTGGCAGATCAAATACTGAAAAAAACAAACAAAAAAAACTTCTATTAAGCACCTTTTGTTATCCAAAAAACATAATGAACTTGTTAGTGAAGATGCAGATGCGTCCTTTGCTACAAATGATGAAGCATACTCTAAAGGAATGCTATTATTGCTTTTTTATATCCTTATTCAAAAAAGTATTTGAATTATTTACTTATTTCCATCTTCTAATTTATTTTTAATATTGTGAAAAAAGGTATAAGTGGTTAAGTAATAAAATCTGCAGAATGTGCCAATTTTTTTTAATTGATTAATCATCTTTGGTAGAATAACCAATTGTTTGTTGTGGCCTCCAGACACACCTGACTCTATTTGTATCAGAATTCACTCTGAAAAGTTGATGAGGGAAGAGGCAAAATGGGCACATCGCAGAGAAATGAGACTTTATTTTAAAGCTGACTGGCATTGATTTCATCCCAAATACATGTTTACATAACTCTGACAACTACTGCCAGTGTACGTACCGGTTATTGATCGGGAAAAATGAAAACATAAGCAATGTCGGATTAACTGCGTAGCGGGTTGTAAAGATTCTCTTGTTAGATTCACACAAGCTGCTTTCTATAAGTTTCTCTCTTCTGTTTTTCTCCTTCTTCTGCTGAAAGTAGGAATCCACAGGATGTAGTGAAAGAAGATTGTCACTCATGGCAAAGATGCGGGAAGGATTTTAGGATTTCACTGCCAGTTGGAAGCTTAGGCCAGATGAGTTTCCGAGACAGATTGGAGAAAATTCTTCTGAGCGCACACTTGCTTGCTTGTGAATACTTGCATGTAAATACCCATGTGTGCGCAGACCACTTGAGCTGCTGGTCGACGGTGATTATAAACTGCAGAAAATAACTCTGATGCACGCCCTCATGTAGCTATCGAGGGCTGCCCGCCATGCAATCTAACCTCCTGATCCTTGGTCTGCAATTGCCATGGTAACAATCAGTTTTTCCGCCACCCAGCCACCACCGCTGCTGCCCCATCCCTCGCTCCAATCAGATGTGACTTGTCGGGTGCTATTCAGGATGTGGATTGCCAGGCCACAAGCCCAGCAGGTCCTCTGCAGAGCTAGAATAGAACCAATCAAGGAAATGGACCGGCTCGACCAGGTGCCACTTATGAACATTACCCCGTTTGCGCACTCTCATGTTCATCTGTAGAGCTACTTATTTATTTGTACCTGTTGTCATCGGTGCGCAAGTCTCGTTTTTATCGAGTAAGATGCCCAACATTGTAGTTCTTCCTATGGATTTGATGATTGATGATGAGTCTCTTCTTTATGTTCTGTAAAATGTTGTGATGTTCTGCGAGACAGGAAGAGCAGATCATTTAAGTTCTCTTTTTAGATTATCCTGAAGAACTTTTTGTGGATTTGACAAGTCAGCGTCTCTTTCTCTCTTTTTTTTTCTTCTTCCTCAGATTTTACACAGGTTTTCATGTTGTGTCAGCAAAATCTTACAAGAAGAGGTTATTGTCCTGAACCACCAATGTGGTGACAAAGTTGTGCAAGTTGATTTGACATCCAGCAGGGCTCAGCGTTCTTACCACAATATTTCTTTAGTTTGCATATATTACACCGAACAAGTCCTTCTTGCCTGACGCAGTCATTAAACTATCGGTTTCATTTACATTCCTTTACACTTCTACATTCAAATGTTTTATGCTTTTTGCTACAGTCTTGGGAGAACTTTATATCTTTTATTTATTTATTTATTTATTTTACTGTGATTGTTACCAAATCACAATGTATTTCTTAAAGGTTCTCTAATCAGCTTACAATATATAATTTCAAGTTTGACTTGTTCATAAATCTCTTTTTTTTATTTATCTACAAATACATTAAAAAATCTTCTTTTTTGTGCTTTTACAAACTTAGTACTGTTGATTCAAAATCAATCTAATTAGAATCTAAATTGACATAAGTGGTAAATTTAGATTTTTCCTTTCAACTCAATCCTATGTTCACTACAAACCTTGCTTATGTGATCATTATTGTTTTTAAAAGTGAAAATTAATGAGTAAATGACAAATTCGGTGTGGTTAATGTATCGGAAGTAACACGAATGTGACTAATTTAAGAGGGGCACAATTAGTTTGGTTTGCATCCACGCCTGGAGCCAATCACCGCCTGAAGGAATCAGCTGTGACCTGAAGTTCGCTTTGGACCAGACGACAGGAGAATGATTGCTGAGTATTTGGCTCACACACTACATGCTAAACACATACCATTAAAAGCAATCACGGCAAAGCAATAAAACTGTAGCTGATTTGGTGTGCAGGTGCAAATAGAGGGACGGGCGCTAACATTAATATCAGACGGCGAAAAGCACTGCAGGACTCCATTTAGTGGCAGCTAATTCAGTGATTCACTCGACTTACTTTCTTTTATACTGATGGAGTGATTGTGGAGAACAGTAGACCTGCAGTTAACGACTAACAGAGAAACACTCTGAGATGAAGCAAAAGATGCGTGCTCTCTTCTCACTCACCTGTAGAACCTCCCCGGAGATATTCATGTGCTCACTAAAATGTTTCAAGTTCGCACAGTAGACAGGGATAATCACAGCATAAATGCTTAAGACTTTTTATGGGTCATATGCCAAAGTTTTTTGGTTTTTTTAATCTTTTATCCCGAGGCATAAGTACCTTCGGGTTTGAGAAATGGTTTTCATGCTATGGTTTTTGCTGTAGACCTGGTGATTCTGTTTCACCCACTGAGTTTAATGTTCAATCATTTCCTCAAAAAAAAAATTTTTTTAAATCACTTGAACTCCTGTCATATGCTTTTTTAAAAATCTGGTATCTTGACTCCCTTGGGCAACACTTTATCAGTTTATTAATATAGCTGCAACCAAAAGAGCAAACTCATGGTGTCGTTGAAACTCTTCAGACTCCAGGCTGCTGCTTTCCCCTCATCTCTTTCTCTTCCTTTAAGAGACAGCTGGTGGATCAGGCTCCATAGGCCATACTTTGCCAGCTTTAATCCACAAACTGTTTCACGAAGGCCACAGTTATTGGCAGTGTTGTTGAGCTGTTGTGATTGCATCAACATTTTTCAAGCAATCATCATCAGCTAGCGAGCCAGAGAGATGGAGACACTGACAAGTCAAGCAGCCACTCACTCAAGCACTCACACAAGGAAATATATTTAATTAGTTTAAAGATGGCCGGCTGATCCCGGCACCAGCAGCTTAGGGAAACGGAGTGCTGTCTTTACTTTCCTCTGTTGTTTGATGAATTCTGGGCAGGAACAAAGAGGCACAGATTCCTTCGTCTGAAAGTACCGTCCTTTTGATTTGGGTCTAATTGCATGCATGTTAGCCTCTGGTATAACAGATACAACTAATTAGGCTCTTGTGTGTGTAATTAAAAGAGTCTTCCATGGCCAGGCTTCCAGCAGGGTGTGTGCTCTATAAAAACAATTAGGGAATTTATCACCTGGAAAGATCCTTCATCTATTTTTATCTGCATATCGGGCCCATCTCTCTCTCTCTCTCTTTTTGGACAACAAAGGAAAGCCTGTCCTTTGTGACAATCCTCTGCTGCTAATCGAGACTCTGCTGTAACAGTAGCGGTGTGGAGAGTTAGGCTTGATTGCCATAAAGGGACAGTTCAGGATTTTTGAAGGGCAGTTTTGTTGAAATATTGTATGACATGGATCTAAATATTTATTTACAGAAGCCAAAAGGTTGTGTGAAGGTTAGGCACACTTTATTCTGAAGAATTACAACTCGAATTTATGTTCCCACACTAAAATAAATACATGAAATAAATAAAAATCTCTAGTTTTTAGCATAATGCCTCACATTTTATTGGCCAGTTAATTTGTCTACTATAGCCAGAAGTGGATGAAACTTGTTTTGCCGATCGAGTACAACAGTAACAGCTGTTTATCTGACCATGTGGGAAAAATCTTTGCCAACCTCTAATTTAAAAGTTCATGAATTGGTACTCTCATTCAACGCAACAACAATTTAGAGATTGGAGCCGTTTTAAAATGGAAGAAGTCCACTTTAGTCTTGGCCCCTCTCAGGCTAACCATTTATCTGAGCCTCCAGGACTAAATACTAAATGAACTGAAAGAAGCCAAGAGAATTATCTACTGCAAAAGTTCAGAACTATCCCTTTAATGTCTATTGATATACAGGGAGTTCAGTAACTTCCTCTGAGATTCTTCTTTTTTATATCGCTCCCCATATTCTCCTCCCCTCCCATCTTCCCTCCCAAACCATTAGGCTCCATATTAAAGATTCATATGGCACCTACACTGTATTCAGAATACACCACTCCCCTGCTGCTTGCTTCCTCCTTACTTATTCTACTCTCCGCTTTATCCACTCAACCTTTACCCCAGCATCCACCCCAGCTCCCCTCATATCTGTACGTCCCTACTAATAAGGATACTTAGAGCAAATCCTCCCAGCTCTAGTTTCCACAGCGGATTAGCCGTCTCACCCTCTGTGAAGCCAACAATCAGTTGAAAGAAGCAAAACAAGGAGTTGTTGCTGATGTGCTGTTTTGGCTCCTTGAGCTTGTTTTCCCTTTTTCCCACTCTCTCTTTTTTTTTTTATCCTTCCCATGACTTAGACTGAGGGTTACTCATCCTCTCCATTTCCTTTACCTCTTTCCCCTCTGCCTTGAGCTTCCATTTCTCATTAATACTTTCGCCGTCGGCGCACATGTGCCTCGACGACTGTTTATGCATTTGTTTTCCAGTAGCTAATTCTGACCAAAGCCAATGTCCTCGTTTTGGAGGATGGACTCAATCTAGCAACTGTTACCCATAATTTCTGATGGGTTAAACACAAGCTCCTTGGCGACAGGGTATCTTAGCCAAGCTTTTGACACTTGGATTTTCCTCACTGCAAACCAGAGGATGAGACAACAGAGTTCACATAAATAATCCGGCGGTTTATCCCTCACCGTCTCCAGCCGCTCTGTCACATATAGAGACGAGGCTTCTTACTCCTGCCCCACCGGAGTCTTCCAGCAATTAGGCAAGTGCCAGAAAAACACATTAATCTAGCTGTTATATCTAGCCTCGTTAATTTATGGTAGGGTTGGGGAAGCTTACTCATTAATTGGCTGTGTTGGATGACACACAGAGAAATTACATTTGCATAGATCATTTTTAAATTGCCACACAGCATCCTGCTGGGAGCAATGCTGAGAATAAACCTTTTGCTTTTAAAGCGTTTGATGGGAGTCTCGTTGATCGGAAGGAACATGCATGGAGAAAAGGTGTCTGAGAGAACTGTGTGGGAGCTGCAGGGCTTTTTTTTTTTCTTTCCTAGACTGGGCTTTGAGGTAGCCATCTCGCCCACGTCTCCATACAAGCCGAGAAATTGGCTGTACTCAGCAGACCAGGACGAAGATAGCGACTGGCGGGGGGCAGAAGAGCAGGCACCCAAGCAAAAGGAAAAAAAAAAAACACCCAGGATGGTGCAGGGGGAAGGGGAGTTGATTCCAAAAGGCTTCTTGAGTTTCATTCCAAAAATTGAATCGTCAATTTCTATTGAGCCCACCACTCTGCAAGATTGGAAATGAATGAGTGTCAAAGCGGTGGTTGTCCTGGAAATAAGGGGTTAGCCCTGGAGTGAAATTCAGTGGTGACGGCGTGGGCAGACTCAGAGAGAGGAGTGGATAAGTGGTAGAGGAGAAAGAAAGGTGGACTGGAATCAGAAATGTAATTGAACAGAGGCCCTGACCTTGAGATGCTCCGTTTTGCGATGGCCGGAGCTGATAATTCCCCCCTGGCTCAAAAGCATTCACGGGCCGAATGCTTTGTGGTGACAGAGTCCAAAAGAAGAGACAGGTTTTATTAATTGAGAGTTTCAGGAGGCATAGACGGAAATCTTGGCTTCAGCTGCAGACATCAGACTTAAATTTCTGTCCCCGCCTCGGTCAGTGTGTTTGGCATGTTCACCTACACTGCCGGTCAGACATTTACATAGAACCATCCTGGGCATTATTCGTGATTCCTTGCTTCTCGGGATGGGTTGATTAAACATAAACATGATGAATTGTACAATTAATAATTGGATTTTGATGTGAATTTTCTGAATCTATCACTTGCCTTCTAAACACCTGAAAATGTGAAAGTTTTAATCATCTATTTAGTGATTTAATTTTTCTTCATTATGTTGACATAGCTCCGCTGGCTACCAAACCAACCCTAACTATGATCCTACCACCACCATTCTTGGCATTTAGTACTGTGTCTCAGCTCTTGCTTATTGTCATGGTGACCAAACAGCTCTCTTTGCTTTGTCTGACAGTAAAACTTTTCTTTAGACGATATTTGAGTTGTCCACGTGAACAGCTGTGAGTTCCAGATGTGTTTAAAGGTGTTGATTTTGAAGCTGGATTCACTGTGGACATTGACACTGGTGTTCCGGCATCTTCCAGTTTATACTGGGCTTCAGCCTTGGTGGTTCCTGTGTTGGTACTAAACATCCTAATGAATTTTCTTTCATCTTCCATCACATTTTGGGTCAGAAGCTTTACATTTGGAGGCATCTGGGTGGTCCAAATAGACAGTGATCCTAAACACGCTTTGTAATAGATTTTGGGAATGGATAGCAATACTGGCAAGAGGAGGTTGAATCATATATGTGTGATTTTCAATCTGCCTATATTAGAGAAAATCCACAACACCTTCTAACTTGTGCATCAAGCTCTTGATTTTTGTTGTATCCCCCTGAAAACTCGACTGATTCCAATGCATCATTAAAATCCCCAGATTAATGACAATCTTGCCCATGATGATTTATCTTCTGGTTTGAGCAGATGCCTGACCTCTGCCAGCAACAGTCCTCTTCTTCCCTCCTCACCTGAGGGTCTATGTGACAAAATGTCAAGACGTTCAAATGACATGAAAGGCACAGTGACCCCTTCAGAGATGAGGTACAGATGCTATCGCTGACACTTCTTGGTGTGCCGCACAAACTGGTCCCAACTGCCACAATGCCGCTTATCACTCAGGCCATCTGCAACCTGATTAGAGCAGCTTATTTTTAGACGGTGAGACGCCCTCTGACCTTTGTGCATCTGCATTTGATTAGAAATGGATTGGGCAATTAATCAGAGGAGTGTACAGAAAATAAAACCTAATCATAGCCATTTATCAGCAGGGGAGTGTATACATATGCATGGCATTGTGGTTGAACTTCACCTGTGCTTTATGAGGTGTACAGATCCCTTACTTCCACCAGCAGCTCACTACCTTTACATATAAATTAAATGGTAAATGGTCTGCTCCTATTAGTGCCTTCTAAAGCTTATCTGTACTCCCCAAAGCACTTTATAATGTGCTACTCAATTACTTTTGCATGGCCGGTATGTATGCATTGAATTCTTGGATGAAAGTCGGGCTCATGTATTGCCTTTTTCTTTGAAGTCTATTAGAAATGTGCAACAACTCCAACCTTTAGGTGGGAAAAACAAATCCCTAATTGATTGGTTGCCTAAATTTGAACCAACACTTTCCCATTTCTTTTTTCTTCTTCACATATAATAACCTTTTTATCTCATTCAAACTTATGCAAACAAACACCCCCTGTACCTGTCAGACAAGCTGAACACCCTGGTATTAACAGAGAGGGAGGATGGCAGCCCAAGTGGCAGCACCAGTGATCATCTCCACGATTTCAAACTTAATTAACCTGGGCATCACGCCACACGTCCTCCGGCCCGTCAGTAGCGAGTGCCGATCTCCTCTGAGATCTGTTGCGATGGCGGTGGGGAAAGAAAAAAAAAGGAAGGATAAGGGCGAGATGAGACAGATGGAAACTTGCCGCACCACTACCAACACACACCATAGCCTGCTATTATCAAGTCATTCCTGTTTGCCTCAGTGTGAATTTAGTTTTTTTTTAATATATACCTTTTAGAAATCATTTTTTCTGCATTTAGCAACATTGCATTTGCCCAATTAACCACTGAAAGGGGGTGAGGGTTGGAAACATTGACACAAAACTCTTCACATGGAGGTTAAAATGAAGGCAAGGAGTGTAATAATGAGTTATAATCCAGCCCCCTCAACCCCAGGACTGAGGAAAAGTGTGCTATTTTCACTCGCCTACTTATAAACCTGACCGTAAATTTTGAAGAAACATCTGCAGTTTGGTACCATCGTTTTACAGTTTCTTGTTGTTTTCTCCCCCAGACTGCTCTGACTAACCTCTGATTATCTGAGTGCTCCTGCTTCACTAAATGTTAATTGATGAAGGGCTGTGGTGATATTTGTAGGTCATGTAAATTGCCGATTTCCATCCTTGATTAATCCAGCAGTTATTTTCTAAGTTTCTAAACTAGTCATTATGACTGTACCAGAACATCGTGTAGTTTGTCTCCTCTCAAGAGATTGAATTTGCTCAAGACTAACTAACTAAGCAGGACATTTTTACTAATAACTAATTAATCAAAATAAGTTAAATGGTTACATATGTAAAGCACCTGTGGAAAAAGGTCACCTACTGGTATGGTTTAGCCTTTTTATTGCCTTTACAAATAAATCACAGTTGCTAAAGACACCAATGTGAAAACTAAAGAAAGCAGAAGAAACATGGCTCATGTATCAAAATCATAATTTTTACAAAGTGTTAATTATTGCTATAGTTTAAATATATTTTGATTTTGAGATCATTTTTGTCTTTGCATTAAGTCAGTTAGATCATATTATGTAAAACTTCTGTTTATGTACAGTGAAACTCTCTGGCAGTCTCTCTGAGGTGTTTGCTTCAGTCTCCTCATGAAGTGCCATCTCTGCTGGATCCTCAGGTGTTTTTTTTTTTTTTTTTAACCAGGTAAGGTCATTAGCGATCTGTTCTTCAAGGAGTTGATGATATACAGAGTGGTGTGTGTTCAGTTAACAACAAGCCTCGGACACATACAGGAGTCCTCTGGAGGCTATTAATTCTGGAGTATTTTGAATAATTTCAAGGATTTATATAATGGGGGAAACATTGCCCTTAATGGTTGGTGGTCCAGTAAACCTTCAGAGCAAAACTTTGTCCTTTGCTCACCCCTTTCCCCTGAGTCCTGACTCAGACTGTCTGCCATTCTGTCCATCTTGAAATCCGGGAATGTGGAAGTTGCAGACTCGACTATCTCTGGTGTCAGATGGGGAGGTCGGTGTACACACGAAGGCTGTGCAAAATTCCCTCAACTCAACAAGGACTTGTAAAAATATCTTTTGCTGTTTCTCATGCAGAGAGGAAGAGAGAGGAGTCTGACAGCAGATTGATTGGTGAAGGGTTTCTTTCCTTCCCTCCTACTGTAATGCTTCTGTAAACCCCCTCCCATCCAAAAAAAATATAATAAATCCTGTCGTTCTTACATTTCCTTATTTTACTTATCCTCAATTGTTTCTTTCCCTTCTCTGCCCCTCCCTCCTCCATCATCATCCTGTCTGTCTGGGCGTCTCATTTAAGTCTGTGACATTTGATGTGAAGTGGCGCGAGCCCGAGAGCTTACAGTCACTGACTCATAAAAACACATGTGCATGGAGGACTGGATGTGGAAGGAAAGGTCAGGCCTACTCTCCGAGGGCCTAATCACCCACTCTCATTGAGTGGCTCGCCCGCTCAGTCACACTTGATTGAGTGTGTTTGTCTGCGCTTGTGGGGGTGTGCATGTGAAACATTACGGCGGGTGTGATGGGTTTATGCAGGGAGGTGACGTCGAGTGCGAGTGGGATAGATTGCAAGCCCGAGAGCGCTGATTTGTGGGTGAAAGCGTGTTCATCAGTAAATGTGCATTCCTGAGTTGGGGAACATACAATTAGCAAATGACCGCTTTAGGTCAGGTGGCGTCCCCTCTGGAAATGTGCATTCTAACGTACACACCGGCTCTCCTGTTTCCAGACGCGCGGTGCAATCAGCCACCCCGTCAGGGGAGGTGTGGGGCTGTAACAGGCTCATTAACTTCTCCCTGAATATTTTTTTTTATATATATATAGAGAGAGGGATATTGGCTGAGATGAGTGGGCCACACGCATCCTTAACACGGCCTTTTCACGCCTTAGTTTTTACACTAAGTGATTGTGCCTGCGTGAGCCTAAATATGCGACCCTTCCTTTTTATTCCCACCTTATCCTTCCTCGCGTTTTCGTGGCTATTTCCTCATTAGGGGACCTTCCGCGCTGCCCACAGCTTTGAACAGCCGTAGCAAAGCAGGGTGGCAGGGATTAAGTATTAAAGAGCCTCAGCTGCTCTGGGGCTCCTGTAGCTCAGCGCTTGGCCACCAAGGCCTGATAATGGTATTTGTTTAGCCATTAGTCAGGCCCTGCTTAGCAGCTCTCTCCCCTCTGGCTACAGCAGCGCTGATAGATGATGGATGAAGATTGCAAGGATCGGCAGACTGAGGGATGAGAGCTGTGCAGGGATTTCACCAACCCACGGAGCATTTTTGTTTTTTTTTAATCTTTTTTATTGCCCTCAATTAAGAAGCAGGTAGTCTAAGCAAATGTGGTTTTTCATTAATATTTTAGAGTGGGTGAAAGTTAGAAGGCGCTCTTGTGTTATGAGTTTTGCATTGAGGCATGCAGACGTTTATCACAGTCCTCCCATCCTGTGATTAGTTTTCTTCGTCCAACTAATTAAAAAGAAGTCCAGTCCATTTCCTTCTGCTGCAGCGGTGGAAGGCACTTCAAGTTTAATTCTGCGAGGTATTTTTGCAGCTATTAGAGATTACCTTCTAAGTTCTGAATGTGACCTTTTCTCCATATGCTGATGAGAGCTGGCTCATTTTAGAGCCATTACTGATAGCTGTTAGTCATTACCAGCAGCTGGAGTCTTACTGGGCATCAGTTAATATACCCATCACGACGATACGCTGTCACCAACCACACTCTGACTCATGTTGACAAGTGACAGGCAGCTGCCAGCTCGCACAATAAAGTTATTGAATTTCAGTCAGTAAAGTGTGAAAGGCCCGCCCTCTGCTTCTGTCCTCCCTCCTTCTCTGCTCCGTCCCACCTGTTCCTTTGATGTTTTGCGAAAGTATTCATACACCTTGAAAATGTGTTTCATTTTATGATAGACCGATACAGACTGGTGCATAATTGTGAGGTGAAAAGAAAAGGTTATTTAAGTTTTACAAGCCGGAAATCACCGGAAATCTGGAAAATGGTATTTGACTCTCCTGAGTGAATATTTTGCTGAAGCATCTTTTGCTGTAGTTTCAGTGACAAGTCTTGGTGTATGTTGGTGTCCCTTTGCTTGGTAATACTCTAGTATTACTTTTTCTCCCCATTCTTCTTTGCAAAATAACTCAAGCTATCGCACATTGATGACATCTGACAATCAATTTTCAAAACATTCAAAAGATTCTCAATAATAAATATTAGACTATGACTGTCATTGTCACACGTGAATATGTTTTGATCTGATTGCTCAGTGACATTGTTTGGTATTTCTGTCCCCAATACTTTTCACAGTTAGGGCAATTTATTGAGGTAGATGTGCCCAGTTGGTTTTTCACTGCGTATACAGTTTCATTTTGCCTATGAACAAAAACGTTCATTGCTGGTATTTTACCAGGGTGCCTTCTCTCACATGTTTGCTGTCCCCTATAATTAGCTTGAGGCAACATGTGTGGGATCCGTGTCTGCCAGTCCTCCTGACAGGTTTCCCACCTGAGCTGTTTATCTCCACAGCTTTCCCAGAGGTACCATGGAAATCTTGGCTGGTTCTCTGATTAATGTTCTCATTATCTGGCTTGTCGGTTTACATGGACAGCCATGTCTTGGTGCTTTGGCATACTCTGTACATTTTCAGATAAGAGATTAAAAATGGCTCAGATAATCATAACCTTACCTAACTTTCCTTTAACTGATCCACAATTTTATCCTCAATCTGTCTGTATGTACCTTAGTCTTTAAGTAATGTTCTCTCGCAAACCTTTGAGGCTTTCTTAGAACATCTCAATTCATACACTAGATTTTATTTTGTTGCAGATGATTAAAGGGGGATTAAGACATCTATGGAAGTGTGTCTATATATACAGTATATATATATACGTATATATATTTATAAAATTGTAAACCTGGCATCATTTTAGTTGATAACTATGCACTGTTGTTTTTCTATCGCATAAATCTAAATACAACACATGAAGTTGGAGGTCGTAGAGGGACAAAACTCGAAAAAGTTCACGATTTACAAAACCTGTAGACATTGGTTTGGATATATGTGAATATTTGGTTTTAATCCTTTTTTTAAAGATGACCAGAGTATTACAAACATGCCCAGGGAGGCAACAGAGCACCCTGCTAAAGCTCCAGTACTCCTTTAAGTACACAAATACTTGACTATACTGCATACACCAAAACCAAGACACGACCAGGAAGGCTTGCCTGATAGAAATATTTCTTGGCAAATGGAAGTGACCATACACAGCCAACTTTCTCCATTGTTTTGTTGTCATAAGCTGCTTTCCCACATACGACGTCCGCACTATCAGGTTCGGCCATTGTCCGAAGTTGCCTTTCGCACACAACAGGAGTTTATCTTTGTTAGACAGCAACTCATTACTGGAAGTTTTCCATGTGCCAGTCTGTCACGAGAAGCTGGACCTGATAGAGGGAAAAAAATTAATTAGCTATTAAAATCTTCTTTTTTTTCTTCTAGTAGCATACTGGGAATGATTGACTCATAATGATTTTTCAGTTATGATATCAGTGCTGCCTGTATCTGAACTTGCCTCCATAAAAGTTACAAGCAGCATGGTTGCATGCAGAAGAGAGTTGGAAGTGGTAATTGTTTGGATTATAGCCTACTGTTGTTGGCAGAGCAAAGTCTCCTTATATGCGGCTCAGTCTTGGAACTTTATGTTTTGTCAAACTCTACATAATTATTATGTTCAGATTGAAACCTGTGTGTGTGTGTGAGTTGGGAACTAGGAAACAGTTTTTCGATAATGGCATTTATTGGAATTAGTTATCGGATTGGGTTTCTCTAGCTGAAATTTACTACATTATGTTAATCAGCCTTTTACAACAGTCACAAACCTCAGAGAGGGGAAGCAGCAGATCCCTAATAAAACACAGATCATTTCATAGGGTAATTTTAAATGGCTCCATCTGAAATCTGCCTGAATTTAAAATACCAGCTACTTTCTATAAAACAAAAGCAATCCGTTTTCACAGCCCATCATGCGACTGTCAAATTCAGGGACATTAAACACCACAGGGCAAAATGGAGACAGCTGACCAGTCGGCATGCGTCCTCTACCAGAAAAGTCTCCAAATACACATACTAAGGTTTTAAGGCATTAAAGTTTCCAAACTGCTCACATTTTCAGTGTTATCTTCCCTGTGCTTTAAAGTACTTACAGTAAAATGCCACAAAATGTCAGAGTTGTGGGTTTTCAGTTACTTCCAGTTAAATAAAGCAGTTTAATGCAATGCTGCTCCTTCTCCACCTGTTGTGCCACAGTGGAGGTCAGCAGGCTAAAAGAAAGCAAAGTTTTGCTCTGTTATAGGAAGACAAGTTCATTGTTTGGAGATATTTTAGTCTTAGATGATGTATGTTTAGAAACTAAAGGAACACCACCTGTAACTCTTACTAAAGTAATGTCTTATGAATGATTGTTTTTAAAAACAATCCTGCTCTACATTATTGGAGACATTTTGATGTTGTGTTTTTATCACCTCATTTAGGACTTAAGGTAGGCATTTTCCTCTTGTTTCATGACAGAAAGCAATGCGTACCAATTTTTGGTGGCACTTGCATGCCACATGTTCGTCTAGCCCTCACAGCAAAATTTCCAGGCTTGCAATTAAATATAAATGTAAAGACACCCGGATGTGTCTGTGCTTCAGAATGTTTGGAGAAGTGCCATAAGATTATTTTGCAGAGTTGTGGAGCATGAGACAGCATCTTTGTTTTGGGGAATGCTGCATAAAGAGTTTGCATCCCCCGGGCCCCTCACTGCAGACGCGATTTTGATGGCTCTGAACATCAACCCATCTCCACCGCCGCCAGATTGCATCATGGCGTACAGAGGAAAAGCAAGGAGAAATGCAATATGGGTAACTCAGCATGTGTTCTGTGAGTTGGATCGCAGTATCTGTAACAAAGGAGAGAGGGGGCAAAAATGATAATATATAAATGAACAACATTTATAAATTTATAAGACTCAGATTCTTTTGCTACACAAAGTTTCTCCCTATTGTTCAAGCTCCTATGTGTAGAGAATAAAATGCATTCAAATGTGTTTATATTAGAGCTGCACAATTTATCGAATTGCAATGCTCATTGCAATATCAGTGTGTGCAGTATTTCATTTGCAACAGACTGCTTGTGTGCAGCATTTGGTGGGGGTATTATATTTCAAGTGTCAGACGTTCACGCTCTGCATATTGATTTGGTCAGATAGATGGACTCTAACTGCCCTCTATCTTTAATGGTTTGGTGCTAAAGGCTCACAGAAAGCGGTGGGAGCATTGCATTATGGTAAAAAAAAAAAAAATGCCTGGAAAATGTGAGTGAATTATCAGCATTGCAATTGATTTATAGATATTTTATGCACTTTTCATACTGTTTATTTACTGTACGTCTTTGGATATGCATGTGATAATGATGGTTTGTAAGTAACATTGATGTCTGTATGTATGATATGGGTGGGCGATATATACTTAAAGTATTATCGCAATATTCTGTGCTAGTATTGTGGTAACAATAAAAGTGACAATAAGATCTATTTATGACTACTGTTTTACAAAACTGCCTGGCTATGACTGCATGACGCAGCATTCATAGCCATACAAACAAAATACTGCTCTTGAGAATCGCACCATTTGTAAAATGCTTCTTTATGCCCACCCTCAATGTACGAACATGCATTCGCGTAAACGTATCACCATCTTCAGCAGCAATGTGGCTATTGAAGATTTTCCACATATGATAAAGCCCAAGTTTATATTTAGAGGTTTTGCATTGTTTTTAATCAAGCTTATCGTCAAAACTTCAAAACACAGCCAGTGATTAAGGTAAAAGTCCCATTAGAGGTTAAAATCTGTGTGCTAGGAATATACCCAGTGGAATTTAAACAATCACAGAGGAAAACTAAATTGATAGACTATGGACTTCTTCAAGCCAGAAGATCTATAGCATTTTGCTGGAGAGGCATGGATGCACCCTCCCTGGGACTCTGGAAGAAGGAAATTGCAAATTCGCTCGGACTGGAAAAGCTAACATACATCGCCAAGGGTAAACAACGGGATTTTGAGACTCTCTGGGAGCCATATATGAAGACCATAGGGACTGAAGGTGGAACTTATTAATGGCTGTCTTGTCTACAGTTTCTATTCATATATTGTTCTGTTATTTTTCTTTCTTTTTTCTCTAAGTTAATCTAAAAGATTTTTGATATTTTTGGAACCAAACAAATGCAGGTTTGAAGGGTGAGTGTGGGAGTGAATGCAAGAGTGTATAAGTACATGTTATAATGTTAAGTTTGTTGTGTGTAAATTTGTTATGTCAAAAAAGAGAAAATTCAATAAAAAACAAAAAAAAACAAAAAAAAAACACAGCCAGTGGAGGAGACAGCCGATATAATACTGCCAGTATTATAAATACTTTGGAAAAGTATTTATAATACTGGTAGTGGCAGAGGATTTGTTTGCGACCCATTTGAAAGCATTTGCCAGATTACTGTATATATTCTCTTACATTACACACAGTGACTCCAGCTGTGTGCTGACACAAGATTCATTTTGCTCATCTCATGCTATGCTTGGAAGGAAAGCAAACAGCCGTATTACCGAATCCCCTTCAAGTCAGAGCCACTAAAAAGACAGAGCAGTTGTATCTTAATGCCGAGCGTTGCATAGGCTTCATGTAAATATCTGCTGGAGAGGAGGCGAGCAATCCGTCACCATGAGATCAGTATTCCCCTTGGAACCAAAGGAAAGCTGGCCACTGAGACTAAACCACATTACAAGATACCTTCATGGCTCATTGGCGTTTATGCTCGTGAAGTGAAATCATTATAACCAATAAGGTGTGTAATGGATTCCTTCCCAGCAGTCAGTCTGCCGGCTTGACTTCTTAATTGTCACTGCATGAGAGTTGGAACATGAGTGTGCAGTGTGTAAGAGCAGGGTGATGAGCAGGGCTTCACCTCAGGCTGGTGTGTGGATTAAGGGAGCTGCCTTCCGGCCGGTTGAAGCTCACAGTTTCAGTTTCTGTGTGCGAGAGGGAACTTCCAACTTGCTGAAATGCCCTTTAGCAAGACACTGAGTTATTACCTGTTTTCCCCCTTTTCCTTTTTTTTTAAACTCTAATATGAGGAAGTGGAAAACGAAATAGCCTGTAGCCATCAGTCTTGTGTCAAATTGAGCTCAGGGTGAAAGCATTAGTTGACGATTTGATTAGTGGATAGACAGAGAATTAATAGACATGTATTTTGCTAATCAGAGGTTTAAGTCATTCATCAAACAAAACATTGCAAGCTTGACATTTTGTGAACTAAAAAAAAATTAATGCATGCATCAAAAAAAAAATAAATGAAGGGGTTGATTGATAGTGAAAATATGTCTAACCGGAGTCTTGGCATGAGTGACAGTTTTCATATGCTGCTCCAGAGTTGGTTTTTCCACATGGAGATCACTGAGTGAGTCAAGGAAATGAGCTTGTGCATGCATGGCCGCCTCCGACAACTGTTTGTGTGTATTACGGCAACCGTCTGGACGCGGCGGCTATGTCGGGCCGAGGATGTATTGGCTCCTGAAAGTAGCTCTCCTCTGCCAGGCTGGGCCATTTAATCAGGTTCCCCACGTCGGCCAGCTGTGTCCACACAGCGAACAGCCACTCTACACCACTGGAGAGCTGCAGCATCCAGCTGGGGAGACGCCGTCGGAGGGAGGAGGGGTGCAGGTGGTTTAGCGACGGGAGATTAACCGAATCTGCCCAGACAGACAGAGGTTGCATTCGCGTGTTTGTCTGAAAGACAAACAGAGATTGAAAAGATTACAAGAGACTGCTGAGAAAACTATGTGGCTGGAAAAATTCAGGCACCGAAATTTCTGCGTGCGTGCGCAGCGGTGCACACAAAGCGCATTTTAAATGCATGTGTGGCTCGAGTGGTTTGTGTGTCTGAGCCTGTGGTTTTGTGCTTTTGCTGCTCAAGTGTCCAGCTGGCAGAGGGGAGATAGCACGAGCCTTAAAAATGGTGACGGAGCAGTAAACAGACACACAAACAGTCTATCAGCCTTAATGAGGAAAAGTGCTGTGCCTAAACGGATGGTGTGCGTGTGTGCACATGTTGGGCTCACACCTTCCTGACTCGTGGTCATACATCACAGCAGACACAACACACATAAGAGGACACAGAGACAAAGTAAATACTCAGTAAATTTGGGACACACAGGCTAAAAAAAGTAACGTGGCGCGATCCACACACTCTTTGGGTCACGGGCCAACTTTAAAGATGTTAGCATATTTAGGCCAGAGCAGCTGGATCCCTCTGAAATGGACCGGGCTCATCAAACCCCCGCCTCTGCTTGGTGCCCTGAATACAATGGCCTGGCTGCCTGCTTTAGTGAGCGAGCTTCTCCCAGTCAGTCAAATTGAAATAAATGAACTGCCAGCCCTGACGGCAGGGTAATTGTTCATATGGAAATTGGATTGCCATCGTCACGCCAGCCTCCCTGTTGCAACTTGTGAAACATCGCTGTAAGGATTGGACAAGAGTGTCTGCATGTCAAAATTTTTCTTTTTTTTTTTTTAAAAGGGCGAATAAAAGACGTGCAGATAAAGAAAATGCTCTCCATAGTCTCCCTTTTCGTGTGTCTCGTCTTTAACAATGCGTCTTGTTCTGCCCGTCCTACTGGTAGTGGCAGGGAAATAAAAGACGGACACGCCCATTTTCCCAGTTTGTTGTCATAGCTCCAGACCCCTCTTGAGCTCTGTCTACCTTGTTCATAAACTTACACTGTGTAGGAAAAATGGGAAAAGCTGGTTTGCAAAAAAGTGCCATCATACATTGCTTTGGAAAAGTATTTATAATTCTGTCAAAACCAAATTAAATAAAAAAAATTGGTGCATCTCTCTTGCTGCTGCTGTGCAGTATCTCATGAACATACCCTTTTCACAATATTGGTGTGGCAAAAGACTGTTTCTATGCAGCAATTGTTTTCTAATTTCTTCTATATTATTTTTAGCCTCACCATTGCCTTCCTACACTTCCGCTAGATTCTAATTTCTTTCACGGCTCTGCTGGACTTTCTCCCATTGAGCTGGATTTCTCCTGTAGAATTTCAACTGAGTCGATTGGCGAACAGGAGATGTTTTGAATGATGACGTCAATTTCTTGCGCTGTTTTAAAATTTCAGTCTGGCTATAGTTTTAGCAATGGCAGCGAAGGAAGTGAACAAAGCCATTCAGTCCATGTTGGCCGCTCTTCCAAATATTGAATTAACACTAACAGCGGCCTCATTCGGTTCGGCACTTCTCTCTTCACGGTGGAGGATGGTTGTTTACAGCACAGGCACACACCACGGACAAATGTTTGTGCAGTTAAAGTTAAAACTTCCACAGAGTCCACGCCTTGAGGAATCAGTCATTTCTCAAAAGACGAGGGTCCAAACCCTCTGCACGGCGCAAAGTGTAGAACAAGGGGCTGGTTTTTACCAGGCTATATTATTGCAGGCCAATAAGATGTTCTGCTTGTTGGACAGTCTGGCTGCAGTCAGTGCCTATGGATGACATCAATTACACCATTAAGGTCACAGAGATGCACATGAAAAAGTCTGTTTACTAATGACATAACTATTGCGTGATTTTCTAATATGATGCAACCCACATCTCAACTAGCTTGGCACATTTGGACATTGCAGGTTTTACCCATTCTTTGCAAAATATCTTTAGCTCAGTCAGGTTAGATGAAGAGTTTTTGAGAACATGTATTGTTAGGTTTTTGCCCAAACTCTCAATTAGATCTAGATCTGAACTTTGACTTGGTTGTTCTAGTAGATGACTGTGTATCTGTGGCTGTATTTTAAGATATGTTGCCCTGTTGGAAGGCAACACCCGGATGTTGCTCCCTTCAGCAGGTTTTCTTTCTGGATTGTTGAATTTTTGCACATCAAATCACATTAAATGCACTGAAACTTTATAATGTTGCATGCCAACATGTTGAAGTTGAAGGACTATTAATATTTTTCCAAGGCATAATGTCTAAATCCTCGGAGACCTCCCTGTTCATCCCTCTCTGCACAAAACGGAAACCTCTGGGGACCGGCCAGTAATTTAATTGCACTCCCTCTTTTCTCTTTTTACATCAGTGAAAGCGCTTTGATTATAAAGATACCCAGCACATCCCTGTCGGAGCTGGAATCTGTTGAAACCAGCTCATCTTTATAAGTGCTGAATATGAATGATCCCATCATGGAATGATATATCCTATTATGTTTTCAGTGTGGCGCGTCTGTTATTTAGCCATTACATCCGTTTCCTTTCCGTATCTGTTTTAGCGCGCAAGAGCAGCACTCGTGTCAGGCTAATACTTGCCAGGTCAGCAGTCTAAAGCAGTTTGTGCAGATGATGGAGTCACAACTGAGTCTCCCCCTTCGAAGCTTTATCCTTTATGATCTTTGGCTCACTCTCCCAGCCAACGTTGGCATGTTTGCTTCATGGCGAGAGGATTGGACGACAGGCATGAGGGCTTCCATGTTGGGTTTTAGTGCCACTGTGTCAAAGAAACGCAGCATGGCAGTTTGAGGAGAAGAGTGTCTCTGTGTGGTCAGAGGGGGATTACTTCGTCAGCACTTCAGCCTGAGACGGTGCACGGATGGATGTGTGAACATGCGGTTCAAAGCCTGTGTGAGGTTGTGTGCGTGTTGCGTATACACCTACAATTTTTCAATTATCTGTCATTTCCTCTGCTGAGAGCTGCCTCTCTTGTCTAGACTAGCCTCAACTTGTGGCAAGTGACTAAAAGAAATTGTGCTATGTATGTCAACAAAAGGTGTGTGTAGAACTTGGCAAGCCAACAAAGCGACATACTTTCATAAGCCTTGTGCAAGTCTGTAAGTAGTTTCCTAAAGTAGTAGTAGTAAGGTAGTTCCCTTCTTGCAAGACTTATCTTCCTTGTATCCAAATTAATAAGCTTGAGGTACAACCAAATGACCTAAGTCTATTGAGGTCATTTGTAAGATTTTAAGTCTTACAAATTTTATTTATACACCACCTTAAGTCATGCATTTTTTTGTTGGCTGCTCAGTTGGCCTGGCAAGTTCAGACTTAAAAAGCTCTGCTCACGGCTACATGTATTACGAAATTTTCCTGGATCCATCAGAAATCAGTCCAAAGGATTGGAACAGTTACAAGCAGAGGCATACCAGAGACATTAGTGGTGGATTTTTGATCTTTAGTATTTGGCCATTCTAACAACCCCATTTCTAAAAGAGTTCTAGCTCGTTTCCTGTGAAAACTAATCATAGTATTGGAGCAGAGGTGACTTTACATCATGTGCGTGAGAGAGAAGTCGCTGTCTAACTGGGCCTCAGTCAGTCGAAATTAAACATTTTACACTACCTCTAGCAGTTCAAGAGTAAAACAGCCAAACTTTTTCTGCCTTATGTTCAGTCTTATTATTTGCTGGAGTCAGTACTCAAAACTGCCTCACTGTTGGAACAAATTAACTTCCTGTGGCAAAACTGCTAAAGTATAAAATTGCAAGCAAGATTACCAGCATTAGCTTCGCTTTCTGATGCAGCTGCAAAAGAGCAACCAATAATATGCGTCAGCAGCAAATGGTTCTTTCTCTAACTTGGCTGTTTAACTCAGTATTAAAAATGACAAGCATAGTTTTCTTCCCATTGTAACAGCTCTCACACTACAGATTTTATTGCAGCATGATAGCACTTGTGCATGCTGCATTCACTGAAGAGAAAATATTGAACTTTTGAGTTCCCAACACTCTGTAAAGCGTCAGTCAGTCTGAGCCGATTTTTCTGTGCATCTCTGGTTATTGCACACAGTCTGTTTGTCCAGACATGATCTGCTGCTTTGTAAATCATTGGATATCCTGTTGTGTATGCTACATTAACCCTAAGAAATTGCATATTTTAACACAAACCATCATTATATCCTTTGCCCAACCAAGGAATTTTGTTGCCTTAGGCAACTGTAGCTCATTGGTAAAGTAGTCATGTCTTAGTGTCCTTGGGCAACCTCTGCAGCCCCAGGTTGCATCCGAATATGCTTATCGGTGTACGAGTGAACTTACAGGACTGTATATGATGTAAATACATAATAAAAAACCGTGGGATTGTGTGGCTGTTTCAAAGAACAAACTATGGAACCCCGTTGAGGTCAAAAAGGCACTGTGCCTGCAATGATTTACCAGTGAGCAGGAAGTCAACAGAAACTGCTACTTAAGATGCGAGTCTACGTGGTGTTGTAGTTGTCCCACTTTCGTAACGCTCTTTCCATCAAATATTACCACAGCTGGTACACCACAGCTCACACACAGGAACAGCTGGCGCATGGTGTCTGAGCCCATTTGACAAAATGGTGGTATTAACACCCAGACTATGGAGATTATGTGGCAGTACCTAAATTGTACATCTAGCCTGCTGTGCAGCAATTAAGCCGACATTCATAAAAATGTGTTTTTAAATCTTGCTTCGGAGAAGGGAGCTCCGCCATATTCCCTGATGCATTAATGATCTCAAGGAGGTTAAAGCATTTCTTCACTAAACTTTCACAATAAGGTTGCATTTAACAACAAGTAGTTTGAATTACTTGATTGATTATGTTTTATATGGCACATGGCAAAAACCGCAACGTATTTACACGAGCGGATCAGTTCTGTTTTATGGTCAACGATGGCACCCATGGAGAAAAAAGTCGAGAAACAGAATTTCACCGAGGCAGAAATCGATGTGAGCGCAGTGGAGTTGAAAAAATATAATTTTTTCCAACAGTAGTGGTGTGACAAAAAAAAAAGAAACAAACACAAGCCCAGTGGAATGTGATTGTGAGAAAACTTTGAAATGTTGCATGGACTTTAATATAATATTTAATTTGGCAGCTATTTTTCTACAGTTGTGGTTTTGATTAAGGAGTGAAATTAAATATCTCAGGAACCGGGCTGCTTCAGTTTTTCCGTCACCAGTTTTTCTTGACTCCAAAAGCTAGAATTAATTTTGGCCAGAGTTTCGGTAAGAAACTACATATTCTCCCATCAAGTTTGTTTTTTATAAATTCACAACTTTTCTTGGAAAGTGACATACTTCACTTTCAGGTCACATTTCGTGTGTGTACGCCACCTTTTTAAGTGAGACCTCTGATGTGTTCATTTGTTTTAGTTCAGCTGCTCTTCATTTGTAGGTCAAGCTGAAAATCGTCCAATTCTGACCAAAACCTTTTTGTTGATGCATCTTTAGTGTTTGTTTAGGTATTCGTAAGGCAAGACAAAGATAACTGCAAAGACATTAAGGAGGTCTAGTAGGAATGTATGGATTCAAAAACCCAAACATAATGAAATTAGCAACTTATTCTTGAGGTTCTTTAACTACATTGTGCATCATTAAACTGACCAATTCTCCTTAATTTGGGTTTGCATGTTTTAAGAGGACAGGATCCATTTACTCTGAACCTAATCTGGGGGATGATCCATTGTTAAATACCCATTTAGTTGGAAGATAACTGTCTTTTTAATTAAGAGTTTTGCCTATTCAATATGTTCTTTTGAATGTTGTGTAATGCAAAGATAAATTGGATCAGATGCCTTATTCAGGGTCAGTTGAACACCCCCGTGAGGTTTGCAGGATTCAGCAACAACTTCTTTTTTTTTCATAAGATGACATTTTTCATATGTGCCACCTTTATTAGCGCCTGATGTGTTTCATTATATTTATTCCAGACCATTTGAAGACACCATTAGCAGGAGGCTGATGTGGCACAAGGCCCTGCTAAATTTAACAGCTATTTATTTATCTTGAATGGCCACGTGTTGAATGATATGCCCAGTTGCCACGCTCCCTCATCAAAGCTTTCAAATATGTGGAGAAAAGAGACGTGGGCTAGTCTGAAGAGAAATGGGTCCTAATTCACCTGCACCACCCCTATTACGCAGCGGTCTGTCCTCGGCTCTTTAAACCCTCTATAAATCTCATATTCAGAATTAAGCTGATGAAAACACAAGTGGGTTTATGGAAATGTGTGTGTGGTTTTCTGTGTGTGTGGGGGTGTGCGTGTGTGGATGAATAGTGACCAGGTTGAGCAACAGGGACACCTGGGTGGTTTGTTCATGGACAAAAAATAATTAGTGGCTTTGAACAACCTAATTTTTTTCTGTTTATAACAGTTAGTTCAGATTAACTTTTAATTTGTTTTTTGTAGCTGAAGTTTTATTAGACACAAACATTCTCAAAGTCTGGACTTTTCAGTATGGTATCCTGCTAATTAATTTGTCTCAGTCCTGATTTTCTTTCTTATTGTAGTCAATTTTCCTTCATTTGTCTTCCCTTTTGTCGTCTGGAGTATTTTTATGTGGCTCTGTGTCTTTGTCCTATAGATTTTCACAACAATTTAAATTCATTGGTCCAAGGTTGGTGGTTTTGCCCGATGCCTTTTCCTCCTTATTGATTTCCAGTCAAAATTATTTGGCAAACATTTTGTTGTCTTATAAAGGCCAGTTTAATATTGGTCGATCTCTTTCAAGTTTCAATCTATTTTTCTTTCAATCTTTGACAATCTCTCCAATAACTGGTCGAGGGTGATTCAGATTTCTGTACAAGAATGGCGATGAAGATGACATAACCAGCAGCATTGTTTCTGTACTTTCTGCTGTGTACAGTTAATTATTTGTAGTAGAAGAAGAGGCGATATCACACTGCGCGTGTGAGGAATCTGACTCTAAAAGCTTTTTCAGAACGGACAAAATGATTAGAGGTCAGATCTTAAATATTTTAGCTTCTCTTAGAGTTGAGAGATGCGAGCATTCCCAAAGCAAGAAATTCCTCACTGGAACATGTTCTTGGCATGAAGTATTTGCCCGTACTTGTGTTGTGCTCACTAATCAGAAAAATTATAAAAATTTTAGTTTGTAGCCACGTGTACCAATCAATTTTTCAAGAAGCTAAATTTAACTGTCAGGTTTATGTCTATTTCGATCGCTAATGAGTGCTTTCCAGTTTTAAACAAAACTTGTTGCACATTGCATGTTGAGGTCTACTCTATTAAATGTCTTATGGCACGGCAGGATACATGCATTGCTCTTATGAAAGCAGCTTAAATATCAGCTTGTTGTGGAAGACCGGTGGGTTGTAAGAAAATGCATTAAAATAACCGAAAGCATTGCCAAATGTGATTTGAATCTGCACTTACTTGCCTTTAAAAGCAAACGTTATTACGCTAAGAGCAGCTTACAGACATTTTCATTTAATTCTGCAGGCATTTTAAGGTTATTTTTTTAAGATCTCTGTTTTTAATAATTTCCTATATGACACATCTCCTTGTCGGTACTATGTGGCTACGTTTTGCTTATTTTTCCCCCCGACAATTTGTGGCAGCAAGGCTGTTTTGCAGCTCTTGCAGTTTTTGTGGTGTTTCCTTGAAAACCTGAACATTAAAGTTTTCTTGGCATCTCTTCAAACTGAGACAGGCTCATAATTGCTACTAGAAATGTCTTTGAAATTGAATTTTTGTTACTTTGAAATGAAATTATTGTTCACTTGTTTTTTTCTTCTTTTTCCTCCCACTGCAGCATGCGTGTAACCTCAAGAAAGCTCTTTGACAGAACACCGACTGCCCCTTTCTTTTTAATTAAAGCTGTAAGAAACAAACAACCACACACTTTTCTCGACCTGTCCCGAATAAACAAAGACAGGGATTTTACTGCACCATTTCAATTTTAATGGAAATATTTTAATCTGCGAAATGAACTGCATTTATGCAGTGAGATTGGCCAAGGTGGGAAGAAAGATTGTGGCAGTAACTCCAAAGTAAAATAAAATCATTGAATCGATTTGTGGGCACTTAAATGCAAATGAGTGTTTCTGGTGAAATGAACGTGCTTCCCCCGCCCCTCTTCAGTCAAGTTTCTAATCAGTGGTCTCCCCACTTAGTGGAGTAAACAACGGCAGGTTAAGGCAATAAAACACAGCTCTGGCAAGTTTCATCGGGGGGCTTTCATTTGACTGGGTGTGCCTGTGGATTTGACTGGCAAGGTGAAATAAGAAAGGAGGCTACTACAGAGTGTGAAAGCTCGAAACTGCATTCAGTCGCAGACACACATTTGTTGTGTGGGCAATAGCTGCTGCAAAACCACCTGCAGTTCCATATTTGCCACAGCTTGGGCAAACAGCAGTGAGCGAAGGCTCCGCAGGCACCTGCTGTGTCCTGGTACATGATGCTGTCTGTACGCCGCGATGATATTGTGTGATCATGTTTTCCTGAGACAAAACGCCGTTCTTCCTCAGCACATTGTTTTCGGAGGTGTTTGTGTGTTGAGGGGGGACAAAGTGCAAATCAAACTGGGTGAAAGCCAAGAACTTTAAATAAACCTTGTTCTTGGCCTCAGTCTTTATTTACCCCCCATCTGAGCAGAACAGTGATCGTTTTTGATATTAAGTCAGTTAAATCCAAAATAGAATGGCCTTTTTATAACTGGAACACAGATCTGAGTCACACACAAACACCTACACTGCACATGGTCTTAGCTGGAGGCAGTTTAAAAAAAAAAAAAGGTTTTACCCCAATAGCTGAACTCCAGAAATACCTTGATATGTTTGAAATTATGAGTCACAATTCACTGTTAGTGTTGCTGATGCAATAGCCAATTTTGTGCATAACCTGGAGGAGTAGTGATACATGCAGCTCACAAGATGAAAAGATGGACAGGTTCTCAATTTTTTGTTAAACATTTCTCAAATAAAAAGATATGCTTTAAATATATATTTTTTTTTTTACCAGATTTGATTAGTGTGTTTATAGATTTGTTTCACCCCTTGAATTCCAGTTTGTTTTCAGACCCAAATGCAGCAGAGATGCTCAATGCCATTGTATTCATAACTAGAATAAAAGCTTAATAAATATCAAACTGTGTTTCAAACATTTTTCAGTGTTTAATTAGCCAGTTCAGGGTTATTATGTTAGATTTTGACCGGAAAATGGTCAAAAAGCCTAAAATGTAAGAATGTTCTGAGTGGATAAGTAAAACAAACAAAAAAAAAATATTTTATTTTCTGCCCCATTGTCTCCATCCATTAAAACCTGGATAAAGTGAACTTGGATAAAATTTGCATCATCACCACAGGTCAGCTCAGGCTTAATAGTTCACACCAAAATAAAGACCCTAAGACGTAGACATGGTTGCCAAGCTTACAGCGCTTTCATGTCATGGGGTCATAGTTCAAAAATTGCTTCACCAGATGAAGCAATGCTAATGTAGCCACTGGATATGATTGTGTGTGGGCATTTTTAATACCAGAGGCTCCCATACCAATTCTTTTGGCGTAATCATGGAATCACATTGGATAAATAGTTGATATCGCTGTCAAAACTGAGATGGCAGAGTGGAAAATCTGAAAACCTGGGTACAATTTGTCATGGCACTTTTTACGCTACATTATAAATGTCTGTTGGCATCGTCTTGAAATGCTTTAACGGTGTTTAAAGGGTGCTGCTCCTCTTAGTGATTTGTTCAAGTGTATAAATGTTCAAATCTAACATTCATTTTTGAATGTTAGTTGGTAAGTTGGAACCATGTCTGATTTATTATTTGTCAAAAAAAAATTTTTTTTCTTGCATACGTTCGATTTTTATACCACTTTTCATAATCACTGTAGAAAACCTTTAGACTCCCTACAGGCCCTGAGGCAACAAACCCAGATGTGGTTCTGGGAGCTGGGTGGGTCCGATTTTATGATTGGTATGTAGTCAAGGACCACCAAGCTCCCAAAGACATTTTTTCTTTCCAAAAATAAAAAAGTCATGACATAGAGAGTTAAAATGTGATTAGAAACGTTCCTGACCTTAACATAAATTCTTGGTTTATATGCACTATTGTGTCGGGGTCATGTTAACCACTCAAATTCTGTTGAGCTCCAGTGTTTGTGGCCTTTAGAGTGCACTGCTGTATGCATTTAACTTCATTAATAATGAAGCATTTTCTCCTTTCCTGTTCCCAACAGAGATGGCAAGCTGGGTCTCCCTTCTTCTCGTCCTCTTATGCCGATCAATATCACAAGCCCAGGAGGAGAGCAGCAACGCCCCCCACCCGGTTTTCAACTCCGAGACCACCATTAATAATGTGGTTCAAGACCCCCAGACGGGCCGTATTTATCTGGGAGCTAACAACTCCATCTACCAGCTCGGCCCTTCCCTCAAGCTGCAGGCCCGTGCCGAGACGGGCCCCAAAGATGACTCGCCTACCTGCACACCGCCAGCGTCAGCCTGCCAGAACACGAAGCCAATGCCCAATCTCAACAAGCTTCTGCTAATCCATCCATCTAATCAGTCACTTATAGCCTGTGGCAGTCGCTATCGAGGCATCTGCTCCCTCCTCAACCTGTCCAACGTGGAGCAGGAGATTTACTACTGTGACAGTAAAGGAGAGAGGACTTACGTTGCTAACGTAGAGGATAATGTCAACGTGGTGGGAGTCATGTCTTACTACAAAAAAGATGACAAAACTTTCAACGTGTTTGTTGTGGGGAAGGACTACAGAAACTCTGACAGTTCAAAACTCATCAGCACGCGAATCCTCGATGAATACAAGGAATGGGTCGTGTTTGAGACCATCATTGAGGCTTCTACGATACAGCCGCCATTTAATATAAAGTACTCTCATGATTTCAGGCACGCCTTCAGAGAGGACGGTCACATATATTTTCTCTTGTCTCGAACTGATGGTGTGGATACCAAAAACCTGACCTTCGTGTCCCGTCTCTGCGAAGACGACCAGCATTACTACTCCTACACAGAGCTTCAGCTGAAATGTGGAGCAGAAAATCAATACAACAAAGTCCAGGCGGCTTTTGTGGCTTCTCCTGGAAAAGAACTGGCGCGGGCCATGACTGAGTCCACTGTGTACGGGAAGGTAAGCCCGTGGCATAAAGTCCTCTTCATGGTGGCAAGTTCGGATGACCTCGACGGTGAATCAGCGCTGTGCATGTATCCCATGAACTCCATCAATGAGAGGCTGGTGGACATAATCAGCGCTTGTTACAGTGACAACGGGAAGATTTCAGGGGTACCTGCTGTTTACATCCCCTACTCTTCAAAAGCTGGAGAATTTTGCACATCTAACATTGGGGTGAGTTCTCTATAAGCGCAACATATTTAATAGATCTCTGTCTTCTATATATAAAATGCATATTTTATCAGTAAAAACAACTTTTGAATACTTTAAAAAAAAAAATTCTCTGCACACATTCTATCGATGGTAGGCATTTGAAAAGCTTTCCTAGTCAGATACTGTACATTAACATTAATAAAACTTGTGTCAGGTAGACGATACGGCCAGAGATATTTATAGCCCTAACAGGTTTAGATTAGTGTGAATATGTGTGTGAATGACTGAATGTAGTGTGAGGTGCTGTGGGCTCCTCTGGATTTGATAAGGCGCTTCACAAGTACAGGCCATTTTAGTAACTTTCAGTGACCAAAAAAATTTTGTTTTTGACAAAAAATGACACATTCACCTCCCATGTGACATTTAGCAAATAATGTTACATAGAAAATTAACATTCTCACATAGCCTTGGTATAGTGGAAAAGCCTTTATTTTTATTTGAGCAATCAAACCCAGCTGATAATCATTGGCAAAATTTTGCATGTCTCCACTGATATATTTGACTATACAAGTCTTAGTTCCAGGTCTTTGAGGTTCCTCATCTGTCCTCTGATCTCTAGCTGCTTTGACATAACTCCATTAGACCCGAGTCATTCCAAAATATGGCCCAGGCATAAAATTAAGGCCTTAAAATATCTTAAATTTCTTGTTTTTTAAAGTAAGTTGGCCTTTCTGTTATTCCCAGGTCTTAAATTTTGTCGAGACAGGACTATTTAACCTCATATTATTTTTTTTCTTTTGTTTTTCTGGTGGAATTTTTCTGAGACCAAAAGTTTGAGTCTCACTCATACATCTTCATTACGTTCTGTGACTAGAGACGGTTGAAGCTACCGCTAACTAGCCACTGCTACTTCCTGGCTAGCTGGCTAGCTTTTTTGTATCTATCATGGGCCAATGCAAATTTATCACATGCTGGCTGGATGAAGTTTGTGCATTTTTGTGGAGTTATACTGTAGGTCTTAAGTTAAATTCATAAGGGTCTTAAATTTGAGTTGGTGAAACCTCCGGAAACCCTGAAAACAACAAAGTGCATATTACATGAATTAGTCACCTGTAAGCAAAATGCTCAATATTCAGCACAAATTGCACATTTAAGCATCCTTACTAATTTAAAATGTCCATCCATTCATCCATAATCTATAAGTGTTTCTCCTTTCAGGGTGCTGGAGGCTGAAAGGATTTTAAAATGTACAACTGAAAACACTCCTTTTTTTTTCTTATTTGTCAAAGAGGATCAAAATCACATCAGAAGTTGTTCCCAATCAAATGCAAAGTTTTCTACATTTAAATTAATGTTCTATTTTTTTCTTTAGTGTGTCAGTTCATTTTTTCTGTCATGCTGAATTAATTCTGCTGTCTTATAAACTACTTGAAATGTCGGGCCTATTGTGCAAAGAATGGATGAGAAAGAATGAGTTTGTCTTTAAAAGTCTAAATTTGACACATAAGCAACCCAAGCAGAATAATGTGTCTTTTTGGATGAAGCATATAATGTAACAAGTTAAAACTGCATTTCAAATTGAAAAAGTAGGTTGTGACTATAAAAAGTAATCCCTTTACACATGTGAGCAGTGTAATTAGTATCAACAAGTGGTTTTATTTGCAGTCAGTTATATAATTTCATAATGTTGAGGGGGAAAAAAGAAAAAATAATAAGTCATCTTTGTACAATTGTTTACCTTTCACAGAAAGACTTGTTGGAAACCTTCAAGTGTGGTGCAGACTTTTTGCCATCCCCTCTGGCGAGCAGGCCAAAATTTGCCTTAACGGCCAGTGCAGCGTGGACCTCTAAAAGCCTTCTGACCGCTGTGGCTGTTGCCGTGGAGAACGATCACACCATTGCTTTCTTGGGCAACAACAAGGGAGAGGTCTTCAAGGTGCTGTTATTTCATCTGTTTCTTCTCTCAGCTTTTCATTTTCTTTAACCTTTTGCCCAGAGGGAGCTTCTGTCAGGTTAATGACGAAGCTCATGTCTGACAGCGTTGCTCTCTATTTATTTATTTTTTCTTATTTGTCCAGGTACATCTCACAGCGGCAGCGGATGAGTACGGTAAGGTTCCTGGTGACAACCTCGGGGAGAAGGTCAACAAGAACCTCTTCTTTGACCTCCCTCACAGCCACCTCTACATCACCACAGAGAAAAAGGTACGTCAGGCAGGTGGAGCGCAACGTATTCATGCAGGTGAGCAGCAGAGAGGAAGTGTGTTGCTTCAAGGCAGCGCTTAAAGCCAAATACAATTCCATTTTGAATATTGCATAATAAAAAGTAAATTTTTATTATGCAAGTTTCACTATTTATAAGTGAAATAATCTGTCAGTGGATCAAGACTTTTTCCCATATTGTAAGTTAAAATGTCTTGTTCCACTGGCAGATTGTTTCACTTATCACTAGTACTTTTATAACAAATACCTTTTCACCAATGTTAAGGAATTATTAACTTAAAACAAGCTCCTATATCTTGCTGAAAAGTCACCTGCAAGTTAGTTTTGTCTTATTTCAAGTGTACAAATATATTTCCACTAAAAATTAGACCAAAAATACTTGCTAAGGTTCTATTGTTGCAGTACAAATGGAATAATCTGGTTATTGAAGAGACATTTTTCTTTTATTTTGATAGAAAATCTCACCCAGACATTGATTTTTTTTCCTTTTTTGCAGCTTTTTGTCTCAACCGTGTGTTTTAATACAAATATAACTTGTTCAGTTGTAAATCTCACCAATTACATTTTGTTTTTTAAGTCAGAATCGACTGTTAATCTATTAGTAACATTACACTGATTTTATACACAGATAATTTTTACTACTAAACAAAATTTTAAAAATCCTGATGCGAGAGCCCCAGGTTGAATACAAACCCACTTTGTATATAAGTGAATATATACAGATATGTTCTTAGTTGGCATACAGCTGAATTTAAATCTCAAACGCTTTTGTATTTTGACAAAAACAACTGCGCCATATGTAGACAGAAGACTGAAAACTGAACCCAACTTTGATTTTTCCCTTCGTTCTGTTGTTTTGAGCCAGTCTAACAGCAGAGAGACGCAGGGTTAAAAGGGTGACTTGTACTTGATCAAAACAGGTTTGAATGACACGATGTTCAGCTGCGTTGGAAGCGGCGAGCGTTCGCATCTCTGCCAAGCTCAGTCAAAAGCAGAGTTGAGTGCCAACTTTCTTACAGATAGGCGAGATGTGAATCCTTTCAAAACATGAAAAATATTTTTAGACCGTTTCTCCTGGAAGACGCTCATAGTGCTAAATAATTGTATCAGGGCTGGGATAAAGAAAGAAAAAATCTGTGCAGCTTTCCCCTAAAACCAGAGAGGCTATTTCAGATACATTTAGGGACTCGTGCAGGCACTTTGTTTGAAGAATACTGACAGCAGAACGTGGCGTCTAATGGAAGTGCATAGGGTAATTACATAGGTAGTTACTTTCTATTAGCCCGATACAGTAAACATTTACTGAATGCGCCGAGTAAATTGTTTCAGTAATTGTACATGACCATGTGCTGTGACAGGAGCACTCCTCCAGAAAACCAGTTAGGCGCTTCTAGCCGAACGCCTCGTTCGGCACTGTTTGATCGTACTCTGTTTTGTAATTCTCAAGATCACCAAGGTGCCGGTGCAGACGTGCCTCCAAAAGACAGACTGCAAATCATGCGTGGAGCTGAGGGATCCTTACTGTGGCTGGTGTGTCCTGGAGGGCAGGTGAGAATCTCTGTCGCAGAGACATGCGCGTATGCACAAAAACACACGAATGCAAACACCCGCGAATGCTATTCCATCTGTATAACACAGTGGGGTATTTGTTCGGTGTGTTTTATTGCAGACACATTTATTACCCCTTAGTGTTTATATTCAGTCTTGTGTTGTCCATGGAACCGTAAGAAATTAAAGCTGTTTGTCAGCTTCATGCAGCGAAGCCAGACTGCAATTTACTCTGATCAGACTATATTTATCAAGGTCTGAAAAGTAAAAAAAAAAAAAAAAGGTGTGAATGTGTCATGTTTCACAGGGATATGGTAGGGAACTTTCTTTAGGAAGTTAGTATTACCTTTATTATCAAATGTGTATTTTGGTCATTAGTTGAAGAGATAAACAGTTGTTTATTTTAGAAAAAGTCTAGCTAGTTGAGTCAGAAAATAAAATTACTTATTTTGCTTAAAGTTGTTTTCCCTCAAAAAGTACTTAAGTTCATTATCCCTGAAATAATTTACCTTTAAAATTAAAGTGTATTTTTCCACTGCCAAGATTCTGACTTTGTGCTTATGAAAGTTTGTTTTAAGAACATGTTGTTTTTTTTAGGTCACTTTGGTGTCGAACTGTTATTCACAAAGCCCATTGAGATTCTGCGGGAGTCTGTGGCGTTGGGAATGTTTACGGGATGTGGAGCAGATGCTGATGGCGGTTGTTCATCCTTCATTTGTAGGTGCACCAGGAGGTCCGAGTGCCGCCGGGCAGAGGAGAGGAACGGCTGGCTGTGGAGCCCCGGGCAGCAATGTCTCAAGATTTTATCCTTCTACCCGCCGAACCTTTCCAACAAAAAAACCGACAAGGTACACACAGTTCCTCTAATTTGCTCTGGTCTTGTTTTGTGTTTTTTCTCTCTTGCTGGCTTCCAGAGCATGCTAAACTAATGTCTATGATCTGAGCTATAAACCGTTTACTCTGAGTCAGCGACCATAGACTCTGGGTCTTCCTGTTCTGTATTGATCCATCCAGAAAGCTCCAAACTTTCTTATTAATAACCAGGCTGGCTGATTGGGCCTTTCACTGTGAAGATTGAGAGCCCCTCTTATGTGCTTTGCTTCTAAAATGTTTTTTCTCATTCCTTTTGCTTTCTATTTTTCTGTCCCTCCCTTTCTGACTCACTGGAATTTCCATCAAAAGCTTGTCTCCTCCTTTCTTGCTCTCAATCAATCTCCTGTCTTTCAAAAGGAAATTGTTTCTTGTTTTCTGACTTCTGTTTCAGAGGTGTTTGTATCATTAACAGAGCAGAGAAATTAACTCAAGTCTTTCCTCTTTTTTTTAATCAAAGCATGTGATGAACAACATTGATTTTAGCAAGAATCAATTGGTTTTATGTTCTCTGTGTGTGTATTTTTTTTTTCTTTTTTTCCCAACCAGATCCAGATCAACATCCCCTCACTCCCTTCTATCGGACCCTCTGACCGTCTGAAGTGTAATGTTGGATCGTTCCAGAGTGAAGGCATCATGCTGGACTCCAGCCAGGTTTCCTGTGATCTGCCGCAGCCTTCGGACATCCCCAAAACTCCCGAGAATCAAGGTCTGGCCCTTCCTTTTCATGACCAATCCGATTTCCTTAAGGTGCCTCGCAAAAAGCTTTCAAGTTTTTCCACATTGTTGCTGTAATTTTCAATATATAGTATTGATATCCCATATGGTGAGCAAATGTAAAAAAAAAACACCCAATATTGAAGTGACATGGCTTTTTAAATATGTATCCAGAAAATTTGGCATGCATTTATATTCATCTCTATTTATTGTACCAGAGTAAATACTTTGAAGTACCACATTTCATAATAATTAAAGCTCCACGTTTAGAAAGGCAGGTTCATGACTTCATTAGCATTGAAGAGAATGACACCTTTGCTCTTTTTTTTTGTAAAATTGTTCAAGGTTTGTTTAATTTGATTAGTAATGGACATGTTTATCATTTATTTTGGTAAATTTCTTATCGCTTTTGCGATAAATTCTAAATAATGCTGTTTAACTCTCCTCCCCAAACTGCCTGTTCAATGAGACAATAAATAAATATGAATAAATTCAGTGACTGCGCGGAGCTTAGTGATAGAAATCACACTTTTCTAGTGAATAGTGTCTTTTATAAATAGAAATGTTTTTCAAGAGCAGCGTTTGTGTTTGTGGAGCTATGACTGTTGTCATGCAGTCGCGGCCCTACAGCTGCCTAAAAAAGAAGTAATAAATAGCTCTTGTTGTTATCACAATAGTACCACAAATTATCATGATAATAAATTAATATCGCCCATAAGGCATGTTGTCATGCTGCAGCCTAACCTCTACCTCAGTCTGCAGTATTTTGCAGCCTCCAGCAGGTTTTCCATCTTCCTCCAGCGTGATGCTGCCACCACCATGTGTGGATGTTAGTTTTAGATGGAGAGAGTTTTGAAAATAGGCTTGAAGGCTAAATTTTAGTCTCATCTGATCACAAATTCCTATTTCATGTGTGTGTTTTGTGTCTGTTAGACGGCTTCTGTTTAGATGCAAATGAGGCGTCTTTGGGTTGTTTTATTTCCACTCGTCTTTCTAAAATTGTTGAAATAATTAATGAGCTGCTTTGCATTGATCTGTAATATAAAAGTGTAAAGTGTGCGAACACTTGGGCCAAACAATTTACCTCTCCACTTCAGCTAATTCTGTTCCGTCAGTGTTTGTTTAATTCTGTAATTTGGCTTTTATGATATAACCATTACCTGCAAAATGTTGGCATTATCTTATTTGTGGTCACTTTCAAAAGAGATAAAAAGTTGCCAGCCAAGAAAATCAGCGCAAAAAGTTATAGATTGGGTCATGATTTGTAAACAGTTTTGGAATCATTGAACAGATATTTACTGAATGAATCGTTTCTCTGGTCTTGATGAGCACACATAGCATTTGTGCTTTCCCTGCCTGGCTTATCTTTACAAAATACTTAACAGTTTTGCACTCTCCTTAGATTTTGTGGCCGTCTCAGTGAGGATTTTCGTCAACGAGACCGTGGAGCTGGCTGAGAGGGAGTTCAAGTTCTACAACTGTGCAGCCACTGTGAGGAAATCAGAAAACACGCCGTGAGTGAGATTGTTACCTATCAGTTCTGCTCTGTCACTCACCAAAATGCACAGTGACACTGAACACAGCATCGCCTTGACAACCTTGATGTAAATTTATCACCACGCATGAATAGATGAGAGATCAAGGCTCTGTTTGTAAATTGTGATGCATGGCGGCTTTGAATGCACCTCTCGCATTTTTCTGTGCCTTTATTACCAAACCGAGGAAATTGCCTGTGTTCCCTTTTCATTAATCAAAAAATGTAAGTCGATCACACCAGTCCCCCCCACAGCACCTCCTCACACCCCCACCCATATTTTTTCTTCATTTCTTTCACACGGAGGCATTTGTGATGAACGAGCTTTGCTTATGTGAAGTTGCAGAAATCCATTTCAATGTCAGCTGCATAGATTTCTGTGCCGGACGGCCTCTGATGAGTTTGCATGTTTTTTAAAAAAAAATTTGTTCTTTACAGCCTTTTGTTTGTGCATATGCTTGTCAGAATTCTCTGACATTTGATATTGCCATGTCTTTTAGGTGCATGGCATGCGTGACAAGTCCGTGGGGCTGCCAGTGGAATACGCGTCATCACACATGTAGTGACAAAGATGACAGCACACTGGGCCCAGGTATCATTGGACACCGTAAGGTCAGTCTCAGTAAAGAGATGAGTCGATGTTTTCTGTCACTAACAGTGTGTTGGTATGTTAAGCGAAGAGATCTTGTGTCTGTTTTACATTTTGCCACAATAGAACCACAGACGTCAATGCATTTTATTAGGATCTTATGCCACATATCTACACTAAAGAGAGGTTTTTTTCTGCATTTTTTTCCCCTGAAAAGTGTGGTGTGCATTTGATTTAGGCTATGTTTGCACGCATGCAGTTAATAATAGTCACCCAACTGTTGCAAACGTAGGGTTTCCGTCACTATGTTTAGTGAACTTTCAGAAAAAAAAAATTGATACTGGCCAAAATTGGAATCGACAGGTCAAGTTATTTTTTGAAAAAGATTTGTGATTGGCCAAATTTGTGGTGCAACCCAGGACATACAACCAGATCTGCAATGGAATGGTTTGGATGAAACATTTTAATGTGTTGGAATGACTCCAAAGTCCAGACAAAATCAACATGGGAGTTGAAATTTGCTGTTATTATTTCCCTTTAATTGGACCGAACCTGAACTCTGTTGCAAAGACGAATGGGTAAAACATCAGTCTGTAGATGCAAAGCAGACAGAGCCACACTCTAATAGACTTGCCATTGCATCAAAAGGATATTTATTCAGAGGGATAAGACAATTTTGAAATTACCTTTTAGAATCAAAAATGTAAAATTATGCATCATTTTCTTTCCACTTTATATTTGTCCCCTATCTTGTATTTCTGTAAAATGCAATTCCACTAAAATGCATTAAGATTTGATGAAACGTGAGAGGTGCAGGGGGCATGAACACTTTTGTAAGACCGTGTATCTATTCATCAATTGTGACGCAGCAACTGACTGTTCAGAGCCTTCCTGAAAATTAATAAAAAACGCAAATCCTTCAATCAGCCGCCAACATCGTCCATGACAAACACTGAGTGTGGAAGATATCAATTTACAAGTCGGCAGATGTTCCAGCGATAAACTTATCTGTTGCTGCAGATGAGGGCATCTGTTAAGTGGCTTGCATGTTTGAAATGCAGATCATTAAAAGTGGGTGTGTCTGACTTGCTCTGATATGTTTTCAGGGATCGGCGTGTCCTCAGTTTGAGAATCCAGATCCAGTTCTGATCCCAGTGGGCTACGAGACCAGTATCAGTTTTGAAGGGATCAATTTGGGTAACTACGAGGTAAAGGCGACTGTCTACGCACCCAAAACATTCAGTGGTTTGTTAGCAAACAAACAGATGCGGTACACAAGTTGTAAAAGAATAAATATACAGTTTTTTCTTGATTAAAAAGAAGAAGAAAAACTCCACCTTATAAGAAAGCAAAAAGAGGAAGCAGACGTTGGACGTGCTAAATTCCATTAATCACCTAAATCACAACAGGAAGTCATTACAGCGAAGCGAAATGGGAAATGCACTGTATTTATGTAGCACTCTGATAGTATTATTGACCACGCAAAGTGCTTTAAAACACAAGCCACATTCATACACATTTATGCCGTGTTTTTTATTTATTTTTTTCTTCCTGTCTTACATAAAGCACTTCTTCTATCACAGACGCACTTATACATCAGGGGAAACTGGGAGATTTACCAGTGTTGCTAAGAACACGTCGACATGTGGACTAGACTGGCCGGGGATGAAGCACCTACCCTCTGCCTCTTTAGCCATCACTTCTGATCGAGACTTTGAGTGTTGAAGCAAGTCTTAATCCAAGTTTTGAGACTAAACTTGCCACTTTTGTGTGCCTTCTTAAGACACTGTGTGAGGCTGAAGGATCTATAAAGCTACCTGTAATTTACTAACGTATAATCATCTCAGTGTGGGAAGGCTGGAACAGTCTGCAGGTATATTTTTTGCCATGCTAATGGACTAGGCGAACATGGATGAAAATAGTATGTACCTACATGTGAGTCTGAAAAGAAATTGTCATTTTATTATGAAGTTTATTTCCATAATAAAAACTCATTCTGTAGATTAAACACAGTGCTTTTGTTTCTTTTAAGTTTTCATACAGAGTTGCTGGTGGTTCCGAGTTCTGCATCCAAGCATATCATTGGATAGTTAAGTGGAAGGAAAAAGTATATTAGGAAAAAGATACACAATCAACAGGGAAGAAAGCATCCTTGAGAGGATTATGAATCAAAGTCCATTCAAGAGTTTGCAGGCATCGTCTGTAGCTGTAGTGAGAGCTTAAAGACAGATTTATTGGTTAAAATATTAAAATAGGCAATTCTACATTTTTTGGAGGGAGTTTCAGGTATTTGCGGCTTTTAATTTTTTGGCTCGTGCCTGTGTTGCACAGACACTTCTGGAAATAAAAGTGGTTTTTGGTCTAATATTATATTCAAATTTAATGAGAAACTGAATTTTAGGTTTTCATTTGCTGCTTTCATTTGGTGATCAGTTTTAATGTAGCGAAAAACTTGAAATATGTCAAGATATCACTTAGTGAGTCTTGTCTTTGTTCTAATAATAGCCATTGCCTTCTGTATCAGTTTACCTGTTTCCTTCCTTGTTGTCATGCAGGATCATGTTTTCACCATCGGCACCGAACTGATGAAAAACATGGAGGAAGTGGTCAGAAAAGAGAGCGGTCGTTTCTACAGCTTTAACGGCTTCAGTGTGAGTACACCATAACTGTAAACACTGCACTAGACTTTAGTTTCTTTCCTCAGTGTTAGCAGACATTATCCTCCACTGAACTGCAGCTTCTAAACTACAGCTAAGGTGTGGGGTTGTTCAGTTTATAGTGCTACATAAGTAACAGCATATACCATAGAACAGCCTCAGTTCTTTTTGCAGCACATCCTTTTTATTGCCAAGCATGTTCTGTATGTTGCGTAATTATAAATGAATTTCCCCTTTAGCAGTTTTTTCATAATCCTTTGATATTCTCTAGCTCCCTCTAATGGACAGGCTCCACTCGTTTGAGTTATTTTAGCTGCGTCTCTCCACATTTTGAATTCTCTGATTGAGAAACTCGAACCGTATCTTGCCCCCAGCTATGTTCTTTCTCCTACATTGATTTCCTCTGCTGAAAATCTGCCAGACTGGGTATAGTTTTTCTTTTTCTTTTTTTTTTTTTCTCCCCTTGGCACAGGGTGGCAGCAGCAGCCCACACTGTTTGTAGAGAAGAGTTTAAATGTAATAAATCACTGGATTTCACAGTATTTATTCATTCTGTTTTCAATTCCTTAGTTCTCCTACGATAAGTCACCGGAGACCAGCGTCCTGTTTTACATGAAGGACAAGAGGACTGGGAACAAGATGGACAGCACTCTAAACGGTGCATTTCTTAAGCTACCTTTAATTTCCAACCTGAAACAAAATGGATGGGAATCTGACTAATACTCTAACTGTTCTTCTGACATCTCTTGCGATCCAGTCACCCTGTACAACTGCTCCGTGGGGAGGGAGGACTGTAGTCTCTGCAAGTACGCCGACTCAAAGTACGACTGTGTGTGGTGCAGCAAGCAGAAGGCGTGTGTGTTCAATAAGCTCTGTGGTGATACCCAAAACACAGAGTGCCCCAACCCTGAGATCACCAACGTAAGTACTGGCAAACCTCACATTTACGTTTAAAATGTGAAACTGTGTCCGCCTCTAGGACGTTTGAGCGGAGAACACATTGATCTTTGGGATTGGATTATTGATTAGACCAGTGTATTGGCTGTGTATTGTCTGTCTCATCTGTGTGTTGACAGAAGATTTGGAAGTCTCCTTGTGAGCATGGTGCAATGTTCCTCCATTATGTCTAGATTGGATCAATATTTTGTTTGCTTACTGGGTTGTTGGTGTCTTTTTGTCATTGACAAAAGAAACGCCGACCAGTAATTGTGTTGATGTAATTCAGACAGAGGTTGTCAGCAGCCACAACACCGACAAACAGATATATTGGTTGATGGAAACGCGGATAAATGGCATTGGCAGGATTGTTTATGGTGTCAGTGGGTTGATTTTCTATTTTTTTTCCCCCCACCAATCATTGAGCTTTCAAGGATCCCAGAGGTTGAATTCAGTTTGTCTGCTAAACCTTTATTCTACTTGTTCACAAAAACAGACAGACTCCTAAATCTCCACCATCTTTTCATAAACTAGAACCAAAAATCTTAATGTAATGAATTTGGATTTTATGTGACTGGTCAACAAAAACGTTTTTGACATGTTAACATTTATATTTACATTGATACCCCTGAATAAAGTCCTGCGCAGCACCATGACTTCACACATCGCTTTGCAGTCAACTTAATCAAAGTATAAATCCAGGTGTTTTTACTACTTTAAAGCATTAATTCTGATGAATTGATTATGTAGATTTTTAAAAAATCTATCAAAAGGTTCCTGCTGGAAGCCGGAAACGTACAAGTTTTATTTTTCTTGAAAGAATAACCAATAAGCTCCATGTGTAAAGCTGTGAGTCTTGCAGCTGTAATTGCAAATGAAGGTATGTGTACAAAGTATTGATACAGGGAGGTGGGTTTCAAAGAGGCACTGCACTTTGAAAGAGAAAAAATAGATTTCAAAGTTATGCACTGTGTGTTGATCTGTCACAGATTCAAAGTGCTTTATGATGTAAAGCACTTTGAACTGCCTTGATGCTGAAATGAGCCACACAAATAAGCTCAATTGATTGATCTCTCCAAACTTTCTCCCTCCAGATTGTCCCTCTTTTTGGGCCCATGAAAGGAGGCATCTCCATTACCGTCCATGGATCCAACCTTGGTATTTACAAGGAGGACATTAAAAACATCACAGTAGCCGGGGAGCCCTGCATACATCAGGCGGAAAAGTATTCTGTCTCCACCAGGTAAAGTATGCTTGGTGTGAGCTACACTACAAACACACATTTCATTGTCATTTTCCTAATTGTGTTTTTGAAGTATCTCTTCATTCGGAGGCTTTTCCCTCTCCTCACTGTGTCGTGCCTGCATGTGTTGGAAAGCTTATTATACAACCGTATTGATCTGATGGTCTCCAGACACAGGCGGGCTTAGTAAAAAGTCTTCTTAAAGGACACAGACACTGCATATTGTTTTTTTGAGTAAATCTAAAACAACAGATCACATTCAGCTCCTTCGTTAAAATTCCTCTCAGGTGAACTGTTAGACCTGTCCAAGGTGTCTGGAGTCCTAGGTTAAATATTTTTATAAAACTACGACTGAAATGCATATAAAGGAGAATGCAGTCAGAATAGCATGTAGGCACCTCTAAAAACCCATTTCAACTTAAAACTATAATGAATCACTGACTCTTATTTAACTTTTTCTTTTAAACATTTTGTTGGACAAAAGTCCATACAACCCAAACCATAAGAGTCTGAAAATACATTTGATTTAACAGGCAAATGTACGGCTTATATATAAACAAATTACAAAACTGTTATGATTGTGTAGGAGGTATGCCGACACTTCTGCTTTTTTTTTGTAATTGTGTTTTATGTGCAAATTGGGGATGTCCTTAGCTAATTTACCCAATCAATGATGTCAACATTGCTGTTTTTGTGAAAATATAAAGTTTAATAGATTGAACTAATTTTCTGAAATTTCACAGTTTTTTTCTCAAATTAAACAGGATAAAATTAATTCAAAGTTATAAAATAATGTCAAAGTTGCAGCTGCAGAAACAACACTCAGTTTCTGCTCATAAGAAGACAGTAAAGACAAAGTTACCGTAATATTATTTTTAATCTGCTGAACGCACTCAACGAAGTCCGCCATGTTGTCCATCTGCTACGTTTTTCCCTGAATAAGTGTTTGTGGAAGCACTTAGCTGTCCATGTATATTTGTGCAGACGTTTGTTTTCATAAAGTACTGCCACACCTGCAAACACAAAAGTCCAACAATATTCAGCAAACTGCTACAAATAAATTGATCACCATGTTCCTTTTTTTTTTGTTTACTCTGCATTCTCCTGATATTTTTAATGATGCCTTCACTGACTTAAAGTTTAAAATCTGGTTGAGCATTTTTGGCTGGATGTTGATTGTTGAGTCTTTAGGGAAGGCTTTAAACTCCCCACTGATTGTTATTGTAGAGAATAAAGGTAGTAGAATATAAATGTTGTAGCTCTTAATTGCTCCATTTTTAAGCCAAAAAGTAGCACAACCTGAAGCAATGTTTCCAACTTAAAAAAGATTTAATAGTGGTTTATTCTGATACAGATACCTAGAAAGGATTAAACCCTTTGATTTTTCTGCTTTCAATATGGACAGCATGCAGCTAGGTCTCTGACTTAACTTAAATTTTTTTTTTTACTTACACAGTAACATATTTTCACATGTAGTGAACCCCAGACTGTTCTTACTGAGAGTGGCAGGAATTTAAGATGCTTAAAAATGAGCAGAAGGAAAGTATTTAGTTTTGTCCTTTGTAGTATGGTTAAGTAATCTGGTCAAATTATGACGTTGTGTCATTTTTAGTACAAGTTGATCTTTTTTATCTGCATGTAAACATGTGGTTGGAAAAGTCTGAGGAAGAAATTATCTTTGTCAAATAATGTAAAGACATTTAACAAGAAGCGGAAATAATCAACAGAAAACATTTTTAATTCTGACCTTTGCTTTTTATAACCTTCCTCAGACAGGGCAAGTGTTCCCAGGCCAGTCTTAAATATGACATTATTTCAGTCGTGATAAGATCTTGCATGTTCTGGACAGATTTTTAATGGTTTATTCCCTTCGTCTTGCAGGCATTTTATTTGGCAGGGCACAGTTAGGAAGATAATTGCATTAACCAAGTCTACCAGATTCACTTCAGTCACAGCTGGGTCTAAAAGTGCTCACTCCATACAAATGGTCTATAAAACAGAAAACAGCCTCTTGCCAGAGAAGTTGACACCTGGCAGGATGGAGCTACATTTACGACAAATCCTCGCCCCACCATCTGCATGATGAGGCATAAACCGGGATTTATGTGACCAGATGGAAGTCTCCCGGTCTTAAATCATTCACTTGTGTTCCGACGACCGCGCTCCTCTCCTCTTGTTGCTAGCTGCCACGCGTTTTTTGTTGTTGTTTGTTTTTCAGGTTGAAGTGTGCTTGGCTTGAGCTCTTCATTCTGATATTGGGGCCCACTCATTTGCCTGAATGAGCCTTGCTGTTTTAACTTTAATCAGCTGCAACACACTTTCCCTACAATCTGCTGAAGATGTGGACATGGTTTTCTACTAGAGTCCAGATGCCGACATAATAAGCAGCCACACATCAAAAGTTGGCTGGTCCAACTAAAGATACTGAAATACGTTTTGTAATTATTCAGCGTTACTGAAATATTAACTTGTTGTGTTGAAACAGTCACTTTCCTTTTGCTTTTCGTTGTTTAATTTACAGTTTTTCTCACCATGTGATGGAGTCTTTACGCTTTTTTTTACAAACTGTGCCAGTAGCTGTAAAAGTAGGCTTGTGACTTGCAAGACTGATAATGAGGATTACCTAAAAAGTGTAGAAAAAAAGTGTGTGTATATATATATATATATATATATATATATATATATATATATCACATAAGGTCCAGGCCTGAAATACTTTCTCACATCTGAACTTTTCTTATTATATTTGTCCAGTGTCGTGTGTGAGATTGGACGTATAGGCCCTAATAAAAGCCTCTCGGGTCCAGTGGAGATATGGGTGTATGGGGGAAAGAGAGGAAAGTCCCGCATCAACTTCACCTACAGGGTAAGTACCAAACTTTACTCTGACACATACTCTGACTAGAAGTAAGTCTTAAATGTTTTAAGGAAAGGAGATAAAAACTTAAGATTTTTATCTTGATTAATATTTTGGAGATCATGCTTGTATGTTTAAGTACTTAAACGTTCACCTCAAAACAGTGCCGTACAAAAGTTTTAATTCCCATATTTTGTAAAGTTATCCACAAACCTCAATATAGTTTGTTGGGGATTTTTGTCTGTGAAAGTAGTGGTTAAATGTGGTAATTCAAAAGTGTGTTTTTTTAAATTTTATTTGCCATATATTTCAAACTAAACTGGACGCTGAGCACTTGAGAAAAATCAGCTTTGAAGACTTCTTACATATTGTGGTTTTAAGTCTGGACTTTGACTGGGTCATTTTAACACATAAGATGCACATAATGCATAATTGTTTTGTATGCAGCTAAGGGCTCCCATCAAGTATATGTTTAATTTGCCCACTGAAGGATAAGCATCCATAAAGTATGTCACTGCTACAACCCTGTGTCAGGGGTATGAAAATCAAGGGGATTATTAATCCTTGTCAAACAAAATATATAAAAAGATTTGAAAACTACGTACTTTTCCTTATCTTCATAATTTAGCATTTTTGTGTGTGTTGGTTTTTCCCCAAAAAGCAGAGAATTTTTGTGGTTGAAATTTGATAAATGAGAAAAAGCCGTATGAAAACTTTTGCAAGCCACTATACTCTCCTTAAAACTTAAACTAGGCCATAAATTTCATTTCTAGATATGCATTTCTTTGTTAAAATGCTCCAAGTAGGGGTAGAGTTTAATTTTCATTATTGAAGTGCTAAACAGCAGTTTAACTTCAGTAGTCACTTTTTAAATGCTTTATAAGATCACAGCTTTTTTTTTTTTAACTGGCCTTTTATATCGCCGCCTTTTCTCCCCACAAGGGAATTGCTTCCGCCTCACTGTTTACGCGGCATTTTGAGGCAGATGTGGAACTTGTATGGGTTTGTGGCAGAATGCTTCTGATAGAGCGAGTGGGAGTTGTTAAAGGAGTCCGAGAGAAAGCGTGCATGTTTATGGCACAACACTGTTATCTCTGTGTGTGTAGCTCCTCTGGTTGTATGAGCCTGAGGGTTGACGCTTGTGTGTTTGAGTCCTTGCAAGATAGATATGTGCACTTATTCAAGCAGTACTTGGTGACAAACAACCTGACTGCTTTTTTTTTCCTACTCCTTTTTTTTTCTCTTTTGCTAGGACCCAGTGCCACAAGGTGTGCACCCTGCTAGAGGGCCTAAAGCAGGGGGCACGAACATTACAATAACTGGGCAGTTTCTGAAGACCAGCAGCAAGGAGGATGTCCAGGTTAAAGTTGGAGACGTGAACTGTGCTGTGTAAGGATTGCATTTAGATTTGTATTGATGCCATTAATCTCTCTGATGAAATAGCCAGCTGCTGTCCAGACCTAAAGCCTTTAGATTTTTCAAAAAATGTAAAACTTTAATTGATCTTAGCTGTAGAAATGTATTTTCCCCTCTGTTCAACTCTTGTGGCTGCCAAAGTTCCTTCAAAATCCGTAGCGATATTTAAAAATAACAACCAAGAGAAGTGGTTGAGCCAGGACTGTCGGGTGGCTGCCATGTTGGCTTGAACCGCACAGCGACCTTTTGTACAGGCGCAGTACAGACAGCCTGTTCTGAGCTTTGTCCTTGTCTTGGCAGGAAGGAATTTGGGGAAGCTATTGTCTGCAAGACAGGTGAATATCAACAGGAGAAGTTGCCTCTGGAGAAGCTCCCCGTCACAATTCACTACGGAAAGTCAACCACAACATCCGTCCAAGGTGCCTTCCAGTATGTGGAAAACCCAACAGTGACGAACCATCATCCCAGAGAAAGCTTTGTCTGGTCAGTATAACTAAAGCATCCACCTTTGGCCACAGCCTGACTGTGGGCCAAATATCACAAATAGTTGTCCCAAGTTTTCAATTTTCAAATGTTTTCAATTTACATTAAAATGGGGGGGAAAAAACGTGTCTCCACCTTTTTTCACATTATAATCACCATCTTCACTGTCTTTTATGGAGATTTTATGCGATTGACTAAGTAGTAGAACATTTGTGAAATAGGGCAAGAACACATTGCTTGCTTTTTTATTAATAAAAAAGCTCCACCGATTTTTTTTTCTAAAAGTCTGTCAAGTACATTGAAGTTGTAAATTGGGGGGAAAAGTCCAAAGGCAATGGATTTTGATCCAATGATTTTGCTTTACAGAATTTGAGGAAAAAGAATGAAAATCACATAAACTTGCTATAAATTATGTTTTAAAAAGGCTACAGTTAGCTGCAACAGTTGCACCTCCCCTAGAAACATCTGAAATCAAACATCAAACTGGAGCATAACCCTGAAAGTCACATGGGAAAAAAAACAGCTAAGGAATCACAAGAGTCAGACTCCTACATTTCCAGCCTTGTCTTCGAGCTGAAGGAATAAACCCAGGACAACACGTACTAACATTTTAGATAATTAAAGGACACACTGCCATACTCAGACTGGCAAAACACACACAAGTTGCATTCAGCGCTCTGTACCTGTCGGAGAAAGCCTTGAGCACCTTGTAACTATAAACAGGCTATTACAGACATCACCCCTGACATCGCTTTCCTCGAAAGGCATAGAGACCTGAGGCTGCTCATATTTTTGTATGGAAACAAATTGTTCTGGAACTGGTTTTAAGTTATACATTTTACAATTGATTTTGTTTGTCTAAGAGGTAAACACACCTATTTTGCTAGCACTTTGCTGTTTTGCAAAAGATAAACTGCTGCTTAACGGCTTTGTGATCCCCAGGTGATGAATCATGAAGACGACCACAAACGATAACAACATTTGTGCTCACTTAGCCTGTAAGGTACATCTGTATATGTGCTGGATGGCAAAGCACATTTTTATGAATAAATACATGCACTTTAACAAATGGCTGCTTTTGTCAAATGGTGAATATCATCTACATTATCTTCTAAGCGAAATCAATATGTTAGCGCTCCGCTCCCAGCGCTTTTCTGCAACAACTGACAGCCTTTCTGTAAAGTGTTGTCTTGTTTTGAAGGCCTTAGGAGATGCAATTTTCTGGCCCCAACAGTCATCGTCCTGCCAGAGCTGCTGATGTCTAAATCTCTGCAATGGAAGCTGTGTAGAAAATGTCACAAAGACCATTAGAAATTAGGAAAAAAAATGAGAGAACAGGACTCGGGACTGATTGCACCTTTTGAACTCTAAGAAGTAAAACAGAGTTTAAAATGGAATAAGAAAGACTTGAAAATGTACCGTGAAATAAAGTGTTTGATCATTTCTTAACCAGTTGGTGGTTTTTTTTCTCCAGTATCTGTCTTTGATCCATTATGTACTGAAACAATTCGCTGTAAAATTGCTTTAGCTTCTATTTAAAATGCCTGTTTTCTTACAAGTCACTCTTTTTCTTTAAGTTTAATCTGAACTCTGCGCGTCTGGGAATTCACATGCCTAATTTCTGTTTGATTTGTGTTTTAGTGGTGGGAGGAACATTGTGGTCACAGGCTCCGGTTTTGATATAATCCAGACCGCTGTGATGAGGGTCCAGGGAGACAACTCATCATCTGTCGAGGTCTCTACTACGTTTCTTCATCACCGTTTCTCTTCTTTGATCTGATCTGTCATCGAGTGTTTGTCTTTTCCCAATCACTTGTCTTTGGCAGCGCTGCTCTGCTCTGCTCCTTCGTTGACAATTCATTCAAAATTAGCTTTGCTGTTGTTAAATTAACTGCAGATTCCCATCCCTTCTTTTTCTCCCCACCAATTAGGAACACTCTTTAAATCTATAAAACCTGTTGCGCTCAAGGTAAAAGACATATGGTTTCAATCTCACCATAAAGCAACTAATCCTTGACCGGCTTCATTAGGTTGATCCGAGCCAGAAGGTTTTCGCGCAGCTTGCTGCTATTTACCAATCTGTGTCCTGGGCAGCGCTTTTCTGGAGAGATTCAGTGCATTTTATTTAAAGACCTCAATGTAATAGCAGATTTAAAGTTTCACAACGGTGCTAAAACCTTACCACTTTGTTCTTGGGCCAAGGTTCTGGGCAGAGATTGGAAAATACTTCTGGCCAGCACAGCCTAGAACGGGATGTAGAGTGTCATCTCAGAGGCTTAAGCTGCTCTATTTGATAAATTCCTCTTGGTTCAACTCCATCCAACTAAGCCCAAATATGCACACACATTATTGCTGCTGGCATGTGGTAAACCAATGTTTACATGTAGGTCAGGTTGGTGGTTAGCCATCAAGTGGTTTTCTGTTTTTGAAAGACACTCTGTACTTTTCATTTTGAAACACAGCCCTCTGAAGTCTGCATATCAGTTATCATAAGCAGACATACTTTAAGAGCCAATTTCCTTAATATAATAGAGAGTAGATGGTTCTTGTGGTTGGCTATGAGAAGCTTTATTGAAAATGTTTATATTACCATGTTAAATATGAGGGCAATGTTGTACTGTTGTATATTTCCAGATAACCTTATGCTAGATTTAGCTAAACTATAACATGTAAAATCGTTTAATGTGTAATGTTTTTATTGGTAAAATATAAACATTGCATATAGTCCTATTTATAATAATAACAGTGTGGTTAAAAAAAACCCACTTCATTTGAAATCGTGTGCATAAGATTGACATAACACCGGTCATGAACATGAAGGAGTCTTTATGAATCTGGTCATGAATTGTCTTTCGGTAAATAATGACACTTTTAAAGCAAAGTTTCATTGAAACGTGCATTAAAAGTCCAGTAAACGTCCATCAACTTTACATTAAAAGTGCAGTTATTCACCAAATAATAATTCACCAAGTTGACAATTTTATTTTATAAGGGTGTCATTATTTACCGAATGACACGTCATGACAGCAGACATAGACATTCATGAAGACTCCTTCATGTTCATGACAGGTGCTGTGTCATGTTTACGACAGTGTCATGTCGGTCTTATGCACACCCCGTCAAATGAAGCGTTACCAAGAAATGTAAGCGAAGCTTGAATTTCATGTAAAAGCCTTTATTTCTGTTTTCTAAATCAAAGTGATTTTTAAAACTACATTACATTCTCCCTATATACAGAAATAAAACTTACAAAATATTGTCTGCATTTATCTTTACAAACTAATTTACTATATAAACTGAAATATGCTTGGAAGATTTAGCTTCCAGTTCTAAATCTAGATTTAGAACTGCTTTAGGAATTTAACGATTTCTTTGCATTTCTTGGTTTTGCCTCAGAAAAGTCATGGCTGTTGTTACTGTTGCTGTCTGACAAACTGTCTGCAGCCCCTAAAAACCTGTAAAAAGAACAACCTCGCTGTCATCAGTCCACAAAATGTTGCACCATTTCTCTTTAGACGAGGAAATGTGTTTTTTGGTCAACTTTAGCGTCTTCAGTTTGAATCCTTGGTTTGTTCTTCTGTGGCCCTCATGTAACTTATAAAGATAGATTTAAATATTCTTGCATGTCGTTCTAGTTTGGCTTTCCCTTTGAAAGTATTTGAGGTTATTTTAGCTAAGCAGCGTTTCTACCACTTTGTTTTCCTCTTTCCAGTTAGTTTCTTAATCAAAACATGCTTCTGCTTTAAAAAGTATGAGGAGCAACATATTCCGTTCAGGTTATCATATTGGAATGCACTAAAGCCAACATTTGCTGAATTATTTTAAACGAGGCTCCTTTCAATTTGTAAATGATAATAATAATCAGCAGCATGCATGTCCTTTCTGCTGGATCTGTTTTTTTAAAAGTTATTTGTCGTGTCTGCTTAGCTACGCAGGACTGCTCTTATTTTAAACAACAGCTTATGTCATGTCAGCTTTAAAGCAAAAGGACATACCTGATTAGCATTCTTGAACTAAACATATTCTCTACATTTTATTTCATATCAAACTAGACCTGAATATAAAATACACAGACTTGTGTCATGAATTAAAACGTACATGAAAGTTACACTGTGAATAAAAGATGCTCTGAGTTTGTTTGTTTTTTTTAAAAAAAGCTGCAAATGTACTTGTTTTTAGGACATTAGTTAGACAAATGAACACTTTAAGTTTTATATATGACTTATAAGTCATACAAATGAGCCTGAAGAAGAATTTAAGTGTTTGAATTTATGTGAATTATGGCACACCTTTACCTTGTAAAGGTAAACTGTGACGGAGATTGCTGTGGTTTTTTTCAGTCCGTTATCAAAACAATCAGTGAGTGACAGAGTATAAAAAAAATCTAACTAAAAGAAGTTTAATAAAGCGCTGAAATGCCGTTGTGACTGTGATTTGTGCCTCATCAGAGGCAGATGCTGCTCTCTGTGGCAGATTGGAGTCTGAATGATTTCAAAGACGTGCATAATTTTATCCTCTTTACTGTACAAAAAACTGCAAAAAAACCCAACAATAAAACAAAGGCCTTTCAACAGCTACTATTTGCTTTTTGATTCTCTAATCCCAGTCAATAGCTTTCTGTTCTCATACTGATGTGTTTTCATTTGTGTCTTTTCTTCCTCATTAATTTTGTTCATGTCTTTTTTTCAAAAACTACCACGCTAAAACAACTCAGGAAGCCCACGAGAAGAACGACACGGTCATCCAGTTTCGGTCTCCGACGGTGAGCGGCTCTCAGAGCCAGGACTTCAGAACCTACATCCAGCTGGACAACTGGGTGATGGAGCTCAAGCCCTTCAAGTACTACGCCAACCCCGTCTTCGAGAACGTGACGAAGAAGGTCATTACCGAGACCAGCATCATCATCGTCAAGGTGAGCACTCGCTGCACCGACTCCCTCCCTGTTTCGTTTGCTTGAAACAATTAAGAGAAATTGCTTTGTTATCTGACATGAGAATTAAAATGAAAAGGGGGGAAAAAAATTGCTGAGTTAACACAATGTGACACATTAACATTACTTGGCAGCTACTAGCCTTCTCGGCTCTGTTGCGTATAAAAGCTATGCAAATAACAGAGCACTTGTTATCTGTAAGTGTTGGTTGGAAAGGATGAATGCAAATTAGTGTTACAGTTAGCAGACCTTATAGAAATATAAGAGAATAGCTTAGGGAAAAAAAAGGTTTTGGCCTCTTTGTGGTATACTGTTAGGGATTACAGTATTTAAATAAAAATGAATGTTTTATGTGGTTTAGATTAAGAACGAGATTCAAGTCATTCTTTAAATATACACAAATGTTCATGTCTTCAGATTTTTTCCTCATAATTACAAAGACACTTTGGACCTCCTAGTTGAATATTTTCGCATATCTTATTCCAATTTTAAAATGTTTTATTTTAAACTCTTAACTAGAAAGTTTAAAACAGAAAAAAACTGAGTTGTCATTGTTATAGTGATTATACACATTGTTCAGTTTACCTTTTCTTACTCCAAGAAATCATGATAAAGCTAACAGTCCTTGAGTTAATGTTTTGAGCTAAGATCAGAATAAACATGAGAGCTTTTCAATTATTTTGTTGCAGTTTACGTAAACCTCCCTTGTATTAAAATTATAGGAAGTTTGACTTGTTGACTTCTAAGTGATTTGATTTGACAGAACTGTAAGGTTGATTTTCTTAAGTGAACAACTGCTTGTAATTATGGCTCCAGCAACTATAATCTTAAGAATTTAAATGACTTCTAATTACTTTTCAACCCTTAAACAGAAAGGGACTGTTAGAGTTTCTCTTTTCACCCCTTTCTAATTAAAAAGCCTAGAATAATGCTCGCTCTGCTCTTTACATCATTTATCTAATATTGGTAATTTTTTTTTTTTCTCTCTCCCAACCTGTTCGGTCTCAACACGGTGAGCGTTTCTGTTGCTCTTCTCTTGCAGGGTCGAGGGTTCTCCAGGGCGATGACCGCCAAGGAAGCCCAAGCATTTGTGGGGGACGTTCAGTGTCAAGTCAACACGCTTCAGGACGACAAGCTGTTCCTGGACCCACCTTCCAGTAAGCCCCGGGCCCGCTCCAGACGGCAGCGCCGAGACACCCGCCCTGAGCTGCTGGACCTGATGGTAAGAACAGATAAAGACCAAGAGCTGAAAGCATGGAGGAAAAGTCCAGCATAATGTAAAACTACTGTGCAGTATTTTGATTTGCAGGCAAATATTAAAATAAATAAACGGGACAAATTCAAATTGTTGGTTTGAGAGTTAAATATGGTCTGAAGTGCTTATTTTTTGGACTTAAATTATTTGAAGGAAATAATGAGTTAATACATGAATATAACTATCCAAAATCTTGTTAGGAGGTCAAATAAGCAAAAATGCCCTCAACTGTTTGGTGTGATTATACTGATAGTTACTACATAACAAGCATGAAGTGGCTTGCAAAATTATTCATACCACTTGAACTTTTCCATGTTTTTGCACATCACAACCACAAACATAAATATATTTCTGCATAAAAGACCAACACACAGTGGTTGTACAATTGTGAAGTAGAAAGAAAATTACTTTTTCTTTCTACATTTGACAAATAAAAAACTGAAACTGAGAGTCGAACTGTATGTACTGTAATCTCAGTAGAAATACAGCTGCTCTGTGACGACCTCACAGGTTGAAGAAAACATTATGCAACAAACAGCATCACGAAGCAGACAGGTCAGGGATAAAGTTATGGAGAAGTTTAAAACCGGCCATTTTGCCATTTTGTTGTGCACAAATTCACCCTAACTCGTACAAAATGACACCTTTTCACTTACTGTAGAGGTTTAATATTTGAACCTGACAATTATTTGAAAACAAATTGAAAGCAACGTGCATTTTAATAAATAAATGTACACTCTTTGTCCACATTGTATGAGGATATTTCCTGTATGAACTTGACACAGGCTCTCTGTGCAGTCTTTGTAGCTACAAACTATAAAACAGAGAATGTTCTTGGCAGTGGAGTGGAAGTAAGTAAGTAAGTAAACTTTATTTCTATAGCGCTTTTCACAGACCAGGGTCACAAAGTGCTGCACAAAGTGTAAAAAATAAAATAAATTAAAAGCAACATACAAAACAATAAAACACAGTATTAAGCTAAAAAGCAAGTTTAAAAAAGTGGGTCTTAAGTTGTTTCCTAAAAGTGTCTATACAATCCAGAGATCGAATGGTACAAGGTAGCTCATTCCAGAGGCGAGGCGCCACAGCTTTAAAAAGTGTAAATGAGAAGAAAATCAAAAAGTACATGTCCCTCAAATCTGCACTAAGAAACATTATTACTTGAGTAAATGTTCGTTGCAAAACTCCAGACCTTTATGCAGAGGTATAGAAGAAAATAGCTATTCATTATGAGTATCGGCTGTGGTTCTCTAGGCATGTCCTCTATGCGTCTTGAGACTTTTTCTTTTTTCCTTTTCTCCAGCTAAAGAATTTCTCTGTAGCTACAGGCCCCTATAATTACATTTAATTATATCCAACCCACAATTGTGATGAATAGAGTAATCTCTCCCATGGGTAGTACCTAAAAGTGAGCTATTGTTTCATTTCTGCGGCTGTTCTGTGCGGCATAGTTAAGGAACATGACTGGACTATCAATAGTACAAGATGCGCGCAGTAAAGAAAGGAGAGTACACTGGGATCAGGCATAACATTATGATCACTGACAGGTTAAGCTGCACCGATGATCACTTGTTCATAGTGGTACCAGTTACCGAGTGGGACATGTTGAGCTGCGAGTGAACATTTTATCCTCCAAGTTCTGTTATGAAGAGGAAAATGGACAAGAGTAAGTATTAGTTTTGTTCTGATAAGAAGGTGTCAGAAGATACTGTGCATCCCAGTTTATAGTGCTGCTGTTTTGGCAGCAAATGGAGATCATAATGTTATCCTGAACAATTTTACGTGTAAACATTTGTCTGCTTTTAAAAGGAAACAGTGGCCACTTCACAGCAGCAGTTTTGCATGCACTTTGTATGTCTGTTGCTGATTGTACAAAGAATGGGCAATATGGACTTAAAATGTTCTCATGTTTTGTGGCATTTTTTAGTGATAAAAACTACAATAAAGTCTTCTTATGGAAATATATTTCACTGTTTACCATCATAAGCACCCCCTACTTCTCTAAAAGTAAAACTTACATTATTGAAAAGGCCATTTACTTTAGAACCACCAAACACCACACAATAATTATGTTTAATCACCTATTCAGATATATTGATATTTGTTGATGATCTTATTGTACCAACTGTAAAGAAAGTCACTTTAACAATCCCAACTGTCCTGTCAGTTTTTGGGGTTTAATGTAGGGTTTTTCAGTTTAATAATATTTTTTGTTTCTACATTGTAATTAGCAAAGCAATAATTGTTTCCTCCCAGTTTGTACCGCAGGCGTTTTACGGATTGGTCACAGCAGTTTTGTGTAATTGCAATTAGATTTTGGAAGTGTCACCTTCAATTATTAAAATAAAATGTATTAATTTACGTGATATATTTAGTTACATATATTTTGTTGAAGGTCAATATGTAGAACACACTGTCTTTCTGCCGGTGTGAAACCGATCTTGTTCATTTTCTCACCAATAAAATGGATTTCAGCTGAAATAGGAGCAGAATCACATTTGTGTATTTGCGTGTTGCTTTGCACGCTCTCTGCCACCGACTGTTTCTGGGTAAAATGTGCTTCATTCTATACATTGTAAGAGTTTTCCACTGTGTTTATCCACAGATCAAGTTTGGAAAGGGAGAGTGGGTAATCGGCTCGGTGCAGTATGAAAAGAAGAACGATTTGTCTCTCTACATAATCATCCCTGCAGTTATTGTGCCCATGCTGCTCATCATCATCATTTCAGTCTACTGCTACAGGTGAATCATTCTCACTCCCATGTGGTAAAATGCAGTAGCCGGGATTCAGACTATTGCTTATTTAATTATAAATCAGAATTTCAGAAATGTTGCCGTATAGTACGGAGCTAAAACGGACTCAATGTTCACACGTGCACAGAACGATTCACAAATGCAATGCAAGATTCCACACTTGTACTTTTGATGGAAACGCAAATGTATCTTGAGTTACCTTCTGCTTCTGGTCTGTGAATTTTGCTTCATTCGTGTGCGAGTTAAGAGACTCCCCTGACTTGACTCAACCCACAAATGTCATCTTTTTAACAGGGAATCAGATATCTTCCTTATTTCAGCCAATCATAAGAACACACCTCACGTGGAGGGTGTAACTTGTGCATGAGCCAATCATATTAACCCATTTCAACAGCGCTGTAGCCATATTGAAGTACAGACAGTTCACAACTCAACATGGCTTAAGGCAGCAACAGTGAAGCAGCAACATATTTAGCTATTTATCCACATGTTATGAGAAGTTTTTAATTATGAATGTTAATTAGTATAATTGTGCAAGCTAACAAGCTATGTAAGAGGGGCTGCACTACCAAGCTGTGCTAACCACAAAGTTGAATTTCTTGTAATGAAGCCAAACCGAGGTAGCAGCTTGGGATTTTGTAAAATTACTGACCCTAGAGCTTTCCTCAGCCCCAAGATAATAATAGCGTTGGTTTTAAAGTTCTGGTCTTTATATGATCACTTATTAGAGCAAGGTAATAATTCATTTAAAACACTTTTCATAAACACAAAGTGATTATTTTACTTATCCTACAAGGCTGAACATGCTGCCTGCCAAAATATGTGCCCCCCTCTAAAAAACAGGAAGATGTGAACATTGGTGCGAGCATTGGAGTAAAAATTGTACGTTGGCGTTAACGACAAGGTGGCAGTGCCGGGGCTCCCACGGTCGCCACAAGTTTGTAACAACGTTGAGCTACGAGGGCCGCCAACGCTGCTTGTGTTTGCATCAGAAATACACATGGCGAGACTGTTTTAACGCCATCGTACAGCGCAGTTGAAATGTTTTATTGGACCTAATGTTCAATGCATTTACATCTTACCTCTCCTCTTTGTATGCGTTTAGGAGAAAGAGTCAACAGGCCGAAAGAGAATATGAGAAAGTCAAGCATCAGCTGGAGAACCTGGAGGAGAGCGTTAGAGACCGCTGCAAGAAGGAGTTCACAGGTAATACGAAACCAGCTGCTAATTCCCAGCAATGTGATTAATGTCTGATGAAGAGTACTGTGCTTCATTGCTGTGATTATATATCTTTTCCACTGCAATTAATTCAGCTCTCCCTCTTAGTATTGTTCTGTCATCAATATGAGAAGCAGTTTAGCAAAAACGGTTATAAAAAGCGGTCTTTTAATGGGGAATTGATTTTTCCTGGAGGGTTTTTTTTTTCTATGTCTCTAACAACATAATTTAGACAGATCAGCAGTGTACAAAGGAAACAGAAAACAAACCCCACTGCTTATTAGGTAAAAATACAGTCATTTTCATTTTGTTGTTGCATTTTGCAGACCTGATGATTGAAATGGAAGACCACACGAACGAGTTGAGCGAGGGACGAATCCCCTTCCTGGACTATAAGACCTACACCGACAGGGTCTTCTTCCTGCCGTCTAAAGATGGAGCCAATGACGTGATGATCACAGGGAAGCTGGATATCCCGCAGGCCCGGAGGGCGACCGTCTCGCAGGCGCTCAACCAGTTCTCCAACCTTTTGAACTCCAAAACGTTTCTGATTAATGTAATTATACCAAAAATTACTTTCCAACAGACTAGAGTGGTTAGTTTACCACTTTAACCCAGATGCTAGGAGTTGGCTCTACTTTTTATTCCAAGTGGTTTGCTATAAACATTGAAAGGAGCTGCTAGGATTTTTGCTTGATATTTTTATACTTCTATAAACTTGGCGAGGAACGGACATGTTAGATGGATCAAGACTAGGAAAATTAGACTTATTACCTTGGATTATTCCAACATTATAATCTCAAACTAAGTTCTTACTCCTGATAATGTTTTACTATATTGAATATTAAGTGTTTTAGCGTTTGTGAAATTTAGGACTAACTCTATTTGTTGTTTTTCAGTCGTTCTATCAACACACACTCTCTGCACTGCACACTTTATAATGTTACAGCACCATTTGACTCGTTGTGTTCATCAAAAAGGATAAAAATCTACAGTCTGCATTTAAATCTGCATCTCTTGCTCATTTTCATAAATTTAATTTCAAAGGACAGACAGTGGTTATGCCACCTCTGTGGCAGTACAAACTTGCAGCAAGCACAGCTGAAGTCGTGCATTTATAATGCAGTTGTTTATGCGCAGACAGCTGCAGAAACACTCACCATTTGTTCCTGTGACAGTTTTCATTTGGAAGATCTCTTACCCGCATTTATCTCTGGTGTTATTTTACGGGCGTGTTGGATAATATCTGCAACTTTTTCTTTTCAGTTGTGTTCTCGCTTGAAGCGCCTGAACATTTTCAGGTCCACGTTTGAATTTATGATATATGAAAAAGAGTGTAAAATTAAAGGAGTTACGTCGCCGGCAGAACGCTGAACTTTGGGTATCTACGCATACGACGATGACAAAATGATTATTGGCAGTGTCAATAGGTGGATGGTGACATCAGAGAGGAAGAAATCAGGATTGTAGTTTGGAGTTTAACCCCCAGTCTCCATGTATTTCATCACAGTGGTGAATTTCCTCTGGCACCAAAAACTAATTAAAAAGCTTTTTGGTCAATGTTATATATATTGCTATTTATAAGCCTAAATCATTTAAGCATCACTTTTCACTATATTTTTTGTGCCATGAAGTTAATATTCATATTAAACTTTGATTCAGTTTGGCACCTTCTATCTATATTGCTTTTGAAAATCCAGCTTAACTCCTTTCACTGTGTTGAGAGTGAATATAGAGTCTAATTTAAAGTCAGACTGCTGGCCTTTAAATTGAAGGCTGTCATGTTCTACATGGTGATGCGGCATCAGAATAGCAGAAGACTGAGCTGGGAGATACGTGTGAAGCTTCCTATTAATCCAATATTGCTGGCACAGAAACAACCTCCGAGGTGTTAATGGTTGGTGTGGGTGTGTGTGGGTGTGTGTGCGTGTGTGTGTGTGTGTGTGGGTGTGCGTGGGTGTGCGTGTGGGTGTGGGTGTGTGTGTGTAGGGGGATTCTTCTCCCACTAAGTGGGATCATTTCTAAGCCACAATGTTTTTACAGGGCAAAACTAAAATTACCTTGATGATTATAATTTTCACTGGCATTAGTCATCTGATAATTTAAAAGCACATCATGCAGGATTTGCTTGAGCGTGAGTAACCCTCATTGCGATCACTAATTCACGTCATCCTCCGCCTGTGTCTGCGTGTTGCAGTTTATCCGCACCTTAGAGCGCAGTCACGATTTCAACGCCAGGGCCAAGGTGTACTTTGCCTCCTTGCTTACCGTGGCCCTGCATGGGAAGCTGGAATACTACACGGATATCATGAGGACATTGCTGCTGGAGCTGATGGAGGAGTACGTCAACAGTAAGAACCCCAAGCTGATGCTGCGCAGGTGAGTGAGAACCAACTTCACGCGCTGCTTTTCATCAAATTTCGAAGCTGACCTTTTAACTTGTGCTTTCAGCAGCTCAAATTTTACACAAGTAAAGTATCTTTCGTTTGACAAGATTGCTTTCCACCACATTTATTCAATATTTTTTAGTAGTATTCTCCTTTTTTCCCCCCTGTAGGGTCAGGAGAACAGCGAATAGGTCGATGTTAGCTGTTCTCCTGCTTAGTCAAACTTTTTCACAGGTCATTAAAGGTCTTCGTGCTGAAGCTCTATAAGGCGTCTCTCCATTTCTAGACTTTGGCACTGATCTCATCGGACAGTTGAGGCGGACTGGGAATCGGCTCAAGATGCATGGGACTGTTTCATTCTGGTGCCATATTTTCGGTTGAATTTTGCACTCACTACTGTAGTCCTCTTTGAACGAGCCAGACTGCAGCTCAGTCTATTCCAGTCCTCCTCCTTCTGTTCTTCCTTCTGTTTTTCTTTTTCGTCCTTGGAGCCCACCGCAGTCCCCACAGATGACTGTTGTTCATTTTTAGCATCTTTGATAAGGTCTAAAATGTTATTTCTGACCAGATTATCACTCTTAAAACTCACAATAAATCTACAAATAACATTCATCTTTTACCAAGAGTTGTGCTTTAAAATATTTAATTAGAAAATGAATTATATATAATTGAAACAGTTTGAAGGTAAGAATACACACAGTTCTGGCCAGAAACTTACTTTAGTCGTCATTGATAGAAATATCTAGTGTAGATTCTCACTCATTAAGGACAGGACAATCCTAAGTCAGTAGAATTGCTTCTATTTTTTCTTTTTTTCTTTTTTTGAAGATGTTTCAGCTGTCATCCAAAAAGTTTCTTCAGTTCTCCAACTTGGTTTGAACATGGCTTATGAATATTATTCAGAACAATTAAACAACAAAGTAGCAATTTGAACATGTAAATCACTCGCTCAAAGTTTATGTTGTTGTTTAACGATCTGAAAAGATTAAGTCAGATTTAATCTTTCTAACACCTACTCTGCAACTCTGAGTCTTCATCTAGGTGGGGGTTTTTTCTTTAGCAATTTTTCACCTGTGACCAAAACAACTCGCATCGTTCGGGATATGTTCCGACTGTTGAACAATAATGTGAATATTGTGATGAATGAAGGGTTGGACCAGCAGTGACTTGCATGTCCTAATTGCCCCATTAATGACTTAAAAGGCACTATCAATGTTATTGTTCACACTACAATTTATTATCTTGTTACTTCCAGAATATTCAGAACAGAAGAAACCTTTTGGATGAGAGGCGAAACATCTTAAAGGATAAAAAGATGTCAGGTTGCCTTGTACTGGAGCACTTAAGAATGTCAGGGATGACTGAGTATCTACACCACACATTTAACATAAATGTCATGTCAATTACAATAAACTTTGCAAACAATAATAAGCTTCGCAAGAGCGAATTTGGGACTTTTTCTCCAACCCAACCATATATACTGTATATGTATATATTGGAGAGAAAATCTGCAGTAAATACAAACTGTTATTCTTATTTCTGAATTTCACTTAAATTGCGAGTTGTAAAATCATCCCACCTTTGCAAAAGGATCATATTAAAATGCTCAAATAAAAAGTAATGTGACGCACACGCCTGTGATGATATGACGTAAACCTGTGACCAGAACTATCTGATTTTCATTAAAACATTCTCAAATACTGCTTTTATTTAATAATTTTGACTTTAAAATCTTAATGTTTTCCCCTTTTTTTGACTTTGCTAACTAGCTTAGACTTTTAAAATTCTTCTGCTGTTTAAAAAACAAACAAAAAAAAGGTGACCTAACAGATTTCTTTGAAATGCATCATCCTCGGTGCAGTCCAGGCTGTTTGTTTGTTTGGTGTAACGATGCCATCAGTGTCAAATCGTCTCCTGATTACACAACAGTCGCTCATCGCCTCTGAGACGGGGTTATGTGATCCGAACTATCTGCTGTGCTGAGGCAGGCAGCGACGAGCTGCAAGCACACATCCTAATTATTCCCCAGTGGAGAAGCTCGTTATGTTGATTAGGCCATTGTACAAACACAGGCCCTTCTTATACGCGAGGCATCTAATTAGGTATGCCACAAGTTAACAATGGGTGTCACCCGCCCGTCAAGTGACCGCCGACACGAGATTTTGATTAAAATATCTTGACGCTGATTAGCTGTTCAGAAAACGCTGAAGGGTTTCGGCATTTTCAGGAGCACATAATGGAGATGTGTGCTGTTCCGTTTTATTTATCCTTGATGTTGCTTTCAGTGGTGGTGATTTATTTATTTATTTTTTAAAGAGTTAGTTGATCGATCTGGAACTCGCATAACATGCAGAATGACCCTCATGTAAATAATTGAATCTGTCCATGAAATTTTCACTCTGATCTGCCATCCATCCCAATGCATACGTTCATTTGTCCGCGCGTGCATTTCAAATTAAAACTGATACTATTTGCAACTTTGATGTTTTCATCTCATCTGTTTTTCAGATCAGAGACGGTGGTGGAAAGGATGCTTTGTAACTGGATGTCCATCTGCCTTTACCAGTTTTTGAAGGTAGCAGGATTTATGTTTGGCACCTTGGAATCCATTAAATCGGTTTTGATGACTGAGGAGGTGAAGGCATATTAATTGGTCTTCGCATCATCAGGAAAAGGAAAAAAAAACAACACAGTATTAAAAATCAACTTTCAGTCACTCCTCTGCAGCACGACAGGAGCAAAAACAGCAATAAATTAGCATCGCCTGCTGCTATATGAGCAGGAGGGATGGAGGATAAGTTCCAACAATTTTTCATATGTGTGCTTATTAAACGAGGCATAGATCTGAGGTTACATCTTTTTCAAGACATAGTGAAGATTTTTGTTATAAATGTTAACCAACATCAGCAGCTATGATTAACATGGGATCATTCTGGGGATGTAATTAATACCTGAGGAGCAGTAACTTAGTGATTTTGGTTCAAAATGAAATATGTTCCTTTTTGATCAACTTACATGGTGTTTTGCTCTGTTTTTATCTAAATAAAAACCCATGTTGGTGATGAACTTTTACATTCTTACTAAACAGAAAAGATATGCACTTTGACATTTGAAATAAAGCTTATGGATACTCTTAACAATAAAAGGGAAAATATTGTTTTGATGAGAACATTGCAATCATCAGTGATGTTTGACAAACAAAATTAAACCACTGGTAAAAACAGGCTTGTTAGCCTTTAAAAATAAAGCTTATAAATAATGTTAAATATAGATTTCCATATCTGTCATGTTGTATTGCAATTGTAGGTTCTACGTTACTAACGGCATAATACCAGCGATAAAAATGGGATTACTAACGTTTCAAAATAAAACCTAAATAATTCATAAGTTACATTGCTGAAGTGGGTTCTATATTAGTAATTGAAATTTAGCCATTTTAAAATGGAGCTCATACATACTCAGTAAATTTTTAGTATTTCATAGGATAAAAAGTTGCAAATGTTGGTTTTTACCTTACTTGTTTTTTAAACCAGAGCATGTCATTCTTTCAAGATTGTGCGCTATAAAAGATAAGCCTCAATATTTTATAGATAGTTATTATACAAGTATGTTCTGCACTACTAATTGAACTAAAGCAGTGATGTAAAACGGGATTCTTTCAAAATAAAACTCATGCCGAAGCTTCAAAATGAAATCCTCAATTTTTTATTGATTGTAAAGCTAGGCCCCACATTACTAATGGATCCAAGCCATTCTTGAAAAAGTGATTATTAACCTTTCAAATTAAAGTCCCCCGATACTTTTCAAAATAAAAGTCATGCTTTTTCAGGCTTGAGTTATTACCAGGGTAAAGTCCAGATTAATAATGAGCTTTTTAAAGAAAACAACCAGGCATTCTCTGGTTTGATGTTTGTGTGAATGGTGTGAGTTTATCTTGTGAGTCGTCTGACAACGATTAACTTCCTAATAATAACAACAGAGAAAACCTCCCCTAAGTGTCGTTTTGTTCCTGTGCAATTGTGTGTGTGTGTGTGTACTAGGACACCGCAGGCGAGCCCTTATACAAACTGTTCCGAGCCATCAAGCACCAGATTGAAAAGGGGCCTGTGGACGCCAGAGTTAAGAAAGCCAAGTACACCCTCAACGACACCGGCCTGTTGGGCGACGATGTCGAGTATTCTGTCCTGGTGAGATAAACTCACACACACATTTCCGCATACATATTCGGAAACCCTGTCACAAAGACTGCACACACACTGCTTTCTGAATACACAGTGTTTCATGCGTGATGGGCTACAGAAACATGCTCACAACACATGCTCTGTGGTGTTGCCATGGTAGCCATACACAGGAACAAATCTTAAGGTGACAAGCCTGCTTTCATGTGACATCCATTTCCAGTTGCCAGTGTTCTCATTCTTAAAAGAGAGAGAAAAAAACCCATCCCTGGCGACTCATTCCAGTATAGCGGTAAAATGTGTGGTTTAGGTGAGCACTGAACAAGTCAGAACAAGAATGGAGTACAAGCCCCTTCGGCGACCTTTCCTCGACCTTGCCACCTACGCGTGCTCTGCATTCGTTTGGGCAGCTTTCAGGAGTGGGGGGGGGGGAGGCCTGCACCTTTCATTTTAGTATTGTGTTTCAATAATGGACTCTAATCTGAGCACAGCTGTTTTCTGTTAAAGTCAGCACAAACAAAAAGACCCATGGGTAATGGCGTCGTCGAGGACAATTATCAAATTAGGCTGAATTACACGTCTCCCGTTGTGATGGATCGCCTTCTGTGATTAAATTTCACGGGGAAGGGAGAGGCACAGGGTGAAAAAAAGACTAAACCAGTTGGATTTTGCAGGCAGATGCCCCACTATCTGCCTGCGAAATCTTTACCTCTGCCTTCAGTCCGCAGCGTGTTCACGTCAAATACAGATCAGTTTTATGAGCTTTCAGCTGTGAATTTCTTTGCTCCCTGTCCACTGATTGGTCAGTTATCTCTAATAGCTGGCAGAGTATAGTAGGTGACGTGGGTCAAGGTTTTCTCCAGCTGAGTCCTGGTCATTAGCCAGCCAAGGTGACAAAAGTCATGTCAGGTGTCAGTGCAGCATGTGTGTATGTGTGTTGAAATGCCCAGTTGCCATAATGGTAGCATCCCAATTGGCTGCAGATGTGGACATTTGTCTGCATGCTTTTAATTCTCAGTACTCCATGGTGGTACACATGCTGTCTCCGACTCGGTAATGATGTGTATATATCTGTGTGTTTACCTGTCAGACCCTGCAGGTGCTGGTTCAAGGTGAGGGTCCAGATGTGACACCCGTCAAGGTGCTGAGCTGTGACACCGTCTCGCAGGTGAAGGAGAAGATCATAGAGCAAGTATACAGGAACCTGCCTTACTCCCAGAGACCCAAGGTTGACAGCGTCACTCTGGGTAAGTAGAGAAGAGGCACTAATGAGTCCTGTAACACGGTGCCCTCTTGAGCTTATGCACATTGGTCATGTCACAACCACAAACCTTGACCAACACACAGTAGCTCAGAGTCGTGAAAAAGAAAATGGTTCTGAATTTTTTTTTTCTTGTAGAAATAAAAATCTCAAGTGTTTCAGACATTTATATTCAGCCCCATAAAGAAAATTACAACTTACCGTAGTGAGTCGTCTAAAGAGTCAATAACGTCCACCTGATGTTTATTAGAGAACATTAGTGAACAAACTTTATCATGCAGACCAAAGCCACGGCAGACAGGTCACAGTTGTGGAGAAATTTAAAGCAGGTTTGGTTATAAAGCTTTGAACAACTCGTTAGCACTATTTGGGTAAATGCAGAATAATCCAGGAAATATATATAAAAACAAAAATTAAGATTGAGACAGGGGAGGAGGTTCAACAACCTGAAAGCCAGAGCAACAATTTTGTCTTTTTAGATCAAATCAAATTTGGTAGAATGGTCCAGTCAAAGCCCAAAGCTTAATTCGATTGAGAATTGTGACAAGATTTGAATATTGCAATTCAGGACGTCTTTGTTAAATTTGGTAAAATGTAGACTAATTCACAAAAAATGAGCAGAAACAACAGCCTCTGGAAGTACAAAGTTTGTGAAGAAAACAAAGTGTTGAGTGAAGCCACATAGAAATGCATGCCACATTTTAAAGATAATTTTGTAAAAAAAAAAAAAAGAAAGAACAAGCTTGAAAAGCCATCTATGCTTTTGTATCCACTTCAGTCGTGTGCTGCTTTGTGCTTTCTGCCAGTAAGATCCCAGTGAAGTGTGATCTACTCTGAAACTGCGATGTGACAGCCATTGCAAATGTTTCAAAGTATGAACACTTTTACCAGGCACTTCAGATAAGTGGTTGTAAAATTATAAAAATCAGAAATATTTTCATTAAGATTAAATAAAGCCTCATTTTGGTGAAGATGTAACTGTATTTCAGCAACATGAAGCAACCCTTCATCCTTTAACAGAGTTTTTCTCTCCAGTGTAGACAGAAACCGTTGGGACCGACTTGAAAGGCTAAAGCTCCACAGATACGCCATAACCTCAAAGCCACTCGCATCACGCTGTAGATCTAATTTCTCTAGACGTTTTAAATAGAGAGCCATCTTTGTTCACGATTAATAAAAAGATGGCTCCCGTATATTTGCTGAACTCGTAAGGGAATCATCCAGAACATCACGTGTGTTGTCAAGTCTGCAGCGATGCAGAAAATGTTAGGGTGCAAAACACAGATTTTAATTAAATCTAAATTATTCATAAGATTGATGTATTTTCTTCACTCCCAACTTCCTCATGTGTGCTCTTAAAGCCCCTGCAGAAAGCTGGGTGCCTGCCATGAATAACATAACTAATTTAAACCTGTATACTTACCTAAAAAAAACAATACATTTGTGGACATTTTCCAAAGTTTTTCAGTATACCTTCCATCCTCTTCCCATTTACAGAGTGGCGTCCCGGCTCAACAGGACAGATTTTATCCGATCTGGACCTGACCTCCCAGAAAGAAGGCAGATGGAAGCGCATCAACACTCTGGCACACTACAACGTGAGTACCGGCAACATATTTAATCCTAACTTTAAATGCAGTATCTTAACAATCAACTGCTGCAAAAAAAGAAAAGCTTTGGATTTGGTAAGAATGTAGGGAGATGAGTAGATAAACGTGGGTGTGCAGAAGCGAATGGAGCCTAATATTTTCACTTCATCTCAGTCAGTCAGTCTGAGTTGCACATTGGAGCAATTTGCATGAAATCTGTCTGCAGTAGATTTTCTGACCTGAATACATTAGCACATATTGAGTTATTGTTTGTTCTTATCACAAAACTGCCAAAGGTTTGAATTTTACACCATTTCTTGCTATTGCGTGTACGAGTGGAAATAAAGAAAAAAACGAAGAAAAATACATCTGTTCTTCAATTCACAATCTGTCATCTCTAATATGAAGTATTTAGGGCAAAATAAATCTCTCTACCTGTTAGCTAAATAGCTTCAAAATCTACGTACAAAGTTGACTTATGACACACAACACAGTCTCTGTGACTCTTTGCCATATTTTATGTCTGTCAAGTCACTTATTGGGGGGATAGAATTACCATAATGAGGGGGAATTCATGACAAGGACATTTCTCTTCACTCCTGCTTATGACCCCCACAGAGCATTGTGTTGTAAATTTAATGTAAAAATTCTGCCACCATGAATATCCTACACATGTATTCAGACAAATATGCAGGGACTTTTGTCCCATATATAACAAGATAGCAGTCAGTGGATATGATTAATGGTTGAGAAAATGTGTGCATCATCAAGAAGCTTGGAGTTTTTCTCCATGTAGCTACCTGGCTAACTAGCTAGCTAGCTAGGATATCTCATTCTAGGATAGAATGAGAATCAAACTCATTCTCAAGTCACCACTTTTCTTTAGACTTGTGTTGGGTTTTTTCCCAGACCCTCCCTGCTTGCCAGTTTTGGTTCCCAACTGAATGTCACTAAATCTTCTTGCCACTGTATCGATTGTGAGACAATAAAGGTCACGCGGTAATATCCCCTACTTGCCGTGCTTTTCGGCTACTTAAATCCTGATCTTTCAGAGCGGCTTGGCCTCCTTTGAGCCTACCTGCCTCTCCGTTGTTCTTAGACCTCAGCCTAACTGCCATGGATTCATCGCCCGTGTCAGAGTGCCGCTAATCACAGTGTATGTGCGGTCAATAACAGGGTGTGCCGCAGAAACTGGCCTCTAAATATCACAGTTAAGACCCACTGTTCATGTCTGCTCAGTCGCATTGATTGGACATAAATTCTGGGGCAAACAAATGGGATGGAGAAACACAGTTGAAATACAGCACAGGGCCTTGTTACAACTACCAAATGCAATGTGTCTTATTGGGATTTTATGTGGCAGACCAGCATAAAGTAGTTCATGCGTTTTCTAAAAGAAATAAAATGATAGTTATTTTTCAAAAATATGCATAGACGTAGCTGTTTACCTAAACTGTAATTCAGAGAACTGGCCAAGTAACTGGAGCTCAAGCAGAAGAATCAGTACAACTATTAGTCTTGAATTCTACAAATTAAAAAAAAAAAATTTCTGGAAATGTGTCAAGAAAAGGAAGCTGTGTTCCTGTTAGCATTTCGCAACAAGCCATGTAGGGACACAGTGGGGGGCTTTTTCGTTTGCATGGACATGGACTTAATGGGGCTGAACATAAATATGAATCATACTTTTTATGCTTGATAAAAATGTCTTGTCTATGAAATTGAATCACAGTAAAGTGCTGCTGTTGGCTGTGTTTGAGTGTTGTTACAAGCCAATGCATTTATCAAAATCAAAAGTTATATTTTCTGACATCTGTGCATTGTAGGTACGAGATAATGCCACGTTGGTTTTATCCAGAGTGCTTCACACACAGCAGAACTATGACCAGAACCAGGAAAACCATGAAGAACGTAAGTATCCGTCAGCACACATAATGAACAGATACAAGTACAATTCAAAAGATCAAACGTAACATGGCATTCAGATTATAATACATTTCTTTGTCTTGTTTTTTTTGTTTAGCTCCTCAAAAATATCCCCACTCTCATTAAAAATGCTAATATATGTTCTATGTATTCCACTCTTTTATATTATGCTGAAACTGTATGCATTTTTATTTTATTCTTTTTTTGGGACACATTTCATGAGAGCTGTTTATCTACTGTTTGCTTTCTTTCAAATCTGTCTGAAAATTCCCCCCTCATGTTTGTTTACTCATCAGAAATGCACATGGGTAATGAAACTGATCTAAAGTAAAGCTTGAACTTTTTTGTCTTCCTGCATTAGGAAATGCTCTGTTGGACGACGATAAAGTTTTCCATCTGGTGAGGCCGCAGGACGAGCTGGATGAGATCAAATCCAAACGAGGGAGCATAAAGGACAAGTCGATGACCAAAGCCATTACAGAGATCTACCTGACCCGACTTTTGTCTGTAAAGGTAAAAACACAAACACAAAACTGTATGTACCTCCTGACATTGGAGCATTTCGGGGGTCCAAACGGTATTAGGTGACGCCTCAGATGATCAGGAAAGAACAGAAATGCTCTAAGCTTAAACCCAATGTTTTTTTCTCCCAGGTCCATCTCAGAGCTTTAATATGAATAACCGTCAGCTAAATAGTTTCACATTCTGTCTGTTCGCTTTCAGGGAACACTGCAGCAGTTTGTGGACGACTTTTTCCGCAGCGTGCTGTGCTCCGGGGCAGTGGTCCCGCCAGCTGTCAAATATTTTTTTGACTTCCTGGATGAACAAGCGCTAAAACACAACAATGTTGATGAGGAGACCATCCACATCTGGAAGACTAATAGGTAAAAAGATGGGAAACGGTAAACACACTGTACTTCAACCAGATTCAATGCTGCTGTTCTTTTCTGATCAGGTAAAATAACATCAACTAAAAAGAAACGATACATAATTTTTCTAGTTTTTAATAAAACTGTTACTGGCATGCAGCATTGACATTTTTGATGCTTCAAATGTAGCAGATACATTTGGCTTATAAGTCTTAATTATTGTGCTAATGGTTAAGAAAGCCTTAACATTGTCAGATTACATTTGATTGCTAAAAGAAAACATGTCAGTCAGGCTTTTTTCCCCCACAGATATTCTTTTCCAATAAAAGCCCGTGCTTGCTTTATTGCTCCATACTTACCCGGACTAGAGGCAGACTGACTTGCAATATCAAAAATCATATTTTCCCCACATTTCCTGCAACTGAAGATTAAAGCGCAAACGAACAATGAGATCCACCTAACACTTGTTGCCTAGATTTTACTGTTTCATCAAATACTTATTTTTGTAGTTTTCCACTCAGTCGCACACTAACAGCATATCCCCAAAACTGCATCTTCTAAACCAAACGCTTGTTATAATTAGATTCTGTTTCACAGAAAAGAAGCTGGTGTATAAATCACAAAGACCTTTCAAGCTTTTACTTGGCTCATGTATCATCCTTGAAGTTTGCGGAACATTGTCCACTTGACAGTAGAAGAGGATCCAGCTCCATTCTGTGAGATTGCTTCAGAAATGTAACTTTACCTTGTAAACCACTGTAGCCACTTTCTCCCACTTATCTCGGATCACTGTCCATTTCTGCCCGGACCTGCTTGGTCTCATATCGGGACTCCTTGTGAAAAGATTTATTGCAAAGTTTTTCACACACGACATTCGGTTTCCCTGGAGTAATAATATGGCGTGACACAGAGGCCTATTTCATTAAGCCACTGACCTCAGGGTGGACCAAGTTTCCATAGCAACCACTAGACAATACCTACATGACGACATGGTGTTTGGAACTTGTGCCATTCCTCTCTGACCGTCACAAACATAAACATGTGGAGCGGACCTGGATCATGCTTCTGTCAACAATCACTCCAGGTGGAGTTCACCTCAGAGGTGTCAAAGGTTGTACCGCTGCTGATTGCGTTACAAAAAGATGTACTCGGATTAATGTGTATCTTTTAATGTTTCTTTAGGTGTGCATGTTGTTTCTCAGTAATAAAATATTAACTTGCAGCATCACCTAATAAAACACAGTACAGTACAGGCATTTCCCCACATTTCAGACCTTCTTTGACTAACAAAAACGCAGCTGGAAGTCTGCCCAGTCAGCAGCGGTCAGATTATTATTATTTTTTTCTTCCTCTCTCTCTCTCTCTCTGATACAATAACTCTCAAAGAAATAAAACTTACTTGTTCCGGGAAGCGCTGAATGCAAATGCACGATTTCAGCGGTACTTGGTTTGCATTTGCAATCTCTGCGCTCCCATGTGCCATTTAAGTGCATAAATTAGTGTCGCGTCGGCTGAGGCTCAAGCGCACAAGACGACGTGTTGCATGTAGATGGCCGTGATTGACGCGCTGCTGGCTGGAGAGCAGCCGCACAAGGACACGAGATGAGCGATTTAATTACTTACTATACTCTACGCCCAATTCTGCATCCACCCGTTCTGTTTATCAAATCAACCGAGGGCCATGTATTTAATATGAATGTGTGTATGAAGCATAACAAACAAACAAACATGGTAATTATTTCCCAAGCTAAATTAATTCTGTGATTATAGTAACAGCTATTTTTATGCTCCTATTGTATTCTAACCGAAGCCTTCCCAGAAGATATTACCAAATCAGGATGAATTTTACACGCCGCACGTCTCCTCTCCCAGATGTCGGGGATGTTCGCGGTGATCTGGGAGGAGAGGGGGCGGAGGGGCTGAGGAAACTGCTGTATTTTGGGGCGTTTTTCATGAATTCATAAGCTTGAGAGGGAGAGCAGAAAGAAGAGCACTGAGCTTGTGTTTTTTCCTTTTCAGGAGGGAAATTAGCACAAGCGCCGGGGCGTTACATTATGTAGTCTGGTCTTTACATTAAGCTGCGCAGGAGCTGAAAAGGTCAACGTGCTGCAGCTACTTCGGCTTTCTTAATCTCTGTTTGTTAGTGTGGACGCAGTGTGGACTTACAAGGAGGTCAGCATTGAGCAAAACGCTAAAATAAACAGACAGTAAAGGCTATTGTTCTGAATAACACTGACACATACAAAGCAGGCTTCCCTCCACCCCTGTTATTACCTCCTATTGTAGTCAGTTCAAACCACAGACAAGTGCTCTTTCCCATGGCACGCCTCCTCGACTTACATCAGTTTACCGCTGAGATTTCCCTCAAGTTTTAAAGCGTTAATGGTGATAATCACAGTGATTTATTTATTTTTTTTGCCTCCTTCACTTGTCCAGCCTGCCGCTGAGATTCTGGGTGAACATCCTCAAGAATCCCCACTTCACCTTCGACGTCCACGTGTCTGAAGTGGTGGACGCGTCTCTGTCAGTCATAGCCCAGACGTTCATGGATGCTTGCACCAAGAGCGAGCACAAACTCAGCCGGGTGAGTGGACCCAAATCAAAGGAGTGGGAATGTGGTGCAAGAGAAGGTGAAGGAATATACAGGAGCATGTCAATGAAATAGAATATCATCGGTCGGTTCAAGTATGTCAGTGGTTGTAAATCAAAATGTGAAAGTCTGATATAGACTCATTACACCAAGAGGAATATTTGAGCTATTTTGTTTTTGATTTAGTTTTTCTGTCAGCTGGAAGAGTCAAACTTGGGATATGTGTATGTGTTGTAGCTCTTCAAACATCGACTCCATCTTGACTTCACACATTTTTCCCAAACTCGTAAATGGGTTTCTGTTCAGTCCTCAGAAGGCTGCACTTGTCCCTACTTGTGCGCCCTCTTTCACCACACTTTGTCCTTTCACTGAGCTTTCCATTAATTCGCTTCGACTTTCTTTAGGAGTTGTTGTTTGTGACTTCCCCGATCTATAGAAAGCGTCAGTGATTCTCAGTTGGACAACTGTTAAGTCACCAAACTTCCCTATGATTATTGAGGCCGTAATGTTGCACATCTGCACTGAAAACCCTTTAAAATTGGTATTTTGCAATATTCTCATTTTGTTTCATTGCATGCAATAGTACTAAAAACTGATTCATAGTTAAAACTGATGCCTACTGAAATAAATTATATTTTCAACTATTCTAATTTGAGATGTAGATGTATGTCCTTTTACTCATGCTTTCATTTATTTTATTTTTTTTTCGTTTACAGGACTCTCCAAGTAACAAACTACTCTATGCAAAGGAGATCTCCACCTATAAGAAGATGGTGGATGAGTAAGTGTGGTGCTCTTTACTCTCCCATCTGTTTTTATGTCAAGTTTAAAATCCTCCAGATTTCCCCGAGACCATTTTTAAAAAAAAATAACAGTTGCATAACGGAGTGATTACACCCTCTTGTCTGTTCTTTATGTGTGTGCAGCTACTACAAGGGCATCAGGCAGATGGTCCCTGTCAGTGATCAGGACATGAACACTCATTTGGCGGAAGTGTCACGGGTGAGAGACGCAGCTGTCATTATCTTTGGCTTGTAGTCGACCTTGCTTTAAATGTTTTAAGCCCAGAACCAGGCGGCAAGCCCAATGGGTTTCCACTATGTGTAAAAGAGAACATGTTACGCGGTACATAAATATTATGAGGGGAGGCATTACATTTCTCTATCAATTTAATCTTCAGAGTTTGTTTTTGTTTTTTTCCAGCAACGGTTGTTGCCTTATTTCAAAGCATGCAATTTTCTTGCAAAATGCGCCCTGGCAGTTTTGTTTAATCCCGTTGTGATGTATTCACATCCACATCCCTCAAGTTATTTTCAAAATTACTAATGCAGGCAAATTTCTTGGCACCCCTTGAAAGGATGTGTAAAAAGACTTACTGCATAGACTTACAGTGATTTATATTGATAAGTTCACCTTTAAATTTGAGTGAGTTTCTTCAGTGACTGGTTGGTGCCACTAACAATAACTTTGTAATAAATATTACTGAAGTGTTTTTTTTTGTTGTTTTTTTTTACTTAAGCTGATCAGTTTCTATGAAGTTTTTCATTTGATTTAACTTCCAAAAATAATTACAAAACAAAAAATATTTTTTTGCTGTTGAGGCCTGAGTTTGTGTTTATGCAGATGGTGCATTTGTTGCAAAAATCACAAGCAAGTAGTTTGGGGTAGTTTAGACAGACCATCAGATTTTATGACTGCTTCCAGAGAAAAGTCATGGTGTAATATTGGTCATATTCTATGTTAGTTTAAGAACAAATCTTAAAGAGTTTTGCGATTAATTTTAAGCAAAAAAAAAATAATTACTTTATGTAGGTCTGGTCTGAAGTAAAAGATTATTCTGTATAAAAGCATTGTGCCTAATTATTAGTATGGCAGCCTGTGTTGCTCTGGACTGTTCTCTCCTGTCTCATCCTCTTGTCCAATGAGCATAGAGACTTTGCTTTGCATGGTATTATGATTTATGTTTGGGGGTTTTTTGTAAAGTTTAAATCAAAATCTGGTGGCATTTTAAGTGGGGTCTCATTAATGTCTCCAGGACTTGAGCTGGTACACATTTGATCTGAATTTAAATTGTTGGTGTTACAAACTACAACAGGCACAGAGCTTGTTTTTTTTTCTTTTTTGAAACATGTTTCCTGCTGATTGCAGGAAACATGAAAGCAAGAAAAACATATTAGAATCTGAAAACGTGGTTTTTATGTCACGTTTATTTTAATATTTTGACTGGAACTGTTTGAGTCCTCACTTTAAATAAGAAAAAGAATTTTTGAGCAAATATGAGCCAATTTATGTCTGATTGTTAAATAGAACCAATTATTTCAAATTGCAGTGGTTAAAGTATGTGGGGTCTTGGGTGATATTTTTTTGCACAGACCACTTTTTAAGTTGCCTCTACAGGTAGAGTCATTATCTACACCGGGGGGAGATGAGGGAAGGGCACTTTTTGTGCGCAATTTAGTCCTTTCATTTCGTCGAATCTCTTGCTTTTAAACTGTCTTTTTATGTTCTGCAGTCTCACACCGACAAACTGAACACCCAAGTGGCTCTCCATCAGCTTTACCAGTACGCCAGCAAATACTACGACGGGGTAAGAACCTCCCTGCTCTCCTATCGCACCCACGGAGGGCTATTCCACTGCATGCACTGCTACCCACTGTATTTCTTTTTCTCCTCCTTCACTCTTGATATGCCAGAAAAGAGATTGTGTGAAATTTTAATTGAAAGCATTTCTGTGGGATGTGAATTGGAAAATTGCTTTGGGAATTGATTTTTTTTTTTTTTTAAAGTCCACTGCGTGTCGCCACTTGAGGTCACAAAAAGGAGCAGATAAACAAAACCTAATGAACAAATGGGGATAAACAAATGGGGCTGTCAGTCTCCCCTAAGAGGGGCTCACAAACAATAACGACTAATATGAAGTGACTGTTGATGGGGAATAACACCCGTCCACACTCGTCACCCCTTTCCTATTGTTTTTTTTGTTGTTGTTGTTGTTTTTTACTATTCCAGCGCTACCCTTCTGCTGTCCTTGATCCAAATCCTCCCCTCCCTCTTCTCTTGATATTTGCGACTGCTCTGTCGATCATTTCAATGACCGTCCTTCCGTCGTCCCTTTCAGATCATCGCATCCCTGGATGAGGACCCGGCCGCTCAGAGTAAACAGCTGACCCTGCGGCTGCAGCAGATTGCGGCTGCCCTGGAAAATAAAATGACTGATCTCTAACCCACCGAGAGGAGGGACAAAAGTCAAGACATAGAGGGAGATCGCCAGTGACTACAGGGGCTTATTTCTTTTTCTCCGCTTTTTTTTCAGAGCATAAAGTATGGAAATGCAAAAATCTGAGAGGGGAGGGGGCTCATTTTGATGTGTGCTTCCCCGGAGCGTGTATTTTTTATTTTTTTTCTGGTTCTGTGGCGTAAACCAAGACTAATTAATTGCACACAGACATCAAAAAAGAAAAGTAAAAAGATTGGGGAAAAATGATGGGTTCCGCTGTCATAGGTACGCCTTAAATCTCACTTGCCAAACCTTAGAGGTCTGAGCCCTTACTCCTGCTCCACTGAATATTGCTCCCAGGATGCAGTATGAGAAAAGTCTCTGTGAGAATTAAGCCCCACTGTGGAGCACTGGTACCGCAGATAATCAGATGTTTGAATTTCTCTCTCTCTGTATGTGTGGAAAAAAAAGGGTTAAAGAGTTGTATTATATATTTTTTTTATTGTGCAGTCTTTATGCAGAAAGCTTTATAAGAAACAAAAAAAAAAAACTTTTTAATTGGAATCACTTTGTGGTGCGGAGAGTGTTTTTATCAGCCTGTGTGCGTAGCTGTGTGAATGGTAGCGTGCCCGTTGTGAGCGAGCGTGGGGGTTGTGTGGGGAACATGCGTGCGCACACAGGATGCCTAGGCGTGAGGGCGAAGCGACGCCTGCGTTCTCTCGTTCTTAAGTCCCCACCCCACCGGAGCCTGTGCTCTCGCCGAGCTTTACGACAGCGACCAAAGGGTCCGGACAGGGACGCCGGCTTTGTGTGACTGACGGCTTACCAGAGGTTTCACAAACATTTCCTTTTGCTTTTTTAAAAAAAAAATTATATATATATATATACACACACACACAGATGTTTTTTGTTTTGTTTTGTTTTAAGCTTGATTGCCAACTCGTGCTCATGGAAATCGATAACAGCACAGCCTGTCTCCCTTTATTGTACAGTGCCATGAAACATTCCACTTCAACTAAAGCACAGAGGGACATTTCTGAGTTTTCTTTAAGACATTTCAGTTGATTCATTTCTTTTTCTTCTTCTTTGGTGTATTACTTTTTTTTTTCTTTAGCTGTCAGCAAAGAGAAGCAGTTGCATTATGCCATGGAACCATGCAGCTCATATTAGCCCTGCAATAACGTCGGTATACTACGAGCTACAATACAGTAGACTCCTGCTTTTTCTTATTAAATGTATTTGCCATATCGTAGCAGTTGAGCAATATGTTAAAAAACAATTCAAAATTGATTTATGCATTTTTTTTGTTCGTCTTTCTTATTGTTGTGCCATTTCTCTACATAATAATGTTCCAAATAATCATTAATAACTCTGCCTCTTTTGCTATAAAATAGCCTAATGCTGATGGTAACGATCTGTCAGAGACGCAGTTGGTACTGCAGCGGCTTGTTGCGAACAAATTGTTGTTCTTTTACATTTTCTTTTTGTTGTTGTTGTTTCTTTAATGATGTCAGGGTGCTTGGGTTCAGTCGTGTATATAATTGCTTATGATAACTGAAATCAATGTCAGAATGTGGCCTGAGTCGCAACGAGGGCGTGATATTTCTTTGTCCATTAAACACCGTCCCCAAATTGTAGGTCTGGCCGTCGGCAGATCTTTTTAATTGTCCTCCCTTCGTGTCTGACGGGTGGACGCGTTTGGCCGACACGTGGCAACGAGCTCCAGAGACCCCAGAATGTTAACGATTCCTGCCTTGGCTAGAGTGACGTTTGCACAGACCTCAAGCCTGCCCGCCTGCCGTCTCAGCATGGCGCTCCGGCTTCCTGACTAACAGCATTTGGCACTGCCCACTCAATGCGATGCGGAGTGGCACTCTGTGTAATGAAATCAGCAGGGGAGGCTTTTGATCTTAATTGCATGCCGACTGCAGACTCTCCATCCTCGTCTCCGCTGTTGTTTACTGGTGACTCCGTTCTCGCTGACTAGAGTCGATGCAAGAAGCTTCTTCTTTCAGAGCCTTTCTTTAACCAAAAATGTGCCTTATCGGATAGGATGACACCTATATATTGTTTCTAAATTATTCTGTTGGTAACATAGGAATATGATGATAGTACTATAGACACAGCAATGTACTTGGACTTGTGATCTTATGTGTGGTGTCTAAAAACGCTAGATGCGCCGCTGCAGCCATTGGCGTGCCGTTAGACTGAGGACATTTCAGTACGATTTCTTTTTCCCGGCTGCAGCTTCGACGTGTGCATTTCATTTGGATGTCTTTGGTGTGTGCTTACTAGGATTTTGGTGGCAAAAACAGCAAAAAAATAAAGAAAAAAAGAAGAAAAAAAGTCAAAGACTAAATGTTGAAGAATGACCAGTTGGGTTTCCCTTGAAAATGTCTCACATTCCAAAATTAGACAAAAAGGGTATCCATGTGTACAATTGAACATCGTGCAAAAACTGTTCCAATGGTGTTGATTCTTTTGACCTGTGTTTCTAAGCTATCCTACAGTGTGTACGACAAATGACTATCTATACTCGACAATTGACTTTTCTTACTGCTGTGCAGTTATTTTTATTTCTCGTTTCCTATACATATGAATCTTTGTAAAACAAGTTGAAATACTGTATTCTATCTGTATACCCCTATGCATTGGTTCCTATGACGAAAACAACAAAAGAGCGAAAAAAATTGTGCTGTTGTCGAGACCCGTTTGTTTTTTTTTGTTGTCTTTTTTTTTTTTTGTCCCTCACTCCCCATTTTGAAACTTGTGAATGTGCTGTATTGACAAAAGAAACTGGGACACTCCACTTTCGGTACAGGACCAGTAATGGAAGCCAATGTTTTTTTTTCCTCCCCGTACGAGGCAGCTTCGAATATTCTTGATCTTGTACCTGATCCGGTCGTGCTGGATGAACATAATTTTAAAAAGTTGTATGTGTGGACGGAGCGGTTACCCACATGTTTCATCATGTACTCCTCCGTGAATAAACTCAGAGACATATATACCCTTCATATTGGCTGCGTTTCTTTCACTTGGACAATATTGATTTGCTTTGACTGAAACCGCTCTCATGCTTTATTCATCAGGAGTAACAATCACCTTGGGTGATGGAGTTGCCACAGGCAGCCGATTTTTCTCATTGGAGTGAATTGTGTGTTCTTCAAAATCTCTGACACTTACAGCACCTTGCATAAGTATTCAGACACTTTGAACCTTTCCACGTTCTGTCCTGTTACAACCACGGACGTCGGTGCGTTTTAATGGGATTTTATGTGACAAAGTAACACAGTACTGCAAAATCATAAGATGTAAAGATAGTACTATATGAATATGCTTTTCAACTTGAATATGAACATATTAGCTGTTTTGTGTTAAACAATAGGGAGCAAGGGCTAATGGATATTTTTGAAATTACCTTTAACCTCTGACAATAAGTGACATTAAACCCAATATGTTCCAGATGTAAGTCTGCAAACCAGTGGTATTTGAGTTGGAGTGCTTTATGACCAGGCAATACAAGCTAATATTAATGTATTTCTTTTCATTTTGTAAACTGCACTATTAAAGGAGGTTGCATAGTACTGTACGTCACTAATTCATTTAGATATAAATCAGAAGTGGACATTTTTCTTCCATTTGAAAATCATTAGGCTTCATTTCAAGTCAGCCATATGTAATTTTCAGGCCAGGGCTGTTGGGAAACCAGACATTTCCACTCATAATTTTCACTTTAAAGATCCTTTCAACTTTTAAATATAGAAATTTGGACTTCTAAACTTAATCATGCAGTGCTAGCTTATATGAAGGTTTTTGTGAGCAACCTTTAAAGGTTCAAGTGGTTTTTAATAAAGACGTAGGTGTCTGGAAACTTTTATTTCTCCATTTCTTTCTTGAGTTGGGATTTGAGCGTAGAAGTTTAAGAATTATGAAAAGTAAATCCAGTTACTTCATAAAAAGAAGTGCTCTAACCCAAGTTACATTTTTCCAACACAAATATCCTGTCATGTTATGATTCGAAAAGCTTCGAAAATCAGACTCCATATGTGGCTCACCCTATGAAGGTCTTTATCTAATTCCCACATCGGGATCCTATCACACCGCCCTGAATACAAACTCAAAGTTCTGCCATGAAATGACTTGTAAATGGCAGTGCAGGATCTCTGTCAGAAGCGCTGAAGTGAATAAAATTGTGCTGAAAACATTCAGTGCTACCGACAGCTATGAAAGAAATTGAAGGAACAAAATGAGTTGCTGGAGTTGATGCACACGAGACGGATCGCAGGCCTGCGTTTACTTGGGCTTTGTTGAAAGTGAGCAAATCACTGATTCAGCAAGAGATAAAGTAACTTCCGGGGTTTTCTGAGTAAACTTGATTATTGCAAGTACAGCATCAAGCACGACAGCCCCGATCCACTTGCCGTAAATCAAAGATGGAGCTCTTTATACCTCTACCAGGACATGCTGCTTAAATCAACATTATTTGCACTTGTAAGATTAAACTTGGAAGAAAAAATAAATAACCCGTGTCCTTCACGCCGTAGAAATCAATACTGCTCGCTGACAATTATTATTTAAAGTCGGCATCTGTGCTGGAAATGCTCAAAGAAAATGGGTTAAAATCTGCATGTTGCTGGCTTCTGTTCTCCTTCCCAGGACGCTTCCCTGCACACAGCTGCCAGCCTCTCCTACAGCAGGAGATCTTTGTATTTCCCAATAGGTTGCTTTTCACCTCCACATTTCAAAGTTCCTAATGAGATTTGGCTTTGATTCACACCTCCTTAAGGGAGGAGAAGGAGGGAGAGAACTCGGAAAAATATAAACAATTATTGCGCGGTATCATTTTTTGAACACTGCTCATGAATAATTGAAAACCACTGAGAGTGATTCTACAACTGTGTAAACACATTTATCCAACAGCATTATACTAGAAGATGCTATCGTGCCTTTTTCTTAAACGCAAGGCTGTTATAAAGTCGAGGTGATCTAGAGTGGTCCAGCTAAGGGCTGACAAGACTTTTAAGTCAAAATTATTTTGTAAATTCCTTAAAACTCCAAGAATAATCCCTCTTCTAAATGTATGTCAACATATTTAAGAAGTAAATCGCAAATAACTTGTACTGAAAATGGGAGGCGGGGAGGGGAAACATTTCTGCTTCTGATTTCTTTAATAGAACTGTAAGTACTCATAAATTGAACTTTTTCTCAATTTTGTCGCTCTCCTACCACAGTCTTTGAGGAGACACAGAAAACCACAGCTCAGGTGGGACAATCTGTCAAGACAAACATTAAGAAAAGGTGCTTTGCTCAGATGCGATCAAAACTGATAATTCTAGCTGATATGCAAAAGTAATGCAGAGTTTTGTCGCTCATGTTGGAGTAACTTTGTGATATTTCTGATTTGTTCTTTTTATGGATTTTTTTTTTAGCAACATTACGTATTAACGATTCCCTCTGGTTTTGTGCAGCTAGAAGGAGTTTTGTTCCTACTTGTTTTTTTTTTTTTACTTTCGAACAGTTATGTGTAACCGAGGCAACGAGGTATTGCTTTTATAACTTGATGTAGCTAATTAGCGTCTCAAAAGTTCAAACATTACATGAACTACAACCCCAAATGCCAGAGGAGTTAAAAAAGGAGACTTCATGGATGCAGAAGAGATTGAGAAAGTTCAAACTAGGTCCTCCAAAAATAAAAAAAAATTAATTATAACATATTTCTGATACCAACACATCTCTGGCTAGCTTTCTAGCCCATCTCAATTGCAGCAAAAGCAAATGAAATGGATTAGCAGTGGATTGATGTCATCCAAGACATACTGTGGTATATTTAGAAATTTAGCTGTTGTAGGACTGTCATTCAGCAAGAGTCTTCATTCAGAGGCCTTTTCAGATTCGCTGCAAGTCTGACTGCTACCAGGGAACCTTCCTACTCACTGCATCACCAAACACAATGACTCTGAAGATATATGGATGACAAGATATGATGGCTACTTATTTAGCAGGTATGTATTTAGATTCACCCCAGCATGCAAAAAAACAACATTTAAAAAATATATATATTTAAAAATTTGTAAAAAGCTGTATTGAATCCTTTATCCTTACTGGAACTGGAATCTTCGTTTACCTGCCAAGGTAACATCCAATTCCTCTTTTCCCTTTGTTCATAAGACAAATCCATTTTTTTTAAAAATTGGATGATAAAATGCACAAAGATAATTCTTTCTTGACTTCTTTAAAATACATAGCTTCAATTATTCATTGCGATGCCCTCCTACACTGAAAAAGATTTACAACCCCTGTTCTTTATCACCCATGTTGCTTTCAAATTAAAATCAAATAATTTTTTCGTGAGGATGAATACCCAAAATGAACAATCGTGGGCTGTTTTTACTGGGTTTCTGTTTTCTCTTGTGCAGTCCCACAGAGCCGTGGGATTATATGCTCTCTGTTTTGAGCTTCTGCTTGACATTACAATTTCTTTGGCTGAGTTATGAAAAATTGACTACCACAAAAAAAGCTTTTTTCTTTTTTTTTTTTAAAGAATACATTTTGAAAAGAAAATAGATGTGAGCCGGCTCCAAAGAAAACAAAATCCACATGGGGACAGAGCTAACCAAAACCCAAAATGCCATCAAAGAGGTGCAGATCAACAATAAAGAGATTTAAACTGCTAAACAGAGACAAAGGGAACTGCAAATGGAGGCAAAACCAGGGCCGAGGCAAAATGAAAATAAACGTAGATATATTCGGAAAATAGAGCAGACTATAAAAAGAAATGCAAATGACTTTAAAGATATATATTACAGCCAACAGGCAAAAACATGTAGCCAACTATAAATTCTTTGTAACTGGAGATTAAATGTCCAGGGAGGGGCAGAAAACCCATTATAAAATAAATGGGGTGGGCTCTTCACAAGTGTGTCCCCAATGCTTTATGATGCTCTGTGCACGGTTGTAGTGTCTTAGTGCTCAGATTTTATCAGGGCAAAAAGACAATTATATTGTAGAAGCAGGTGAGTATATTAATCCATATTCTACATTATGTAAAGCACTATGGGAAAGACTTCTTTGTGATTTATCTCATCAGTGGACAGACCATGTAACTATAACATTGTACTACCTGGACTAGTTTGTAAAAAATATTCATACCCCTTAAACTTTGTCACATTCTGAAATGTTACCAGTGCAACTTCAGATTGGCATTTTAAATGACAAACCAATACAGAGCTTACCATAGTTGTGAGGAGGAAGAAATGGCAAGAAAAAGAGAAAAAATATCTATCTTCCTTGACCCTATTTAAGAATAACGCCCCAAAGCACAGTACTGTGAAAACTGTAGTAAGAAATGCGACTTTCCTTCCCGTTGGAGAAATCTGAGCTAGTGGCTACTTAGAGCAATAAGTGACAATAAACATTGCACAAGGATTTTAAGTTTGTTTTTCTTTTGGTTGTTTGTTTTTAATGAATGCTAAAGATGTATCAAAAGGTGATTACCTATATATGCTATAGATTTGTATTCCGATTTGAAACTCTGAAATCTATTAGCTTAAATGTGACAGCGGTATCGAGATGCTTATTGCCTTTTACCGAGCACCACCTGAACGCACCATAGTGATTGACAGACAGGTCCGGCCAAACATCGTGGCTGACAATCGCGCATAGCGAGGAGTTCAGCCAAAATCATCCAATCACGTTGAAGTGGGTGGGTTCCACAGAATTGCTTGTAGCCCGCGTTTGATGGCAGAATATGAATGAGATAGAGAGCTTGAAATTTCGCTACTTGGTGCAACTTTGCCAAATATGAACTGATTTTTGCTGAGTAAAAACCGGTGAGAACGGCTAATATAGACACTTTGAGCTGGATTAATTGCCTTTTTGGATTTTGCATATTTACCGCAATAAAGGACACTGGGAAAGGAAAATAACGCACCAGCCTATTGCTAATAAACATTAGCAAAGATGGGGAAACAGTTACTTTGGTTGGATGGGAGGTTGAAATCCTCAGGAAAATGATGTAAACGGACCATATGAGGAGGACTAACAACAACCAGACGCGTCATTTTATCTTGGTAGGAAACTGAGGTTTAAAAAAAAATGAATATGCTGTTTGTTGCAGGGAGCGACGGTTGACATTGCTAACACGTAGCTAGCAGCGGCTAGCTGCAGCCTGCGTTACCAAGAAGCTTTTCATGTATTTACAGTATTCTTTGTGAGCAAGTTGAACATGTAAGACTATTTTTGGGTTGTCTTGTGTTTGAACGTGGTAATAACAATACATTATACAATTGTTTTTTTTTTCCATTTTGACCATCAGAGCAGCATGTTTGAGATGTTGCTATGCTTTAACTCACCTGGTCGATATGATTCCAGCTCTGCAAAAGCCTGTTAATCAGTCAGCAATTGAATTCAGGTGTGGTGAGCCAGGAATAAACATCTGAAACACCGAGGGCAGTGTGCCTATAGCACTAGGGTAAACAAAAAAACCCCACTGCATTAAACAGTGTTTCTTAGATGTTTACGTCTACTAATTGTGAATATGAATATTATGTCATAATTCACTTGGTAGAATTACTATACATCAGGAAACTTCCGGCATAAATCGGTTTGTTTTCTGCTACAGATGCATTTTTTAAAGCTTAGTTCCTAATATTCTCTAGCCAACAAAGAAGCGGATGCTGCAGAAGTGCCACCTGCTTGTTAAATAATTGATGTTTTTTTTTTTTTTTAGGATTTAAAGCACTTTGAACTGCTTTGTCCCTGAAATGTGCTATACAAAATAAGCTCGGCTTGACTAAAAATTGGACCAAAAATATACAAGTACTCGCATGGACCAGAGAGGAAAGTGTTATGGTCAGAGCTGCGTGGCCACACAAAGAAGAGTTAAGATGAAGCTTTACAATCTAAGAGCAGTGTTGAGCATAGGGTGGCAGCATTATGCTGTGGGTATGTTTCGCTTGCCAATGATATTGGTACATTGTACAAAGTGGTTGGAGTACTGAAGACCTAATGTCACCTCAAAGAAGCCCTACCAATTCTGAGAAGAGTAGTCACATATTCGGACAGATACATGTTGATGGCTGTGAAAGAGACTTCATGTCACTCTTATACAAACAATGGCTCAGATACGTCATTACAAGCCAAATTGTGACATGTGACAAGTCTGTCAACTTTCAGTGGGTGACATTACCCGCTGTAGAACTTGTATATACAGCAACTTTATGTTAGAAATATTTGGGCCTGTTGCATTTTGTACACGTTACAATTCAATTATGCTTCTGAAAGTGAGCATACTGTTAGTCTAAAGTGCAAAAACGACTTGTTGAAGTTTTTACGAGCATGCTTTGACAAATATAGGTAGCAATCTATTGCTCTTTGCACTTCAGAGATTTTTTTTCCACAAAATAACAAATATGTTTTGTTCCCCCCTCCCCCCTCCAAGCGTCTGAGACAGCAGTGCCATCATGTATTCGAGCTCAAACAATCCCACAAAGGCCAACTCCAGCAGCAGCATCACAGAGCTCCTGAGCGCTCTGTGTGACCGCAGCCTCTCTGGGGTCTCTTGGAAGCGTCGAGCCCTCGGAGGAGTTTCCAGAGAGGGCTTCCACCGAGCCCTTAAAAAGCGGGCCTACGGCGCCTTGCTGTCTAAGCTTTTTCAAGATGGCACCAAAGGGTCTGCCTCGAGACCCAGTGCCGCGGCCAGAACCCCACCCAGGAACAAAGTCCTGATGATGTGCTTTGACTTGCGAGTGGCCGGCTGCCGGGAAGAAGCGGAGGCGCTGGAGGATCGGCTGGGGAGGCTGTGTGAAGGAGCGTCCTCCGGTCTGAAAGAAGTAGACTCCGTCCTGGAACTCCTAGTGTGCCTCGCAGGCTCCGCGCCGCCGCCTCCCACCTCGTTCAGCAGGGACTACATGAGACGAGAGAGGGCCGTGCTGCGGAAGCCGCAACCCTGGAGCTACCAGAGCGAGGAGTTGCAGAGGCTGGAGGCCAGGGCGTGGGGTCTGGTGTGTGCGGAGGAGTGGGGGACGCTGGAGACTCTGTGTGGAACTCAGAGGCTGATGGACTCCCTGCCAAGGACAGGGTTGCTGGCTTTGAACACAAAAGTGGAAGCAGAAGAGAGATTTGAGAAGGAGACGCGGCTGTCGTTGTTTGGGGCGCTTCAGCACACTCGAACATCAGATATGGACATCAGACTGGACCTCCCGCCTATTCCCAGTAATATCGATGTTACTGGACTGGCTATCAGGGTGGGTGACTCACAGTTAAACTCAACTTTTGAGCAGTTTCCATGTAACACACTAGCTTTACACATGTTTTATAATGTCACCAGGTTCAAATTTGTACACTATTAACTAGGGATGCACTGACCCGATTTTAATATCTGAATTATGTTATGTAGAAAAAAAAATTTAGTTTTCTGTGACAATGAGCCCGCTCCATAAGGGCAGATCTATTCAGTCTAATTTTATGATTTGTGCTCTGAGCCACATCAATTTTTTACATTTTTACATTTGCTGTTATACTCCTGATTACACTAACTGAACAAATTAGAACTGTGTTGGTTTTACCTTTTGACGAAGCTTGTGAAACTATTGGTGGTTTTAAATGTGTGGTACTGGTGAAGAGTTGTCAAATAAATTAGTAATTCAATACGTTTATGTCTATGTTTAAAAACAACAACAAAAAAAATCTGTGTAGTCACTTCAGTAATGTTTTTCTGTATTGCATTGTTACCTACAGATGCCAAACCTCAGATATCTGTACCTGAAGTGAAAATGGTGTTGGTGCATCTCCATTTTTGACTGTTTTTATACTCACTATCTGTTGTGTGTCCTGCGCAGGTTCCTCACTACTTGGATCAGTCTGAAGACGAGGGCTTCCAGTCAGCCTCCAACCTGACCCCAGACTCTCAGTCAGAGGCGAGCCCCGTTCCAGATGTTGACATCTGGGAGGCTGTCCGCACGTTTGAGCCCAGAAGACGCCGCTGCTGGGAGTCTGTTGGCTGGTAGATGATCTGTTTACTAATTATACAAGTACATCTCAATAAATTAGATTCTTATTTGAAAAGGTAAGGTATTTCAGCAATTCAGGCAGCGAAACTCTGAAGGAGTGATGGATTTCTCTCATTTCTCTTTTTTTCCCCTTCCTTCACACATTCATTTCTGTCAAGTTTGATGGATGTGGTTTACTGGTAGTACAAAGCTCAAAATTGAGTTTGTGGAAATATTAGAATATGTTATAAGAACGATATATTTTTTCAGATTTTTAATATGAAAATGCGAGCCTACATATGTCTATGTACTGTACATCATAAGTACTGTGGCCTTTAGGGGCTCAGGAAGCCCAGGTTGCTTTACCAATAATCACAATTGAGGCGACAACCGCATGGCCTCCTGCAGCCGAGCGACCAGCACAATTTGTGCATGTGAAATATTGAGTTTGTACACCTAGACATGCAAACGTCGACTAGCGGCGCAACACAAGAAAGTGGAAAAATGTTCAACTTTTGTCACTGTCGTCGCTATGACAACCCTGGGTGGTGGTGGCTTTGGCCTGTCGTTTGTCGTTCCCTGTGCGTTGAACTCAAGGAGAAGTGAACTCTCGCATCAGTTGCTTGGCAGGTTCGTGGTTTCCTACCAAAGAGCGTAGCATGAACGTCTCGTGAGGATCAGTGGGCCAGAGAACAGTGGTTTAAAAGCCAAAAGTGACAGCTGCAGTCTGGGAGCAATTTGGATTCAAACCTAATGACCGTGGTGGACCACATCACCTGCATGTCGCATTCGTTGTTAAACAGTTGCAACAACAACAAAAATTCATCTGCACCTAAAGCCTAATATCATCTGATGCAGGTTTCCCAGCTTGGAGGAAGAAAAACAAATCCACTATCTATGGGCTGTCTCTGTCTTACTGACTGTCCACAATAACTGTGGATAAATTGGCTGACTGATAAATTGGTGTACCCCTATAATTAATAGATTTTGAAAGGCAAGTTTGTTTACAACGACTTCAAAAAGACAATATTATCATTTATCGCAATAATTTATGGGCCAATTTATCGTCCGGCAAAGTTTATTGTGACAGGACTACTTGTCTAAAGTTATATTCTTATTTTCTGAGAAAAGAAAATTTGGGTTTTAATCCACTGTAAACTGTTTTGTTTTTGTAAAAAAAAAAAAAGTTAGTTAGGAACAAAACACTTTAATTTTAAAAAAATAATTTGTAATGTTTGTCCCACTAGTCCACCAGGAAACAGGGAGTCCTTCTATCTGACAGAGGGAGGCAGAGAGACGTTTGACCAGCTCTATCGGCTGTGGGAGGGAGAGATGAGGGTCGTGAGCTCCAGCGACTCCTCTCCCATCCTCATCCTGCCCCTGGACTCCCAGACGCAATTAGTGTCCGACCTCCTGAACGTTCTGATAGGAGTGGCGTCCACTACCTTCCCTCTCAACCAGGTGCAATTCATCATCATTTGTTCGTCTCTTGGAGATGCACTTAAATGCAATCATTTCCTTTTTCACGCGCTGCCAGTGCACAGCTCACACACACAAAAAAGAATCAATGTGCAATTAGTCTATGAGATATAAACAAACTCAGTTCCTTTAAAAAAAAAAAAAAAAAGAAGCCCATTACAGCGACTTCCGGAGAACCGAGCCAAATCGTATCAAGCCATTAACTTGATTAAATGATGAAGAAGTAAATTGCAGTGTTCCTCGTGTTAAAACCTAAACCACAGGAGAGAGCAGCAGTTGCTTTATTGTGTCCCATTAAGTTTTTTTTTTTTCCTGTTTTAGGAGGGTTGTAGACTTGTCTTACAACATAAATTACATCACCATTCTCCTGATTTCCCCCGGCCCCGTCCTTATCCCGTTACTGCAGGAGATGCTTGACACCGACATACAGTGATGTGAAAAGGCTTAAAGCATTTCACTTTTGGCTTCAGAAGAATCAGAGACTCAGAATGTAAAGTTGTTGTTAGCAATAGTTCCCAAGGTTTTTAAATCATTTCATTAGATATTGCTTTTTTCATTGATAAGGTCAAGTACTTTGTGAACTTTTAAAGCAGTAAGAGACGTCAAGAAAAATTATCATTAAAAATAAAATTTGTACAGAATTACTGTATTTACGCAGAGATGTATAACATGACTTTACTTTATTTGGAAACAGTAACGGGTTATCTTTCTTCTGCTAAACTCACACATTTTGATGACCATATTTGTATCAATATTCTGTCATATTCTACATAATCTGTATCATTCTACTGCACCATAAATGATTCATTCTGCACTGTCAATTAGATTTACTGACAAAATATTCAAACTAGCAGCTGTTGGCAGTAAAGAATCAAATTTCACTTTAAATGGGTCAACACAACTAAAATCATAGGGCACTGCTGCAGTCTATTATATGTGAGCACATTGAGTTTATTTTATTAATTTGTTTAGTTTTTATTTATTTCATATTTTGTGTATTTTTAACATAACGAAAGCCTGCGATCTATTAAAAACGGATTAATGTCCATCTTTTGGGTTGGGATTCGCTAGTAGAGAGTACATTTTTTTAATACGTGATTTTAACATCAGCGAAGAAAAGTAGCAGTAAAATGGCTTCATTATACTTGATATAATTAAATATTTTCCTGCTGTGCATCCCTGTTCAAGTTCAAAGATTTTGTAGACCTGGGATGCTAACTCTTAAAGTTAAATGTTTGAAAAGTCTACATTAAAGTTTGGCTTTTTAAGACAAAATTTCAAGAAATGAAATGCGACTCAAGTACGTTGTTCAGAAAACTAACAAAAGCATGGCACAGTGTGGCCAACAGTAATATTAGACCTTACTTTAATTTCTGGAGTTAATGTGTGGTCTTGAAGCTTTCTTATTTATTTTTTGCTTTGGTGACCACTTGTTTTTTATAACAGCAGTAGCCTTTGTGATTGCAAAATACTGTCCGTGTTGATTTTGTTGTCCCCAGAAGACTGCTGCTTAGAGACGCGATTTCTAGTTCTCATAAAACTTCTCCTTATATAATCTAATAAAAGAACTCCACCGATTGTTCCTTCAGAAGTCATGCAGGAGGTGACTCCTCCTACACTCCTGAGTTTAATTTTCTGTGTGCTACAAGTATGGCTGATTTATTTTTTTTATTAGACTATCCTCCTCTTTTAAAGGCCTTTTCGAAATATGTGCTTTCTACACCAGAGCGTTCAGTTTGACGTCAGGCCTGGCGTGTGCGTGTCGGGAGCTTCTCCAGAGAGCGTGTCTCGTCTTCTGGGAGAGTTGGCCCAGTATGGCACCCACTACCTGAGGCTGAGTCGCTTTTGTCTCCAGAGTGCTGACAAGAAGGGCCTAGTCTTCCAGGTATGTTTGTATAATCACCATTAATTAATGCCTCTGGGGCCACATGTTTCCCTCCTCTCGTATTTTGCACTAATGTCAGTGTTGCACCCCGTTGTGTTCATCAATTTGGAAAGTTTTAATCGTCCCTTAAGGGACAATTTAGGACAGCCGAGCACAAATAGACACAGTCTATTAATGACAATAGAAAACTCTCTAAAAACGCAAAGGAGAAAAGCAGGGGAGCAACAGAATTTATTAAAAGCACAAAAATACACCAAAGTTCAAGTGTTATCATTTATCATTAGTCGAGGTTGGTTTATCATTTCATCTGCTTTGCGTTAGCAAGCAAGAGTGTGCGTAGTGGTAAATAGTTTCACATTTCAAGAAGACAGCCATCGCTGACAGAGGCAAAATAAGTTCTGCTTGCAGCTTGCCATGTTGGGGATTCGGCAAACAAAATGTCCTCTGATCAAATTAGAATTACATTTAACCAGTTGTCTGACATGCAAAACACTATGTGGACCGGAAATCTGATATGCACATCAAGCTGAACTCACCATCACCACCATGAAACATGGTGCTGGCAGCGTCATGCTATGTGGATGGTTTTCTCTAGAAAGTTTATCTTCGGAAAATGACAGGAGGCAATCCCGGAAGAAAACTTGTTAGTTGCTGTAAAAGCAAAAGGGGGTTCCACAGAGTTTTGTCTTAAAACGCTAAATACCAATTCTTGCCAAATTTCTTTATTTGTAAAAAAATAAAATAAAATCTAGGGCTGTTTACATTACCATGTTAATTATTTATTTATTTATTTTTTTTACTAAAACTCGATAAAATAAATTAACACAGTGGCTAATTTGAAAAGCATCCCTCTGTGTTGCCGTACCTCACTTCCACTTGCTCAGTCAATGGATAAAAAGACAATATTGAATGATCAATTTTGCATTATCTTCTATATCTGGTTTCAAAACAAAGCAGAAATGGTCTGTAAGAACAAAACAATAAACGTCCCTGTTTTATAATGAAGATGGATTCTGTCTTCAATTAAGTCTTGAATATAGGTTTCCTTGAATAGTGATTAATTGTGACTAATTAGTTAATTTTTACCAATCAATTAACAGGCCTAAAAAAAAGAGGATTATTTCTCTCCACTTTGCAAACATATTCTACTTATTACTTAAAATCCCAATACTATATTTCAGCATTTCTTGTGATGTGAAGAGTGATATCCATGGGTATAATTACTTTTGGAAGTCGCTGCATGTGACTAATAATTTTTCTCGCCCAAGGCGTTCACCGGTGGTCTGAGGAAGTATCTGCATTACTTCAGAGCGTGCGTTCTCAGCACTCCCCCCACTCTCAGCCTGTTGACCATCGGCTTCCTTTTCCGCAAAGTGGGCCGCCAGCTCAGGTCAGACCACACCTCCTTTTTTGATGTTCTGTTTTCTTCTGCTGGTTTCTTTGTTTTCTTTTGGGTTTTTAAAAAAAAAAAAACTCCTTTTAACCTCAACCTCACGCTGGCAGACAGTTCTGACAGAAAGCAGCTCACCACAGACGTCATCACATCACAAACTCCCTTCCCTCTCTCTCTCTTTTTGTCCAAAGGTACCTGTCGGAGCTGTGCTGTGTGGACGGACTGTCGGGCTCAGGCCAGGCTGCCTTCCCTGTGGTGAGGGCTCTTTTATGTACACACTGCAATTTGTCATCCATCAGGGAGTGTTTAACCTTCCAGATGAGATGTCAGCTCACTTCATGTTGCTCTCCTCAGGGTGTTAAGCTGCTGTCCTACCTCTACAACGAAGCCCAGAGTAACTGCAGCAACGAGAACTATCCCATCCTGCTGTCCCTGTTGAAGAGCTGCTGTGAACCTTACACACGGTTCGTGACTGAGACGCGCTCACATCCAAAGACGCGCAGGAGTCGTTTGAACTAACGGAGTCTCGGCTCTGCTTCGTTCAGGTTCGTGTACGACTGGGTGTACAGCGGCGTGTTTCGAGACGTTTGTGGAGAATTCATGATCCAGGTCAATGAGGACTACCTCAGTTTCAGGGGTGAGATGTCTCACAGACGCACACACAGACACCCCCACACACGCACACACACAGCGGAAAGGCAGACTGTCTATAGTAACAGAAAAACAGAGATTCAATTTGATCCTTTATTGCCTAGTTGGATTTGTCCTTGTGTCTGTAAAGGATGCCATGAAGTTATTGGAAAATAATAAGCAGGAAACAGAATCAGTCCCAGCTGCGGTGGGGACCGGAATCATCTCCGCTCAGAAAACGGCAGGAACAAACACTAATAAATATTATTGCTTTATTCTTTTTATTTAGCACACCATGCTGATTGGAGAGAAGGAAAAAAAAAAAACGAGACGCTTTGTAAGTGGATTTGTCTCAGATTTACTCTTGAAAGCTGGACTTGAAGTATTTTCATTTGGTCTAATTAATGGGTTCCATGAGGAGAAAAGCGTCAGAGTTAAGACAGGAGGAGAGGAAGGAAGAATGAACCCATCTGTGCTCTGCAGAAACTTCCACTCTTAGCTTTGTGGGTCTCCATTCTCTCACTCAACTCAAGCTGTTTTTTTCAATGCCAGGTCCTCTGTCTTTATTTGTCTTTTACATTGCAGTCACTGAGACTGAATTCTGAAATGGAGCTGAGATTTTCTGTAATTAAGGAAAATGGTGGTAATTTGTTCTTCTTGAAAAGGGAAATTTTCAAGTGTTTAGTATTTAAATATCAAGAAAGGGGGTTCTTGTTGTTCTAATTTATGCTTTAGTTTGTGTAAAATGCATCAAAATAAAAACTTATTGCTTTTGCAAAATCCGACACTGAACAATTAAGAAAAGTCCAATCTTTGCTTTGAGTACATTTTATTCGGCAGAGTAAAAATTCGAAGTTCAGGTAATTGTTTTTCGCACAAGGACAGACTCTTCAACTAGAGTCACTTCTAATAATGAATATAATAAAACCTTTTTTTTTAAAAAAAAGTTGATTGTAGTGATTGGCAGCGTCTATTTAGGAGTCCATGTAATAATGTATGACTATGTTGCACAGAGGCCCATTTTTGATAGCTATTTTTCAAAATAGGAAAGACAAGAGAATGTAAAGTAAGACCGATATGTCTTGATCCTCATGACTCGTTACAAATTTTTTTTTGACTCTTTCCATCCCTTCAGTCAGAATGCTACTTTAGGATAAAAAAAAACTCTGGTATTTCTATGGAGTCTGGAGAAATTTGGAAATTAGTTGAAGTCCTTTCTGAGTCTGATTTAAGTCTGGAAACCGAAAACAAAGAATGGGAAACTATTAATATTTTCAGACTTTATTATCTGTCCAGTTAACTAGATGTTGAATCCAACAATCCATCTGTCCAATATTCTTGTGTCTGTTCATTTGTTTGTCCATTATCCATCCATCTATTTAATATCCGCCTGTCCATCCGTCCATCTGTTCAGTACTCACCCATCTGCTTGTCCAGTAACCCATCACTCCGTCTGTCATTCTGTCAATGATTTTTGCAGATTCCTTATTTAAATACCGTATAGAAATCTGACATTTGTTCAAACGGGAGAATTGGACTTTTTTTAAAAAAATTCTGAAGTGAACTGAGAAGACTGGAAAGTAGAGTCTGAAATAGTTTAGTGTTCTGACATGGAAAATATGAAGGGACCCTGCCTGCTACTGCATTAAAAGGTGTATATAGCGGATTCCTTACCGTGCTTTGAAGTTCTGTTTTTGCCGCAAGCAGAGACACTAAAGGATCTTGACGTCTTGGTTGTGAATGATGGTAGGAAGGAGCAGGAGACGGTTAGGTAGGTTGGAGCTTCACTTGCTCAAAAGTGAGTTTTCTTCATTCAGACTCTCCTTTTATGGTCATGAAATATAGCTTCTTTCTAGGGCAGCAACTTATGATTATTTTAGTGATTGTTATCTATTAATTATTCTGACAATTAACTAATTAATCGGATGAAACAAATTTTCACATTCTACAGATTTTTTATTCAACCACCTAAGCTTATTTTATACAATCTTAGAAATGCATTAAAAAAAGCAAATAATTCAATAACTTATTAAATTAAGAAAATAAACATTTTATTACCTGAGATACAGAACTATTGCATTCCTTTCATAAATCTGAACCAGTTAAAGGTAAAAATGCACCACTTGGCTAAAATATGTCTACATCTGTACAGGTGTTTTGGCTTAATTATTGCTCTGAATATCTTACTTTTCTCACCAAATGACAGTTTTTAGTCTCTATGCTTCACTTAATGATTAAATCGATTACTAAATTAGTTAACAATTATATCCGTAATCGAATATAAACGATTAACCCGGTCAATCGTTTCAGCCCTACATACGTCTTACACTTACCTAAACCTCCAGTCAGAAGAATGGTAAAGGAGGTTTAAAAAAAAAAAAAAAAAAAGACTTCTCCAAACCAAGAAACTACTGCACTTTGCTCAATGCAAGATTATGCTCTTACAAAAAAAACATCTATTTTCCACAGATGTTTATTTAAAATACTTCTCTTCCATTCAGGCCTAAATGTTTACCTGATCATTTATAGACAGAAGAGACGTCGGCATGTTTACCTGTCGATGAAAACCAAGCATTAATATTCATAAACTTCAAACTCCAAGCCACAAATATACAAGCTGTTTCTTTTTAATGTTGACACCGGCTAATAAATACAGTGAAGTATGAGTGATTACAGCCTGTCCAAACATTGCATGTAACGCACCATCCCATTCAAGGTCACACCATCATGCTGGCTTTGTCTGGCTAACCGTTTCATTTGCTCATCGGCTACACCTCATCAATTCCAGCCGCGAACCTCCACAGTTCTCGCTCCTGCCGTTTGAAGGACACGCAGATGTCATTGTTCTCTTCGAAACTCTGCCGGCCCAGGAAGCGATCAGCAGCAGCAGCAGCAGCAAAGCTTTCTTGGCAAGCTGCAGGCTTCGTGAAAAGCGCTCGGGAAGCTCGTGCATTCATGTTCTCTTATGCTTTTTGCTTTGGATCGCTGAGCTAAGTGCTAACTATAACAGGTGCTAATCGAAGCGGCCACTTATGTCACGCCCTGTAAGTCATAGTAAAAAGGAGAAAGTTTAGGGCCAAGCATAACTCCACCACTGGTAGTTGGAGGTATTTCATTGAACAAGGGAAAGCTTTTTGGTTGTTGTTGTTTTTTCTTTTTTTAGCACACGCAGACATCAATTGGTATGTTTGATTTTCTGCAGACAAACACTTCTGGGTTCAAGGCTACACTCTGATCTCGATGGATGTGGAGGACTGTGTGCCAGTCTTCCTGAGACAATTTGCCAACGACGTCTATGTCTGTGGGAAGACCATAAACCTTCTCCGAATCTGCTGTCCACAGGTTTGTTTTGCACATTCATAGCCATCTGTGCAAATGTGGAGGAGGAACAACTTAATGCACTTGAATTCTGTGTAAAAATAATCTTGGCTTAATTGGTATTTATAAATTGTTCCTGCAAACAGGAATTTCCTTTTCCTGTTTGCAATGAATTCATTAAGCATTTAAATGAACTGTTATTATTACTGATTGTGTTTATTTTCTTGCTTCCAACAAGGATTCAGTTGTTTGTGTTTGCTAATAAATTCACAGACTGGCTCTGCTTACTTAAGGCACTTGTCCATCTGTCGCAATTATGAGTTTATGTTTTATTTTATACTTATAAAATGGCCCTTTAAAAAGTGAAACGCAAAGTTAATATTTTAACATGGATCAGGAAGTTTCAATCAAAGCAAAAAGTGCTTCCATATATATGAAGAGTTGATATTGGTATTATATTTGCTGAGAGAAAAAAATCAGAAATGATTAAACGTTTTTAGTTTTTTGAAGTGATACTCAGACAGAAGTGTCGTATGACATCATACTGCATGATTCGCTTGATGAATCTGTTGTTGATTAAAAAAAAATGTTGAATTTTTTTGTCAAATCTATACATTCTGAAAGGTTAACCTTCAATAATGTTCAGAATTTCTTAGACATTTTGCTTATTTAGACATAAATGACAGCAAATTAATATGAAATGCATCAATGTGACCTCATGCAAGTCACGTTTAAAGTAGAAAGATGGGACATCTGCTTGTAAATCTGATTGAGTCAAATTATTTCTTTAATTCAAAGGAATCCAACAACACCGTATGAAAGTATTCACACCCATTCAACTTTTCCACATTGGTAAGCCATAAACATGTCCCTGCTAAAGAAAGGCATCGCAGAGTAAAGCAGCAAAATGCAAATTCACATTTTAACTTTGTGTTGGCCTGTTACATAAAACCAAACAACAAAATGTGGAAAGAATCAAATGGTGGGAATATTTTGTACTTCCAAGCAACTGCAGGTTATTCTCTAGTTGTTTGTGTCCAAATCCCTCCCGTATGTCATCCCAGATTCTCCGCTAGTTTACTTTTGGATCTAGCGGCGAAAAAGGAGTTGTACTTTCCGACAGCTGGTGCAACATATTTTGTTTATGAAATGAACTTTGAGGTTATAAAACATGATGTCAACATGATGAGTCATTAATTTAACACTAGAAGCAGCGTGTCTCCTTCTTTTTTTCTTTTTTTTTTTTTGGTAGCAATAACTTCTCACCAAATCTGTTCCTCCACCAGCACTACATCTGCTGGTCGGAGCTGCCAGTGCCTCGCATCGCCGTCACCTTCTCCCTGCAGGAGGTGGAGGAGATTGAGCGGGAATGCGCGGTGTATCGCAGCCGCATGGAGAGGATCGCGAAACACAGCGCCGTCAGCAGGGAGGAGCAGGTAAGGATGCGTTTGAGCTTTAGTTTTTTAGAGCTTTAGTGTTTCTCTTTGCACAATCTGATGCTCGTGTTTTGCTTTTAAAGGCAATGAGCTAGTTTGTATGGCCTGCAGCTGGCACCTGTGACAGGCAGAGATGGGGGAGAGGGGAGGAGAGGTGAGGTGAGCTCCGGGGCAGGGGGATGAATCTTTGTTAATGATGATTTCTTGCCTGTCTATTGTTAGGCCCTGCGAGCAGAGCGATCGCGCCAGGAGCTGATCAATCAGGTCAGGGAGTCGGCGGCTAAAACCCTGGAGAGCATCCGAGGTTAGCGTCACACTTAAACTCTGAGAAGCACTGCTTCTTCTACCGTTCATGAAGCGGCTGAATATACCTTCAACCTGTGACATTAAATACGCTCCAGGTGAAATTATACTAATCACACTTCGCCACTGTGTGACGACGCATCTTCCATTACCGTAAGAGTGTGAAATTTAACTATCAGTCACAGAGTTCACCAAAGTCCTCATATCCATTTTTTCTTTTCCTCCACAAAATGTAAAGGATTGTTGGCAAAGGAGGATGATTGGCTTGGGGAATGCCTGCTCACTTGCTTTATGCACGTCTCGGCTTATTCGAGTGCGAGGCAGATGGCGGTGTTGTTTTGTGCTGCGGCGCATAGTTAGAGGGTTGCGGATGTTGAGTTGCTTTTCGACCGGGAGGGGTAAACAGCCCACTGTTATCTCCCCCACCTCCTGCAGGGCGCCAGGTGTCGCAGCGTCTAGCTGAGGAGGCCAAGAAAAGGGAACGCTTTGAGGAGCTGAAGCAGCACCTGGAACAGGAGCAGGAGGTAGTTCAAGTGGAAATGCATGTTTTTTTTTTCTTTTAAAAAGTAGTTTGAACTGTGTTTCTATATCTGAACGAATGTTCAAGAGAAATTCTAAGAAATATGAAATCTGTATAGTTTTTTTTTTGTGACAATCTGCAAACTAGTAATAGGTCAAACAGGGTGTTGCTTGCACTTCTCTGAGCATGATATGTTGTTAGTTAGGCCAGAAAATTATCTCAAAAACAAAACTATATCTCTGTTTGAAACTACCCAAACACAGCAGTCTGTTTCCAACCATCTGTCTTTGCAGTGGCTTGAAATGTTTTCACACCTTGAACTTTCTTCACATTTTATCACTCTACATCCTAAATTTTTGTTCACCAAGGTGCCTTCAGAAGTCGGGTAACGTTACTTGTGGGAAATTTATTCTGAATAATAATAATTTCAGCTTTTGCTTGAAGGCTTTCAGGAATTTTTAAATAGAAGATTAATGAACAAATTGCAGAACATTCCTAATGAGTGGAGCAAAGCCGAGACTTGACCATCTTCTTAAGCAGGTGAATAAGGAGACCATGAATCAAAGATCATGCAAATTAGTGCTCATAGACATTCTTCTTCTGGTCTTTCCTGTTTTACTGGGAATATTGGGCAAACATTCAATATCTGGATGTGCAAAGCTGGTTGCAGATTGCTCCCAGTGACTCTCTGCTGTAGTTGCAGTAAAAGGTGGTTGACTCAGAACCCAAATATTTGTAAAAATATTTGAAAACTGGCTATGCTTTTCCATTCACCTCATCACGACATCAATACTTTTACAAGGCTCTAAAAAAAACGTGTTAAATTTGCATTGGTCTGAGGTTGGAGAGCTAATATTCTTTACACACTTTCTTCAATACAGTTGCTCTGTTGGTCAGGATGAAAATAAAACAAATTAAATACACAAATAGGCTAATTATACCTCCTTTCGAGTCCATCAGTTATCCAGACTCAAGTCCCTGCTGTGATAAATATGGCGCCGGCTTCCCTCGTCCACATTAGCTCAACATTTGCTCATCTTAAAACATGCTGGAGAGACAATTTTTTTCCTTTTTTCAGACCCTATCTTTATTTCTCAAACACCACATAGAATCTAACCCGCTGGTTGCCCTCTTTGGTACCATCTGACAGATTGACACTCCTCTGACCCTCTGTACAATACCATGCATTATGTTTCACGTCTCTCCTGGCTACGCGCGGCTCTGCTAAAATGGAGGGACACGACCCCGTTCACCCACGCACAGTGGTCCCTTTTAAGCCTAAAAAAGATCCCTGCCTTGGTTCGCAACTCCAGAGAAAAGTTTCACAAGATGTGCAGACCTTAATCTGAGGTATTTTTCTTCACGGTTCATACTCAGAACCTAACTTTCAGCACCCTCAAGTACGGTCCTTTATAGAAATAATGAAGCTAGTTTCTAAAAGGTGTTAGATTAAGGAGAATGTGATGGTGTCGCATGTAAGATGACTGTCTTAGTTCTTTGAAGTATAGCACCTTAAATGATTCTGTTCAGTTTGTACCACAACATAATACACATTCTTTTCATTTTAAAAGCAAAAGTTAATTTGAATAGTACTTTCTAAGGGGAATATTTAACTATTCAAACCTTTGTAAGGACTTCCAATAGGTTTTAAGACTGCCGGGCTTTGTTTGCAATAGAGATGTTTTCTTTGTTAAAAATACACAAAGTACTTTGCAGTGTTCACTGAAACTACAGTGATTTATTTTATTTTTCACATTGTTGTTCTTTTGGGGCCAGTGTAGGGATCAGTAAACTTGGCTCATCTCTTGTCGCAAATACTTTCCAAACTGACAGCATGCTGACAGCTGAGGTGAGACTCTGGCTGTGGATTTTCTCCATACAATGTCAGAAAAATCTTAGATAACCCTCTAAAGGGAAGCGTAGGAGATTAAAACATGGCCTCAAAAACGTACAAATAAACATTTGCAGCTTAAAGAAACGACGCACGCATGCGTTTGTTTGTGTTTCTGCGACCAGTGGCGAAATGCAGCCAAGAAGAAGCAGGAGGACGACGACTTTGGCTTTGCCAGAGAGCTGAGAGACAGAGAAAAGAGACTGCAAGCCCTGGAGGAGCAGCTGGAGCAGAGAGCCAGGTTTGACAGCTTCCGCTCTGCCTATTCCAGCTAACCGATCCGTCCATGTTGGGCACGAACATAAACACTGTATGTTTACCATGCTGAAACGTCACCTTCACGAGTATTGCATATGCGAGCGGCTAGACTTATGCAGCATTCCCGCACAGTTGGGATAACTGTCTAATGCCACAGCGTGAGCAAATGCTATCAGAGCTGTCATTCAGCTCGACGACATGTTGGAGATCAGAGTGTGCCAAAGCTGAAGGAAGGAAGCACCTGCCATCTGCAGCCTTTTAAGCAGCCAGTTTGCATCTTTCTACTCCTCTATCCTTCAGGAAGGATTGGTAAAATTCAAGATTTTAAACACCGAATATGTTTGCGATATGGACAATAAAGAAAAGCATTTGGGTGTTATAAAGGCAAAGATTTCTATTTCTGTGGATTGTAAATGTTGCTGACTCCAGGTCAAAGAGCCATTTCTACCTTCTGTCCTATAAAATATTGCAAACTCGAGTTGACCTTCACAAAAAAATCATTTAAAATATAATAAATGTATATGCTTTTATTCTGTAAACTGCTACTTACTGCTAGACTTACTGCTAGTGCCACCCCGGGCAGATGCCCATATCAAAAACCACCACTAGGGACAACTTTCATGCATGTTGGCGCCATCTCTGCTAGTCTTTCACATTGCTCAACTCTGTTTTTTCTTCTTTTTCTAAATATTTTCCCATCATGCTAAACACAGTTTCTTGACGCAGCTGTTGCTGCTCTGGATAAACCTTGTATCTGAAAGGATGTCCCTCAATCGCATGTTATAGAAAGGAGCTGATTGCTCAGTACAGCCGTCTGTCGGAGGAAGCGGCTCTCAGAGAGAGACGGGCCATGTGGAGAGTGCAGCGAATGAGACTCCACGAAGCCAGGGAACAGTTCCTCATGCTCGACGGGCAGAAAATTCAGGTTGGTGACAAACAAATGCACAGAAGAATGAAAAACATGGATTTCTAAGGAGGCAGATAAAAAATATGCAACAGTTTCTCAAGGTTTTCACCGTTTTATTACATTTTTTTAATTCAAAGGTTTTGTGCCCACCTTTCAGGTATTGCTGGATAAATACCCCTTTGGCCAGGAGAGCCCTCCTGTGGCTGCATTGCCATCTGGTCCTTCATTAACGCCACAACAAACTCACGTAATGGCTCCCTCATCACGGCAATCATTTTTCCGTAGCCTCTGCTTTGTTAGAAATTTACTTAGCATCCTTGCTTACAGGAATTTCCCACTCAGGAGGAGCAGTTGGCAGACATTCGAAGATCAGAAGCTGCATCCCCGCCACTTAATCCGTCGGCAGCAGTCCCTCCTCCCATCTCGGAGGACTCCGACATCAGTGACCTTCTCACTAAATCGCTGAAGCCTGACAGTCAGCAAGTGGATAACGCCTTGGAGGAGATTGGCTCTGACCTACCTGATGCCCGTCCTGCTCTGCAACTCGTTGACTATGACTTTAGTGCCCCCTTTAGCCCACTCGAGGGTATCGCCGGCCAGTCTTCTTCTCAGTCCAGGCCTCGGTGGGGACCTGCGGTCCAGCCTGACTTGATGCAGCACTCGGAAGCTTCCAGCTCGGGTACAGACCAGGGTCAGAATGAGGCTGTACCTGAACAAGAGGCAAGTGATGAGCAGAAAAAAGATCAAACTAAGACTGAGGGAGTTGAGGCAGACACTAAAGACCAAGACTTAGAGAGTGGAGATACACCTGGTGGAGGTGTTTCTCTCCCAGGCCCTCAGCGTTCTCTCTCCATTGCTAACATAAAGGTTCCAGACAGAGGCTCTCATGGCCATTCATCTGATGCTCATATAAAGGTTGGACAGAATGTCTCTGAGGTAACTGCTCACATCCCCTCCCCCAACATTCACGGCCATGCTTCAGACTCGCACATCAAGGTGGGAGAACACGTGTCTGACGTCGACGCTCCCACACCGTCCTCCGGTGCTCACGGCCACTCCTCTGACGCTCACATCAAAATCGGGGAATATGTTCCTGAGTGTGTCCTTCCTCTTCCTGTCCGTAACATCCACGGTCATGTCTCGCATGCCCACATCAAGGTTGGCGAATATGTTTCCGAAATAGAGGCGCCGTTACCGTCGCCGAGCATTCACGGCCACAGCTCTGACGCTCATATAAAGGTCGGGGAAAATGTTTCAGATGTTGTGGCGCCGCTGCCTGCGCGTAGCGTTCACGGCCACAGCTCTGACGCTCATATAAAGGTTGGGGAAAATGTTTCAGATGTTGTGGCGCCGCGGCCTGCACCCAGTGTTCACGGACATTCCTCTGACGCCAATATAAGAGTGGGGGAGTTTGTGTCTGATGTAGCAGAAGGAAGACCTCGTTGGAGTAAACACGGGCACGCCTCGGATTGTGTCCTCCAGCCGGGTTGTGTGGTCTCTGGAGAAGAACTCCCATCAGCCCCTCTGCCTGGCAGCTCTTACGGTCACTCCTCGGACTCAGCTTTGGGTATCGGGTGTGTGGTCCAGGGAGAGGAGCCCAAACGAGCAGCGTTACCTGGCAGCGCCCACGGACATTCGTCAGACTCTTCTTTGGGCATCGGATGCGTCGTCTCAAAATCCGACCCGCTTCCATCGCCACTACCAGGCAGCGCCTACGGTCACTCCTCTGATTCAACACTGGGCATCGGCTGCGTGGTCCAGGGGTCAGAGCCGCCGCCCACTGCACTTCCAGGCAGCTCATATGGTCACTCATCAGACTCTGCTCTAGGGGCTGGATGTGTAGTGAAAGGAAAAGAAGATCAAAACCTGCAAAAGACAAAGGACAAGGAAGATAAAGGTACTAAAACATGGAGGTATCTATGTAGGTATTGGATTGTTACAGTTGAGTTTTTATTTCTATGAATTAATAACAGAATAATTAAGTATAAAATTAGAGCTATCACACCTTTGTTTTTCATTTGTCACTTTTAAATCCAGCACATGCTGTTCATGTCTCAGCATTCTCAGATAAATTCAACAGATAAAAATAGAGAAAGCATCGATGAATCATTAAATAACCATTGTGCAGCTTTTCACTGGAAACATTTATTTTTGGTTGCAGTAACTACCCATCTATTTTTAAAGATCGCATGTGTGTTAAATGAGACTTCTAACTAGATGGAGAAAAAGAAAAAATACTTTAAAGTCTGATCTGCTGTAAGGGTCCATTTTAAAGTAATACATTTCAGGTGAGCAGCTATGAGTTTCTTTTCTTAAATCCAAATTGTTTGGATGTCATAAAATGGGGCTTTTTAGTTGATCACTTTCATACAAAGCTAAATATAATCATAGATTTCAAACTGTTACTGCCTTTTCCTGTGAAGGCCAAATTAAAACACTTTTTTTTTTTGCAGCAAAATGTTTACTTGTTCTTTGGAGAATGATCTCTAAATTTCTTCTCAGTTTCTCCTTCAGGCAGCCCCACCGATGACAGGATGGTGTGTTGGACGTCTGGTTTGTGGTTATCCCCTGGAGAGAAGTCCCAGCAGGAATACCTCATGGCCCTGTCCGCTCAGTACCAGGTGGAACACTACGAGGACTGCTACAACTTACTAGGTTAGTGCAGAACACGGCTGAAAATAAAGTTCATATTTCTTTTGGTTGAGGCATTGCGTGCTTGGACAGCTATTCCCTCTGGGTTTGGATGATGTGCTGCTGAAAGGATTTTTTGCTCACTTTCTTTTTATGATGTGAAACTGTGCCAACAAGGTGTTGTGTTTTCAACGGGGTGAAATTGATTTTAAATTTCTAGGATCAATTGTCGCATATCGTCTTTGTGTTAAGCATACATTTGACTTGCTGAAATGACGGTCATTTCTGAAAACGAGGCTCATGTTTAGCTTTGGGGGAGGATCGTGGCTTGTTTAAGTCATGTCCTCTCCTTTTCACTCTGTCTGTTGTTTATTCACGCTGCAAGCATTCGCGCCAAAATCAATCAGCATCATCTCCAGCGGATTCCTCTTCCACATCGCCGATCGAAGCCAGCAGACATAATTATTAGGGCCGGGTTTCCATAAATGCAGGGATGGAATCAGCTGAGCAGGTGAAGCAACTTGCTTCTGGGTGATTACTGCTGCAATCAGTCTGAAACTCGCCTAACTACAGCCTCGATTAAAAAAATACAAATGAAAAAAATCCAGACATCTTGTTTCAGTTATGTAACCTGCAGCTGTGAGAAAGACGTTTCTTCACCAGCACGCCTGTCTTCTCCCCTTCACAGCTTCGTCCCCTGAGTCCCAGCTGCTGAAGCAGGTAACGCGGGGGCCCTGGGGCCTTCCCGTGGACCCGACGCTCCGCAGAGCCACAGACACCACAGCTGTCCAGCTCAGCGAGATGGTTTCCCTGCCGGTGCTGATAAAGCACTCTGTCACCGCCCCGCTCATCACGCAGTAAGTTTCCCTTTTGGAAGAGCGCGTCGAGGAGAGGCTCTCTTTGTGTTAGGCGAGAAGTAATGGCTTATTTTGAAACAAATTAATGGTTCAGATTAAAGGTATATCATTATGCATGAAAGGTCTGGTGTCATGTTGACATCAGTTTTAACTGAATCCAGTCTTATTTAATTTAAGCCAGTTACGTTGCAGTTAAGAGCATAATTGCCCCTGCAGGAATGGCAGAGATGCTTGTCATTCCAGAATAACACAGCTGTATGAATGCAGATTTCTAAAAGTGATGAGAAAGAGGACATATTTCTATAAACTACATATAAACACTAATGTAGTTCACTGTGGTATTAGCCTACTTCATGCTTGGTCGAATTTTCTGTATTCGTATTCTGCAATGCAAATGCTTCTCTCCATGATGTGTCAACTCTGTTCCCAGTGTCTCCTTGGTGAATAAGGCTATAGTGGACTACTTCTTTGTGGAGCTGGGGGTGGAAAGACACTTTGAGGCGCTGCGCCACTTCCTGCTGATGGAGGATGGCGAGTTCGCCCAGTCTCTCAGCGATCTGATCTTTGAAAAGGTGATGCTCTTTTGCCTGTAATTATTTCTGTGTCGCAAGATTTTATTTTTTTTTCTCCACCTTTCCTACGGTCAGACTTGAAGGAGCCGTTACTACTGTTAGCCTCTCTGGAGGTGATTTGGGAGCGTAGGTTTGCCATGTTTAAAAATGTGGACTCACAGGTTTAAGGACCGTTTTTGTCCAACATTCTCACCCTGGGAGCACTTTAGGTAATGGTTTTAATTTTCTCCCGCTAACTATAATTAAAAGCTGTTTGGCTAGTTTCACAGATTACTATGTAGAAGAAAACAGCATTTAGAGCAGCAGCCTGTAGCTTTTATAAAGAAAATATGCTTTTTACTTTTTTGTTAAATCTGTCACTGTCATAACATGTTCTGTAGTTTGTTCTGTCAGTGCTGTCTGTCTAACCAGGGTTCCTGCAATTCAATTTCACTTTTTTCCAAAAAAATAACAACAATAACCAAATAAAATGGATGGATTCCTTCCTTGCCTTTTCTTTTTTTGTTTTCTCTTTTCTTTTTTTCTTCTTGCTGTCTTTCCTTCTTGCCACCCACTGTTTTTGTTTTCCCTTTGTTCCCGGTCTCTTGTTTCTCCACATTTAAAGCCTGACCTCTGTTGAAATCTCTAGCAGAAACTCGTAGTGAACTTTGGATTTTAAAACAACCCCTGAGAAACACTGTTTCCATCTGGAAAAGTGAAGAATTTCTCCATGAAAAAGGTGCGGTAACCCTGTCTGTCTGATTCCACTGCTGGCTTTTAAGCTTCCTGTCGTGAGATAACAAGCGCAGCCGTCGCTCACACCTCAGGGCTGTTCTACAGGAACATTCATGTACATCTGTCTCCTGAGGCCCATCAGACAGAAGGTGTTGTTTATCCAGCCAAAGCTCTAATTCTACTGATTGGCACACCTTCAACCACACAGGAAGTGGAGCCTTTAATCAGTTGTGTGTTTGTAAAACAAGAACTTGTTCTAAAAGTATGTTTATCTAAAGATTAGGAGTATTTAAGTTGCCAAATGTTTGCTTTGTGTCCTTCCAGATGGCCAGCGGCCAGACTCCGGGCGAGCTGCTGACCCCGCTGGTCCTGAATTCCATCCTCAGTAAGGCCCTGCAGTACAGCCTCCACGGAGACACTCCCTTAGCTCCTAATTTCACCTTCGCCCTGCGCTTCCTGCCCGAAACCTTCCACCCCCACGCCCCGGACTCCCTCAACTGCTTGGAGCTGCGCTACAAGGTGAGCTGCCTTGATGGAGCGGGTACCGCGGCGGCGACCCTGACATGGGCGTGTTCGTCCCGGCGTGAATGTGACAGCCTGTCATGTTTTGACAAACGGCTCAGAGTGTAGAAAACGAGCTTTATCTCTCATCATAGAGGAATTAGATTCATGTCATGCTCAGAAACTAATGGTGCACATATGGGCCCCAGCTCTCCTCTCTCATGTTTCCTGAAGCTGCTGACTCCATCTTGTTCCTCCTCCTGCTTATCTTTACCTCTTTCTTCACATGTTCTGCCTCTTTATGTTGCCGTGTTTCTCTCACCCCCTTCACAATCCTCTCACCTACTTTATCAGCGGCTTCATATTCACACCTTTCTCTCCTGTCATCCATCACTCTGCCTTTACCTGTTTTTTTTTTTTCCTCAACTCTCAATTCACCTCCTTGTTATTTCCTTCCCCTCTCTCAACCTCTCTTAGCTTTTCTGTCTGACATAGATCTATCTCCTCCAGGTGGACTGGCCGCTGAACATCATCATCACCGACAGCTGCATGAACAAGTACAACCGCTTGTTTTCGTTCCTGCTGCAGCTCAAACACATGGTGTGGAGCCTCAGGGATGTCTGGTTTCACCTCAAGAGGACAGGTGAGGGAAAGGCAGCTGCTGATGCAGCTCTAGTTCAAACTTCACCTCGCAGAAAGGAGGGATAAGATCCTGCTTTATACCAGGATCTCCAATGTTTATAGAAAGAATTGTTGAAGTTTTTTGTATGATTTATTTATTCAAAGCAGAGGTCAATTTAACGCTAATTTTTGCAACTTTTGAAGCTTTTCACATTTTATCCCATTCCAACCACAAACTCTTGTGTATTTTACTAGGATTTTATGACAGAGCGACACAAAGTACTGTATATTTATCGAGTGGAAGGAAAAGGATGCATTCATCCATCAGACTGGATAGAGAACATCTGTGAACATCAATTTCAAGACTTACTACAGATTCTCAACTGGATTTCTAGCATATAAATATGCTGGAAAGTGCTTGCAAGCCAAAAAATATAATTCTTCAAACCTAACATCACCAAAGATGCTGGGGTTTTTTTTCCTACGTTCAAAACTATAAACTAATCATGAACTATTTTAATTAAACAAATGATGTGATTTGTGATTGTCCATCCAAAACTTGAATTGGTTTTTGCATGCTTCCCTTATAAAACTGAAGCCATCCAGTTTGCTTATTAATCTGGACTCGATTGAAGAAAACTAAAAAATATTTAGTCCTTTCTCAGCAATAAAAACAGCATCTAGGTCACTCTACATTGAAAACACTTGCTGCAGTTAGCCAGGTTGTTACGGTGGCCGACAGGTGCAAATGCGCAGCAAAAGAGAAACATGCAAACAAAAAAAAAAACACGCGCACAAATTAAATGCGGCAAGCAAAAAGAGAGACGCAAACACCCCCGAATGAAATGCAGCAAACAAAAAGAGAGACGCAAACACCCCCGAATGAAATGCAGCAAACAAAAAGAGATACGCAAACACCCCCGAATGAAATGCAGCAAACAAAAAGTGTTGAAAACGGAAGTGCTCCAGACCACTAGGGGGAGTCAAAGAAAATAGTATTCATTTCTATGGGACCAGATGCAAGATTCTTCTTCTTCTTCTTCTTGGTATTTATTGGCGGTTGGCAACAAACTTACAGTAGCATTACCGCCACTTACCAGTATGGAGTGTGGTTCGAGATGGTCTATAAACTTTCACTTTCTACCTTTTCCCTCCATTAACTCCTGATTAAACATACCCCCACACATACACACCTGCTTATATTATCCAACTTGCTTATAGCTTTATATACCCCTCTTTGATATTCTTTACACACTCACACCCAACTTGCTCTACTCATATCCTATGAAATAGCTTTGTTTTTTTAAGATACCGAATAATTATTTGAATATGTCTACTCCCGAAATCTCTCCTCAAAAATTCTATTAAATTAAACCTTTCTTTAATACCTACACACTCTCTCAGCATGCATCTTCTCTCTTCTTCATACTTACAACACTCTAAAATAACATGCTCTATTGTTTCAGACTTCTCACAATAATCACACTTTCCAGATGCAAGATTCAGAGAGATACCTTTACTTTCTTTCAAATTTCTTTCTCTGAATCTTGCATCTGGTCCCATAGAAATGAATACTATTTTCTTTGACTCCCCCTAGTGGTCTGGAGCACTTCCGTTTTCAACACTTTTTGTTTGCTGCATTTCATTCGGGGGTGTTTGCGTCTCTCTTTTTGTTTGCTGCATTTCATTCGGGGGTGTTTGCGTCTCTCTTTTTGTTTGCTGCATTTCATTCGGGGGTGTTTGCGTCTCTCTTTTTGTTTGCTGCATTTTATTCGCTTTTTGCTTGCCGCATTTAATTTGTGCGCGTGTTTTTGTTTTTGTTTGCATGTTTCTCTTTTGCTGCGCATTTGCACCTGTCGGCCACCGTAGGTTGTAATACAGCAACTAAAAGCAGATTTGTGTGCACAAAGATGTAACTTAAAGCATAGCCAATGAGTAAAGTCAAAGAGCATTAATAACTTTCCAAGGCACTGAATTTGCGTTTATTGGTCCAAAAGGTTTCCAACCTATGACTATCATGTTTCTTCACCCTTGTCAGTTGTTTCCACGCTCATGCAGGGTGTCTGCGCCTCCTTAAAATGTCTTAAATCCATGTAACTAATAAATTAAAACCTTAAAATATCTTAAATACATTAATCACATCTTAAATTTGGTTGTGGCAGGACTAATTTTGTATATTCTATGTTGCTATTTTTTCTGGCATGACTTTTCTGTCAGGCAAAAGTTTGAGTCGCACATCTTTATTACATTGTTTGACTTGAGGCTGAGCTGCTAATGTAGCCTCGCTAGCTAGGTTGTAGAGAGCCATATGCAGTGTGAGAAGCATAAAGCTGCTGCCAAGAACCACAAACAGACCCTGGAAATGTCACAGTTGTGATACTGGTGTTAAATTTAATTCACAATGGTCTTAAAAAGGTCCTTAAAAGTTGTTAAATTTGAGTTGGAGAAGCCTGCAGAAACCCTGTCGTGTCTTGCAGCACTGGTGAAAGGCGCGGGCCGCTCGGTGCAGTTCCGTCAGCTGCAGCTCTACAGGCACGAGATGCAGCATTTTGTCAAAGTCATTCAGGGTTACATCGCCAACCAGATCCTGCAGGTGTCCTGGACTGAGTTCACGGCGAAGCTGGCCACCGCCGGTGACCTGGACGGCATCCACCGCACACACGCTGACTACCTCAACAGAGCCATCTTTAGGTGACACCTGGAACTGCAAATGTATAATCCACAACATCACAGCGCTGCTGGTTGTAATTGTTGTCTCTGCAGAAATGAGGCTATATTTGATATTTGAAGTTTGTTCTAGACGTGCAGAGGCAGTAGTTTATCCTGGGATGTTTAATTATTTAATTTTTATTTTATTTAGGCACAGTAAGTTAAGTCCTACTTTTTGGTTATCTTGTATTAGCTCATTTTATTCTCCTCATAACACGCTCATTCACATTCCTGTTGAATGACGAGGCTAACTTGCGAACCCGATGAATGATTTAATCTGCATATGAATAATTCAGGAGAGGTTGTTACTATCACACCGAGGTGTTTCGTGGTTGTGTCTCGCCTTCGAAGGTCATTAAAAAGTTAACTTTATTCTTTCTGTGACCTTTCTCTCCTTTCACCCTCTCCAGGGGTCTGCTGACGGAGAAAGCAGCTCCGGTCATGAACATCATCCACAGCATTTTCACCCTGATCCTCAAATTTCGGGCTCAGCTCATCGCGCAACCCTGGGACAGCCAGCAGGGGGAGGCAGTGCACCCGAACTTCATTGCTATGCAGCAGTCGTACAACACTTTTAAGTATTACTCCCACTTCCTTTTCAAAGGTAAGACCGGAGAATATTGTTTCACCTCTGGCTGAATGTAATTTGGCCTCTGTAGTTACAGTCGAGGCAAGACAGGAAAGATTGAAAAAAAGTTTTTTACGTTCAGAGAAAAATGACTAGTGGACTTTTACAAATCATAGTAACAGTTTCTGATCTTCCTGATAGATTTTAAACAGCTTTCTAATCAGTTTAGTGTATAGCTGAGATTTTATTGTAGCTTAATATGGTTGGTTTCCTTAAGCAAATTTGATGTTAGTAGTTTATCAAAAGGTTGTGCTAAAGTTCCAGTCATCTGACCCAAATTGCTGCGCTCAGATGAAATGAAACTGGAGTGAATGATCAGTACTAATCCAGTCTGGAAATTGCTTGTACACCAGAGTCACTGTTCAGAGGAAAGCAGAGTGTAAAGTTATTCTGTGCAGCCTCTAAGAATGTTTGTTGAATTAAATTGAGGATTCTTAAACCTCAATTCATAGGTTTAGGAAATGAACATCAATTCAGCTCAGTTGAATTGAGTCTCTGTGTAGAATTCTGACCCCATGTGTCTCTCATACTTAGAAATAATTAGTAAACAGTGTTTATATTTATCAGTTATATAAGTAGTAAATTCTATTTTATTTTACCTCATGAAACTTTAATATTTCAGGGAAAAAAAACTAAATATCAACATAATATTCATGCACATTAGTGTATGTAAGCTTCTGGCTTAAGTTGCAAGATTGATGGACTAAAATTTATTTCTCTTCCCCCCCCTCCCTCCCGCTCCAGTGGTGACTAAACTGGTGAACCGAGGCTATCAGCCCCATTTAGAGGATTTCCTGCTTCGCATCAACTTCAACAACTACTACAAGGACTCTTAAGGTGCTCTCTGGTTTCCTGTTGTACATCGTTTAATTGGCTGAACCCTCCCTGTGGGCCGCTTTGAGAAGATATGTTGGATTTATGATGGTGTTCAAACGTCCTTGAAATCCCACCTCTGCAGTCCTCCATTTAGGAACCAAACAGTAATGAATGTTGAGCCCTTAATGGTTTCCATGCACTTAAACAATCAAGGCGACATGCGTGAGCTGAAGCTCATGACTGTTGTGATGCATCTCGTGTACATGTGGGCGTTCATCGATGTATATTTAAAGCTAATATAAGTGAAGTGTTCATGTGTGAATTCAAAGTTGACATGTTTTCCGAGTCTGTTTTTATGTAAAATTTCTAAAGTAATGTGATTAAAAAAAAAAGAAAAAAAAACTCCAAGCAATAACTCTGTTAAGAAATTACATATTTATTAAAGACTGAATGTTAACATTAGTGGTTTTAGAAAACCGGGTTTAATTAAGTGCAAAGCATTTCAGGTAATAAATGTAGCCGTTTATAAAAAAGACAGAGTGAAGAAACACGTTCCTGCTAATATTATGGTAATGTACCTCCTTCACTGTGAGTACCAAGAATTTTTCTAATTATAAATGACTTGCAAAGCAAAAAAATATATCAAGGCTGTAGCTCTGCAGCAGGTCGCATACAGAAGGAAAGTTTTAGTTTCCGGATGGAATATTAAAAGTTTAAACTAATTTCTTCAAGCCAGTAATTTGCTAAAGAGAAAACACAAACAGCAGCTTTGTCTTTACACACACACAAAAAAAACCCCTCTTGATGGGAAACGGTAATCACATTAGTTTGCATTACTCGGGACTCTGGAGGAGCGAAAGTTTGCTTTACAACATCAGACACTGCAAATGAAGATCCGGCAACAGAAAAAGGGAGCGCCTGATATTTGAGAAGGTTCAGTTAGTGGCTTGTGGTTTCTGGAGTCTTGAGAAGCAGGCCATTCTTAAAGGAGGCGTCTTCATAGAGTTTCATCTGTAGATGTCGATTTTCTCTACCTTTTCACCTTCCACTGATATTGTGAATTCATTTACACAAACTAGTACCAGATCAGGCATTACCTCCTACTTTCTTTTTTTTTGCAGTTGTACATGTAACTAAATAAATTTCCCCCAACTTCACCAAACTCTACATTCCTCAAAGTCAGAATTTTTGTTTTTTTGCAATCCCTGTTGGCTGATTCGCTTTAATTTCTCCTTGCCTTGCATTTGTCTGTGCATCACCTGATAAGAGCTAAACTTCAATAGGCCTTGTGAAAGCTGATATGCACATTTTCCAAAATGAACTTTGTCTTAACTATGTCTAGCTCCGGTGGAAAAGATCATGTACGCTCACACTGGACATAAATGTCTGGTTAATTTGGAACCTTTAAGGACGCATTTGGGTGGTTCTTCATCTCAGGGTTGAAGGATTTGCAAATTTTATTTGAAAAACAAGATTGTGTCTTCAATTTCTTTATACCTCAAAGGGTTAAAACTATACATAGAGGATGAAATATTAACCCTTTTGGATACTTGTATTTGATCATCTTTATTTTGGGAGGAGAAAAAAGCACCTGGTCCAAGTATATGCCGCTTCCCACATCAACAAGGTAAATATTTATTTGAATTAAGGTTTTATGACTAGGCTGGACAAAAAAAGGCCTGGAATGGTTCTAGTTTTAAAATGAACTGATGAAAAAGAACAGCTCAAATGCATCACTTAAGGCCAAAACCTGTTAAATTCATCCGTGAAGTGAGTCTATGCTAACCTTTCACTTTTACGCTAACTGGTATAGTAGGAAAACCAGTCCTAAATCAAATAGTGCCTCTAATCCTCTTACATTGTTGGTAACATAAGCTAAACAAAACCATTTAATGTAACATTCAAGGTCAGGTTCTGTTCTTATCTTATCAAAGTCTTCATTGTTTACGGTTTATCTCCTGAAATAAGATCAAACAGCAAAAAATGTCCAACATTCCCACAGATAACTAAGCTTTCAGCTCTTGTGCTTTGAAACATGCGAAGCGGCCGTTTCTGGGTCTTCTTTCATGCATTAATGGAGAAACTTTGAGTGGAGTTTCCTCTTGTATTACTGTTCGGTACTCAGAACAGAGGCTTTTATCTTCTACAAGTGGAGACGGTGTCATTTATTCATGAACCGCAACAGTCCCTGCACACACACACACACAGATCAAATGGCAAATAGACACTGACAAATCATATTTACACACGACTCAGAGGAATGGAGCGTAGAGTTGTTGTTTTTTTTTGGGAGGGGGTTCTCAATGAGGATGTTGCAGACAGATTATCCTCAGATTTGTTTTTATGCAGGTAGTGGGAAACTACTTCGAGCATGACGTTAATATAGCTCACCAGAAATGCTTAAGATGCGTTCAAGTTTGTGGAGAGAGAGCAAAACATTTTCTCTCCTGCCCCATATTTTATGGCTGATTACAATAAACCGCTATAGTCACTGCGAGCAAAAGCAACCAACATTGTCTAAACTTTCTTTTTTTCCACGCATTTAGCTTTTTTTGCTGTATGAATTAGTGCTTAACCTTAAAAGTGCAATATTTTTTCGTTCAGGAAAGAAAAAAAAATGCCAAAAGAGATTAATTACTTGCAGGTTTACAAGTCTTTCCATACACAAACACCCTCACACTATGAGAAGCTGAAACAAATGTAAACCTAAGCTGAAGTGAATGAATCACCACCAGGACCAATCAGGGCGCAGGACCTTAGGACATGCATGCTGTTTAAAATAGTGCACAAGGAAATTAAGAACTTCAAAGATCCATACTAATGTAAGCATGGAACAGATGATACTGAACACCAAAGAAATGGATTTGACTTTTGTTTCTGGTCAAACGCCATGTCTCCATGTCTTAATGTGGAGATGTGGCTGCACAGGCTGGGAATGAACCCTGCGCTCTTGGGATGGTGTTACAGTACTAGAGTTAGGGGCGGGGAGGTCGTAATGAAACCTGGTTTTTGTTTTGTTTGTTTTCTGGAGAAAAGGGAATGTTCTAATGACGACTAGGCCTCAGACTCCAGGTCTTCTTGGTTCTCTCCGCTGTTCGAGTCGCCCGTCTCGGGTTCCAGAAGAAGGAACTTGCCGTCGTTGGTCAGAGGCATGTTCTTCATCAGCTCGGCCAGGGCCTCTGGATCCTTTAACAGAATCAGAATCATACAATGTGTCAGTGTAAGTCCACTGACTTACAAAACGCAAGTTTTCACATTTTGTCAGTCAGATGTCAACATATTTTTTTTGTTTGCTTTTATTTTTCGCCTCCTTTATTCTGACATCCATAAATAAAATCCAATGCAACCAGCTCTGGCATTGGAAGTTGTCTAGGTAGGAAGTTTCTTAGTGAACAAACAGAATCATGAAGACCAAGGGACACAGGTCGGGGAGAAAGTATGTGGAGACGTTAAAAGCAGGTTATAAGACTATATCTCCAACCTTGGAGCATCTCAAATAGCACTGCTTGGTTCATCAGAAAACTGAAAGAGTATGGTGAAGTAGTGGACGGAAATCTGAGTCTGTAGGTGTCCAACACTAGTAGAGACAAATGTTAACGCACGGTTAGAGGGTGCTACATGATATTGGCTTAGAGGAGCTGATTACATTTATTTTCATGTCACAACTATGCACTGCAAATGAGTTTGGTTCTGAAAATGTGAAAAGGTTCCAGGGAAATTTTCTTTCACTCTAGTTTACGTTCCAGGTGCTCCCTCTAGTGGAGACATTTAGTCTTCTCTGTATTCAAATCATCATTCACTTCAAACTAAATTATTTTCAATGCTGAAAATCTAAACATAATGGAGTCATCTCAGTCCTGACATGGATATAAAACTGTCGCCTCCCTTTATGCTTTTACATAAAAAAAAAATAGAATTAATCAAAAGAATCAAGCATGACATCCTGGATTTCGATTTGCCTTCTGTTTCCCATAACACATTTACCTTCTTTGCTTCTGTAATCTCCTTTGCCAAGTTTATGGTGTAACATATCTGTGAATGAAAAGAAGAGAGCAGAACTAATTACACACTTTCAGCATCGGTGAGCATGAGACTGAACTCGAGCAGAAAAACAAAAACACGTATTTTGGGGGGAAGAGAGGAGCCAAACCTTTTCGCCCTCTGTGTTGCTCTCAAAGACAAAGGCGCTGAACGACGGCTCTCCCTCCTCGTTCCCGTCGCTCCAGTCTCTCCCCTCGACCACAAACCCCATCAGCCTCCCGTTCTCCTGATGGGCTGCGAACTGGCACACCTCTTCTAGCTGGAACTGAGGAAATAAAAGGTATTAACGTGGTGCAGACAGCATGACGGGAGCCTTTAATTAAAAGCAATGACCCGATTTTTAGGGCATGCTTACGCTTATTCTTGTTACTTGAGTTTGTGGGTCAATCAACCTGTGAAGGAGAAAATAAAATGCTTTTCTTTTAGGAAGTTTTTGCCTTTTTTTCCCCCCACTTTCAATTGTGACCATGTTTTTATCTGTCATTTTTAAGAATGATACAAATACTTTGTAGAGGCATCAAGAGAAAAATGGCTTGATAAGTCAAAGTTTTACAAAACTCCGTGTTACAAAAAGAGAAAATATGAATGATGCGGCTTGTGCTACCTTAATGCTGTTCAGCTATATAGTTTTTGTCAAAACCAGACAAAAACTGTATCCACCTAAGCTTTAATGCTAGAAATGTGATTATTAAGGCAAATGTGTCACATGGATGATTATGGTTCACCACTCAGGGAAGAATTATATCGGGGGTGGCAAGAGCGCTTCGGAAAAAAAAAGAGGAAAATCTCATCAGTTGCTTACATTCTAGTTTGTACTTTATTTTATAAAATTAAAGAATATTCATATGCCCAGTATTTTTTTCCCAACATTTTTGCCTGTTTTGATTTTCTGCATTTTGAATGGTTCTTAAAATGAAAAACTGCCTAATTGATGCTTTTTAATAATGTATGTCAAAAACAGAGGATAAAGAGTTTATTTCCTCACTGGATAAAGGAGCTTGTTTTGTTTGTGTGTTTTTTTTTTAATGCATTTATGATGTAACTCTCTCTCAAAAAACAAACAAAAAGAACAAACAGAAATACCTGAGGCTGCTGCTGGTGACCATGAGGTGGGCCTCGGTGGTCCTGAAGATGTTGTGGATGGCGCGGGCCGCCAGCACCTGCCTCATGGCCTCGTAGATCACCTCCTGGTTGTTTCCGCACCGAACCGCCATGGAGCCCAGGAAGCGCACGGCGAACACCTGCTGCAGGAGGGAGTCTGCAGAGGTAAACAGACATCATTTACAACAGTTTAACATTAACAGTGTCTTAATGGGGCACGTGGAACAAGACTAAGGTTACCATCACTCTCTGCTGTACACTCTTCTGTTTCCCCAAAAGGGTTCGTCCGCCTGTAACGATGCAAGCACATGCATCAGCAAAACAAAGAAGCAGTTAACCCCCTGCAAAGGTCATTATGAAGATCTCAGTTTCCTCGAAATGATGTAATCAACTCAGTGGGGCCAGTGTTTGGGGAAAATTAGCAGTGCCTCACCCCCTGCCTGCATATGGATAAACAAGCATAATCATGCGATTGTCCTGCCCTCACCTCCCCCCGGCTCTGTTCTGGTCCTGGAACTCAGACGCCGGCAGCATGATGTCGAACTGAATGGGCGTCCCAGGAGCGATCAGGTCCTCTGGTTCTGGAGCGGCCCCTGTTTTCTGGGAATCGCTTCCAGCAGGTTGAGCACCTCCCGGCTTGGCTCTGAAGGGACAGGACAAAGGACGACTGAGCGTCGGGGAATGAACTCACTAAAAGTAAGCTCACTTTTATTTCTCGGACTTCCAGCAAGCACATCTTTGTGTTGACTGAAATGTTCAACGAAGCAATGTCAAAAAGGTCTTTTGGCCAATACCGACTTCATCCTGTTCAACAGAAAAACGTCTTATAGGAGAACTATGTCAGTTTGCAACAATTTGGCAATAATAACAACAAGCTGTACTAAGCAGTTCTCTAAATATAGCAGTGTGTTTTACAGTGTGGTACTGACCTGTCGGGGTTGGGTGAACCTTCTTGTCTCTTCTCAAAGCTGGTGATCGGAGTGACTGCCTGTATGGCGGTTTGGTTCAATCTGATAGCGACGGCCTAAAGAGGAGCAAAGCCTTTCAATGATTAGCATAAATCAGGATTAGACTGTAGAGAGCAAAATACAGAAGATAAATGAGACAAAACGGGCTGTGTTGAGAGGCTGAAGCTGTGAGGTTTTATTAAATTAGTTAATTCTAAATTTGTTCTCCATCTGCTGCTTAGCTCACCATGTTTAAGCTCCTCCAAACTGTCTCATTTCTATTTATTGCTCTCAATCTGAACATTTTGCTACCAATATGTGCTGGAAATTGGGCTGGTGAGATTTGATTCTGAGAAATGCAGGACTACTGTTATTAGTGACACACTGATAGAGTCTAAAATCTGTAATACAGGACCTTACCAAAGTATTCTTTTAGAAACTTTGATGTATTTTACAGATATTATATGTGATGGACTAACACAAAGGAGCACAACTGTAAAGCAGGAAGAAAATTACATGCCGTTATTGAATTTAAAAAAGTGAAAAGTGTAAAATCTCAGCATTGTGCTCTACAAACAGGGATGGCGGGATAATTGCTGCTCTGTTTAACATTTTTAAAATTCAAATTGTGCATTTACCTCTGGGTTATCCGTCAGGTAGATCTGCCTGGAGATGTTGTTCACAGTGCAAATCCACTAAGAAACAAACACACACACACACACACACACACACACACACACACATTAGACCTCCCTCTAGTTCCGTCACGACTTCCCCTAAAATAACTCGACTGATACCAGCTGTCAGAGACCACTCAGATGTGTCCGAGCAAAAACAATGATGAAAACCACACAAACGACGCCTGACAGCATCTCCATTGTCCCGTGACGGATACCCGTAGCAGCACATCTCTCTGTGATGAAGATCAAACAAACCGACGTTTAAGCTGCCTCCTCTTTCACACTGACCTCCTCGTACTCCTTTTTGCTCTCAGCTTGTAGAATCATCGACCTGGGGGGCGTGAACAATAACGGAGGCAATTAAAACCAAGTTTGATCGTATTTTTGGCTTGCTTGTAATTGTCAGAAGGGAGGGGTACGCGTACGTCTTTCCTGAAGGGGAGGTTATCTGGAAACAGTAACGTCTGTCCTCGCACTCCACCGCCATGACGGAGCTGTTGTCCAGGTCCAGCACCATGCCCCCCGCCACGGCCCCTCGAGGCTGGCACATGAGGTTTCCTCCCTGGGTGAAGAAGAAGAGTCGATCCCAGGCTGTGGTCACCAGGCCTGTTTTACTGGGAAACGGGAAGAACGACCACAGTATGAGTATGTATATCAACATTTTATTGTTATTGTGATAACCTATACAAACAGGAGGATCTACAGAATGGCTATAATCACATCATCCATCCATTTCTTTTATTTACATTTCAGCAGTGGCTTAATACTGACTAAAACCTTTTGGATTCTGACAAATATGAAGTACGATTTGGACATTTGGAAGTGAGGAAGAATGAAATAATATTTTTTTTAAATCACATATAGAAAATATCTTAATTTGCATTTGCATGAAAACTAACATTAGTGCAAGTTTCCAGCAGTGATTCACCCAGTCTGGTTAATATTTGTTTCGCGAACACAACTAATGATGTGTTTTGTCATTATAAAGAGCCTTATTGGACATGAACGGAGCGTTCAGCAATAAAGCTTCAGCCATGACTAACAGGAAGTCATTAAGATCCGTCACGCAGGATAATAACACCTGTTTGGCTTTCTAAAACTAAGTTTGAGACACCTCTGATGCAAAAGTCATTTGTCCTGATCATTTACCTGTCAGCAATTTCCGCATGGAAACTGAAATATTAATCGCAGTGAATGCCTGATAAATTTCAGCAATATAAATTATGATTAGCTCAGCGCTAATCTCAGTTCTGATGCACAACTGACTCAGGAATGCTTATAACTTTGTGTAAAGAAATTTTCCGGGGTATTAAAAAAATTCTGAATGCTAAAAGGTATTTGCCCCATTAAGATTCTTAAATTGAGTTTTTCCACTTCAGTTTTTTTCCTGTGGGCCCTGTGTTCTTGCAGAGCCTACAGATTTCAAATACGTTATGCTCCTTGAATACTGACTACTTCTTTCTAGTCTCACTTAGAAAAACAACTTAAGCTTTCACCAAGCCATACCACTCTGGGCTGTTAATTAATTCAGCTATTTAATATTTTTTACCCTTTTTTTTTTTATAGAATTGCAGTATATGTTTCATGATGTTTTTGATTGAACTTGATTGATTATATATTTTCTAGGCAGATATTGCCACTTTGTAGCACAATCAAGTAACTGTTACCTTCAGTTATAAAAATGTTGCATATCTCAAACATGACTTCACAATTTGATGCCAGGAAATTGGCCTCTGTGTCTTTAAGAAGCGCCAACTTTTTCCGACACTCGGCCTTAAACACATAATCTCTCCTCCATCGTCTCGTTTACAGATGTTCTTAGGAGCTTTACACTGAGAAGTAGTTCGTATGAAGAGCTAAGCAGACGCACAGTTCCATCAGGTGTTTGCTGATTGCTGCTGCCGCTAGTCTGGAGGAACCCCAGGTATAGTTTTGATGAGGGAACACACAACAAAAGGTCATTTTTACATAATACTCTCCCCCTTGTTGCAGAGAACTGAGTGACTTGAATTACTCAGCTTAACTTTTCATTAATACTGTAATTTATTAAATGGATTGTCATCTACATGTTTATGAAATCCATTAATCTATGGATTTCTAAACTACAGGTGTGTGATTCACATGAATTAGTCATCGGTGTTCCTTTTTTCTCCTTCCACGTCCTGGTTGCAAAATAACCAGAAATGCTTAGATAATCTTGGATAAATGCTGAGGTGCGTGGCTCCCGGTGGACTCTGTGACTCAAACACTAAATACTAAGAAACCATTGCAAACGGCGGAGCTCATTTGCCCTCAGTTCCATCAAAGAATTTGAGGTTGCACTTGATGTACAGAGTGACTGGTGTTCTGGGAAACCTTTTTCCTTTGGGGACACAGACATTTATCAGAGTGCTTTGATGTATACGAGGGAGCGACGGGGTTTGACAGCGCTGGCATTTCACTAAATCACAACGCGCGCCACGCCGCGGTTTTATCTCCTCTGGCCGTTAAGGAAGTTTCCCTTCTCATACATCTGCTCTACAATAAGCTGGCAAAGCACGCCGTCACCATATTATCTGACCCACCTCGTCTTCTTTGACACTTATTGTTTCTCTCCTTTATGTTTTCTGCATATTAATGGGGGGAAAAAAAGAAAGGCTGCCTTTATAGCCTAGCCAACAGAATACCATCAGTCACTAATAACCAGGAAACATCCCTGGAGCTCAGATAGGGTCAAAATTATGGTAATTAATCTTACAGGGTATCTGCAGGTTTCAGCAAGTCACATTTATAAGAACACAGAATGCCACCTTGAATTACATTTTTTTGCACATAACGCACCTGGCTTTATATTGGTTGGTTACAGAAATAAGCCTGTGGCAAAAACAAACGTCCTGCCAACTGGAAATACATTTGCACTTACCCATAATAAACAGCTAGCTAAACAGGGTATATTAGCAGCTAGTTAGCAGTAGCCTCAACCGCCTGCAGTCACAGAGCACAATGAAGATGTTTACGTGCGACTCAAACTTTTTCCTGACAAAAACGTACATTTGAGATTAAATAGTCTTGCCACGCTAAAAATTTAAGACCTGCGGTTAATGTATTCAAGACCAACTTGCATTTTTTATGAGTCTAAGACATTTGAAGACCTTCATTTTAGATACAACCTGTCTTACTTCCTAATGTTGAGGTAGCCAGCCTTCTGGATAAGAGTGCGATTGACGGTTTCAGTTTCCTTATCTGGCATATACACGGTGTCTTCCACAGACAGAAACTCCTTCTGCGCCATGCGCATGGTCTCAGCCTCAGCGTCCAGCTGCTTCTGGATACTGGACAGAAAAATTACATTTTTAAAGGGAAGACATCTCAACTTAATTCTAAATCCAAAATGTTCACCCTCCTGAATTTTTCCACACGGTGTCACATTGCAACTATAAGCTTTCCTGGATTTTTTTGGGGGGAGGACTAAAATAGAAGTGTATCGTTGTGAGGAAGTGAGACTGATTTACGTGGTTTTCAAAATGTTTTTCAAATGAAAGTCTGAAAAGTACACTAGAGACGCAAACGGCAGCAGCCGTTTGCGTACATTTACTCTCTTAAATTCTAATAAATACGATAAAGGTTTGTGGTTGTGATGTGACGATAAGTGGAAAGATTCAATGATTTTTCAAATATTTGCAAGATATTAAGAGCCAAAGTTGTGCTTCATCAGTTGCACACATTGAATGTTAAAGTTAATTACTTTTGGGCCATGTTGGACACTGAGGAGAGAAAGCTTTCCATCTTCTTTGACACAAGCTCAAGGCCCTTCTTGAAAAAGCTGATCTGTGAGTGAACACATAACAGAGTCATAGTTAGCTATTACGACACATTTCCTGTGTGGCTCTGCAATTAAAATGTCTTTATACTCATTTTTTCTTCTTGCCAATAAGACACAGTTGCTAGCTGCAGGACCCTTCATATTTATTAGCACATCCTAGTGCAAAAACCCTTGAATAAATAAATCATTTATTGCTCTAGTGCTGTAAAAATTGTGAAATCATCATTGATCACTTTAATTTAAGTAGATTAAATCTGCTATCTGGGGTGGCAGAGAAAACTTCAACATTAATGTTAAAGGTTAAATTTATAGCAAACATTTTAGGTTAATCAGAGGGACAAAGAACTGACTTTCTGCTTCCCAAGTGGGAAAGACATAAAAACATGCTTTCTCTAGTCTACTCTTCATCTCCAGAACCAAACATGGAGATGCAGCATTCAGTTTCTATGCTCCACTAATTTGGAACAAACTTCCACAAAACTGCTGAAACACTGACTTCCTTTAAATCAATGCAACAAGCTCACCTGTTCAGAGCTGCTTTTGATTCATAAAAATGTAAATGTAACGTTTAAATGCTTGCTTCGTAATTGGACACTGTATTATGTTTTTCTTGGCACTCGCTGAAATGTGCGATGCAAATAAACTTAGGAACTTAGAAAGTGACATTTCTGCCTCTTATTGCGAATACATGCACGATCACCAAAATGTCCTCGGATACAGTTCGAAGGTCAGTACCTGCGCCTGAGTGTACCCCAGCATGGGCTCGAGCATTGCGACTCTCTTGCGGTACTGCAGGGCGTTGAGGGCGCAGTAGTACTGCAGCGAGGCCTGGTGCTGCTTCCTCCTGGTGTAGGCCACCTCCTTCACCATGTCTGTCTTCAGCTGTCCAAACAGAATCGACCTGAGCATGCAAATGTACCCCTTGCACATGTATAGCTATAGAGATTTGCACTCCTGTACATATTGTATGCAAACACCCGTCACGCTCTTAAAAATGCAAATGAGCGATCTCCCATTTCCTTGTCCATTCAAAACGACACGCTCTCATGTTTAACAGCTGCAGCGTCTGCTCTTCAACGTGAAGTGTTGCAGTTTTAGAGCACATTTAGCTCTGCAGCAGGTCGCTTTTTGTTCATATCACACCGTTTCAAATGGTCATCGAACACTTGCACTGCATTAACAGCCGCGCTACTGCTGCTGTTAGGCTTTTTGCGGCTTGTTAAATCAGCACTCTGCGGTTACTCTACCTTTTCGTTCTCCTTCTTCTTGGGCAGTCGGCTGTACTTGACCATAGCCGCCTCATGCTCTGATCAGCAGGAAAGAGAGAAAGAGAGAAAAGAGGGGTGGGGACATTAGATCTGCAAATAAGGCCTGCAATTTGCTTCTGAAAGCACCAAAAGTTGACGCTTACCGTCAGTGGCGATACCGAATATTTCCTTCAGAGTGCTTATCTCTGCAAAGTTTAAAAGTTTAGTTAAATAATCCAAGATAAATGTGGGAAAACTTTTCTTTTTTTTTTCTGTTTTATATTTGGCCACCTGTGAGGTCTTTCTCTCTGAACTGGATCAGGGGGAACACCATGCTGTCAGCCATCTGGTTGGCCAGCTCGGAGTGGAGCGAGTTTAGCTGGAAAAAAGAAAAAAATTATTACACATTAAAGCTCAGCAGAAGGACAGGAAGTGAGGCCTCAACAGACATCTTGGAGGATTCCCATTTACTTTTTTTATTGAAGGTTACATTTTCAAGCTAGGAAAGATCATTTTCAATCACAAAGTGGGTTTCACTGCAGAGAAAAGCCTTCACTCTGTGGAACAGAGGGTTATGTGAAGGATAATAATAAAAAAATCCTTCTGTTTACCCTGAAAAAGGAAAGAGGATCTCACAGATGAGCAAATCCTTCTTTTATTCTCTGCGCTTATCAACAAGCTCCACGCCAACGGCTAACAAGTTTGAAGGATGAAGCTGGTGGATTTGGTTTGACTTGATGGGAGCGGATCGGCTGGATTAGATTCAGAACTGAGCCTCGTTTCCTCGGTGTGGACGATGGAGTAGAAGGTCAACACCTTGTATCTTTGACGACGCGAGTCCTTGGCAGGTTCCTGAACCCCTACGGCTGACGGGGACGAGTCCATCTGCTCTGCCTGCACACACACTCCTGAGTCAGCTACGCATCCATCCATCGACCCGCAGCTCTGCTCCGCTCTGTTCATCCATCCAGCCTGACACACATCACATCCGGCTCCCCGCTTAGCCACTCAGTTCCGGTCTCACAGGACTGATAATCTGTCCGTCTTTTTATTAAGCTCTTTTTTTTTTTTCCTTCCCTGCAGGATGCTGAGGGGAGCACAGGTGCAAAATCTCCCATAGTGAGATAAGGTTGGGATAAAGAGCCCAACTAATAAGTTTGGAGCAGTTGATCATTGCTCAGTGAGTGCACGGATTTACGGAGAACCGCCACAGAATGACACTAAGAAGGACGGGGCCTTACCTCTCCAACGGTTTTTGCAAAGCTCTGTAGTGTAGTTATGACCTCTTCGTCACCTTTCCCGAGGGCAAAATTCTAGACAGAAGGAGAAGCGGTTTGAGTTGTTTAACTCTGAAAACCTAAAGTGTAGAGAAGTTGGGCGTTAGTTCCTGTCAGAATACCTCGAATTGAATCTCTAGTTTTTCTCTTTTGAATCTACAAAATGAGGAAATTCATGGAGACAAGACAGCTTTCTGTTTTGTTTTGTTGTTTTTATGTTAGAATAGTGATAATAGAAACATATTTCACTTCTCATTTCACACCCACACTAGATGATAGCCTGGTCACAATACTGGGCTTCTGTCTGGAATATAGAGACGCTGTTTACACCATTTCTACAATATTCTGGACCAGACTTTAATAAGGGCTTACAGGGGCAACAGCCCAGGGCGCCAATTTTTGGGGAGGCCCCACAGATTTTTATTCCTTTTATTTATTTTAATGAATGCCTGTTTTGCAAATATTGTACTTTAGATAGGCGTCAAAGGCCCATATCCGGTGAGTTGTATTAATATTTTGGGATTTTTGTGAATATAAACAACTAAAGTATTTGATTTTTTTCTCTCTTTTTTTTGCAAAGGGATGTACCAAAAATATCTAGCATCTTCAGTTGGTGTCATCAGTTCATACCTGGTTTATGTAAATGATGTAAGTTGTATTAGTGAAATAACTTTTATTTTGTGGATAGGGCACCAAACAGTTTCCAGCCCAGGGGCCCACATCTTTGTAAATTCGGCCCTGGTGACAGGGGAGTTCCACGTTCAGCTACCCAGTGAGAATTTAGCCTGTAACCTTTAACCTTCACAACAGCAACGGGCATCATCCAAACTATCACATAACTGATTTCAATCACGTGTTAAAAAAAAACAAACAACAGATACTCTGTTATTCAAAACACAATAAATCATAAAGGGCCTTTTTGAAACAAACTGAACAATTTGCATATTAAACTTAGTTTTGACAAATTTGCATTTCTGAATGAAATAAACTATCATAAATATTTAGGGTTTATTTGAAAAGAGTTTTCAGTTGTTTGTTCAGAAACAAATAACATTGTTTTACATCACAGCCGACATTTAAAGTCACTTCAAACCCAACTTATTCATATTTACTTGTCCGTGTCTCACTTGCAGCATATTTGAAATCGCAACTCTTCCCTTTTACAGGGGAGTGCCACAGAAATATAACCCAGTTGAAGCCTGAAGAAGAACATTTTCTATTATCGCCACCTGCTGGTTCCACCCTCACAAGAGTTTCCACGAGACTTTAATGCACCCAATTGGTCCAAAAGAATCCTGTCTTCTGTGAAGCAGCAGCAGGCCCAGTGGTTAAGCGTGTGAACCTCAGTCTTTCACTCGTCCAAACCAAACCACACCCAGCCCGTCTGTGTGAACACGTTTGTCTTTTTCAAAACCTGTGCTGTCAAAGTCCTGTAGCCTGTCCCCAGTTTTAGAAACTTTTAATTAAACCTAGGTTGTTTGTTTCTGTCCAGCTTTGCCTTGGTCGACTAATTAGCGTTACTTCGTAGATGAACTTTTTGATGTTTATGCTTCGGTGTCTGCAAACTTACTTTCTTTTCATAGTCGAGAAGCTGCTTTGAAAGCTGCTCTGTGGCCAGTCCCATTTCACTCTGCAAAGACAGGAGGAGGACGAAGCACTGCTTATTATGAAAGGTTAATTACAAGAGATCAGCATGTAGCTTCCCCTTGTGTATCGTAAAGGAATGAACAAAATGAAGAGATAAGGGATGAATCAAAGTTCACATGAGATTTAATTTGAAGACACAAAAGGACGACAGGTTAAAGCAAGTCCGACTGTGGCAGCGAGACGTCATTCTAAGCTGTTGAACTGTAAAGTTAATAATTTATACAGAATATCTGAGCTTGCCATGTTAAGTGTCATCAAAATACATTCCAAACAACATTGTACTTAGTTTTTTAAACACGGTGTATGCGCTTTGGTACCTGCGCTCCAAACACCCTCTGCATGGCCTGCAGCAGCTGGTTGGTGTACTCCGTCAGATTCCCTGCATCTTCCTCAAACACACTCAGCAAGGAGCGGGTCTGTGGGACAACACGGAGAACGTCAAGAGGGCCAACGTGGAACAATTCCCTGCATCTCTTTACCACCTGACTCGCAGTAAGGGAGAGGATTAGTTTCAAGATCTGAACTTAAGAAATTTCAGGATGTATTTTCAAAAGAAATCCAACCAGTGATCATATGTTGTTGTTTTTTTAAATAACTCAACGTAAATCAGATTTATTTTGTAAAAATATACACTAGAAAAACTTGAAAGGTTAAACTTTACAAGAGAAGAACAAAAATCTGTGGTTTAAATTTTTATCCAGTACATAAAAAAAATCCAAAAATTGTAGTTTATGGATGGAGAGCGTATGTGAACAGCAATTTTCCAAGTCTTACTGCAGTCCTTCTAACACATGAATGTGCCTTAATCTAATCTAGTCCGTTTGAAAACTGTATATCATCCCCTCAGCATGATGTGACCACTACCGTGTCTTATAATGTGGTCAGTGTGACGTGCACGCAGAACACGACACTTAACGATGAAGTTGCTAATTAGATGTACTTTGCTGGTCAGAATTGTATTTAGGAATATCATATAAAAGAGAGGGGAAAGTAGAAATGAATACCAGACTTTTTAGATTTCATCCGTAAAAATGTGGGAAAAGTATGATATTAATATGCTTGCAAGTTTAAAGAGGGGATAAGAGACCGAACTGAGGGTATTTCATTAGGTACTGACAAGCTGAGTTAAGGTGAAAACAAAGACATGAAGATTTTACTACGTCTATGCAAACTAAGAAAAATCAAGACGGAGCCAAGTCATTGTAGCAAACAGGTGCAGCAAGAGAGCAGAAAGGTACACGCCCATAAGGGTTAGGTCTGTTTACATTTCTCAGCAGTTGACTTTTGGCACTCAAAGAAAGATAAGACTTCTTACATTAAAAAGAAATTATTAGCAGCATTGTCAGTCTTGGCTTTTTAAAATTTTTTAAATTTAGGCCTAATTCTAGTGAAGGAAACTTCCTGAAAAGGGGGGGGGGGGGATGTACATGTATATGTCTTCTTGCATGAGTTGCACTTAAAAGTAGAACCCATTAGAGATGACAACACTGTCTGAAGCAAGACTGATGCAACAAACGAGAGAAAACAGCCCGGGGAGCAAGTCAAGGGTCTCCAGAGCTGATTTAACTCTTTTGCTATGCACTGCAACCCTGCAAACGTAGCGATATTAGTCAGGGACGCAGCCCTGCTGCAGACTGTGATGGAAACCTTTCCCACACCCTGAGAATCAGGCCAACACTGGCTCTGCTGCAGGCTACAACCCAACTCTACGTATCGCAGAGGAAAAATAAAACTGTACAGAGAGTAGTATTCACACTGAGCTATATGTTTGAGACAGAAGCCTTAGGATGTACACTATACACATGAAGACAACCCAATGACGAGAGGTAGCGTTGTAAATATAATACACGCCACAAAAGGTGTGATATTTACATAGGAGGTTGTGTTCGCGGTAGAGAAGTGTTTCTAAAATCACCGGGGGATTACATTCTAATAACAATGTGTCAACTGGACGCTTTCATCATCGACCAGTGGAAACCGCCTACAGTGGGTCCTGGATACTGGCTAGGCTAAAGTAAAGCTAACCGCTGCGCTCGTAACGCACTAAAAGGGATAACTGTGTCTCCGCACACGAGGAAAAAAAAACAAAACACGCAGGCGTACCTGAGGACTGTCTTGCAAGGCGTCCTCAAGGAGCAGTTTGTGATGTACGGCCGGCATCTTGTTAGCTGTACCAGGAGACGGGAATGAGGGGCTGGAAATACTAAGAATGAGAACTCGGTTTCCCAGATGCCTCAGCGTGACAACGTAAAATTGCGGGGCAGTACTCTGATGGCGTCTCACCTACCCACACAGGTTCACTGGAAATAGACAAATAAAAACTGCCGCACTCAATCTTTGAGAGGATAGTTTTTAGGATTTTGATGTTATTCTTTGAAGCTTCATATTTATTGTGATTTAAAGTGTAAGCCTAGCTCAGGCCAAGTGTAAGCTAGCTAAATATGAGCTAGCTTAGAAATGAACAAGGAACAAGTGTTAATAGTGCCCCCTTGTGTTACCAACAGGATTTACAGCAGCTTGACATAATACTTAATTTAGGAAGAACGTTTAAATGTTATTTCCCTCAGTAATAAATAAAATCAACCCAGTTACTGTGGCAGATTGATAAAAATGTGAGAGAAGAACACATGGACACTCTGCAGACAAAGTGTTTAAACACATTTTATCAAAAAATAGATCTAATCACTTATAATACTGACTTTGCAACCACAAACGTCACTACATTACATTGCTTTTAAGTAAGCCAAGAAGTCCCATCTAAAGTTTGTCACAAGCATAAGAGAGATACTGTAAACATGTGGAAGTTCAAGTCAAATGCAACCGATTTTTTAGAAAAGCAACTGGTCTCAACAAAATAAAAATAAAAAATAAAACACAAAAACACTATTAAACAGAAATACACTACTATATAAAACATTAAAACAGTAAAACATTTTAAAGTCTCTGTATTAAAAGCCAATGAGTGAATATGTTTTGTGATGATGGTCAAAAACATTGAGAGTTGGAGCCTGTATGGTGTGTGGGTGACCCTCGAAGTCTTTATGAGATAAAAGCCTCAGTTTCATAAAAAAATATTTGGTGTACAAGTTAAAAAAAATTTTTTTCTTTTCTGAATTAAAATTTGAATAATCAGCCCTTAAATATTTAATGTCTTATTTTCTAAAGGTAAGAATGTGCTCTGGTCAGAGAAGAGCAATATTGAATATTTTGGCATACATACAAAACACTGTGTGACAGAAAGCCAACACTGACCAGCACACCAAACACACAGGGTGAAACATGGCGGTGGCAGCATCATGTTGTGGAGAAACTTTTCGTCAGCAGGCACAGATAAATAAAAATAGACTTATCCATGCTTTATCTTGAGTCAAGCATGGACTGGACTGACCCAGTCAAAGTCTAGCACAGCAGGTTTCCCTTAGCTTTCAGAATTACCTCATGCGGAAGCTTAGAAGCTTTTCACATGAAGCAAGCAAAACGTTGACCCTTCAGTGCACCTACCTACATTCCACTCTTATCTTAATTATTTGATCTGATGCTCTGCAGCAGCTGAACCCAAAATAAACAGTCCTCCTTGTGTCTGTTTTTTGGAAAACATCAAAGACCTACTCTTGGCTTTTGGCTATCAAGTGAGAAAAAGCTCATTAAAGCTTTTTGAAGATCTGAATAACAGTCTAACTGATCAAGGCGGCTCATTGTGCTGCGTATGGATAGACTAAACAAGCAGGTCAAAACGCTCCCAGGCAGAGCAGAACACTTCCTTTCTTCTTCCCAATGGTCTTGTGTTGCTTTATTGTCCAACTTAGAAGGTGCATTTCCACTCTCGCTATATTAACTTGTTAAACTTGAAGGCACCAATAAGTCTGCTTTTAAATGTAGGTGCTCTTTCTCAGTACACCCTGCATAGAAGGGAGAGCCAGCTGAACAAGAAAAAAGGAAAACATGGGGCACATTTTAGGAATGACAATAATGCTGATGCAGTTTTCCTCCTTGGGGATCATGAAGATGGTTGAGATTAAGCTCAATGAGATGCTGAACAAGTAGCCACATGCTAGAAGCAGAGAGGGAGTCGAGGAATCGCAAAGAAAATCTAGCAGAATTTGATTTAGGTCCCCTCTTACTATTAGCAACTTCAAAACAACAGTTTTATTCCAGACCAGGAGGAATCTGAATGGATGGGCCATGTTTGATCGGCTGAAAATCAGAGACAAAGATGTATTTCTGAACAAGTCAAGCTCAAACACAAAGAAACAATTAAATTTGTGTAGAACAAACATCACAAAACTATGGTAATAGTATCAGATTATTACTAATAAGGATTATTCTTTGCTTATTTCTCTAATTCTTAAGACAAATTTTAAGCGATTTAAAACTTAATAGTGCTGTCATTCTCAATAAACAGGGACATATTTTTGGTTAACCGGGATTTTGAGGGCTCCAGATGTCAAAGACGCCTTTGGAAGTTTAATAAAAGCTCAACAGTTTAATGAAATGTTGAAATAAATCCTGAATGAGGTTGTCATTATCAATTAATGTAAGGATTACCATAGAACGAAACAACAACAAACTGTGTCTGTCCTGCGAGAGCTCCAAAAAGCATGACAAATCAAAATGCCCTGAGAACAGCCGGGGGCCAAGACATGACCCTTGTGTGGCACTTGCGGTTTCCTATGCCGGGTGTTTGTCTGTAGCTGGATTGTTTTTAGTCAGAACCCAGAGGAGCCGACTTTTTGCTGCGAACCTCGGCCGTAGAGAAACCTCACAAAGGTCCTCTGTTTTCATCACACAAAAAGCAAATTGGGAATTTCACTGTGAGCATCTCTCTCCCACAGGCGGCTGTATCGATGCCCTTTAGTACAGTAAATTTTTTACACCTTCATGTAAAACGGAAGCTCCCCATTGGTTAAAGTCACACTCCACTCTCCGCCTTCTTTACCCTGGTTTCCTGGGCAACCATGTCAGGGTGGAGAAAAAGAGCAAATCATGTGAGGGCAAAGCATCTTTCTCTCCATCTCCCCCCCTCTGTCTCTCTCTTCCTCTCTCTCTCTTACTGTCATTCTCTCCGTCTCAGTGTGCGTACGTATAAAAGCGTCTCGGAGCTTTCACCTCAGTCTGAGCTCTCTGTGGCTTTGCGGGGCAGGCGGGCGCAGGACTCAGGCACGCCACCAAAGGGCATCCCTCTGAGCCATTTCTTTGACCTTCCCTCTCTGTTTTCCCCGCCGCCCCCCAGTTCCTTCTCTTCCTCCGACGTGTCGCGGGTTTCCCCCCTCTCCTCCTCACCCTTCCTCTCACTGAACGTCTTCGCTCTGCCTAGACGGTGGCTGCATCGATGCAAAATGGGTTGTGGCAATTCCTCAGCCACCAGCACCTCAGGAGGGGGTGAGTGTTTCAGGAATCTCTGTGTAGATGTGTCAGTCAGGGGTGTGATGGCTGATTGGTGAGCGAGAGGCTGTCACCGTCTCTGTGAAAAGGAGGAGAAGGTGTTTTGGGGGTAGATGAAGTCTGTCGGGGTAACGCTTGCGCTCAGGAGCGCATCTTTGTGGGTGCATGCTGGTTACTTGACTTCATTCATGAAAACATCTTCTGCCCTATCTAAAAATCTTTCTTGCTCCATATTAATGACAAGAAATTAAAAGAAATTTACAGAATCCTTCTTGCATTTTACAATAATGTTCACATTTAAGAGTTAATACCCTAAAGACGCAGATGCCGAGTCCAGTTTGGCAAAATCCCTAATCTAAGACTCGACTGCATCTCTAAAAACATCTTGACTTTCACACAGTTGCAACATCTGGGCATTCCTTTTTAGTTTGTCTGTTTTCTTCCGTCGCCGTCTTGCTTTCCAAGGAAATACTGACATTCACTCATCCTTGTCTTCCCACTTGACGGATACCAAGGGTGTCCTGAACGCAGGCACCTCTGAAATACTAAATCAACTCCTGACTTTGAGTCGTAAAACCTGAACGACACGGTGTGAACGGAGGATATTCTCTTATCAAATAGTTTTTCTAACCCTCACCCATCTTATCTCCCCCTGGCACATCTCACTCACTTGGCTCAGACTGTTTTAAATTACACCTGAGAAAATCTCCAGGGTCACACACGGTGTGTGTGCGTACCAGCACACACACCAGCAATATTGTCTCGGTAATAATTAGTTTGAAGTGTCTGCAGAATTACCTCACCAGCACCACTGCCCATTAAAGCAGCGTAATGGGTGTGTTTGTGCTTGTGCAAACGTGCGTGTGCTTGCAGGTACCTAATCAGTGCTTGCCAGGCGTGTTGACGTAGCAGCCTGGTCCAAATGTGATCCACGCTGAGGTTCCATGGCCTGTAAACAACAAATAAGTACCTCCCTCTGGGCTGGACCTTGTTTGTCAGTGACAGGCGGACGACTTCGGTCAGCCTCATCCATTTTTTATTGACTTGGTCTCAGAGGTCAGCGATCAGAAGAGTGTCAAGGACGTGTGTGTCATCCTGTCACTCTGACAAATTGGGAATTGCAGCGGCTCTCATTTGTCCACGCCAGCTGACGCCAGGACAAAATTAAAGCAACTAGCCGGATATTTCTGTCAAACTCATGTTATATACAGTACAGACCAAATGTTTGGACACACCTTCCAATTAAAATGGGTTTTCTTTATTTTCATGACTATTTATAAGGCAAGAAATCCCACTTATTAACCTGACAGGGCTCACCTATGAAGTGAAAACCATTTCAGGTGACTACCTTTTGAAGCTCATCAAGAAAATGCAGAGTGTGTGCAAAGCAGTAATCACAGCAAAAGGTTGCTACTCTGAAGAAACTAGAATATAAGGGCTATTTTCAGTTGGTTTACACTTTTTTGTTTAGTGCATATTTCCACATGTGTTATTCATAGTTTTGATGCCTTCAGTGTGAATCTACAATGTCAATAGTCATGAAAATAAAGGAAACTCATTGAATTAAAAGGTCTGTCCAAACTTTTGGTCTGTACTGTATATTTATAGATATTGGCATTATTATTGTAGATTGTTGCATAATCAAGAAAAAAAAAACACCCATACAAAACGTAACTTTTGGTTTGGTTTTGGGCGGTACTGAGGCACTTCGTAAACAATCAGAGCTCTTTTGATTACATTTTCTTGCTGTTTGTCTCAGTGCAGGCTATTGATGAAATTCGTCCTTCAGTTTTGTTTTCAGCACAGCTGCAGCAATATGTCTGCGCTTCATTTAAAAACCCTCCATGCTTTTCGCAAAATAATAAAACACTGAAGCAGTTTGTGAGGAAGACCAGGGAAGGCTGGAATGGCCAGATTTCATTATCAGCAATCACTTTGAGTCAAGTTGTCCTAAGAAAACATTCAAAAGCATCTCACAAATTACAATACCAACAACAAAAAAACATTATTTCTGGAATTTATTTCAAAAAGTGAAGCTCATTCATTTCAAACTATTTTCATTCAGTCAATAATTTCACAAAAGATAACAAAGCAACTTAAAAAATGTCAGTTTTGAAAAAAGTATTTATTTTTATATATTGAAAAACTGCATGTGGAGAGTTGTTTACACTCCTAAACTCTAAGAATAAGTGGAAAAATATTCATATGCATGACAGCAAATATATGCTCCTCATAATTGCTGACCAGCTTTTGGGTTGTTTCCACAAGTATTTTTGCAATTGTTGAATCTCTGGGCCTTCTTGGCATCTCCCTAATCTTTAACCCAGATTATTCAGTCTGAAGATGTTGGGTAAAGTCAAATATTACAGGTAACCCTTGTAGTCCATATCCTGTGTTTGGAGGCACTTAAATCTGTGTCACCAGATTCACCTTATGAATCTCTCAAATTCTTTAAAGGACTTTGTATCATTATCCTCCAGTGGCTCACAGGTTATCAGGTTGCTTCTGTACTTTTCTCTTCCACATTTGTTTCTTCTACTCACCTTTCCAAAAATAAGCTTGGATACGCCACTTCTTTGGCAATTTTGTTCACTCATAATCATCAAAATTAGGAGAAAATAAACTCTTAAATTACACAACTCTGTGTAACAAATCCTATGATCATTTCAATTTTGAGCTGGATCGCTAACAGTATTCCTAGAACTAAAGTAATACTATAGGACCATTTTGTCAAAAGCTTTTGCCTACCATGATGCTTCCTGCTTCTCCTCGTGCCTTTTGTGATGTCATCACCCTTAATACTCACCTGGCAGAATTAGAAGGACTATTCACATTTAAACATTTTTAAAATTTGTGAAATTCTGCTGTGGAAAGTCACGCTTCATGACCTACCTGTGTTTTTTTTTTTTTTTAAATTCTCGGTGTACATTTACCTTCGTCTTTAAAAATTAAAATCAGCACATTAACGTAATATTTATGTGCAACCCAGAGGTAAATATTCCCATTTTTTGATAATAAAAATCCAAATCCTAACCACTGTTGAGGTCATTGAAGAAGCCGTGAAAATCAAGTTGGACAAGGTCATCATGAATTCAAGCCTGGCCCTCATCGAGTTCACTCAAATGACCGCACTATATGTCACATTGTTCAACCCAAGCCTTGTGTGCGCAGATGCGCAGCCTCGGATATGAATGAGCTTTTGTCGAGGGCACTGAAAAGGCCTCTTTGTCACGTTAGCGGACTAGAAACCTTTGCAGATCTCTACATAGATCGAAATATTTCCCATGTTTTTCTGCTTCGTTTTCTATGATTTCACATTAGTTTGATGCTTCCAGGATTAGTTTCGCACAAGTACAGATAAAAATTGGTTGAAGGAGAATCCTATGCATGTCTTTCTACACTGTTGGATGGAGCTATGCGTACAGTACGAAGGGAAGGGGGTCAAATTATCCTCCAGCTTAACTTCATCACTGTAGAGCCTGTGCATCAGGAATGAAGAAATGCTAATTGGCTCATCTAGGAGTTAAACAGCCTTGAGCTTTCCACCTGTGTCACTGGAACTGAGGCTTCTTGTGCTGCTCTCCATATACTGTAGGTTCTTTGACAGTGGAGCTGAAAACCAAAAGCAATTTTAAGCTACATAAGCAACATCAGGACTCTAAACTGAATTGAGTAAAAGTTTCAACGGTTTCAAGGCCAAAGACAAAAAAAAAAAAAAAAGAATGATCACACTGTTCAATTCAATGTTTACTTATTAGCAACAAAATCATCAAAAGCCACTTAATGAGACAAATACGTCCAGTTCATATCCAGTCATTTGGATCCAATTGGATACAGTTCAGTTGAAATGCAATACTTATGCAATACAGTCATAAAAGGTTAATTATTTAATTGGTAATATTATGAAGACACCTCTAGCAGCGCATCATTAGCTGTTCTCTGTGCTGACCAGAAGACTGGAAGGAGACACACGCGGTAAAAATGAAGCACATAAAACACTGAGTCAGGAGTTCTTTCTAGGGAAAAGAGAAAAAAGAGAGAGAAGATGTGGTTTATAGTTGCAATATCAGTGGCACTCTCCAGGAAAGAAATGCAGCTGAACTAAGAGGCACTATGACAGAATTATTTCTATAGAAGAAAAACAAACAAAATGAGCAAATATATTTAATTTAATCAATTTTTTAAAGTTGCTTTCCACTATACAGAGATGCTAAAAGCACTGAAATACAAGTACTTTTAAAAGGAAAACAAAGCAAGTACAAATGACAGCATTGTCTTCTTCACTCGGTCCACTCAGAAAGAAGAGACAGGTAAAACTAAAATACCACCAGAACATATTTTCTATGCAGAAGAAAGAAGAGAGTGCACATATTTAATGTTTGCAAGATTTCTTTCAAATACACTGCGTGGGAGAGAGGCACAGCTAAGCTGAAGGACTGAGCTGGGAGTACTTTCTACATGGAAGAAAAACACAGAGAACACACATTCTTAAGAGAAACAATACGTCTGTATGTGGCTCCAACCAAAACAGTTTTTTTTGTCCTGAATGTCATTAGAATGTAATATACTTGTTTCTGTAAAAAATAAAATAAAACAAGAACAGCCGCTCTGAGCAGAGTTGCTGTGTTTCTTTGTGTCTGCTGAAATACTGAGCAAAAATTTATTGCACAACAACTCATTACCTTCAGCAGCCATCTTGAATGCTTTAATAACTGCAGCCTTAAGACTCACCGTCACATGATCTAATCAAAGTCCTAATTCGACAGGACTCGCTTCATTTCGACAGATTTCGCATGAAGCTGTCTCAATGATTGAGGTCGTGATGACTTTTGCTCAGTGACGGCGCATCGTCATCATGCTTGATGTAACTTTTAGGAGATGGCGTATAGTGTGGCAGTAAAGAGCTGGGGATGGTCAGTGAAGATGCTCAACGGAGACATTTGATGATTTTTATTGGTTATTTCTTTATTCATGAGAGTGACAAGGATTTCTGCAGATTACTACAATCCGGACACCACCTAGAATAAAAGGCTTGTCCAGCTCTGTGTAGTTATTGTCTGTATTTCAATGAACCTTCACAACCCAAAGGTTTTCACAGCAGAAATAAAAAGGTTTACATGCACCCTTAATGAAGTGAGTCTACTGCCAGCATCCTATTATTGTCTGTCCTTGATTCAGTGATTCTAAACACAGAAATTAAAAGTTAGTAATAAAACATCCTTCCTCCATGGGTTAAATCTTGTTCGTTTGTTTTCTGTTCTCAGGGCCAGCAGAAGCCTCCAAAGATGTGTAAGTACATCAGTCATTTTTAAGAATTTGAGAAATTCATAAAGCTTTGCAAGACATAAGTCAAAGCTAAAATGAAGTTTCTGGTAAAATAGTTAATAATTAAAATAGTTGCCTTCAAGTTTTTAACATTTTGTCTCATTACAAATGTCAACTTTTAGTGTTTTATTGGATGCTAAAAGTTGATACGTGATACAGCAACACCAAGAAGTGCAATAATTGTGAAACAGAACATAAATTATGCATGGTTTTCAAAAAGAAGGTTTCTGTTGAAAGAAAGGCATAACTAGTTTCATTCAAAGTCTGATGCAAAACACAGGTGCATTTCAATAAATTAGAATATTATTGAAAAGTTTATTTCGGTAACTCATTTTACAAAGTGAAACATATTATATAGTCTGCAAACTGCTTGCAAACCTCTATTTCTATTAATTAGGATGATTTTAGTAGTACTTCTCAGAAAACAGCCTTGGTGGCTCCCAGAAAGCTATTTATCCATCAATTTTCTTGTCAGTGTTAAACTGAGAATCAAACATGTAAGACTCAACCATAAGAATAACCATAGGAATACATGACTGCTACTATTGACCTGGTCAGGATTAAGATTTTGAGTAAAAAATAGATTAATTCACTACAACAGGGATACATTTACAAGCATGTGTGTCTACTTTGTACCCTAAATCAGCATGCATGTTTCCTGGTAGCCATTTGAGCAGCCAGGTTAAGCCCTTGAGAGCTGACTGAAGAGTGTTAACTAATCAGAGCGTCCTAAAACTGAACGCATCAAAATATCACAAACATATGTAGACCCAGGGGCGCCATATAGGAAAAGGGAAAAGTTATGACAATTCTAAGGGCTCCTGACCAACAGGGGGCCCTCCACAATTTATTTATTTATTTTCTGTTCATAGAAATGTAAAAAAATTGGGGCCCTGTCAATTACAAAATTAATCATATTGCATTTTTGAGGATTGTTTTTAGCAGTAAAAATCAAATGTTGCCCCTTCCAGACCAAAAAGCAGACGTCCATATTTGCTCTGAACCCCCCTGGCTCTGCATGAAATGGTTCGTTCCTGCTTGGAGCTTGACGGTGACGGTGTTCAGCAGCAGTCAGTACAAGACAAGAAGGACTGTGGCTGTTACTATGCTTCTAAGAAAAAATGATAAAATCAGGTTTTCAAAAAAAAGAAAGAAATAGAGAGCGAGGGAGAGAGAAAAAGGCAAGAGTGTTAATTTATAACCCAGTTTTTCTCCAAGAGACTGTGTGAGATTATCAACTATTTAGCATAGTTAGCTTAGCTACAGACTGTTTGCCTTCATTTCACTAGCATTTAATGAATTAAGGAAATAAATTACCAGGATATTCATACTGAACTTGTCCCTGTACCTTTTACCACTTAACAGGTGAGTCAGTCAGCAGCAGCTCTAACCCACGTCCCTCCTGACTCGTCCTCTGCTAAGTGAAATTAAAGCTGCAGTATGCAACCTTTCTAAAGAAAATTTTTTTTTCACTTATTTGTTAAAACTGTCATTATGTTGTGACATTATGGTACGAGAGATAATCTGTGAAAAATCTATTTCCTCTGCTTTCTCAAAGTGCTAGAAACAACCAGTCAGTGGTAGGAGAGTTTTAGCGCTGTCAATCACAATCTCATGTTGCTGCTCATCCCTATTCTGTAGCTAGCATAGCCTGTTGTAAATATTTAGTTTAGTTAGCATAGCTACCAATGATGGCAGATAAACATTTTTCCTGTAATGATATGTTGTGTCGCCACCATTATCACATTTAACAGTGAGTGAATGAGGTTGATTGACAGCCCTAAGACCCTCCTACTGGTTCTGATTGGTTGTTTTGGTCAGAATGTTGCATTACTTTATCCAGTCATAGTAGTTCAGGGAGCAGGTGGAGGAGATTGATTGTTTTCTCAGATTATCTGTCTCATAACAAACTGTCACAACATGGTGACAGCTTTAATGGAAATGGAGAAAACAATTTTTTATTAAAGTTCTATACTGCAGCTTGATGCAACTACATAGCATTTTTTGAGAAGTCTGGATTGTTTTATGTATATTTTGCACGTTGCTTTTGACTGTTGCTCGTGGGGAGAGACATTTCAGTAATCTAAAACTAATAGAAAAATTTAAGCAACCTACTTGCATACTGTATGCGGACTGCTTAATGTAAAATTCATGAGCAGTAAATATTGTGCTAGTTATCAGTATTGGACCAAAGAAAGCATTCAATTGCAAGCCTTTAAAATTGTGACACTTTTCATGGGTCAGATAGACTCAAAAAATTGTAACAGCAGCTGCGTGGGGGGGGGGCCCAATTAAATTGTTTGTCATGGGGCCCAAGATTCCTGGAGGCACCCCTGTGTAGACCACACTCATTTTGTCACATACAGACAAACTCTTTATCTATCTACCACAATACCCATCAAAAGAATTTCCTAACCCATTTCTCCTTACCTTGATTTCATCCTTTACTTTACCAATCAAGCAGAGTAAGCATGCTAGGTCAAGTCTTTAGGGACCCACAGGGTCGAATCCCAGTGGTCTACTTTAGTGCCTACTGAGTTCCTTCCAAGATGAAACAAACAAAACATGCGCACACTCGCATTTTATGTTCAAAAGAAAAGAATCTGCAAACAGAACAGCCTCCAAGCTGAGTATTTTTGCTGTTTTGTCTGCGGCGCAGCTTCATGTGAGCTCTGCAACAACAACATGCTGCAAGCAGCTGATTGTTCAATAACCTCAGCTGAAACGATAATTGCCAATTCCATGTGCCGCATCATCTTCAGCTGCTGCCACCGGGGAATGATCCGTATTCCCTGCAGCTCGCCGTAAATGCTCCGCAGCGCAGCTGAAACAAAACACACCCTGGAGTCCAGTGGCTGCTTCTTCTCAGAGCTTCAGATGTTTCTGTGCTGGGCTCTGAATGCTGACCTAACCTGTGATTCTTCTCTCAATCAGGACAGAAGATCCCTTAGCAGACGATGAGAAAAGAAGGTATTCTGTTGACGCTTCTGAGGTTTTCGGTTGCCATGTTGCTTTTTGTAAAACAGTCAGTATTTTGCAAGAACAGTAACCAACATCTGCCAGTAAGGTAGATACTATATTAAAGAAAAAGTATTGATATTCCTTGAACTTCCTTTTATTTTGTCTCATTTCAACCAGTTAACTTTGACCAATGCCTTTGTTTTTGCTCATTAAAAGCATGATACTATCACCACTATGTTTCACAGTGGGTGTGTGGTGGGTTCAGCGTGTATTTTGGTGTTCAAAATAATGCCAACAACATGTAGGCAAGAAAGTTGAATTTAAGTTTTCCATGTGAACAGAGCATATTCTTCGACATGTTTGCCATGTCTCCTCCATGGCTTCTTGCAAATTGCAAACAGGACTTCTTCTCCCCACTCTGATTATAGATTCAGGGATTTTGAAGTCAATCTGTTTCACATAACCTCATTTAAATGAACATAGTAGAGATTTAATTCATGCTCTCCTTGCTACATTTTTCACTTTAAGTGGACAATCATTTCTTGGTAGGTTTGCCATTATGTTATACTTTTTCTACTTCCATATGACGGATTGAACAGAGCTCTGTAAAATGTTTAAAGCTCAGAAAAGGGTTTTGTAACCCAACTGTGCTTTGAACGGCTCAATGACACCTTCTCTGATTATAAAATAAGCTGAAGACAAAAGTGTGTAATATTCTCAGGATTGTTGAAATGTAACATTTTTCTTCCATTTTTTTCCAGTCTTTTGATTCTAAAACCAAATCTGAAAAAGGTCGAGAGAATTTTGCAAGGGACTGAAATTTCTTAAGAGTTGAAACTCAAAGAAAATAAATTCTACGAACATATTATTATTAGCCAAATTTAATCTTATTGTTTCTACTCACAAATAACTGACAAATTATGTTGCACTAACATAATTTCTTCTCCTGTCCTCTCAGGAATTATGGCGGTGTGTATGTGGGTCTGCCTGCGGACCTGACCACAGTAGCTGCTAGTCAGTCTAAATCCACACGGAAAGGTGAACATCTGCTGCAGACGTTCTAATTTTAAACAACTTTGACATTGAAGTGTATTTTTGAGGCACATCTGAACACGGATGCTTGATAATCTCCATCAGATGAGCTACAGCAACATGCAAAGCAGCCACTCACCTCATTGTCAGGGTCCAAAATTGGATCCGTTAAAAGAAAAATATGCCAACCTTGAAAATGTTCATGCTATTTATTAGCTCTGTTTGCAAAGTGGACAGTGAAACTGATTCAATTCAAGAAGCAGCAATGTACTGGTAAATCATAATGCAGGATTTAATGCGGGTATTTTTCTTCTTTAATTTATGTTTTTTGTGCCATTTTACTTGTCCTTGCTGAAGTTTAATAAAACCGATTGTAATTTGAGACGTATCATTTCCTATTTTAACTGATCTCTATCAGTTTTGACAGAGATGAAGAAAGATCAAAGATGGTAAAAGATTCAAAATGTCAATGTCCCTACAAATAACTTGTTGCTGTGTATTTTTCTTCTTCTTCTTACAGACTAGCAGCTACAGAATGGAGTTCAAAACAGGTACCTGAAAAAACAATAATGCAGCTTATTTGGCTGTTTCTTTTTTTTCCCCAAAATGACCCAGAACCAAAAATGTTCATTACCTCAACATTTTCTCTGTTTAAATATTTCTAATGGGACCACTGACAATATTTATACCAGATGTTGACCATAAACCCCCCCTCCCAACAAAAAACAACAACTATGGAAACAATCTGGTTATGGATTTATTGGAATGAGCACTGAATAAACTTACAGAAAAGCATTTCCTGGTAAGGACAAGTTCAAGAAGTGACCATTTAAATTAAGATTAGAAATGCATATGCTAAAGAAAAATATGTATTTTGTTATAATTACTTCAATGTTTGAATAATACGTTTACATAAAATGATGTTAAATTGTAAGAGTAATTAATAAGAATGTATATTCATTATCTGAAATTTATTTCATGAAACCACTTCATGGCCATGTGTTGCAGTACAGCTTGAATTTGTTTTGTAGCTCGGCCTTACCCATAATTCAGTGGGCGGGGCAACAACATGAAGGGTCTGAAGGGACTTGTTGTGCCGGTTAACCAATCAGATATCACCGTGTCTGATGAGCCACAATGACAACTGAAACAAGTAAATAATGCTAGAACAATTATTTGTCATTTCATGTGACTAACTGAAGTCTTAATCACAGATTTAAATATTTAGTTATTTATTCAATTAATTATCTACCAGGTATTGTATTTAATGCAATCATGACAGTTTAATCACATATATAAAAAGTTATTTGGTAACACTTTATTTGACAGACTGACATGACACTGTCATAAACATGACATAACATCTGTTCTGAACAATGAAGGAGTCCTTATGAATGTCTATGACTGTTGTCATGAAGTGTCATTCGGAAAATTATGACACTTTAATGAGTTGAATTAAAAGTGCCAACTTTGCATTAAAAGTGTCATTATTTACCAAACATTTCAAAGTTGGCAATTTCAAAGGACTTTCAATGCAACTTTGCATTAAAAGTATCGGTATTTACAGAATGAGTCTTCATGACAACAGTCAGACGTTCATAAAGACTCCTTCATGTTCATGACACGTCATGTTTATCACAGTGTCACGTCAGTCTTATGCACACCCTGTCAAATAAAGTGTTACCAAATTATTTCAATGGATTGTGTTCATTTTTGCTCTAAATAATAATAAAAAAAAAACTAACTCAAAAACTGTTGACTTTTAAATTGTTTGGTCTCAACAGGACCCTACAGTTGAGTCACCCAGAGACTGTCACGTTACAAGCAGAGAGCATCTCGCCGCTCTGATTCTGGTAGAAAATGGACTAAATAAGGATCTTCAGAGTCACACTGAGCAAAAGACAGGAACTAGCAGAGCGGCAGAAGATGAAGTGATGTTTGGATGCGTACGGCATCAGTCACCGCCCTTTATCCTTGAGAACAAAAGACGAAGAAAGAGGAATCCCAGACAGGCGCCCCACGCTACGAGTAGCAGCTGAAGGTGGTATCAATGGACCCCCCCCACCCCTCTCTCCCTCTCAGGAAATGATGGAGGATACAGCCAACTTCACAACTGAATGAGTGGGAATCACACAATCTCCCTAAACTCCCTTGGCAATAATACTTTCTGCTAATAATATCACTATAGTGCATAAATGTTTAACTGCAAGTAGACTGAACGTGTCACTGGTGATGAAAATAGAATTTATTGCAATCAAGGACCTGCTGTTGCATCAGGAAAGAGAGATATTATTCTCAATAATCACTCTGAGAGCTGAAATGAAGCTTGTTTTACATGATGTTCCAGATGTGGTCACCTGACCCATTCCAGGCAACAATTTTATGTATTTGTCGTGCTTATTCTCCCTTCAGCATTTTTTTTTTTTGCTCAAAAAAAAGCTCAGAATATAGTACCTTTAAAGCCACAAATGGGAGATTTTCTTAAGGTTTTCATAAGCTGAACTGTCAACTTCTTTTCTCACATCACAGCATAAATGTAGATTTGCAAAAACAGCTTAATCTTGGAAGAGATTGAAAGGAAGCAGCTTAAAAAGAAACATAGAAACGGTGAATCGGTCTTCAATCCTCCCCACATGCTATATAGCTGAACTCCATGTTGTTTGTGTCAGTGTGTAATCTTTGAAAGAAAATGTGTGTTGAATTGTGCAATTTTCTGTCTGTCAACAAACACCACAAGAGAAGATGAAAATTAAGTTTTCATTGAAGTACAGCTTATATTGTGATATTTACTGTGCCTTGCGGAGACGTTCCCACCCCTTACACTTCTCCACATTTTGTCACGTAGCCACAAACACCAGTGGATTTTATTGAGATTTTCTGTGATTATCCAACACAAAGTGGTGCACTGTTACGAAAAAAAAAAAAAAAATCATGCATGCTTTTCAAGTTCTTTTATAGATTAAAACTGGAAAATGATGTTGATCCATCACATAAAATCCTAATAAAACACATCAAATTTTGTGGTTACATCATGAGAAAATGTGGGAACGTTCAAGAGACAGGAATACTTTATCAAAGCTTTTTAAACTCTTTGTACCCTTTATATTTGCAAATTACTGACTACTGAATCAAGTCATGTTTCGTTCTGCTAAGCAGCATGTCGAAAATGTGCAAAAATGTTTGATCAGTATGGGGGTTAAAAAAAAAAAGAATCTGGAAATGAACTCAAGAAGAATCTAAAGAAAATCTATTTGGACTTGCTAACAGCACAAATGAGTAAAGATTTCCAATGAGGAAAGATGGAAATCCATCTAGTTTGGACTTCTGCGATGTACTTACAGTCTGTACGGGTTCTTTGTACTCCGCTCTTTGCCTAATGGGATTTTCTCCAACACCTCTGCAAACCCTGAACAAGGATAAAAGAACATTGAAAAGGAATAAACTGAATGAATTTTTAATGCTTCTCTGTGGCTTTAGGACAGTATCCCTAGCTGAATATCAAGTCAAGAATTAATTTTTTGCAGACATCTTGTAGCTTTTGAAATAACCAAAAGCTACAAATAAATGCATTTGGTTTTACTGCCAAAGTCAACATAATAATTTTACACTCAAGCAGTTAAAGGCATTAACTCCTTAAAATGACAGATTAATAAATACTGATATATTTTCTGGTTTGATCCTGAAGTCCATACTAGAACATAGTTATGAACAAAGTAGCACTGGTAAATTATTTACTTTGATTTAGTTTAACATAATCAATCACAATATAAATTTAATAAGAATAGGAAACTTAATGTATTTAAAGGGGGAAAAAATAAAATAAAATCAAGATGGAAAATATTTACATCATTAAGCAAAAACTATAAATTACATTTACTACCAATTCTAATTCCTTAAAATGGACTAAAGAAAAATACAACAAGCAACTTATCAGTGCAACGGTTATATATTATTATTAAATTTTAAGAATCTAAGATAGATGTTCTCTTTATAAATAATAATTTCATGACATAATTTAAGATTATAACCTCACTGTGAGATATTGTACATAAGTGTCAAGGAAGGTAGTATTTAGAATGAATCGGCAGACATTTTGAGTTTCTTCTCAAAATGTCAACATGTGGATTGGTGTTGATTTTTAGTCTGTTTTATTAACAAGAACAAGTAAAACATTCTAGTCTCTCACAGAAATCTTGGTTGGTTTTAAGCAGCCCTGAAACCTCATTAGTCTGAACCATTTGATAGTGGGTCAAAAACAAAAAACACACAGTGCAGCTTAAATGGTTCCTTTAGAGCAGCGGTGTCAAACTCATTCTCGTTTTGGGCCAAATCAAGAATCATGAATGCTGTCATGTATTAACGCAAAAAAGTGCAGGAATTTGTTGATTTTGAGAGAATTTCCACAGTAATTCGCCAGAAACTGGAGAGACTGACTGGTGTAATTTGGCAGTAAGCAGATAAAAACTGCACTGATTTGATTGAAAACAATATTTAAGCACACGTAGTGTCTAGGCTAGAATCTAGAGGGCAACATAAAAAGCTATGGTGGGCCAGATTTGGCCCACGGGCCGCGAGTTTGACACATGTGCTTTAGAGAAATATAAAATACTATAAAAAACAAAAAAATACTTAATTTGCTTGTATCCAAAGATGCAACTGATCCCATCGTAATCTTATAGAAACAGGAAGTGCTGCGTAGTAATGGATGTAAAGTAGTGTTGCTACACACGCATGTAGGTGGCGGTATGCACCTGAAACTCGCTTGCCAGCCGCCATAGTAAAGAAGAAGAAGAAGAAGAAGAAGAAGAAGCAGCGCTAAGTTGGCCACTGTCATACGCCTCTCCTGAATGTCAACAACGCCACCTTGGAAATTGCGCCCAAGGAAATAGATCGCCAGTAAAGTACTTAAGGTTCGTAACCAATGAGAACAAGACTTTATTCCACCGGGAAAAAAAAAGTTACATTTTATTGTTCCACGTTTTAAAAAGACAATTCAAATTTAAAGAACCACAATGGGAAGGTAAGTGCACAGTACTGAGGCCTACCAGCAGGAAATAAAAGAAACAAAGCAGCAGGGTCTCCGAGCGAGCTGCAGCAGCTTTATGTCTGAAATGAAGTTACAGATTAATAAGTGATTTTAGAAAATGATAGAAGGCAGAGGAAGCCATTGTCACCTAGCAGAGCTGGATGACTCCACCCCGACCAGAGAGGCCCTTCCGGCCCAACAGCAGGAGGATCCATTTGCCAGTACTTTCTATATGTAAATAGTTGTCATTTTTGCGCTATTGAACTGCATAGGTGCAATAAAAAAAATACATACCCGTTTTATGTTGCCAAGCTAAACTGGGGAGGGTAAATTACAGCCACACCCCAGTACCAAACAGGAGACTTCAGGCAGTTTCTAAATTTAAACAGTTTGAGTTAACCAACTGAAATCGCAGATCTTATACAGGAGGAGAAACATTACTGATGTTAGCGTTTTGACCACTGCAAGCTAACCAAGCGACCTTCCTACTGAAGTGCGACCAAATAAACCAAAACCAAATGCAGGCATAAAGAAAACGGGTGAGAGAGTCTCCCCTTATGCTCCACACAAATTATGAGGTAATTAATTAGGTGCCAGGTATCCTCATTCCTGGGGAAGGCTTCATCCTGCTGCAAAAGAAAACATTTATCATAAATTTACCTCTTAACAGAATGAAAATTCAAATTAACTAATGATTCAGAAGAGCTTACTTCTCAATCACTGGCTTGGATGTAAATTGTAACATAATGCTATCACTAGCAAACACAAGACAGTATATGAAGTCAAAAAAGCAACGTTAAACTAAAGCATCATGAAAAGCAATAAAACAAGATGCAATAAATCATGGAAATGTTAAAGGGACAAATGGTGAATAAGTAAAATGTAAAGCAGTTTCTGACACTCACTGTAATTTAGGAGGGAGCAAGAAATAAAAGTGGACTAAAATAAGGTACCCCAATATTTTAGTTACTTTTTTTTTGTAGTCAATCAGCTTTTGGTATCACACCACCAACAAGTAAAAAGCCTTGTTGTTCAGCTCTCTTGTTTTGGAACTAAGTTGTTTTTCCCAGATGTCTGTTATTACGCAATAGCCAGCCCCGCCCTTTCCTCACAACTCTCCTGGGCTGACTACTGACCAGTTCTCTGTCTAACAGGTCCGGAAAATCTCTAAGACCTGGGTTTTACCCTAAAAGAGATCTATAAGAGATAATCTGTTCAAACTGGTGGCGAAAGCGATTCGTCTAGCTCTAACTACCTTCAATCCAGAAGCTACGACCCTTTACAGTTAAGAAACAATCAGCTGAGTAGCCCTCGCAGCCGCATAATTCCAATAACCACTTCTGTTAACGGTAGCTCGCTTCCTGTCATATAACTCGCTCTTGGAACCGGCTAGATTAAATTTAGTGACTTGGATGTAAGTCCCAGGGTCATTATTTACACTCACCAAAGGAAATTATGAAGCCACCTATTTACTGGAATCATGTACATTAGTTTTACCTTAATTAAAAGAACTGATAAGCAATTAAATGACTCAATTAATTCCAATGTCCACCAACCTCATTAGAATTTTATAGTATAAATTTATTAAGCAGGCTTAAGCAGGGATATGCGACATACAAATCAATAATCAATTGTGTATAATTGAAAAACAGCGTAATAAAATTCACATGTACAATCATACTACCCTGCCTTTTTTCCCTCACCTATGCCGCAAGTTATAAGATGGAATTTTAGGGAGCAGATTCAACTCATACCCAGACGATGGTGGATCTTTTAGCAACAGGAGTTTCTAGCATCCTTGGTCGAAGTCTTTGTCTTGTGTGGAAAAATCCTCCTTAGAAAGGAAACAAAGCAGAACGGGTCCAAATCCTTTTGCGAAACCCAGTTCCTTATCCCTTAGGAGTCTTTGTCCTTCCTCCAAGTCCTGTTGCAGATTTTGAAATTGTTGGGTTGAGACGGGACCGACGGTCGAATAAAGAACCAGAGCTGAGGCGGTGGGATCCAGTCCTTTCTTAGCGGTGTGAAGTCCGAGCTTCCCCGTGGTTCCGAAGCGCGGTCCGTTGCTCAATCTGCTTCTTCGTGTTGTCTCTTCTTCAGCGCCGCCGGACTAGGAACAGTTGGTTCCTCTTTTCAGCCCGTTTTTATACACTTCTCCACCATGTGTGTGTATGGGGAGTTTTTGGTCTACGTGACTTCCTGAACATCTGCTGTGTCTCGTGAAAAAGTCCCAACGTTTCCCAACCTGTTTTTGCTGACTGTAGTGGAAAGTCCCATCTCTCCCCTACTTGCGACATCGCCTGCCAACAGGGCTACACCCATCCTGCTGACTTTAACATTGTAACTTCCTCTTTTTTCTATAACTCATAACCATCTGTTATAAATCACCAAACCCATTCAACATGTATTAAGAACATTATTAAAACCATTTGAATCACTTTTCCAAATCATCATAGCTTTGATAGTCATTAAGAATTAATCTCAGTCCTTACTTATTATAATCATTAGCATAATTATTACATTATTTTAATTGTTACAGATCATTATTCAGAAGTACATTTCAGAAAGTTATTTTGTGATTACTTATACCCATGTTACCAATTACATTCATATGTGTTCAACTTAATCATTACTTTAATCAAATCACAGGATTGCTTTATTTCTCTCAGGCCTTCATACACCTTTTCTGCGTGTACCTGGAAAGATCTCACAACCCCATGCCAGTTTTCTTGACACAGATAAATGGTCACACTCCCGTTAAGGATATTTAATGTTTTCTGTAAACAAACAGTTGCTTGTCCAGTCGGGTGGCCAATCAGGACGAAGGAGGGGAATATCTGATGCAGGCAGGAAATAAGAATTAGACACTGCTGCTTTTTTTTTTTTTTTTTTAATCAATTACACTGCTGCAAAACTGCATAAAGTCTTAGGTTTCATGAACTAGTTTCACACAAATTATAACAAATAAATGTGCATAATGTGTAGGAGACATGGATAATATAAGCATTTCTCTGTTTAGCCCTTTTGTATTCCATTCCCTCTTCAGCTGGCCTCCCCCTGTACCGACCAGAGGCCAGGCTGTGGCGTTTCCAGCATGTTGTGCTGCCTGTCTGTCCCTCTTTTATCAGTCTCATGATGCCCTTTACAGTTGCTCCTCCTGTATGTGATGAATTTCACTTCCTTTGCCCTATCTGCTTAGTTACCAGGCTGCAGGATGTAGAACGTGGAAGACTGAAATGGTCTGATGTAATTTACTGTAGAAATCCCATCCAGATGCTGCGGTACAGCATGCTGCGTTAATGTAGGAGGCGTAGGCGTAGCTGAGAGGTAGCATGTTGATAAGGTGTAATGTAGGACTGATGCTAATGATGGGCTCAGATGCTTTCTTTTGGGCAGATCCTTTTTTTCCACAATTTAGCTTACAAACCATCTGGATTTGGTAACAGTGGTGACAAAAGCCATGAAATGTATTATATTTTTTCAGTCATTTACAGTGCTACCAGCACACAGTCTTTCAAATTTCCCAGTGTCACATTAAGGTAGGAGCAGGTGTTAAATTTACTGATAGAAAGGGAATGGCAGACAGGACTAGGACAGATTTAACTGTTTCTTTTGAAAAAACGGATTTATCTTTAGAGACCAAAATTTTCCTTTTATTTTGATGCACTGACCAGACGCACCACAGATGCCAGATTTAACCTTTCACACACATTTACCTGTTCCTACAAGTATGTTGAAATTGCCCCTGCTAGGCGGTTAGTCAAAAGCCTCTTACTCCAGGCCAACACATGTGAGTCTCAGACACATATATTTTATGTGTCTGAGGTGCCATGATTGAAATCTGTTAACCTGGATGTCTGTCTGTACCATCAAGAGTCATTTAATTACAAATGATTTTATGACTTGAAATTTCACAATAGCTTGAATTTCCCTTTAAATAATGATTCATTTGTTAAATTTTGAAAGTGAGACTTTTTATTCCTCAGAATGATTGCATTTCTGAAGCCATAGAGGAGGAACAAAAGTCTGGAAATAGTTTTAAATGTTGTACACCTTTGATTTAAAGATTGAGTTGGGAAAAAATATTCAAAGTGTGTATTTTTTTTTTTCTTGTTAACAAAATGCCCTAAATGCTCCCCTGGTGGCCTAATCAGCTTGTGATGTTGTTTTTTTCCCCTAGAGTTTTCATGGTACCATAATTTCTGGACTACAAGTGTTAAATAGTCTGGGATTCATGGCAGTTGGAAATAATGTGATTGACAGTAAACATAGTCTTATTTTTAGTGTTGTTAACTGATAAATAAAATATTTTTGTTGTGGTAAGCGTAACTAAAATATTTTAAATATTTACTAAAATATCTCCTCAATTCTTTTTAAATATTTTGAAGGAGAATTCCTCCATCAGATTAATTTTTCTTCAGATAAACTTACAAAAATTGTGCAGTTTTACAGTGACTGCTCGATTTTTGTCCAAATCTGTCATTTTTAGACATTTTTTTATCTCAGACACCTCAGCTCTAAACCATTTTGGGCTGAAATCTATTATGATTTTACAGAAAATGATGGTACCACACTCGCTTAAGTCATTTACACGTCAGCAGTCGCTCTTTCTAAATCTGAGTTCAAATTAAAATTCAAGCACCTCCTCTCTCCCTGCTTCACACCTGTGCAAAAAGCTGTCCAAATCGCTGACAAAAATAAACTAACTGTGAAGGTAGGAAAAGATACAGTGGGGAAAACGAGGTGAACACATCACCAATTTTTTTGAATAAGTCTATTTTTAAAGGCGCTACTGATGTGAAATTCTCAGGAGATGTTGATAACAACCTATCCAGTCCAGATGTGCAAAGAAAACACCGCTGTCCATAAATTACGTGCAATAAAATTTAATGGGGGGAAAAGTATTGCACACATAACAAAGGGAGGTGCTTGGAGGAGTGGAAAGCCATGACATCAGCTTAAATCTATCAGTAATTGGAAAGCAACGCTGCTACTTAATGCAAATTAATACCGGCTGGTTCAGTCCCAACTGACGGCCCATAAAAAGGTTTCTCATTAGCAAAGTGTCGCACGAAGAACATCTCAAGAACTTCTAAGCCTTATTGTTGCATAAAGTGCTAATTGTCATTTGATATTGTGGAGGTAAAGGTAATTTTATTTATATAGCACATTTTCATCCACAAGGCAATACAAAGTGCTTGTATTGTCTCTGCAGGACCCAACTGCAGAGACGATACAGCTTTTAATTTAAAAATGATTTATGGATATCTGCGGTTGGATTTCTTTGCATGTGGGGACAGAAATAGTCCCTATTGACATTTGGACATCTTTCATGTCATTTGCGCACGTGGAAGGACATTTTCTGAAAGCAAATTGATGTGATTCACGTATTTGTCTATATTAATAATTCCTAAAAACCCAAAAGTATTCCTGAAAAATTTGGATTTATTGATATTTTCAGTGAACCGAGAAGCTTGCATCTGCAATGACATTTTCTAATTCACATCCTCCTCAATGATCAGTGGAAAATTCATTATTGGCACTACAGCAAAAAACTTTCTTGTAATTGATGAGCAGCTTTTTGAATGTTTTTTTTAGGGGTTTTTGATGATTAGTCTTTAGTGATGAGCTCTCAGTCTTTGAGGTTGGAAGCCCTCCATGCCATGACCGTAATTTGCAGCTCCCTCACGATCAGATAGAAATGGGGACTGTTGTATTGCGATGCGCTACAGCTTCTTTATCCCAGAAAGGTTTTTTTTTTTTTTTAATGTCCCTTTTTTTCAAAGTAGGCTGACAGGAAAGGGGGGAAGACATGCGGTAAACGTCGTCGGGTCCAGGAGTCGAACCCGCGACAGCCACGTCGAGGCTACGTTTGCCTGAATGTGGGTCGCGTTAACCCCTCCGCCACCACGGCACGCCCTATCCCAGAAAGGTTAAAAAATTTTATTTTGTAAACCATGCATGTAAAAAATCTTACTGAAATACTCCTACAATTAGATGGAAAAATAAATAAATAAATCTCTTGCTTTAGAAATGAGATTTTTTTTTTTTTTTTAAATGGGTAGTGCAAATGTTTCCCTTCTGAAAAGTCATCATTATAAGGAGAACAGAATGTGCTTAGATGGGAACCAATTTCCATGAGCCACTATGTTACTTTTCAACAAATTTGATCAGGTGCCCTATTTATAAAAACTAGTTATTGGTCATTTAAGTAAAGTACACATTAATAATGAATAATGCACAGTTTGAAAATTGACCTTCAACCACTGCAATATTAATAACTACTCTTAAATTATTTATGGTACAATACTCATTAGCTAGTTTATGTGAGCAGATGCGAGGCTGAACTACTGTTTCATATCGCTTAGTTGTTGTATCAATATTTAGCCATTATCAATGCCCCTTTTAAACTTAATATTTTATTTTGAAGTGTGGTCTTTTACTTTATTAATGATATGAATGCCTAAATAATTAAAAGCTATTGAAAAGCATTGATAAAAAAAAAAAGACCAATTTATTCTACTGAAATTGTCTGCCTCACTACAACTTAAAAAAAAAAAAAGATTTCATTGGAATTGTCGATGATAAATCTTAACCACAGGAATACACTTTTCCAACCAAACAGACAAGCAGAGGAGAACGAGACATTACAAAGCCATCAGTAGTTAAACTATTATTCAGAGGTTCCATTTTTCTTCCTCTCCAAGTCTTTAAGTAGTTGGGTTAGCCAGGCTCTTCTCGAGCCAAGAGTACTCCTGCAGATGGTCGAGCAATAATTTTACAGCCTGGATTGTACCAGTTCCACAAAAGCTCGTCATGAATCAGTCACAGCTCGCTGGGATGACCCAGCTCCCTCTGGGGCCTTACAGAGAAAGAGGAAGAGAAAAGGAACAGGGATTATGGTGTCAAATCCAGCAGAGAGCTCAAGAGGATGAGAAGATGGACAGGTCCAGAGTCTGCAGCGGTTAGCACACATAGCGTAATTGTTTGAAGGGCATTCTCTGCATAATCTCTTTGTACGGTGTGAAATAATAATCGTTAGTTTTTTAACCAAAACACCAAAAAAAATAACTGTTTCTCTTTTATTTTAAACACCAAAAAAAATGCATGTAAATGCACTCCCTGAAAAACGACTATTCATTACTTAAGAAGTGGTATTTACCATTAGGATTTGTATCTAATATTGTGTCAGATGTAAGTAAATGCTAATTCTGCAATTAGTCCTTGGTCAGTGTTCCTCGTTAGCTCCTCTCTAAACTAACGTTGCTCTCCTAATTACAAAGTATAATTACGGTGTAAACACCGCTGCTCCAAGCTAACCGAGAAAAACAGACAAGTCAAAAACTTAGATTCATATTCCAAATATATGTGAAATCTATTCTACATAATTATTTTTTGCATTTCACACATGGTAAATTTACTGTAACTCCAGCTTTATCACCCAAACCAGTAACACATGTAATAGTCGGCTGTTCGCCGAGATGTGTCCAATCCTGGCTGACCTCCTAAGCCTTGTGGCAGGTCCTGTTGACCTTCCAGCCAACCTCCTGAGCCTCGCCAGGAGGTCGATGGGACCTGTGACAAGGGCAGCGGAGCAAGTACCCGCCCGCGGCAGAGCAGGAACCAGGAGGGTAATAGGACCCGCAACAAAGGCCTGGAGGTCGGCCCGGAGACCAACAGGACTCGCTATGAAGCCCTGGAGGCAGCCCGGGAGACCGACAGGACTCAATACGAAGCCCTGGAGGTCCGAGAGGAGACCAACGGGACTTGCTACGAAGTCCTGGAAGTCAGCCCAGAGACCAACAAGACTCGCTACAAAGGCCTGAAGGTAGGCCCGGAGACCAACGGTACTCGCGACTAAGCCTTGGAGGTAGGCCCGGAGACCAACGGGACTTGCTACAAAGCCCTGGGGCTGGCCGGGAGACTGACACGACTTGCTACAAAGCCCTGGAGGTCAGCCCGGAGACCAACGGGACTTGCTGCAAAGCCCTGGAGGTCAGCCCGGGAGACCGACAGGACTCAATACAAAGCCCTGGAGGTCTGCCAGGAGACCAACGGGACTTGCTACGAAACCCTGGAAGTCAGCCCGGATACAAACAAGACTCACTACAAAGGCCAGAAGGTCAGCCCGGAGACCAACAGGACTCGTTACAAAGCCATGGAGGCCAGCACGGAGACCAACGGGACTCGCTACAAAGCCATGGAGGCCACCCCGGAGACCAACGGGACTTGCTACGAAGTCCTGGGGCAGGCCGGGAGACTGACACGACTCGTTACAAAGCGCTGGAGGTCAGCCCGGAGACCAACGGGACTTGCTATGAAGTCCTGGAAGTCAGCCCGGATACAAACAAGACTCGCTACAAAGGCCTGAAGGTCAGCCCGGAGACCAACAGGACTCACTACAAAGCCATGAAGGCCAGCACGGAGACCAACGGGACTCGCTACGAAGCCCTGGATGCAGGCCGGGCGACCGACAGGACTCAATGCAAAGCCCTGGAGGTCCGCCAGGAGACCAACGGGACTTGCTACGAAGCCCTGGAAGTCAGCATGGAGACCACCGATAATCAAGCATGAAGCTTGGAGCCCTCATGGCACTTCTTTATTTAGAAGTACCATCTTTCGATCCAGTACCTGAGAGTGCCTGTTAGGTACATTTTCAGAAATATATTGGAGATGCCTCTGATCACTCTTCTGAATACAGTTGGCTGATTCTGTGGCTGGTCTGACACCACCTGTTCTATTCTGTCCCTCAGCTGTCCCACTTCAAGCTGCAGGTTATTGTTTTCCTGCTCCAAGGTGGTGTTCTCCTTCTCCAGAGAGCTCTTCACTTGCTCCTGGGTGGCATTTATCAGCTCCAAGGTCTTGTTTTTCTGCTGCAAGTACTTTATTCTCTGCTCCAGGGCGGTACTTTTTTGCTCCAGAGCGGTGTTTTTCTCTTCCAGAGTGTTCTTTTCTTCCTCCAGAGCGGTCTTTTCTTCCTCCAGAGCAGTCTTTTCTTCCTCCAGAGCGGTCTTTTCTTCCTCCAGAGCAGTCTTTTCTTCCTCCAGAGCATTCTTTTCTTCCTCCAGAGCGGTCTTTTCTTCCTCGAGGGCAGTGCATTTCACCTCCAGAGCAGTGATCGTTAGCATCAGGGAGTTTTTTTCCTGCTCATGTTGCCTTCTTCTTAAATTGAGTTTGTGATGCAGGTCTCTGTTATCGACCTCATAACCAAAGTTTTGCCGTTCCAAATGCCTTGTTCTTTGCTCCAGGTAGGCATTTGTCCGCAATGTATGAGATAATCTCTCCCTCTGAATGGTGTTTTCCCGGTCTAATGTGGAAATTCTCTCCCTCTGAGAGGTGTTTTCCTGGTCTAATGTGGAAATTCTCTGCTCCAGGGTACTGATTTGAGTGGTGTATTTCTGCACCAAGGCAGTCTTTTCTTTTTCCAGGACCTTATTATTCTGCTTGAAGACGGTGTTTTCCTCTTCCAAGATGGTGTTTTTTTGCCCCAGTGCAGTGTTTTCCTGCTTCAATGCGGTATTATCGTCCTGTAAAGTTTTGTTTACATCAAAGAGCTTTATTAATTCCTTGTCTTTTGCAAGTGCCGCTTTTTCTGTGTCTATAACTTTATTCTTCAGCTCCTCGTTTACTTTGATGAGTGACTGTCTCTCAATGGACATCATGTTCACTTCTTCCAAGATGCCATTTAGCTTCTCTGTCTCTCTTGCCAAGATCTGCTGTATTTCTTCATTCCCAGAATCAGAAGATGAAGCCTTATTGCGCTGACTCACTTTTGGTCCTTTTTGTCTGAATGAATCCAAAATCTGCCCCATGTTTTCCTTTATTTGTTTGGGAGGAATTCCTTTTAATCTTGAAAAACTTTCCTTTTCAAACTCTTGTTAGGACACAATCCTTCTTCTTGCTCTCTCTCTCTCTTCTGCAATGCTTATGACTGCAGAATTCAAGTGTGCAGCTTTTTGTGACTAGCTCTTTGTGACATCACTATGGTGATGTCACAAGTTGATGTCACTATCTCAGCAGAACAACTAGAAAACTGCTGAAGTTTGGGAAGATAAGAACAACTGTGGCGAGCGTCGGTTGAGTTTACCCAGAGAGCGGGAGTTAGCTCAGACCTTTTTTGGTCAAAAGCAGCACAACAAAACTTAATACGCCATTATTAAATGGACCCGGGTCGACCCGGGTCCAGCGGTGCAGTGCAAAAGGGGCTTAGTGTACGTCTCTAGGCAACCGTGACATCATCATTGGTCCAAAATAGTGATGTGTCGGTCACTAACGATCCGGCTCTAAGAGCCGGCTCTTTGAAGTGAACGATTGGAACCGGCTCCACAATGGGAGCCGTTTTAGGATCCTATTTGGGAGCCGGGCTTTTTTCTACAGTATATCGCTGTCTCTCCGCCTCCCTGTCGTTATGCTTGTGCTCTGCAAGTGCCAGAGCCGATAGTTTTTCCCCACATCGTTTTTTTTTGTCCTGCGGTGCCTCGCTGTCTCTCCGCCCCTTCTCCCTCTCCTTGCGCGTTTTGCTCTTCTGCCAGTGCTAGAGCGGAGAGTTTTTTTTCCCTCGGTCGGTCCACTGCCCTCATGTCAAGCGTGTGCTCCACACATCTGACCAATCACACATAGTTTCAATTAATAATGTGGCGGGAAAACACTGAAAAAAAAGTTTATCTCCACTTTTTTTGTGGAAACGGCAGGCAATTGGCCAAGCTGTATAGCGTTCGTCGGCAGGGGTTTATGCACAGACACTCACTCAGCGGTCAAGAAGCACGACAGAAAGAAGGGGAGTCAGTGTGAGAACTGAATAGGTGAAAATAAATGAGTGACAGAAAAATGAACACATTCTACGTTAATCACTGATGTTTATGTCTTTTAAAACACCTACGAGCAATTATTGACAAGGAAAAAACATAAGATTGATTAAGTACAGCCGTTCATGATGAAAGACCGTCGAATTATTTAATGCGCGCAGCTGTGGGTATTGATTGTGGTCTTTGCTGAAACATATCTGCCTTCTAGTACCGCTAGTATCCGACTCGTGGGATTGAACTCGTTCCTCTGAGTTGCCGCAGACAAACAGCCTGACGAAATGAAGCGAGGGTTGCCGAATAGAGAGAACATTTGTCATTATTGAACCAAAAACCTTTGTGCAGTCCTTGTACAGAGCGATCAATCGCAGCTCCATCTTTGCAATTGGCTGTGTCGGTTGTGGGTTGAGGGAAAGGGGAAGTCGGGTCAGCTTTTCATTGCACAGAAACTGGAAGTGTGCTGCAAGAAATCACTTGAGGTTTTCATATTCAGTGCAGTGTAACAAAAGTTTACTGTTAGATCAGGTTTATGTCACATTCCCTTTGTATGCATGGAGTTGTAAGTCAGCAACAAATATGTCATCTGAAGGTAAATAAGGCATCTTTACTTTTGGTGTCATTTTCACAAGCAACAAAAATCTCATCCACATCTAACAATGGCGAATTTTTTTGTTGATGAAAACCAGCACTAGCTCCACTGGCAGATTATTTTACTTATAAAACGGTAAAAATGTTTTAGGAGTCAAATGCTACTTTTTAAATCGATATTGACTTAAAACGAGCCCTTATATCTTGCTGAAAAGTCATTTAAGTTAGTTTAATCTTAATTCAAGTGTACTAAGATGTTTGCACTAGAAACTGGACCAAAAAAGATTAAGATTTTGTATTTCAGCATTGTTCTCTGATGTTCTTTAACAGAACTGAACAGAACAGCCATATTTATATACATATTCAAATGACACACAGACTAACTCGGACTCACTAATTAGGTGAATTTTGAAGGCGTCTTGTTCTGTTGTAATTTATTTTGGGGTAACATAGTGAATACAATTGCAAAACCCACTTTTCAAGTATTTATTTGCAAAAGTTTTGAAAATCATCTATCCAATCAATCTTTCCTCTGTTTTAAAGATATTTTAAAGATTTTACAGATTTATACCGATTTGTCTTAAACCTTCACATCAAATCAAATCAAATAAAAAGTTTGTAGTTGAAACGAGGCAAAATCTGAGAAGGCGCACAAGGCATGGATACTTTTGCACGGCATTGTATACTGCGCTAAATAAGGAGCAGCGCTATTTAAAAGAAGTGCTGTAAGATGGAAACTTTTAAAAGGCTGATTGCATCTTATTGCACATCTTTTCCACAAAATCCTTACTGAAATCAAGCTGAAACTGGGATTTTAGATAGTAGAACCATCAAATTAAGTCAACGCTCTCTACAACGTCAGCCTACACAGGAGGATAGACATGTTTAATAGTCCAGCGCAAGCTTTTACTGTCATTATCCATGTTTTCGCTTTAGAAGTTCCAGGCAGCAATGCTTTGCAGAGTGAGCGCCCACTTTAGCGGCGTGCCTCTTGTCTCAATGCAGACCTTTTGACCTCAGCTTATACAGAGCAGAGTTTCGATAACATATACCTCCTCTCACACATGTACTGTGTGTTTTACGTCAGATAGAGATCTCAGAATGTGTGAACTGCTGGCGCTACGTGATGGAGAACACGTCCTTAATCGCATCATCGGTGCATCTGGCCCATTAGGACTGTTCTTTCTCCGGCTGAAATTTGGTAAACACCGGCGTGTCCCCTGATCTGCTCCTCGCTGTTGTTGTCTCTGCTTAATTCACTCCAAACTGCAACTGTACTGCCAGATTGTGTTGAGCAAAATAAAATGCCAACTGTTTTATTATAAACTATTTTTAAATTTATATTTAGTTGTTATCCATGTCATGACTATTGCCCATAATTAAAGCACTTAATCAGCAATATTATACATAGAGTCAGAAACATAAAACAGTCCTTCATTTTATAAAACATCACTGTTTATCGGTGCATGCTATATGAAAGCAGTCAAATTTGCTGCTTTCATATAGCTGTATGTGTAAAGCCACTTTCTACCAGCAGGTGGCACTGCAGTAACGGCCAAACTCCAACTCTATTAAGTCCTGCATGGCTTTTTTTTTTTTTTTTTTTTGCTGCTTTTGAGGACCGTAGGACAGTAAACGGATCAAAGTCAGCCAAACAAAAACCAGACAAGCCAACAATACATAAAAAAAAGTCCCAAGAACTTTCTAGTTGTTGTTTGTGAGACGGGAGAGATGGCCTAATCTTCAACACTGCAGCTGGTTTTCTAGTTCAATAATTGTAACTGTCTGTTCATTAATATTTTGGAGAAGACTGAGTGATTAGCTTTTGCTGATTGGCCAACAGGCCCTCGTGAGTCGTTTTTGAGAAATGTGCAGCTGCTTGTTAAGCGCAATCAAGGATAATGCTTAGTGATTTTTAGACTAATGCGTCTGAAGTCTGATAATTGTTTCGAAAGCAAAAAATTCCCAGTGATTAGCTCAGCTTTTAGTCTTCCGCCGAGGATAAATAAACTGCAGACTGGAAGAAAAAATACAAACCAAAACAAAATGTACATTTTGTCTAGTTTTAGAGAAAACAAACACTTCTATAAAGAGAGCTTTATCTGCTGGCAAATGTTACCGTGTGAGTTGAGGAGCACATGGTGTAAAATCATTAACTCAGTCTTGTTCAAAGTGGAATCCACCATTTTCAGTGAATCTAAATTACATCGCACAATACAGATAAAACACCTCTAATCTGCAATATGCAAATAAACATCTACCGAAATAAAACATGTGGAAAACAGTGGGAACATGAAATTTGCTCTTTATTTTAATATGTGGTTTTGTGTTGCTATGAATTGTTGCATTCATTTTCTGAACAATTTCGAAAGAGTAAAACATAATTGTCTTACAATTTATTTCTCATACAGACGAATTTGCAGAGTTGTTTTTGAAATCCATCAAAGGTGATGCAATATCAAGAATTTGTTTTCTTAAAAAATGACCCTATGTGTCAAATAGACTTGTGGTGCTTTATCAGATTTTTCTTGCCATATGAAGCCACATGTGAGCTGCAGAATTTCTCCTTGTGGGTGACGTTTGTGTTATTTATTGAAGTTCATAAATATTTATCACTCTTCAGCAACTTGTGCTTGACGTATCCTTTCATTCCTGTTTGGACGCACTTCGCAGTCTTGGACATAGAGTGCAACTTATGCGAGCTACAAGCCTGAACACAATTTAAAAGGAAAAGCAGTCAGAATGACAGCTGCGCCCTTTACAACATCGAGTTTAAGTTTGAATTGGTTTTGTTTTGGCTTGTTTGGGATTTTGCAATTCAGTTCACTTTACCTGACATCTGTCTGACACTGCAAAGAGAAACTGAACAATAAATCACTTTTTGCTATTTGCTTATTCCATCTGTTTAAATGTTGCTTCCCTTTTCCTGGCTTAAAACACAGATTTCCCTGTGTCCTTAAGAGACATGGTAAATGAAAATGACTGATTAGCTTAAGACACAGGGTGTCAAACTTATGGCACATCTAAAAACTGCAGGACAGTGGCCCTTGAAGGCTGGAGTTTGACACCCCTGGCTTAAGAAATACCATGCATTCCTTCCTCATGTAATTCTGTCTATGTAAAATACAAATTCAGAAGTGACTGTTTTCTCTGTGTTCAGACGTCACAGACTGCAGATAATTAGGCATACAGTACAGCTTGCATACTTAAATCATGTCAGGCTCTTTGTCCAAGCCTTTTTCCTTAGTTGACTCCAGTCTGTCTCTCACATTTAACTGCGAGGACCTAAAAGATTCACAGGAACACAGCACAGTCATCCCACCAAACTCAATTTGACATGTTGCGCCAGGTCGATAAATGATATAAGGTTCTGCATTGTGTCCCCGACCTAAACGTGGCTCCCCGAATCTCAGAGGGGACAAAAAACAAACAAAAAAAAGAGCGGGAAGAGGAGAGAATGCCTGTTCTGCTTTACAGTGTCCTGTTTAACATGTGGATCCATTTAGAGCAGGTGAAGCAATGTTGGAAAGTAGATCCATCTTCTGTTGCATTCCAGGGGCCACTGAAAAACATAATCGTTAATCCAGGGTGAAGCGGGTGGGTTAAATAACGCCTGTCACAAGTCATCTAACACTGCACAACGCCCTGAACACTACATACGTACCATGAAACGTGGGAAGAAAGACTGAAATGCTATTCAAGTTTATATGTATGAAAAGGCAGAAGACCAACATATATGCAACTCAGAGAATTTTTTTAAATATGTGATTCTTCACCTTAGAACTGTAAGGCAGAAACGTTTGGAAACTTGTATTAACATTTCATTCTTTCTACAGTGCGCTAAATCTGAGTACCAAATGGCAAATTATTTTCTTACATAAAAACAATAAAAGAAAATCCATGTCAAGCTCAAAAAACTGTTTACATGATTTCTTTCACACACTGCAAAGCCAATACTTTTGGTCCTTTTCCTTTGCACTTGGATTAAGACGGAACTAACTTACAAGTAACTTTTCAGCAAGACATAGGGGATTGTTTTAACTCAATTCCTTAATAGTGATGAAAAAGTGCTAGTTCCGCTTTCAGATGATTTCACTCATAACATGAAGAAAATGTATTGTTATAAGTTAAAAATTATTTGCAGGATTTTCAGCATTAAGTAACTGTATTGATAATTACTCCTATATCTTGCTAAAAAGTCACTTACAAGTTTTTTCACATGTACTAAGACATTTGCAGCACAAACTGGACCAAAAATACTTAGCAAAGATTTTGTGTTTTTGCAAATCGTGGGAAATTATTGCAGCCCTCGTTGTCAATTTCATTTTTGTTTAAAGCCTTTATGCATCCCAGTTTCCCTCACGGCTTCCCGTTATGCAGACGCCACGCAGCTGATCGTCACAAGAAGAAAACATGCACACCGACGGTAACGACGAAAGAGCAGCACTTCCTCCTGGAACCCAAAGCCGGCCTGGAATCGTGCAGGTACAATTCTCTTCTCACCTCACAATTAACCCAGCAATAAATCATTTCACAGCTGCACCGTTACATGCGGCCCATTATCCTCTGCAGGCCCTCACTCTGTGATAGGGGTCGATGAAAGAAGGCATGGGGCTGCAGCTGGAGCGTTTGAAGTCTGAGAGGTAATGCTTAGGGACCCTCTTGAGAGGTTGTTTGGGGTTTGGGTTGAGAGACTTGCACATTGTTTTACATTAGGCTTCTAATCCCTCTAATGAAGGCCAACTTCGGGGCTCCACTGTTGTGTAAACTCTCGTGCTTTTAATGCCCGTGCGGCGGTGACCGAACCAGCTCCCTTTCTTTCATCAGCGCAGCAGTTACACACACAAACAGTTGTTAATCAAGTCCAACCGATGGTGGAAAATCGTGCCGCGTGTATAAACACACACATTCTCGAACGCAATTAGCCCGCAGTGTGCAGAAGTGAGTTGGGAAGCGTGCATGTTCAGCTGCATGTGTTTAATCTGCTCTTAGCAAACAAACCGTAGCGCACTAAATCTGGAGACGGAATGATTTTCGTTTCAAGTGGAAAATGATTTTGTCATTCGCGGCCTAATTATTGTAAATGTTAATTTCCTGCTTCCTGAACACGGCCTTGATGTGTTTGTAGGTTTAACCACATTCTGATTCTGGGGCTCCTAAATGACCCGGGTGTTTAGTTAAAGCCTGATTTTCAATCAGAGCTGTGGGGAATTGTTTAGAAAAGCTTTCCTGCATTTAAAAAGTCAGAAAAAGTTATATCGCAGACCTAACTGTATATTCAAAATGTATGTCTTCTCTTCTTTTGGATGAGATATGTCTCAAAGTGATAAGAAGATCAAAAATAATTTTACATGTGCTACTTCTCACGTAAATAGGTTAATTTCCTCATCAAAAAACTCAAGACGAATTCAAAAATGTTTCCTTTTCCAAACTATTTTTAACAAATCTATTTGTAGAAACACCACCCATGACATTTTGCGATATTTGTCATCTTACAACCAAAGATTTCAGTTCATCTTTTTATGATTCCATGTATCATGCTAACACAAAGAAAAAGGATACTTTTCATAAATAATAAAGCAATTTCTTTGAGCTCCCCTGAGTCAGCTTTTTATAGAAACAAGTTTTGCTGTATTTACAGCTTTAAGGTTTTTTTTTTGTATCTCCATCCGCTCCATCATCTAGAGACTGAAAGTTTTGCTCATTCTTCTTTGCACAATAGTTACAGCTGAGTTAGATTAGAATGGTAGCATCTATGAATGTCAGTTTTAATTCTTTTTGCCTGATATTCTTCTTTTGATTTAGACCTGTGCTTTGACTGGGCCATTCTAACACATGCATGTGCTTTCATCTAAACCATTCCATCATAACTCTGGGGTGTTCAGACTTGTTCTTCTTCTCCTGCTGCAAGGTGAACCTCCACTCTTGTCTTTTTCAGGAGTGGACGTCCAAGCTGCTGCCCAGCAACTGCAACTTGCCGGCAAATCAGGTGAGTCTCTAAAGGTTCAAGCACATATCCGATCCAAAACTCAAACCACACCACAGGAAAGGTTAAATGGATAATCTCACTCTGAATGAGTGCAGAGCAGGATAAGGAGCAGCAGGGTTAAGGGAGGGTCTCTGAGCAGATGAGCAAATAAAGATCTTCCATGAGATCGTCTTAAAGTCGATGTATTAACAAGCTAATGCCACAAGGTGGAGCTGTGGTGAAGAAAGTCAGAATGTGCAGAGGATAATATTTAAAGCTAAGCACCCAAGAGATTTCTTTCTGAAATTGAGATGGAATGAAAAATAAAATAAAAATGATGTTTCTTGACAAATGTTCTAAAGTAAATAAAAATAAAATGCTATTGATAAAATGCATGAAAGAAATACTAGTATTTCTTTCATGCTTGACTTGTGTCTGACCCAGACAGTGTGAACCACTCGTGTTTAGCTTCACCACTGAGATTTTTGCAGTCAAGATATTATATTTCTTTTCTTTCCACTCACACAGGAAGCTTATTATAGCATATAGTGGAAACAAAAAGAATGGCAGACACTGGAGATTGATGTTATTCTGGCTGGATTATTCTTTATAGACAATCTCAACATTAAAGTGTGTTTTCATAACATTTAATGTGAGAAATGCACAGGTTATGCAATCCTTCTAAAACTGGATGAACATATAACACACATTTTACGTGTTTGGTCAAAGATGACGAAAAGGTCAGCTTTTTTCAGTTTAACATTTCATGTATCAGATTGCAATAATCTTTACTGTACTTTCACATAAAGCAAAAATACACTAAACACTGTCATGATTTGACACCTTTGCTTGACTGAATGCTTGGATGGATGGATGAGTGGATGGATGCATGGACATGACTGAAATGCAGAGAACCACTATTGCTGGTCACTTTTTTATTAGTACTCCAAAACGCTAGTCTGGTAGAAACCATCCACTTGTTTTACGCTTTGTTTAATACTAGACTTAGACTTAGACTTAGACTGACTTTATTATCATTTTGCATGCACAGGGTGTATACAGAACGAAATTTCGTTGCATACGGCTCAGAACAATGTTTTGAGGTTCCAATGTTATGAGGTTACTCCAGAATAAAATAAAATGCAATATAAAATACAAATATAAATATAAAATATAAAGTGCAGGAATGACAGTAAAATAGAAGTTATTTAGCTCTGTACATGTACAAGGTATGAAGTGGAGACCAGTTTTTGAGTGCAGTCCAGTTAAGAGGTCAGCAGTCTGATGGCAAGTGGGAAAAAGCTGTTTCGGAACCTGGTGGACCTGCACCGGATGCTGCGGAACCTCTTTCCAGAGGGCAGCAGGGAGAACAGTCCATGGTGGGGATGTGAGGGGTCACTGACGATGTTTCGGCCTCGGGACACGCAGCGCTGGGATGAAATGAACTAAAGGTCTCGACCCTTGGTTATTGAGAAACAATTGCTTGCTGGAGGTGTGGACTCTGTCGAAGTTTGAAATGTTACCTAGTGGCTGAAGTTTAGCCACTGGGTAACTTCAGCCAGAGTCCACCCCTTCAGCTACTTGGCACTGGGTCAAATCTGGACCAAGATTTGATTGGGATTCATAGTCTGTGTCAACTGATCTAAATAGGGATAGCAATTCAAATAAATGGCTAAACTTCAGTCACTGGGTATCATTTCAAACTTCGACAGAGTCGTCCATCATTTCTCAATAACCAAGGGTCCACACCCTCAGTGTGAAGCAAAACTGTGTAATGAGCTACTTCAACATTATGAAGCTCATCGAAAATTGCTTGCAACAGTCATCCTCCTCTGTGAAGAGAGAAACCGAGATGAACAACAATTCAGTATTTGGAAACATGGCCAACACGGACTGAACTGCTTTGTTCACTTTCTTTGCTGCAATTGCTAAAACTACTGGTATACTACAATTCTAAAATAGCGTAGAAAATCAGCATTATTGTTCACAACTTCTCCTTCTGTTCACTGACTGGCCCGGTTAAAATTCTAGCAGAAAAATCCACATCAATGGGAGAAACCCCAGACGGAGCAGTGAAGGGTGATAGAGCAGAATTGCATAGGAAGGCAATGGCCAGGCTAATCAAAACAAAGACGAGGCTCTGTAGACTTTCAGACATGTACCTGGGCAAAATACTGTGGGGGAAACTGAAGAGACCGGCACATAAATAAATTCCTGACATGTTGTGAGAAGTTGTCGGATAATCCTCTAATAATAATGGTGTTAAGTAACACATCCTGTTAGTTCTATGATTTACTGAATCATGTGGTTTTCTGTCTCTGCATCTGAGTTTATATAATGACGACGAGGCTGAATATGTCAATGCACTTTCCTTTTATCTAAACAGTGCAGGTATAATTTGGGTTGTCCTTAAAAAAATAGAGCAGCAGTATCTTAATGACGTGTATTCAACACAATGATTTCTCCCTTGCATAACTGAGCAACATGGTACATTAAGATGACTGATGAGCTTAATAATTACCATCCGCTCTTTTCTCATGCAATCCGTGTGTCTGTGTAACAAAGCAGGGAGGTGAGATTAGGTGATTCCTCTCCTCTCTCCCTGGCCTGTCTCTGTGCTCGGACATCACAGACGACACAGAATGAAAAGCTCACTTCAGCCTGTGTTCTCAAACCATGTCAAACTCATTGTCAAGGCCTCCTTCCACAGCGAACTCCAGATTGTCATTCTCATTTAGCTGCAAGCACTTGAAAGAGCTGCGGGACACATGATACAGTCATGCTATTGAACTGAATTTGACATGTTGTGCCTGATCAATAAATGATCTCAGGTTCTGCACTGTGGCCTTCGACTTGGCCCGGACCAGAATGTGGCACCCCGAGTCTGGGGCGGTTAGAGGAAAGCGGGGAGGGCGGGAGGCCTGTCAGTTGTGCCGGCCTCGGCCTGCTTTTGCCTTTGCCGTGCATGCTCTTCCAATTACAGACAAAAGAGAGGCAGTCCCGTCCAACATGTGGTTCCGTTTAGAGCAGGTGAAACAATGTAGGAAAGTAGATCCGTCTTCCGTCGCATTCCAGGGGCCAGTGAGAAGCAGCTCTAAATCACAGCAGAGTTAATCCGGAGGAGAACTGGTAGGGTAAAAGGTGGCCGAGGGTCCTGGAGGCTTCCTCATCAGGGGCCTGAAACCCCGGGGCAAAGTATACAGCATTTCAAAGGATTATGGGAAGCTGATAGGAGTATCACCTTCCCCTTTACCTTTTGTTATGCTTTAGACTTCTACTTCCAACGCCATCACTCTTCTCCTACATTTAAGACCTCTAGTATTGCCTTGGACGTTGTTTTCAAGCAGGGAGAAACTTTGACCTACATTGAACCGTTCTAACCGCTCGGTTACATGGCTTGCCTGGAAGACAAACTTTTTTTTTTCTGTGGGGGGGGGGGTATAATTTATAGCATAACCCTGAATTGTTGGTAGTCAAATATGACCAGATCCCATTTCCCAGGGCTTCCCCGTGCGCTCCCCCGTGTCCTGGCACCAAATTGTTAAAATATTCCACTGGAAAATTATACACTCTTTCAAAAAACTGATACATCCTCTGGTTCCATGATTTAATATGCCTGTATGCTGATATCAGTTCTGCAGCAGCATTATTTGTCTTTAAGGAAAAGGACATGTACCTAGTAAAAACCAGAACTACTTTGATGTATTTATCATGTGTATATATTTTTGATAATGTATTTCCAATATAATAACAACAAACTACCCTACTTGGTTTATACACATTTAACATACTAAATGCATTTACATTAGGGCAATGCCTCAGCATACATCACATTAGACATTTCAGTATTTATTTTTTTTTGTCTTTGTTCTTGCAGGCAGATATTTTGAACTGAAATGTAAAATAATGGTTCGTTGACATGCATCAAACTACACAGCATGTTTGATAGGGCTTCATAGTCCGTGTCAACTGATCTAAATAGGAATAGCAAGCCAAATACATGGCTACACAATGTAATAGCAAGTTTTCAGAAAATAATGTACAATAGAATAAAGTTGTGAAATTTGGGTATTTTTAATAAAAATATATCTCCGTAATTCATTAAAACATCTAACTACATTTAAAAAGTGGCTCCCCATGATTAAAGTATGTTGCTATTGAGTGTTTTGGGTTTGGTTACAAGTATAAAATTTAAGTACCAAGGGAGTGGCAACATTTTGTTTAAACATGGAGGTGCTAAGGGTCTTATTAACCCAAAGTTTTCACATTGTCTAAAAGGACTTGCAGACAAACAGTTGAATCTGGATCACATAATAATCAACATTTAACAACACAAATTCTGTTAAATTTGGCCAAAGTGTGGATGATTAACAAAGCACTGACTTGCGGCAGCAGTTGAAAGGCTAATGTTATGTTATGTGAAAAGACTTTTTCTCCGATAGTTGACAGCATTAACACAACCCATCGACATTACCATAATGCTGACATTTTCCCCATACTTATTAAATCTGGCACAGGAGTTTCAGTGAAGTCTGATCATTTTGTTGTTTTTCTTAAATTGGGCATTTGTGATGACTGAGGAGACGCTATTTTAGGCTCTCCAAACCCAAATGGAGTTGCTTGGCTGAAACATCCCAAGCTTCAGTTTCCATACAGCATAAACCCAGCATTTGGGTTAAGCAGATGTCTGTATTTGGTCATGAACAGGTACTCGAGATTATATGATTGAAACAAAAAAAACAAAACAACCTCTTTTGGTCAAGCTGACTGGAAATGCAAAAGCATTTAAGTCCAGACGGTACTGTGGATGCAGTGTGGTGTATGAGAGAAGGCTGCTCTCTACAGTATGCAGGAGAAGGTCAGCAGCTGATTTTATCAGAACCTTTCCTTCATTTGGCCTTCACGTGAGTGCTCTGTTGGGGTTTGGCAGGTTTGTCTCTTTTCAGCATGTGGTTATATTGGGTTCATGTAGCCACTTTACTCTACTGGAAAGAATGTAGGTTAATATAGCAAGTGGGATCTGGACATCATGCTCTCGTTTGGCATTTACAGACCATAGGAGAGAGAGCAGAGCGTGTGCTTTGAGCTGTAAATCAGAGGATGTTTGGCGTCGCACTATTTTACCAGAGGGGGGAGTCTAGGCCTTGTGTTGGGCCATGGACCAGCAGCACCCAGTAAAGCTCAGACATGCAGAATGAGGGAGGAAAGATGAAAGTAAAGGAGGCATATTTTTACACTGGATAGAAGCCCAGAAAGTTTCAACTAGACACTGAGTTAACAAGGACGTTTTTTGGGGATGACTTCACAGCTTAAAGTTTCAAAGGGATACCTTTTGCTATTTGCTTCCGCCAGTGCCAATATTATGGGAAATAGTAAAGGTATAGAACTGACCATGGAGTCACAGACGAAATACTTTGGCAGCAGAGAAACGACTCAAATCAACATTGAGATTTCATAGGCTGGTCAATAATTTTGTGTGTTAAAAGCAAATATTAAAGCTGGCATTTATTTCTGTTTCCAATTTCATTGTAGGCTAATAGTATGAATGCTATTTTTTTTCTTACCCACAAAGCCAACATCTTAGTTTAATGGAAATAAAAGATTCACAATTTTAAAATAGGAAGCACATAACTGTTTCTGTTCTGAAATGTGTTTTCATAAGGCAACAGATTGCTGTGTAGGTTGATTGCTGATTGCAGCTAATATCAGGAAACCGAAGATTTCAGTCTATTAGCTTTGACCCACTTGATTGTTATGCCATTATTCATTCAGCTCCCTAAAGCTGATTCCTGTCAGCTAATACTCTTTTTATTCAACTTGATTTTGGTTCGACAAAAACTCTCATGTTCTGTTTAGCCTACTCTGTTTGAATGTTGGCAGAAATTTTTTTATAAATTTTCTTTTTAAACGGATAATACATTTTTTTTAAATGTCATTTTTTGTGACAAGATCCAAAGAATTGGCTTTGAATACAAAACAGTGGCAAATTAAATTTGTACACTTAGATACGAAACAACTTTTACAGAATACAGCAGCTTTAAAGCATTTATTTTTCTTAACATAGAAAAAATGTACGTGGAGCTTACGGGATGTTCATCAAGTATCACCATGCTGCTTTCAAGTGTATACAGGATAATTGCTAAGCTCTTATACGCTACTTTCCAAAATCGATGAGGTATTGATTTGCTTTGTGCTATTTAGGAGTACAGCTCTGGGATATTTGCAAGACACCTTTAGTGTAGTTACTTATTATCCTTGCTGGGTAAATACTGGGTAAGTATAAGTATAATGGCACTTTTTCAGCAACTCAAGGTGTACTTACTGGTTAACTACAGGATAGTTACTGGGTATTAACAAGACACTTAATGGCTACCTATGTTGTACTCACTGGTTATCTACAGTATGATAACTTGGGTAGTCAAAGCACACTTACTGGCTCCCTAAAAAACTTTCCAGGGCTAGCCACTTATTCCTTAACTATGGTGTACTTATTGGTTTTCTACCAAGTTCTTAATGGGTATCGGCACGGTACCTTTTGGTCACCAAATGAGTAACTATTGTGTACATATTTGGGAGTTATTTGATACATATTCATGAACTTCTGAGGTAACTTTGGGGTTCTAACCAGGTACTTACAGAATACCTTTTAAGGTACATACCAGATACCGATTTTTACAAACGGGATACCTAAATAATTACTTAACCCTAACCCCAAACACTGGGTATCTATAAAGTAACTGCTGTGTACATCATTATTATGAGTATTATTTGAAACCTTAACCCTAATCCTATCTTGTTGATGTATTGTTCCCACTACATACTTATGCAAGGTTGGCTTTGTGATTTTTCTTTGCCGTGATTTTATTGATCACATGCAATTTGTGTTTGTAGCTTTTTGTAGAAAAGAAATTCACTTTTTTGTTTTGCTGAAATATTTTTATTCACAAAACTAGAGTGAGAAAAGTAAAGAAGTCCCCCCTGAATGAACAAACATTGCAGACAGACAAAAACAGGTAAAAGGAAAAGAACGTTTTGTTTCACATAGGGAGAATGACTCTTCTTCCATTTAACAGTCCAATTATTAAGGGAGTGAAGAACTTTGGAGACAAATGCACCTTAGTTCTTGTTAAACTTTCATCTATAAAGGGCAAAATACGTAATGAGAAAAAACTCTCACAGGTAGCCAGACCAACACATGCAAGGATTTAAAAAGCACAACAGAAACCAATGAAGAGTAAACAGAGAGAGGAAATGATTTCTGACACAAGACAGGTGTGATTTTGAATCCAGGACATGGCAGGCATGGAAGTAAAAGGTAAAACAAATTGAGACAAACCAGAGAGCAGACCAAGAAAATAGAATACAGGTGCAACAAACCAAACTAGTGGGATCCAAACCACCACACAAAATCATGGAAAAATAACAAAAATACCAAAGAAACTGGTCATCTCTCACAACTGCCTCTTAATTTAATTAGAACCGCCTCGGACGGAATAAATAGCTTTACGCCATATATTACCAAGACCATTTGTTTACTAACTCTGAACAGAAGGCATGAAAAATGTCATATACTAACTAAAAATGGTGAAACGTTACCTGAAAGGGACAAAAATTAAAAAGTTACTTAAAAACAAAACCAACTTCAGTCACCAAAACTTAAATATCTTCTTATCTCTCTGGATTTATGAATAGAACTAAGAACTGTAGACTACATACCTGATGTATATGAGAACGTTCCTCCATGCATACGCGTAGAGGCTGATGACGGAGAACCACTGTGCAGCTGGCCAGCACAGGAAGAAAACAATAAACCTCTGCTAGTTGGAAAAATAGGACTATATACTTAATTTTCTGGAGCCCGAGTGCTTTCTCGGTTGTCTTACTTGTCCTTGAAAAGGGTCAGAAGGAGACGTAGGCCCCATTAACCTGATAATTAACTGCACATAATATTGCATGGTGGGTGAACCTGTAATCACACCTGGAGCAAACAGCCTGTGGGGACAATTTCCTTCTCCCCCAACAATTAACCTACCAATAAATCCTTCCACAGCTGCTCCATTACATGAGGTTCTTCTCCCTCTACAGACCCCATCTTTATGACGGGGTTGTTGCTTGGGGTTTGTGATCCACATTGTTTCACCTTAGGCTTTTAATCCTTATAATGAAGGCCAGCTTTAGGGCTCCACTGCTGTAAACCCCTTTGCCTGTAGCCGCCATGCTGCAGTGACTGAGGCAGCTCAGTTTGTTTCATCACTTATACACATAAACAGTTAATCAAGTCAGACTGATGTTGGAAAATAGTGTTGTGGGTATGAGCACACAGATCCATGGATCCAGTTAACTCACAGTGTATAAAAGTGGATTTGGAAGTGTGTACGTTCAGCTGCTTGCGTTAAATTTGCTCCTCGTTAGCAGATGTAAATCTGGAGAAATCTGAAGTGACGATGCTTTTTCTTTTCCCGGAGTGGAAAGTGATTATGTTGTTCACAGCTTAATTATTGTAAATGATCACTTCCAAGGCTGTGTTCCTGAACACAGCCTTGATGTGTGTGCGTGCTCGTTTAACCACTCGCTGATTTTTAAGATGTGATGATAGGCTACTGCACAACCCTGCTGTTTAGTTAAAGGATGAGTTTTAATCAGAATGTTTGGGAGTTGTTCATTAAATGCTTCCTGCATCTGTAATATCAGAAACGGTAATGTTGGAGGTCTAAATATATCTTTATCAGGCATTCAGACAGAGAAGTGCTCCTCTATATCATGTCTTTCCTGAAACTAATAAACATTTTAAACCGGGAGCTTCTCCAAAACCTATAAAAAGCACGGCAAAATCTGGTCAGGCAGGTGAGAAGGAGGCCGACAGAGACACTGAAGGAGCTACGGGGCGTTTTGTGTGATTTTGTGACGAAAATCTAACTTTTTCTTTGTAAATCTTGCAATGTGTTGGCCTGTAGGGTTAGGGGGTTAACCTTAGCCCTAACAGTTGCCTTGTAGGCTAGAATAAAATCTTCTAAACAAGTTTTATAAAACCACATCTTAACTTGGAGCACAATTCCAAAAGGTACAATTAACACACACACAACATTGAACATTACCAAAAGAACACCACCACAGCAAAGCACGGTGGCGGCAGCATTATTCTCTGGTCAAACTTGGCTTTTTGTCAAGAGAGATGAACATAATGAAAACTTCTTAATAACAGCAGGTTTTATTATAATAGGTTTTGTATAATAATGTGAATAACCCACATTATTCAGATTTTTACAAGAGAGTTGAAGATGAGGAGGGATTTAATTTTTTTCCTCATCACAGTCCAAACAAAATCACTCAAAACCTGACTCAATGACAGGAAAATTCAAGTCTTAAATTTAAATCTAAATTTAGTTCACTCCGTACTCCTAAACCAAAACAAACAACCCAAAAACATCACTTCTTCCTCGTCGGTTTTCACAATGTACCATTTATTGGGAAAATTGTCCTTACAATGCATCAAACTCAAGGCCACACACACACGCACGCGCACATACAATAAGCCTTTCTCTCTAATTTTCTTTCTAAATATGCTATTCCAGGAGCTATAATGATCACTCTGTCCTCTCTTCACTTTCACTCTATAAAAACCCTCCAGTGTTTTGCTAAATGGCACAAAGTTCTCCATTATCCAGCCAGCAATGATCAACCCTCGCACACAGTTTTTGTGCCAAGCCACTACTGTCCTCCCCACATCCTCTCAGCTTCCTCCACCTCCTTTTACCACCCATAACTTCCTTAGAGCAAGTCGACACAAAGACAACTGCCTGTTGTTACCAACTTGGCTCAAAATAAGAGAAGAGGCTGCACAGACAAAGCTTAGCTTGCTAAATTAGTTTATTTAACAAAGACATTAAAAATATGCAAAGTGAGTAACGATACTCACAAGGTTTATTAAATATGTTGTAAAAAGATGTATGACGCAAAAATATTTCCAATGTTGGCAAGCAGCCTTCTAGAGAGAGAGGCGTTTTGCACGAGCTTGCTTTATAGACTCCTGTCACTCCCACCTCTCAGGTGCAGCTAGCTCTTTAATGACCTAACTCTGGGCTGCAGGAAAGGAAAAAAACCCAAAACAAAACAGTACTAGCAGGCCATCACGCGCCCACTCTTTTAAAAATATGGCTTTGCTAGTCATCTAAAAAGTTGCTTTAAACTTTTGAACTTCCTCTGACTTACTGACTTTACGTATTAATAATTGGTGCATAAAAGAGAAAAAGCTTCAAACATTTTGCCAACAAATTATAAGGCTATGTTACCAGCCACTAATAATGAAAATGCCTAAATATTGTCGGCACCTTTTAGCTAAATGCCGAACATCCCGATGATATGACTGAAAACAAACGAGAAAGGTGCAGCTACCATAGAAAAGTTCTTACAGAACTGTCTGTAAACAACTGACTGTTCTCCCTTGTGTTATACTTCATTTAGGCTTCATAAACATCTATATTATAATATAAATAAAAGGAATTCATAGCAAATGACTGGTATATCACCAATACTAACTTGTTAGTCATGGAAGCTAAAACTAATGACAAATTTGAGAGGAGCAAAACCAAAGTGGACTTCAACCTTCCTAAATCTTCTCTACTTTCAAAGACATCATAGTCGTTTATGCTACATTAACATATAATCACATTTGCATAGCTAGTGTATAAATAGTCATTATTTAAACATTAAAGTTGAGGTAAAATGGAACATGTTTGTCCACAAAGTAACTCGTATATCACTTTAACTTAGGAATTGTGCAAATCACAAAGACATCATTCACTACTTCTTTTTACACCACTTTGGTAATGAATCGGTACATGTTTCATACAGGAAGATTGGTGATGGCGCACCACCTCCCATCTTCCTTTTTGATGTGTCATCGTCTCCTGCAAACATGCAATGGCTTAAAGTTACAGTGGCTCATATGAACTTCTTGAGATTAGAGTTGCTTTAACATTGTGGAAATACGCCACATCTGGAATTATTCTAAATGAAGATGCAGAGATAGTTGAGATGCTAACTGCTTATTCATTTCACTTATGTCAGGTAATTTTTGGTGTATTTTGTTAGTTACTAGCTCGGCAACAACTCCAAAATCTTTTTTATTCTTATTTTTTGAAAGACTGGAATGACTGAAAACACAAGTGCTACCGGAAAGAAATAAAATGAAACGCGAAAGAGCCGAGGAACGCTAATTTGACTGGAATCAGGTGGCTTTTCATGATAAAAGTCACATGGTTTGTCAACTATGATCAAACATTGTTTCAACACCAACTTTTATGTCATGGTCCTGTTTCCTGTCAGAACCTGAAGGAGAGCGCTGATGGTCGTCAGGGACAAGAAAGGACGGGTCCTACAGTCGTACCCTCACACAAAGGCCTCTGTAAGTTCAACATCTCAAACCTTTCACTGACACACCGCTAAATAAACTGTGACAGGGTCTATAATCAGGAGCCATTTGTGAAATGTGAGTGAGACCAGGAGCTACATGGTTTGACCCCCTCGGGTGTGCTTGTCCTGACCTGGGGTCACACAGACATATCACGTAGCTGGTTTAAACTTTGCTCCAAATGGGAAATGACAGCGCTTAATGTAGAATCCAGTGATGAAGGTTTTTTTGATGACATCTTGGCCCAGGACTTGTGCATGGATAGTTTCACAGAACTCACAACATCACAATGAGAAATGCTTGATAGGGAAAAAAAAGAAGAAGGTTTTAAAAAGTTCCATGTGTTTGTGTATAAATAGTTTCTCATAGCGATATAATTATTTTGATGTTTTATTATGTTAATTTATCCATCCATTTTTCATAATCCATCTTTTTTATGAGGGCTTTTAAAGAGGAGGTAAAATACAGGGTGCATGCAAGATTTTCTTTTGTCTTAAAGGGACAGTATTATATAATATTAACTTTTTTGAGCTTCACATCACGTCATGATTTTATATCCTCATCAAAATGAGCAAACACCTGATGCATCCGTTGAACTTATTATATGAACTATTTCTCAGTCCAGTGCTCTGAATGTTTGTAAGCGCTTCATAGAGGAATGTTGATGTGATGACGGGCTGAAGGTGAAGTGTGGCAAAGGGCAGAAACTTCTTAAAGAGACAGAGACCCAATTGACATGATGCCGGGGATGATCGTAAAGACAGACAGCCTCCAATCAGTCCAAGCCATTTGTCAGCAACTGACCAATCGTCATCGCAAGTACACTCGTCTCCTCTAGAGGAACTGACCTCCGACAATATTGACAGTGTTTATCATAGCAAACACGCTGTGGTCAGAGAGGTAACATGCCCCTTTAACCTATTAAGTCTATATAAATAGGGTGGTATTTGTATGTACTTTTATACTTACTGTATATGTATTTAACCTGCTAAGATGACTTCAGACAAAGAAATTCAGTAAAACTATGATCATGTTAGTTAGTTTCTCAACTTAAACAGTAATGTATTGGTTTCTATACTCTCTTCTGAACTCCTGACTGACCTTTAACTTGATCTCCATGTTTATCGTGTGCTCGATCTGCAGACAGGTGAAGCACTACTGTTGTAACAGCTGTTTTTCTGAACTTCTTGTGAATGCGCTGACCTGTGAGTCAAAGTGGCTGAAAGATCCAAGCAGAGGTGTGGAAATAGCTTAGGGGTCAACAGTGACAGACACACAGATGGAGGCCATGCAAAAAGGCTGAAAGACAAAATGCTGTGACTAAGTCTTCAGTTTGACTCTTTGCGTGCAAGCGTGTGCCTTTGAGTTATGACTGCATATGTTTCTGTGTGAGTGTGAGTGAATGTGTGTAGAGTTTTCTGACAGCAGCACCCTGTCATTACCACTCTTCGTCGCTGATTACTGGAAGTACATGGCCTGTGGAAGTGCACCTGGGAAGCTCACACCTGTCCCAGCCCTCCTCAGGTTAAGAATTGCTGTAAGGGCCTGTTTTCGATCCCCTGTCCAAGTCGCATTCAGCACACTACTCATTTCCATGTTTTTATAATGTTTTTTTTAAACTTGTAAATCAACATGTAAGAATGTTCTGGCCTAGTCGGATGGCTCTTATGTAATGCCAGGACAGCTTGTATTACCTCCCACACAAACTACACCGGCTCCAACATGTTGCGTTGAGTGTATTTGCATGCACAGATGTTTGTCAAAGGTAGCTAGCATTACATCTAAGGCATTGTTCAATCTAAGTTGGGTGATAACGTGTCAATTCTTGATAACGTTTAGGCATATAAAGCAACCTTTCTGATGCCTTTCATTGCATATGGAAAAGTTTATAATAGATGATGGCATGTTAACATTAGTGCTAACATGGCAATGTTAGCTGTTCTAATTAGCAGCTTCATAGCCAAAAAGGTTTTTAATGTCCAGCTTGTGAACACACACATTTGCTGGTCTAGAAGTGTTATGCCACAGTTAAAAACTTGGCTGGGGGCGTGCCGTGGTGGCGTAGCTGTTAGCGCGACCCATATTTGGAGGCCTTGAGTCCTCGACGCAGCCGTCGCGGGTTGAACTCCCGGACCCGACGACATTTGCCGCATGTCTTCCCCCCTCTCCTTCCCCGTTTCCTGTCAGCCTACTATCATATAAGGGACACTAGAGCCCACAAAAGACCCCCTGGAGGGGTAAAAAAAAAAAAAAACTTGGCTGAAAATGTCACCAGATGAATGTCTTCACATTTTCTCAGCACATTTAACCTGCCTGATGGACTGAGCTTTCCATTTTCTTTAATGGAAAGGCTCTATTCCCTTCTATCAAAATTAGTACTTTCTATAATATTGTCTTCCTCCTAAAAAACTATATTTTTGACTCTGTGTGCTACAATGGAGGCTTCTGCTTCCAATGTTAGACTAAGATATGGTTGATCTTCGATGTTGTATAGAGGATGATGGACATCTGAAGGCGACTGATGAGGTGTAGCCCAGCTGGTCAAATTGACCGAGTGAAATAGCATGGCATTTGCTGAGCTTGAAAATTCAGGAATAGAGCCTTTAATCTGATGGTGCTTAAAACTGACGTGAAGGAAACAACAGTCACTGTTGCCACATTATAATTATTGCTTCATTGGATAAGAGGTTGGATCATTTAAAGCGTCAAGTACACACACAATGTACAGGAGTATAAACACAAACCAGTGCCGACACAAACATTATTGCCGACCGATGTGCCTCCAGAGTAAATCTAGTTTTAAATTACATCAGACTTCATTTCTGATTTGTGTGAAAATCAAATGGCAGTCCTGTTCCGTTGTCAGCTGTCATCTGAAACAAGTACACATCTGTTGCTTTTGACATATGATTGAAAAGGTTAAAGGTGAATACCACAAGAGGAAAACCTTCAAGTCTACACTTCAGTGTGACTAAACAGTAGATGATCCCTGAGGCACTGTTGAATGGTCAAATACATAACTTTCCCCCCCCCCAGATGACCCCTATTTTTGTTTTTTCTTCTGCAGAGCTGATTAGTCCGGCTTATGATATTTTAAATGTTTTCTTAATTTTCCCCGTGGATTCATCAAGGCCTCCATATTCTCGCTGCCTTCCGGACTCGTGAGCTGAATATTTTATATCTTCAACATACTCCCACTCAAGCGGGAATTCCAACGATAACCACGATTCCAATTTTCTCCGTTTTTTTCTGGAGTTTTGATTGGCCTTGTTTTTGCAGAAAGGCCATATTGATTTTTATCTTCTTTTCCACAAAGACAACAACAGCATGGAGAAGAGGTGAATGGCTCGTGTCGTGTACGTTCACAGAGGTGTGTGATGTCGGAGACCCCGTTTTGCCCCCACCATTGGGTCAGTCCTGAACTCCCAAAATGCTCGCTCCACATATCATCTGTGCAGCACTGCAAAAAGTAGGTCAGCAAAAGAAAGTTTTGACTGCGGTTTTCAGAAAGTAAAACAGGACAAAGTCTCAGCAGTAGCAGAGGATGTAATGTACCGGTGAGAATGATTGGGTTTCCCGCAGTAATCATTTTTCCAGGACAGCCTTTGCATGAACAAATAAGGAAATATAACTTCTTGATTCAAATGGACACACTTTTAATTTTTATGGGTATACCCACAAATTTCTTCACACAAGCATTTCACTTTATTGCCAATTTAGCTGAGGGGTTAAAACAATATCTGTATGTAAATTAGAGAAATATTACTGATTAAACACTGTGTATATCTTTGTGGATATAATTTCCATATAAGCTTATTTATATTTGTTTTCATAATACTCTGGAAAATAGGAGTGGGAACACAAACCTTATACTACTCTCTTTAAAACACACAAAACAAACTTTTGCATAGATGTATTTGTATTTCTTTTAAACATATATACGTATGTTATAAGCCAATGTCAACTTTTTCAAAACATATTCAAAATAAAGATACTCTTAGGGTGTTTTCACACATGATAGTCCAGTAGACTCAGTTCAACATTTGCGACATTTTCAGCTGGTGCGGTTCTCCTTCACACTGCACAGTGTCAAACAAATCAAACCCTGTTCACCCCCTTCGCCTGTGGTGGTGCTGCACCAAGAACCACTGAAGGAAACATGAAAACCTCTGAAGAAGACATGAGCGCAACTTCCTTCTTCATGAAATGTAAACAAAAATGAAGTAGCGTCAGATTTTAGCGGTTGTAGGACTTCTCTTTTGTCTTTGATAAAAGATCACAAGTCATTTCCTGCACTAGCAGCGGACTTGTGCGTTTGTTTTGTTTGTATTTTCACCAAAATGCCCTGCGCTATAGTTTGCTTCCTGCTTTTGGAGCGATCTCCAGTCAGCTCGACGTTCACAAAGGCATCAGAACTGCACCAGAGTTCACGTCAACCAAATCAAGACCTAGCCTTTTAGACGGGGAGGAGATCGGTTTTGCCTTCATACCTCCCCAAACCAACTTGAGTTTGAGATAAATAAACGTGTTTAATTAAAGTGGACTAAAGAAGGTTGGTGTGAAAGATAAAAAAAAAAAGGGACAACTAATATTTTATTGCTGTTTTTCCAGAAGGATATGAACAAACAAACAAAAAAAAAAAGACTGGAGAAAACATCTTGTCACAAAATTTATAAGATGCTAAATCCAGACATCTGATCCTGAAACATAAACATGTAACAAAAAGGTGGCTGTTAGTTTCCTGAAAAAGATATACAGTATATCGCTATTACAAATGAATAATTATCAAAGTTCTCATTTAAGTATTACTACATGCATTCAAGGCTTATGGTGGGCAGAAATTTTGTTAATGCAGAAAGTGGAGCTCTTTTATGAAAAACATTAGAGCCCATTGGTATAAAAATGGCCGTTTACCACAGCTTTAAGCAGCTAAGTTGCCAGTTGTTGTGGAGATTTATTGGCAAATAACGTGCAGGGGATAAGACAATATTCTTGATCAGTTTAGGGGTAGTAAATGTATACATGCGCAAGGTGAGGTCAGTTCAATATTGTCCATCAGTTTATAGACGCCCACCTCGTGTCTGTAAAGAAATAATCGGCCTTGTCTACACACTGGGCCTGGAAATGTAATAATAACAAAGACTGGTATTCTAGAAAATATTACAGCAATGGTAACAGAGACTTGCTTGATGTAAAGTGATCTGAGCATGGATATAAAGTAGCCTTGGAGAAATAGTCTTATTTTATCTTTTATAGTCAGATCATATTCTAGATTATATAAGTTTGTCTTTTTCATCATTCTTGTTTCTGTTAACGGCAATGAGTGATAAAAGATCTTCTAATTCTTCTTCCCTACCTGATTTCCATAGCCTACAGTAACACAGAATTATGAATATGAATTTATATAAAAATATACATGCAGTAGCTAGGCTAAACTGTCAGATTGCTCCCTCCTTGTTTCAGAGACATTGCTTCTTCAATTGCCGCCACCTCTTTGGCATGCACACGCTAAGATGACAACCAAGCCACACGCTCACACAAAGAAGCTAGTATGTGCACAGCCATTAAGCGATCTAACAGAGTGACAAGAAGGTAGATCCAGTTTCGTTTGCAGTTTCCAGGGGACTACCTTCTGTTTACCTCCATTATGACTCAAATTGTAAGGTATGCAAAAGGCTGCAGCAGCTTACAAGCTCCCTCAAGAGCTTGGCTTCCCACCTAGTGCTATCTGGTGAGCGGAGAACCGGTTTACAAGACGTGTAGTGTAAAACTACATGCCAAAACAGAGAGCATGGAAAAACTCTGCCACTGCATCTTTTTGGGCTCAAAAAACGTTGCACATCAGCTGAACATTACCAACCTGCTTACTGTGCTTCTTTACTACCTGGGACTTAAATTAATTATTGTTTTTGAGGAGAATCATGTTTTGGAGATGCTGGTCTTGCAGCCGGAAAAACTAGCAGAGCTGTAGCCAAAAAATGGAAAATTCCCAGGACGCTAAAGAAGAAATACACTCTGGGATTAACTGTAATTTTATTTATTTGGTGGGGACAATGCACTAACATTTTTCTAAATGTGCCCTGATTGGCCAAAATCTTATTTTTGATATGCTGTCCTTTGACAACAAGTAGTTTGTCTTTCTAAACACAAGCAAAAGTTAAACAAACACGGTTTACGACTTGACTACACCAATTTTGTTAATAAATGCAATCAGTCCAAACAGTAATACAAAATAAGGAAACAACAATACAATTATTATAAAAAGTAGTAGTACTGACAATATCTTTTAGAACAGAGGACAACTGGTATATGTAGTCTGTGCGCTACTGTAATTTTTCAGAAAAGCCGCTATGAAGACATTACTGTTGACAGGGTAGGCAGATTTTTGCTTCTGACTTTTTCAGTCACACCTGCCAACCTTGCAGAGCATATCTGGAAAATTTCAGAGCTCCAGCGGATGTGGGAACGCAGCAAAAGGAAGACGAAGAACCACCAAGGGGGAACAACGTGAACACGAGTAAACATAAACCATACTATTTCCTTGGAACTGCTGTACATAACATAACTCTTTCCTTCAGTTTTGATCAGAAGTTTACAAGTGCTCTAAGACAACGTTTGGGTTTTTGGCGATCAGTTCTGCTCCAAATCCAATCCATGTCATCAAATCCATGTCTGATGTAATGGATTTGACAAATGAAAATTGGGTGCATTTACTTGACTTTGTGTGTTATTATTATTGTAATCTACACTAACGTGTGTTCATCACACAATCTTTGTAGCAATTTACATGCTTATGGCATAATTCCACTTAGATATTTTATTACTTTTCTTATGAAATTTGATATACTTAATTTAAACTTACTTCTACTAACATGTTCTAATATGTTTTTGGTTTTTCAATTGTCTGTCTGTTGATTGGCGGTTGGTTAGAGGCAAAGTTGACGGATTTACAGTTACATTTGTTTTTAGATTCACTTCTTGAAATGCAACATGACTCTTCCAAACATAAATGGCTTGATTTTATTTCTGCCTTATTGTGAAACCTTTCTTCTTCTTCCAAAAACCTTGCGGCTCCAAGGTGTTGATTTTGAGGCAGCCACTGTGTACAGGCTGGGACCTTCTTAGTCCATAAAATTCACAATGACCCTGATTTTTGATCAGTTTCCAGTTTGTTGCAGTTTCCGAATTCTGTAAATTCAATACATATTTTTCTTAGATCATCACTGAACCCAAATATAAGTCAGTTCAAAGAATGCAGATAAACATTTTTATTTGCTTATTTATTTTGCTGATGAGAACCAGGATAGTGTGTCAACAGCAATCATAATGGTCACCAAAAGGAAGCTAATTGACCTTAGCCATGTTGTGTTCAGGCATCAGACTCTTCAGGTCCACTTATTAAAAGATTTTTGATTAATTTATGTAAATATGAGTCTGTGTTCAAAATTTAGACTCTTTATGCCTCTGAGAAAATAAAATTGTGATTTCAAGACTAATCAGACTGACCAATGTAAAAATAATTTTAACCCTGGATAAAATATAATTTAAAGAAAAAACTAAATCTGAAAATGAAATGATACCTTTAGCCAAAATGATCATTTCAATACAAGTTACACTGGGTTTCTGACCCAAATTAATCCAATTAAAACACACTACAGTTTTGTTGTTTTTTTAAGAAAAGTTTTAATGTATCTTTAAGAAATTGACCTTTCAGAGTTCAGGGATTCAACTTGTTTGATTTAACCCTACAAGTCTCCATTTGGCTCTGCTAACTGTGAACTTCTTTCAAAGCCTCCCAGCCTCAGAGGAATGCACCATAAGCTCTCACATGTCAAGATGCACAGGGTCAGATGCCTCGGAAGACGGGAATCAAAACAAAAAATTAGGGGATGAAAGGAAAGAAGAACATTAGAAGGTGAGGCTGAGACGCATGTTGGCTTCAGACATTCATATGCGCTTCCACCCATGAATTCCTGTTAAATGAAGGCCAAGCATGAGAGCTCGGATCACGCTGTCTGTCTGTCTGTTGTTCTTTGGCGCAGGTTTAAAAAAGCACAAGTCGATGGATCTGCTTTTACTAGAACAGGAAATATATCAAGTTACTCTGCCACCCCTGTTTGCTCCTGGGTCTGTTTAGTAAGTCATGCCCGACCGTAATAGCATTTAGTTGAACTGATCTAATAAAGTCAGAAAGTGAGAAAAATAGACCAAAAAAAAAGTTGTTGCTGAACTTCGAAAAATGTCATTTCAGAATAAGGGGTACGTTTAATGAGAAGCACATTTAAAGTTAAAATTATTTTAAAAAAAAGTAAGATCAATTAATGGTGACCTTTGTGTGAACAGTGTTCAGTTAAAAATGCATCTGGCATGTTTGAAAGAGAAATGTTTGAAGAACGAAGGCCAAGCTGTCTGCGGCAAACCTTATACATGCTCACTAATGGAGGATATAACAAAAGCAAGAAGAAGTATGGAGGAAAGGAGGTTGAAGGAGAAAAGGGCGTCCCAGTGGATTTTATGTTTTAAAAACACCTAGCATCTGGGTCTCATTCAGCTCAAGAACCCGAGTATCATCTCTGTTATGCAACACAGTTAAACAGTAATGTCTTTATATGAATTGATCCTGCTTAAGACAATAGCTGGGAAGGTTTTGAGGATAAGTAAAGTTTAAGAATCCAGGTTTTCTCCTTGACTTTTCTGTGCCTGGCTTTTAAACGTCTATGGAATGAAATGCCTGGAGAAAGATCTCATTTATCTGCTGAAAAAGTGCATGTTTACAAGCCAGAGACGATGCTTAGTGTTTGGAGGCCAACTCCGAGCCAAAAACCAACTGTGGGATCTCTCTCTCTCTGGGCACCAGGAAGCAGAGGAGGCAGCCGTGTTTTCCGGATCTGAAACGAGCTCTTCCTCACTGCCGTGAGTTTGTTGTTGCAACGAAAGCGGAGAGGATTGATGCCTATAGGTAGCAAGGGAGCGGCTTGTGCAGCCAGAGTGTCTGGAATGCATTACATATCCCTCTCCCAGTCGAAAAAATACCTCACCTCTCAACATCGCGCTCCCCATGTGGTCCAAGTCGCTACACAGGCTTCATGTTACAGAAGGATCAGGGAATCGCACGCTAACGGACAGTGGAATAAACGCGTTTGGGTTTCACTCTCACATGAGCTCATGTGAAAGGTTGAACAAATGAACAATTTAAAAGGTCAAATGTTTAAACCAAAACAATACAGTTTTTGGCATCAAATAACTCAATTCACTTGAAAACGAAAGTTGGGTAATGTTAAAATTTTACCCAAAATATGATCGAGGTGGTCAGTTGTTGTCAATTCACAAAGGTTTGGATTTATTAGACAAAATGGTTAAATGATAACATCATTACAAGGTTTATTTTCTGATTTTATGTTAGTGACAAACCGACTTGGTGCTGCTATTAAACAGACCTGACTCGTGATAAGTGATAACTGATTCCAGGCCATTCACAAGCAGAGAGTGGATTGATTACAATGTGTGTGTTCTGTTGAGTGGTGCTTTTTGATATGGGCCAGACACACAGTTTCCCAGGGCTGAGTTAGTAAGGGCCATATAAACACCAGTTACAAAAAGATACATTGTATTTGTTTTGGTATTCCTTGAACAAATTTTCTATTGCTTTGGTGCATTTGCAGTCAAAGGGAAGTTGGTGCCTGCAGCTTGCTGCTGATGATGCAGAGACAATTTTACCTGTTTCACACAGAACTGCAGTGCTTAATATTCAGCCCCCAAATTTAGAAGATTTTATGCATTTTGACTGGTAGGGGGCAGCAGAAGAAGAGGTTTGCCCAAAGTACCATTCATGTAAGACCCATTGCCGTTTCTGTAAGTTTATTTTCTCAAGTACTTGTTGGACTCCATATGGAGATTAAGACTCTTTTCAGCAGTTTGTACAGTATTGATCAGTAGTTTATTTTTTTAATAATCATCATACTTCAAAGAGTTACTCCAACTGGAGTAGGGCCCTTGGTCTAAATGATCAAATCTCTTAAGACCGTGGGAGGGTTGATGCTACATTTACTAATCATGCTAATCACTAATAAGATGCTAAATGTGTTTTGTATTTGTATACTCTATTAATATCCTCAAATCTTCCTTCTTACTTTGTGACACCACAGGTTGTTGCTGTAATAAAGTGGTAAAAATACTTGTTTTGTTTCTCCTGTATGAACCACATGTTTGCAGACTGAGTTGCCTCTTTGGAAAATGTTGCATAACATTGCATTAGTTATTTGTGGACAGATGATGAGTTGCATTCCAAACATGATACTTTTATCTTGTGGTGCCCACCCTCACGTCTAGAAAAAACAAGCAGCTGAGTGGAAACTGCACAAACGTTACTGACAAAACCACCTTAATGAGGCCAATCTTCACCTCCTGTTGCATTTCTGGATTCCCCGTACACAAGCATTTTATCCAAAGCCGTTAAAGTCACACGTTTACCATTGCTTGCCTTTCTATATGAATTTCATTGAAGACCTCTGAGGCTTTCTCTCATCAAAGGCCGATGATTACAGTTGAGCACTTGAGCCAATGGCTCTAATTCTACCATTTGCACATGCTGCCTAACACATGGCGTGTGTCCAGTGTTGCTGTACCGTAAGGATCGGACTTTGCTGGATCACATACGTTCAAATCCCATTGGGGTAACGTATAGGCTTGTTCTAATCCAAACACCCTCTTAGCAGCTTAGTCAATGCTCATGCTGCATCCCAGTCTATCCGAAAATGTGAGGCCCAACATGATCTAAAGACAACCATCTTCTTTTTATTTGATAGTGCGTGATTAAGCCCAAATACACCCCACTCACCTCCCTTACAAACACAGACACGCTATGACTAATGTTTTTATGCAATTATATATTTGCCTCGTCGGAGAAGCTCTCAAATGAATTCATCAGTTGTTGGTAATCATGAGATCTACGTTTTCCCTCCAGAGCCCCGACAATCTGGCTTGCGTTAGCCTGTCCCGGGGTAATATTTAGAGGGACATACCTTAGAAGTAATATGTCTGCTTCGTCCACATGTTGGCTGGAAGGCTGTCAAACAAAAGACAAAGGCCCTTTTCTGTTGTCTCTTGAAAGGCAGCCCCCTTTTGGGATTGACCATGGGCCATGTTAGGGAGACTATTTGAAGAGCAACCAGATGTCCGCAGGCTCAAGTCGGAGCAGGCTGCCATCAAGTGGGGCATTGCATGTGGAGAGTTATTACGCAGCTTTGGAAATTGCCCCGTTATTAAAGCTGCTGGCTTATTTTGGGGCTTCACCAGAGCTCTTTGTCTTTGAAACAACGGAGGAGAGAGTGCAGGGTGGTGTGGGTTAGGGTCATCAAATGAAGGGCAAGGGGTCCTCAGAGTTTATTATATCAATAGGTAAACATGTGAAGATGCTTGGTGATCATAAAGACATACTGAATATGAACATTTAATAGAAGTTTGGCTTCATTTCAGTAGCAAAACTGTGTGCTCATTCGCTGTCTTTTGACCTTAAATGTTGCAGTCCTTTTGCTGATCTACACCATTTTCCCTCTGTGACTTGTTGCAGGACCTCTATTTGTTGGTTTCTCTTACAGTTTCTTAACTGGCTCACTGGTTCAGCGAACCTATGGATTCGTTGTTTTTTTACATTTTTTATCTCGACTGTGCAACAGAGAGCTGTGGGACGGAATCCAGCTTATTTATTATTCAAGACACTTTCCTCTAGAGACCGCACACGTGAAAGTTCAAGGCCTGATGATAGCTTTGCTTCAGTTGTATAGCCAGTTGAGAAGCTTTGGAGTTTAGTCAGATGTAAAGTGAAACTCCTCAATCAAGATTACCTTGCCACTCAAAAAAAGCTTTGGTGAAATCAGTGTTTGGTACCATGAACGTACAGTATGTTTGTATTTTAGGTTTCAGGTGACCAGCACTGATCATGTTTTGGGTTCATTTTAAATTCAAATATCCAGTGTGTCTTCAGTTTGTTGTGGCGAAAAGGAGCTGAGATGAAAAATAATATATGATAAATATGGATTATAGGAAGTGGCCATAGCGACGAACAGCGAACTGCCTCCGCACTCTCACAAGAATCATCAAAGCGTTAAAAAGAATAAAACTGGAATAAACAAAAATATAAACACTAAACAGTAAGGAAGAAAAGCAAATAAAAACTGGAACATGTGACACCCTATTGAAAAAACATATACCCTACTTTGTACAGTATGAAAGCAATTAGCAATCATATAATTTTTTATATTATACAAAATATAATACACAAAATAAATACAAATGATGCATGTACGGATATTTTGTTTTTGTTATTTATTTATTGCTTATGATGTGGTGTGTTGGGGGAAGTGTTAGTATCACAGCCTAGCAGCTGCTGGGAGGAACGATCCACAGCTTCACTCTGTCAATATCTGATAATTCTGTGATACTTTTATGGTGTGTTTCAACAATAGTTGACCACTCACTCACACTAGCCCCCTGAATGTTATCATTTCCTCCTTACAACTATCCTATGTTTTGCTCACACACGTGTAAAACAACAAATGATTACAGCAATGGATATTTATTAATGGTAAATGTTTAATGGAGGATCTTGAAACCATTTGTTTTCCTGTACATGCAAATCTTTATAGCTTTAGCTTTGTGGAAATACAAAAACAATCTATATAAATCACTCGTCTGCCTGAGCAGTAAAACTGACAACATATGAGTCATTATTGTACATAAGAGCTGAAACCAGAGTTGGACTCACACACCTTAAACATTTCATCATGACAGCAAGAACATTTTGTTCCATCTGTTTGAAAGATATGTGAACTTCTATCAGCGTTGGGTCTGTAGAACCTGTGTTTAGGTAGTGTGTTAACCAACACCCTGGAAAAGTTTCTAAACCCAAACACATGAGGAGATATAATACCAATGTGACATCCAGGGTCACCACCATGAACATACACAATAACAAAATGACAGCATGTTGGCAGTAATACAGAGCAAGAATAAGACGTATTTGGCAAACATGCGAAGCTGACTTTCAGTCAGAGGAACACTGAAACCTACCGCTCACATGTGATTAGAGCAGCTGAGCTGTTTTTGGGACCAAAGTTGCTGCACAAGAATTGACTAGAGAAGAAAACACAGTTCCTTTCAAAATGATTCACATCGTATAAAGAGGGGGCGGTATTATGTAAAAAATCGATTTCAGTAAGTAATTTTTGAAGCCGTGCATGCTGTTCGTTTAACTCAGGGGTTCCCAAAGTCGGTCCTCGAGGGCCGACATCCTGCATGTTTTAGTTCTCTCCATGGTGGCAATAACAACCTTTCCAGCATGTCAATGTTCTTCTTAGGCCTTCCAGTGAAACATCATTTGATCCAGGTACACTAAACCAGGGAGAGAACTAAAACATGTAGGAATCCGGCCCTCAAGGACCGACTTTGGGCACCACTGGTTTAACTTGAGTGGTATGTGTTGCTTTATTTTTGGTTTATTACCCAACATAACAATAAAACATATCAAAATTAGGCTATAATGTGACAAAATCTTAAAGGGGCAGTTTATGTAAAATCGACTATTTTGAGCTTTACATCATGTGATAATGTTATTTCCTCATTAAAAACATCCTTGGAGTGCTGCTTTGTTTCTTTCATGCATGTTTGAGAAATCCTTTACTCTCTCCTGGTAGCCATTCTGTTTCAGAAACGCTTGGTCTCACTATGCGCTGCCTTTTTCATGAAGCTCCTCCACCCAGCTTCCACCTCATAGCACAACTCAGCTCCTACAGACTAGCCAGCAGCAATTAGCAAACACCTGGTGGAACTGCAAGTCTGCTGTGCTCATCTTGCAAACTACTTCTCAGTGAAATTCTGGTTAAAAACATTGTTAAAGGGTCAGTAGAAGTAGAGGAATGTTGCTGTGATGACATGAGCTCCTGCTCTTTCCGGAGCTTCTTAAACAGACAGCAGCCTAAATTTAAGGTGTTAAATTCCAAAGTTATGTTTTATATAGACAGTATTTTAATTAATTTTTTAAGTGGCCTTTATTTGATAGTGAATTGACAGGAAAGTGGGTAATGAGAGAAGGGGGAAGACGTGACAAAGGTCACCAGGCCGGGAACAAACCTGTGCCAGTTGCATTGAGGACTAAGGCCTCCTTATGTGGGTTGTGCTTAACCCCTGCACCACCACAGCACCTGTATAGACAATATTTTTACAGCAGCTAAGAGGAACATAGTTACTTGATTGTGTTATGAAATGTCTAGGAAACATATAATGCTGCCCCTTTAAAAACTTGATATAAAGTGTGATAATGTTCTAAAAGTATCAAGACTTTTCAGAGGCACTGCATGTCAAAATCTCTCACTCAGGCATAATCTCTCACTAGTTATTACTAAAAGCAGTGCAACCACATCCTAACCACCTTAAACCTACTGTATTTGCCACATTGTGATTCACATCTGCCCAGCTTTCCTTCACACATTCCTTCATCCTGCACCTTCAGTTTGGCTTTATTGTGGACCTGGAATGCCTGGTATGTCCACAGGCACACCCGTCCTCTTCATCCACACACACATGCGCACCCCTACACACGCACACACACACACACGCACACGCACACACAAACAGACAATGCGAAGGCATGCCTGGGCTTGTACTTATGGTTTTCCACAGCAAAGCATCCTCTACTGGCAATTCTGGCATGGATAAAAATCAGACATGGTTAAACCCAAAACCCCAAGACACATCCCCGGCTCCGGGGCCTCATCTGCATATCCGTCCCGTTGACCAGGTGCTGCCTTCAAGCTATACAGTTTGCAATTTCACCTCCGGTCACCCCACTCCTGAACTCACCCAGGGACTTTTCTTTTGTGTCGGGTGGCACAGAGGAATCATGTTGCCGCTTTGAAATATGCATGCAGCGCCATTCTTGATCAAAAGACACATTTCTTCTCACTCAGGAAATGTTAAAGAGGGCAAATCGAGGTGCTGTTAGTGAGTAAGGAACTCAGAGTCAGATATCCAAAAGGGAGCGAGAGAGAGAATGGATAGATTCTTAAGATGGAAACAAAGGCACTCATACACTCCTAGTCATGCTTTATTTGCTAGAAAATGATGGATGATGAGCATTAAATTTCGCACCACTTTGCTGAACCTTACCTCTCCTACATCCTTTTCTCCCTCAGTGGGAATGCTTAAAGGTCCTCTTACATTTTAGTTGTCCCACGGGAAATGTAAAGGGGGAAGAAGAAAAAAAAAAGGTCCTACATGTGGTGTACATAATGACTCCTTTTGGAAGTTTACTGTCTTAATGATATAACTTCACACATGCCAACTAAAACAAAAGCCTCTGGTTTGAAAGACAAACAAAAGTCGCACACATGCTGTTTTGTTCTTATTGTTCCGTGAACAGAGAATAAACAGTGTAAAACTCAGAATAGCTGCCGGATGTAGCATGTTAAAGGCTGCACTGCTTCTTAAAGTATTTCACGTGATTTGAACTTTTCCACATTTTTTCACATTACGACCACAAACATCGATGTGTTTTAGGGGGAATTTGGTGTGACAGACAGACAAAAAGTCAAATAATACTTGGGTTTTAAAAATTATTTTACAAATAACAGATATAACAAGTGTGATGCACATATTTATTCAGCTATTATTTACTCTCAGTCTCTTAGGAAAGTTCATTGTAAGCTGTCCCTTGCACATTGGCCTACATACTACTATCTCAGTGAAACATAGTAACAAAAATTATTTGTTAAAAAAAAAGAAAACAATGCATCATATTTATTCTACTGTACAATAATACTGTATGTATTTTGTGCTGGTATATCATATAAAACTCCATTAAAATAAGTTAAAGTTGGGCGTGCTGTGGTGGTGTAGGGGATAGCGCGACCCACGTTTGGAGGCCTTGAGTCCTCGTCGCGGGTTCGATTCCCGGACCCGGCGATATTTGCCGCATGTCTTCCCCCTCTAATTCCCCCTTTCCTGTCAGCCTACTTTCATATAAGTGACACTAGAGCCCACAAAAGACCCCCTGGAGGGGAGAGAAAAAAAAAAAGTTTATTCTTCTAATATCAGAGAATGATATAAAAAGTCCAAGCGTTATGAATACTTCTGCAACTTCTGCATGTGGACGACTGCGTCTCAAGCCACCTGGAATTCACTGAAAAATAATGTTGTGAATAATCTAAAGAGAACACAGATTAATGCTTGCAAACGTGAAATGGCAAAAATACAAGCACTAATGATAATACATGCTGATGAGGTAAAATGTAATCCAGGCAGGAAGCTGATAGCACTTGAGAGCGTAATCTAAAGGTTCTTTGACAAATGACTTTAAGGTAACGGCATTAACAGAGCTTTCAGCCCAGACTCATTAGTCACCTTGTAAATCCATGTAAGCAGAAGATGTGTTTGTCTTACAGCTTTATGTGACTGTTTGTTAATACATGTCTGCATTCCTGTGCATGCAGACAGTGTCCTCACAGAACCTCAGTTGTTTTGGGAGGTGCTCGCAGTGCTCTTTATGTGCCGTTGACTCTGAAAAGCGCCACTTCAGTGGAATAAGCCTAGCCTGTCATTAGCGAGCATGGCATGGGCATGCTTTTTAACCATTAGTGAGGAGTGCAGTTCCAGCATCAGGCTCTTCCAAGAACAGCACTGCTATGCCACGAGGGCAGAAGGGAGGAGAGAAGATTTCTGCAGACGCTTTTGTATTTGAGAGAGTTCTGCTGTGTGAGTTTGTGTGAGAACTGATTTTATACTCATTGTTTTTTGATTTTGGGAATTTTTATGGTTGCCTCACAAAAAAAAAAAAACAGTCAAACTGCGTTTTTTCTTGTTTTTTGTTTCCCCCGTAACTATTTCTCACTCTCCCAATCCTCCAGCATTTCAAAACCACACAGTTCACATTGATCGACAGCCTGCAGGACCCCAGTCTCCTCCCGCAGCTTTTCAGCGTGTTTCACAGAGCTGCGGGCGATGTGGGGAACTCAGACGGACGTACTAGTGACGCAGGCTGGCCTGGAGAGCCATGGAGTTGATGTCTCTGAATTACAGAGTACATTTGAAGGCATGCTGCTGCAGCTAAACCACCTCATTAGATTGCGGCGACTGCATTTAGCTGGCATTTCCCCCATCACACATCCAGAGAGGCCGCAGACATGGTGATTAACGGCAGAGTAAACACGTCCATCTCCAAGGTCTCAGGTCTCCGCTGTGCAGTACGGAGGCCATCCCAGCTTCCTTTAACTACCAACCAAGAAGCATTGGAGGTCCCCCATGAGTGACAAACCTGTAACTGCTTTGACACATACAGCTCACCACAAAAACGCTCTAGACATTACGTGGAAATGCCTGACAAATTATGCATTTTACATTTAGACCAGACGCTGCTGGGTCTTGCTGGACCTACATAGTTCTTCAAGTGCATAAGGCCATTGGGATTTCATTTTGCCACTGTGTTTGTAAGTTTCTCCCTCAAGTTCAACATGTGGTGATAGCAAGGCAGTTTTTCTAATATTTTAGTTGGGGGGGGGGGGGAAACAAAGCTTATAGATTGATTTGTCACTAGGTATTTGTAGTCATCATTCTCAGTTTAATCCTTTTGCCATTCTTAATTTCTTCTTAATCGTAACGTTCAGTCCTAAATTTACGAACAATCCAGCTGTATAAGCCAAACATCCAACCGTTGTCTATACCTGCTTGTTCTTTCAGAGTCAGAGGTGAACTGATGCATATCGCCAGTGGCCAGAGGGAGATTGGAGAGGTCACTAAGTCATTACAGGGCAGCATATATGCTCAGAAGACAGACAACCATGCACATACGCACACACCCTGCACACCTCCCACACACACACCAAAGGGCAATTTAATCAATTAACCTAACAATCAAGTTTTTGAACTGTGGGAAAGTATGATGGGAAAGCGCTAGTCATTTTATGGGTAGAACATGCAAACTGCATTCAGAAAGACACTAGACTGGGATTCAAACCCATGACCTTCTTACTGCAAGGCAACAGTGCTACCAGCTGTGTCACCATGCAGACCTCCTTGTATAAGTAGAGTTGTAATGGTTAAATGGACTGAATTTGTATACTACTTTTCTAGTCACACTGACCACTTGAGAAGCTCTACAACAGAGCTACATTCACCCAAACATATTGGAGCTAAGTGATTGGTTGGCAGCTTAAGGTTAGATGAGTAGGAATCAATACCACAGCTTTCAGATTGCAAGACAACTACTCTTTGCACTGAGCAGTAGCCGCCCCTGCTCATGTGGACTCTGTAGCTATGTATTGGAGTTCTCGACACATTTATGTGGTTTCAATAGTTAGTGGGTTTTTAATAGGATATTGTCTTCCATCCATCCATTGTTTATTCCTGCTTATCATTGCAGGATAATGGGAGTACTGATGCCTAACTCCAGCAGCCACTGGATGCACCCAGGACAGGTCGCTGGTTTATTAAGCTAACTTGATGTTCATTCCTTTCGAGAAAGCAGTAATAACCACACATGGCAGGTACAATGCAATAATATTTTTTGTTATTTTTCTGGACAATGCCAAGTTCCTGTGTTTCTGTAAAACGTTGAAACTGGGTCAAAGTGATAAAAATAAACCTTTTATAATTTTCTGCAATGATCATAAACCAGAGTAAGAAATCAGGAATTCTTAAGGCAGAATAGATGTGACAGTCAAGATTACATAGGAGGTCTGTGTCTGCTCTGTTTGTATCGAGATGGTCTCTTTTACTGTTAAAGTTTCCAGGCCGGTACTTTGGCTAAGCCCATTGATAGTTCTTTTATAGACCTGAAGTTGGCATTCCGAGACTAGTGGATATATATTGTGTGTGTGTATTTCAAAGGGCTAAATTGACTGATTTAGGATATTATCTTAGCACATGCACATAAAATTGCAAGTAAATCTAGACAGTAAATGGCAATTTAGATGCTTAAGGAAGACTGAGTACATTTTAATTCAGGATGAACAGTATAACTTTCATCCTGGCTATTAAATAGTAGGCCAGAGCTTTTCTTCTGCAGATCTGCTGAGAGGGTCTTGGGAGTTTGGGTTTTGTGGACGTGGGGTAGCCGGGTTGCTTTTGAGGGCTATTTGGTCCCTGAATAGCAAAAGCAAGAGCTGTGTCTGCATTCTGAGCAAAAGGTAAAGCTTGTTTCCAGGGTGGGCTGTATTCTGCCAAGTATGCTCCTTATCCTGGACCCAGGCTATAGTGTTCATGGACAGTATCTCAAAGTGTAGTAGAGTGGAGTGCTATTTGGTCTGTGGCAGGTAAGAACGAGCTGGGCCAAAACCCAATGTTGTCAATTTACAGGTCTATCTCTGTTTCAACCATCCCTTAAATAAGATGTATCGAAGTGATTAAAAGAACAAGATCCTGAACACAAACTGAAGTGAGGTTCCTCTGTTGAGTGAGTGGACTTAGCCGTATAGATAAGGAGAGGAACCCTATCACGGAGTAAAGCTGCTTCTTGATTTTGATCTTGGACCAGTTACCATCGCAACCTGGTATAAGATAAGTGGATGGATGGATGGACAAAGGATCTGACAGCACATATTATGCTGTGACTGTTCTGGCAATCTTTTGGAAGCACCTGTAGCAAGCAAGAATTGCATCATCAGAGTTGATTATTTCATAAAGCAGTGACATGAGTTGCTTTCAACAATTCTGCGTGAAGCATTTCATTCATAACATATTGGTGGGATATTTGCTGGGAGTTTTTTTTTGTCATTTGCTTAAATGTTTGGAAAACTCATGGGTTTTGGGTCCGGTAACAAAGAGTCTTCATGTCCAGCAGAAACGACATGCAAATTTACAACACAAGACTACGTCTTGACCTAGTTTTTTGCCCACTAACCTGAATGTGTGAGACCAGCAATGACGGACAAAAAAAAAAGGTTTTGCACGACTTTGCTTCATGAGTTGCTGTTATTCATTCAAACTACTTATATTATTTCTGAGTTGCAGCATCTGTGTAATTATCCTGGAACTTAGGAAAAACACAGCTATGTAAACCTTTCAGATAATTCTTTCAAAAATAATGACTCGGTTTATAATGCAATGTAAAATACCACGAACCCATACTCACGATGAACCCATTTCATGCATATAAAATGGAGCTGAAGGTTGTTCAAGTCTCTTGTTTGGAATCCACGTGGACAAAAAGCCAGAATACAACAGCAGAAAAATATGTAAGCGGTGGATTAATCTTTGGAATAGCTACAGGAAAGCAGTGCTCAGTTTTTACACACTTCATTTATTTACTACCGCTTTTCTCATGGGCTGTAAATGAAGTTTACCTTACTCTTGCCACATTTTTGTTTTACTGATTTATTTGTGGAGTTATGGAGATGCTGCCAAAGCTACACTTTTGCTATATGGATGAGAAAAAAAGAGGGGGGGGGGGAGTGTTTATTTGCCTGTAAACATTACACACTTAAAGCTATTTCTAATTTTATAGCACTCCAAAAGTGCAGAATGCATTTTGGCGCGTGTGTGTGTATTGTGTGTTTCTATTCTGCACATTTTAATGTGCTTGAACCTACCCAGCACAAATGTGGTATGCATGTGGGTGGCTCGACAGAAAACATGTAGTTATGCTATTGGTGTCACGCTCAGGTCATGATGGATGCTGCGAAGAAAAGGAGACAGAGGTGTTGGGAAAGAGGTCTGTGCTGCAGGGTACGTGACCCACCTCTGGAGCTGCAACTCGGCTTTTGCACCGACAGCTGCAGACACCCTGTCTGGATGAGCAGCTGGCCAAGATGTCTGAGAGAAAAAGGAGGGGCAGGAAGAAAGTCCAAGACTGAGAAAAGGAGAAAGGTGGATGATAAATAGGCACGAAAAGTAGAAGAAGGAATGTGAAACAGGAAAAAGGGGGAGAAGGGAGAGGTAGGCCGAGGTGACAAAAAAAGTACTGGACTAGATATAATACATCCAGAAGCTCCGGAGAGGGGCCTCTCTGTGGGAAAAGACTGGTGGAGGCTCATAAATCTGACCGGGCTTTGCTTGTCCTGGTTGCCTGGTTCCACACTGGGTTTATTCAGGTGGCCCTTTCCATCAGAGTGCTGCTGCATCCTCAGAGTGCTGGGAAAAAAAAAAAAAAAAAAGCACAGCTTATAGAGAAATTTGTCGGAGGAAAGGAAGAGAAAGCCCTTTATGGTTTCATGGTTTCCTTGTCTCTGCAGGCACTCGTACAGTCTGAGCGAAACAGGCTAAGTGGCGTGACCGGTCTGGACAAGAGTTATGAGGTTGAACTTTACTCTGCGGACTTTTTAAATCTTTGACGTTCCAGGGAAAAGTTTGCCATTGGTCCTCTAAAATCTCAGCTGCATTAATGCTTCAGAATCGTCAACGTCTTCTATATGTTACTAAAAAATCTTTTTGCATTTGAGTCATGGCCTTCCTCTGAAGCTGTATTGATGAACTGTACCAATCAAAGAAGAGCATCAATGATGCAATTTTATTAGGGAGGGATCGATTGCAGAGCTTTCCGGCCAAATGCTGATTATCAATCTTTAAAAATTCTAACCTGCCGATTTTGATTTTCACAGATATTGATTTTTTTTTTTTTTTTATCTGAAATGTTGCTAAATATAGCAAGAAAGTGGCTGGGTTGGTAACAGTGGGGTGACAATTGTTAACTGCAAATGTGCTGAAATGACCTGGTGGGCCGATCTGTCAGTTAAAACCTCTCACAGCAGAGAAAAAGAGGGCAGTGGTTGATTTTTAGTCCTTTGCCGAGTTAGATAAGATTGGTGTTTAGGATCAGCTTCACATGTAAGAATTGGCCAATCATCAAACTCCCAAAATTAAAGAAATCGGGGCCGATTTATTTGTTCATCCCACAGCGCATTTAGTACATTTAGTTTTCCCCATTTTAAAATAAAGATCAAGGTCATTCAGATTGATTGACTCGTGTTTGTAAAAATGCATTTTAATATTTTGCTTATTCATATGTGTCTTGATTGTATATAACTCCATATACCATTGAATGAACTGAATGTGATTTTCTGGTAGGAGAAGGTATGGCCAGCATTTTGCGGGGGAGGCCATGGCCCCTCTGGTTCTTCCTCTTGGGTGCGCCACTGACTTGGAATAGACAAGTGGTTAAAAAACATCCCTGTCTAAATGTCAGTGACGTGATTTAAATTTGAAAAGAAAAAAAAAAATTTTTTTAATTTTTTTATTCCCATATCTGTGGCTCCCCAAACAACCAATAAGAATGGGCCAAAAATGCTTTGACTGAACATGATCGGCCAAACCTTAAGAAAACCTTGGAAGGACCTTCAGATGGCCTGGAGTGCTTTTGATCAAGACGACTTTAAACGATAACAAAGTCTGGCTCCATGGAAGCAAAAACATAAAGAAATGAGGTATGACTGAAGACTGAAAAGACCATATGTGTCTAATATGTGTCTGTGATTAGGGCCAATTTTTAAAAAGACCTCAATCAATCAGTGCAGGGAATCAATCCTGCAACCACCAGCCAGAAGCTGGATACTTATTGGGTCTCTGGGTCAGTTGAGTTCAAGCGGGGATTTTTCAGCTCACACCACTGGAGCCAGAAAATGGCCTCTCCATGGCTGAAGTCCAGAAACACTGGCCTAGTGGGCAGACTGACAATGGGAGACGATGTGAAGAACCAGTGGAGTCAAGGATGAGGAGGGGGCTAAATGGAAAATGAGAGAGAGACAGAGAGAGAGAGAGAGAAAAGACACTCCATGCAACTCAAGCACATAAAACGGCACTACAAGTTGTTGCTCGGTTTATCTGAGTCACTTTCATCAAGACATAAAACATGGCATGAATGTTTTAATTATAGCTGAATGGACTGAAAAAATGCAGATGAAACCCAAAACATGCCACAAACTTTCCCTCTTCGTCTGACTTCCTGGCACGAGGGAGCGTGAGTGGGATGTGAGGACGGGCCCCATTTTTCTCCTTTTTTGTGTGACTGGGGATTTATTTTCACAACCCTCCAGAGGGAGAACACTGTATTTGCTGAATCTGAAACATTTAAAGTAACTGAGGCCCTCCATCCCTGTTTCACATTAGAGAAACGCTCCATTCATTTGGACCTGTCAGGCTGCATAATGGCTTTTAGATCATGTCTGCTTACAACTCGTCAAGCCGGGTCACACAAACACTCCAGCCCTTGATCTCATTATGTAATTTACCTCTTGTACTTGCACAGGCTCAGTAAAGGTTAGATCTTCCCTCCGCAGAAAGTGTGAGTGATCCACGGGGAGATTAGGGTAATGAAAAACGGCCATGCTGAGATACAGTATGTGTTTGCGTTTGGAAGAGGTTTCTCATTTCAGATAAACCTTGGTGTTGGGAAAGGGGGATATTACCTCTAACTGCTCTGTTTGGCACATGGCTGTCTTTACTTCTTTCAGCTCCTACAGGAAGTAATTTCATCTAATGGATATTGAAAGATCTGACTCAAACTGAAAGGCCGGTTTTCCTAAATCGTCTGTCAAAGAGGGGTAATGTATATGAGTTCAAAGTGAAACGCAGGTCCTGCACCCAGAAATTGGGCCATCGACAGTTGGTGATTATTTGCCATATGCAGTGTCTTTTCTCTGGCGAGTTATCCACACTGCTGATAGCTTCTTCTGTCTGCAGAGGCCTTCCTCTCCCGCTGCTCCTGTGCTCACATTACACAGGAGTTTAGCACAGAGGGTTTTTCACGTTGACAGCGGTCCAACGTGAAACACGCTCTTTCGTCTCGGATTTGATCCCCTTAAGATAATTAAATTTGACTCGAGCATTTTTCTCCATTACCGGCTGCCTGGCTGCAACTTCCTTCATTTCAAAATTGAATTGGGAAGAAGCAAACGATCCATCTAATATCTGTTTCTGAGAACTCCCAGGCTGCATGCACACACTCTTGAACAAACACAACCAGTAAATATCAAGGCCAGCTGTCCCCCAGTGAAATGTTCCAGTTGAGAAAGGTCTAACTAAGAACTAGGACAGATATTTTCAGTCTTACCAAGGATACTATTTCTCTGATCTTAGTTGTTTCTTTTATGTGTACTTGAATGCCCTCTATGAAGCAAAGATTGCTTGGTTCATCTTAAAATGAATACGATCCTCCCTAGAGCTCCTTGATAAGGTTTTTGACAGAGTGGTTTACTATGTTGACCCAGACACAGTGGACCTTGACAAGACATCTCTTTGATTAATTGGTATATGTTTCTATGTCATGTCATGTGTTTGCTAGCTATAGCTACTGTTCTGGTCAGAAATGTATATACACTCACCATCTGAATGAACTTGATTATGTTTGGCCTTTTAGTAAACCATGTTAAGTATTCCTATATCAGTTTTAAATGAGGTTGCAATGTATAATTTCAATAAGAATGGGGAGAGCATGTTTGACTCTATTGTAGAATTTTCTTAGTCTAAATGAACACCCCCACTAAAATTTGGTTTAATTTCTCTCAAACGCTTGCACTTGTTTTTGTTGCCACTATCAAGTTTCTGTCTATGTCAGGGATGTTCACAAGTCATGTTTTCAAGTCCAAGTCAAGTCTCAAGTCTTTAGGGTCCAAGTAAAATCTGAAGTCTTTTATTTTTGTGGTTTAAGCTCGACTCGAGTCGGAATCCTGAATTCAAGTTGCCATCTCTGGTATTGGTGATTACTCCTCTTCTCAGAATAGGTAAAGCTAATTTTAACTGGTTGGTTTCCCAGTAAAGACTTTGCTTTTTAGGGTAGCTTGTAAAAAATTTCAGAAGGTTGCAAGGTCATTCCAGAAGCTTGATCTAAGCATGCTCTATCTATACCATATGGGATCGTTTTCCGTTTGAACTATGTTCTTGTTCTGCCGTCCTTTTGTGATGCACAAGTACTTCTGGCAGCAATGGCCCACTGTCATTCATGTTCGCAATCAAGACGAGAAAGTCAAGAGCTTATTTCCATCATGATCCTCTAACTTGTATTTTCTGCTGCTGATTGGTTTTGAAAATAACAACTAAACTTTTCTGACTGGATTCAAAAAGGTCTAATCTTTGTAGTAAAACTAATGACGAAAAATTTTCAAATCCACAAATTTTTTTTTTCCTTTGGAAATTTTGTGAGAGTTAGGTTTTATAAAATGTGCTCATTATGAAGAACAGATCTTAGCCATGTTAAAACTGTGAAGTGATACCTTTCTAACTTTTCTTATTACATCTATCCAAAATGGAAAGCTTTTTGTGGACACTTTTTTTTTTCCTCCCCTCCAGAGGGGAGGAAAAATATAGGGGCTCTAGTGTCCCTTAAATGAAAGTAGGCTGACAGGAATGGAGAGGGGGGAAGACATGCGGTAAATGTCGCCGGGTCCAGGAATCGAACTCGCGACAGCTGCGTCAAGGACTCAAGGCCTCCAAATGTGGGTCATGCTATCCCCTACGCCCCTTTGTGGACACTTTCAATGTTTTTACCTTGGTATTTCTCTCAGGCAACTGTACGTTCATCTAATATCAATGTTGACATTGTCCTTTTTCCGATCACCGCAGCCCTAAAACAGTCACACTTATAGTTCAGCTACACTGTTATCCTTTGCTGTATTTTCTACAGTTAAATACCACAAAATGCCCAGTAAAACTACCATAAGACATCTTTACAAGTAGTTACTGTAATTTGCATTGCATTATGGGTATAGTACATAGTATTACAGTAACTTACTGTATGTTTTGAATTTGCAGTAATTTACTGTTTACACATTACAGTAGTGGTACTGTACTTATAATATACAGTAAGAATTATATTTGATTCCCAACGGTCATCATACACTGTTAGCCTTTGCTGTATTTATTACAGTTAAATACCACAAAATGCCCAGTAAAACTACCATAAATAGGGTGACCATATTTTCAGTTGGGAAAACCAGGACACGTTGTAGCGAGGGGGGGTCTGAAAGCGGGGAAACTCTTTTGTAAATAGTAGGTAAACATACATTTGCGCTTTCGTATGTTGTTGGCGTACTGACAGCCACGCTATCTATCTTCTGATTAAGAACAGGGCTGCCCGCACTGACGCGGCTCAGGGATTACGTCACACGCAGGGCCGTGCGCAGTGCCCTAGTCCCTGTAAATATAATGGTCCAATGAAGGTAATTTAAAAAACAGGACATTTCCTCACTTTCTAAAAAAACCCCGGGACGCCCGGGACAGGACGTGAAATACGGACATGTCCCGGGAAATACGGACGTTTGGTCACCATACCATAAGACATCTTTACAAGTAGTTACTGTAGTTTGCATTGCATTATGGGTATAGTACATAGTATTACAGTAATTTACTGTATGTTTTGAATTTGCAGTAATTTACTGTTTACACATTACAGTAGTGGTACTGTACTTATCATATACAGTAAGAATTATATTTGATTTCCAACGGTCATCATAGCTGCTTCATCGTGGTTCCCTGTTTCTGTATTTTTACTCCTTTAGTGGTTAACATATTTTTAAGGCAGAAAGAGAGCATGTACTTTTGTTTTTTTCACATCCTAGCTAACATTAATATGCAGTTTATCTAGCTACGTCATCAAGCGTGGCTTCGCTTACAACTGTTTTCTGATGACGTTTGTTTTAAACTCCGAAGCTTTTTCTCTCCAAGTGCAAGTGCAGCTCTGTCTCCGTGCTGTGGGCTCACACTGCTTCAGCTCTTCAAGACAGGTAAAAAACCACTTCTTAGAAAACTGTTTGAAGCCAAAGCCTAGTCTGGAAATGTACATTTTAGATGGAGTTAACGTAGCTTATAGCATCATGCTATAATGCTAAGTTATAGAGCTCGTTTGTGCTGGTTAGCCTGGTAAAATAACGTTACCTTTACTAACTCTGGTGTTTTATATAACTGGCATATTGCAACCTTATAAGTTACGTGTCTGTAAATGAGGTGAAAGATAGGAAAATATGATGGTGTTACTTTTTGAGCTGGTTCGGAATTAACGTTAGCAAAGGTGCTAATTTTACCGCTGAAGGTTTTAGCTTGACTTTTACCGCTTAATCTTCCTCGGGCGGCTTTGGGTTGAGATTAGCTCAGTGCTGAGTGTCTGTTAGCATTGTTGTTACATCCTTTGTCGAACAATATAACCTTAACTGATAATTGATCCCCCCCCTTCTCTTTTTTTTTTTTTTTTACATCTAATGACTGTTCATTTGTTTAAACCATGATCTTGCAGATGTTAAAAGTGCAGATTAGCTATGTAGGTCAGCAAGGATGAATTTCTAACTTTGTTCTTTTTTTTCTTTTCTTCAGATGACCTTTTTTTTTAACTCCTAAGCTTTTTCCCTCCAAGTGGCTGTGCAGTTCTGTCCTGCTGACTGCTAACATAGCTTCAACTCTTCAAAAGACAAGACAACAGGTAAAAAGACAGCTCTTCAAACATATTTGAAGCCACAAAATAGTCTGGAAATGTAGAGGAGCAGCTAACCTAATCTATAACTTTGAACTTGCTACAGCTGGTTAGCCTGCTAAAGTACCATTACATCTCCAACATAGTGTATAAGAGTCTGTAAATGAGGACAAAGGTGAAAAACATTAAAGTAGTTTCTGTTATTTTTTGAGTTGGTTCAGCCACAGTGGCAGGTGGACAAAAAAGTTAATTTCCAACCCTGGTTACACCTAAGGACTGTTCACATGTTTAAACCATGCTCCTGTAAATTTAAAGTTAAGTCAGTACTAACAGGTGCAACTATGTACAGGTGTAAATTCTGCAGCATTTGTACTTCAGAATTTACAGAATTTTGTAGTCATGTGAAGAAACATCAACACACAGCTAATTATCGGTTTGCATGTGGAATAGAGCAATGTCCTGCTTCCTTCAGAACATTTTCTGCATTCAGGTCCCACATGCACAGGAGTCACCGCCATTGTAGAAGTCAGACTGAACACTTGTGGAATGTAATGCTTTAAAAAATGCATTTAGCCCCACAAACTGTCATTCACATCCGCTGTTTCAGAGTGGTAGCAGGATGTAGGAGTAAAATCTAGTCTAGTCTCCGGGATGAGGTTCTCAAAAACCTGTTGTAATCTGAGTGAAATTTAAATATAAATTACTACCAGTAATTCATATTTAAGAGAGTTTTCCTTTTATGTTTTAAAGGTATCTTCCACCAAGATGTCTGTTGAAATGGAAATGACCTTACCCACTACACCAAGGGTAATCATGCTTGGTAAGAGGAATATTTTCTATCACTATAATTTTTTCGTAGCAATGTATGTAATTGTTATGGTAGTCTGTACTTTTACTCACTAGCGTTAGCCTGACAAGGGTTTGTCTATTTTAGGAAATAGCTTGATGTCTGCAACCCGGTGGATGGTCAGTATGGAGGAGAAGGTATTTTTCCAGCCTGAGCAACTACATGACTTTGCCAGCGTCCTTGCTGTCTTTTTTGGGTCATATTCTGTCTTCAATCTGGAGTATCAGGAGTCAGCATCCACCACGCTGGAGATGATACAATGGCAAGTACTCTACACCAAGCCATTTATGAATTAAATTTAATGACAGTTTGACTGATGATGAAGAATCATAGCTGATTGCTGTATTGTACGTCTTCATTAAAAATTACAATTAATATATTTTATTTCTGTTAAAAGATTCTTTGTGAGGATCAATCCAGATGTTGGTACCAAATGCACAGCCAAAGTCGGTACAAGCCGCAAGACGGGAAGTCTTGTCAAGAAGAAAGTAGTCAGTGTCAACTCCCAGATCACCACCTTCTTCCAACAACTTGCTGAATTTGAATGGAGGACTTCCAACTAGGTAAGTATTTTACCAAATGTAAATGTTTATTATTTTGTTGTCTTTTCCTCCTATCTTGCATGCTCTGACTTTACTTTAGCCTTTTTAATATGATTTTAATGATTATTTATAAATGCCATGTGATTCCTACACAATAGCCCTTTAGAGTAGCCAGCATCTTTTCTGTGTCCGTGGTAAAAAGTGGATGTCGCTCCATCTCTTAATAAATCACAGAAATGTATAAGTGTGTAGTCGTTTAAGTGTGGTGTATTTTTATACTATGCAGTTTTCAGTTTATTAGGCACACCTTTGCAGTAATCCGTCAGCACCAACAAAATGACTAAAAAGATTGTTGTACTTCATCGTCCCCTTGGGGACATTTGTAGTACGCAATCTTTTGAATTACTGAAGACTGACTGACTGACTGCTTTTGCCATAAACAATCCAAAAACCTGAAGTGAAGCCAGTCCTGCTCATTCTTTATGCAGCTTCTATTATCACTTCAGTCCAATTGATTTTTTTTTAAAACAAATTATCAACTTAATGCTGCTTTATGACAAAGATTTTATGCATGTGAACATTGTCACTTCAGCTTAATTTGTCAACTTCCTGTCGATTTGAAAATGTAGATAACTTCCTGACCATCTCATGACCTCCCACATTGTCTGTCTTATTCTTTACAGTTCAGCTTCCACAAGATGGATCCCACTGATTTTGTTTGACGAATGGAATAAAAGTTCTTCTGATGTAGGAAATGTGTTCTATGGTTTTGTTGTTTTACAGCACATTATATTGTATTGTGACATTGTTTTTTATGACATTGCGAATATGTAAATGGATTTTATTTCTACAAATCTGCTGAAAATAAATACCTGTTATTCACAGTACTTGGACTAAAATTTCTTTTATGAAATTTTTCGGTTTATGGTAAAATATTCTTATCTTAAAGAAATGTAAACTTTAATTTACAGTAAAACTCTGACATTATGTTGTGAAACAAGTTTACAGTAGACCAGCTTTACTATAAAATACAATTACTGTATTATACTAGAAACTACATTTACAGTAATGCAGTTATAACTGTAAAGCACACTCACAGTAAAAATTAACTGTGAAATATCATAACAGTAAAGGTACTGTAGAATGGTAATTACAGTAACTTACTGGCAACACTGTTGCCAGTAAGGGTACTGTTGCCTTACTGGCAACAGTGTTGCCAGTAAGAGTACTGTAGAATGGTAATTACAGTAACTTACTGGCAACAGTGTTGCCAGTAAGAGTACTGTAGAATGGTAATTACAGTAACTTACTGGCAACACTGTTGCCAGTAAAGGTACTGTAGAATGGTAATTACAGTAACTTGCTGGCAACAGTGTTGCCAGTAAGTTACTGTAAAATTACAATAAAAGGTCTAACAGTGTAACAATACTAGCAAAATAACAACACGCTTTTGTCTATCAATGTCTCTTCTTTGTGTGTTTACAAGACAACTCTGCCAGAACTCCTCATCTGCTTCGGTCATAGTTACAAAGTCCAATATTAGTCATCTGAGGTTTTATTTTACCTAAAGTGACTAATTTACCGCACACTAAGTGCGGTAGTGTTTTTTTAAGAGCTCTTTCTGAGTTGAGACCCTCTTTTATGAGAGTCAGTGTTGCATCTGAATGCTTCTCAGGCTTCATCCAGGCAACACAACCCAACAGACATTGACTAATGGAGGTGTTGTATGCACAGACCTGCTCAAATGCCATGTTCAGTGAAGAACAAAGTCTTGATTGAGTCTTCACCGCAACACATGAACACTTGGGGTATCTCAGGTCCATTAACTCAAAAAGCAGTCGCATGGTTTGACCAGCTGACATGTTAAAAACTTTTCAAACCCCATGAACTTATGAGCCCTACCTCAATGTATTTTTGGGGGGACTTTTTGTGATAGGATAACCTAGGCATACCATAATTGTGAAATGAAACGGTGACAGTACATTGTTTTTACTTAGGTTTTCAAATAGATCTCTTAAAAGACGGGATGGCATATGTGTTTTAAAATAAATAGTTTATATGAAAGCAAACTAAAACTGCTTGACGCTGAATACTCAACTTGAAGTGTGACAGTGACATCAGCAGTGTGGATGCTTTTCTTCAGCGGAGAAAGAGGAGCTGTGTTGTGGCATAGGAGAAGATGGTTGGAGCGTTTTCTAGGCGTCCTAGAAACCACCTATTAAAAATAGTACACTGTTATCCTTTGCTGTATTTTCTACAGTTAAATACCACAAAATGCCCAGTAAAACTACCATAAGACATCTTTACAAGTAGTTACTGTAATTTGCATTGCATTATGGGTATAGTACATAGTATTACAGTAACTTACTGTATGTTTTGAATTTGCAGTAATTTACTGTTTACACATTACAGTAGTGGTACTGTACTTATAATATACAGTAAGAATTATATTTGATTCCCAACGGTCATCATACACTGTTAGCCTTTGCTGTATTTTTTACAGTTAAATACCACAAAATGCCCAGTAAAACTACCATAAATAGGGTGACCATATTTTCAGTTGGGAAAACCAGGACACGTTGTAGCGAGGGGGGTGGGGGGGTCTGAAAGCGGGGAAACTCTTTTGTAAATAGTAGGTAAACATACATTTGCGCTTTCGTATGTTGTTTTCGTACTGACAGCCACGCTATCTATCTTCTGATTAAGAACAGGGCTGCCCGCACTGACGCGGCTCAGGGATTACGTCACACGCAGGGCCGTGCGCAGTGTCCTAGTGCCTGTAAATATAATGGTCCAATGAAGGTAATTTAAAAAACAGGACATTTCCTCACTTTCTAAAAAAAACCCGGGACGCCCGGGACAGGACGTGAAATACGGACATGTCCCGGGAAATACGGACGTTTGGTCACCCTACCATAAGACATCTTTACAAGTAGTTACTGTAGTTTGCATTGCATTATGGGTATAGTACATAGTATTACAGTAATTTACTGTATGTTTTGAATTTGCAGTAATTTACTGTTTACACATTACAGTAGTGGTACTGTACTTATAATATACAGTAAGAATTATATTTGATTTCCAACGGTCATCATAGCTGCTTCATCGTGGTTCCCTGTTTCTGTATTTTTACTCCTTTAGTGGTTAACATATTTTTAAGGCAGAAAGAGAGCATGTACTTTTGTTTTTTTCACATCCTAGCTAACATTAATATGCAGTTTATCTAGCTACGTCATCAAGCGTGGCTTCGCTTACAACTGTTTTCTGATGACGTTTGTTTTAAACTCCGAAGCTTTTTCTCTCCAAGTGCAAGTGCAGCTCTGTCTCCGTGCTGTGGGCTCACACTGCTTCAGCTCTTCAAGACAGGTAAAAAACCACTTCTTAGAAAACTGATTGAAGCCAAAGCCTAGTCTGGAAATGTACATTTTAGATGGAGTTAACGTAGCTTATAGCATCATGCTATAATGCTAAGTTATAGAGCTCGTTTGTGCTGGTTAGCCTGGTAACATAACGTTACCTTTACGTTACTAACTCTGGTGTTTTATATATCAGGCATATTGCAACCTTATAAGTTACGTGTCTGTAAATGAGGTGAAATATAGGAAAATATGATGTTGTTATTTTTTGAGCTGGTTCGGAATTAACGTTAGCTAAGGTGCTAATTTTACCGCTGAAGGTTTTAGCTTGACTTTTACCGCTTAATCTTCCTCGGGCGGCTTTGGGTTGAGATGAGCTCAGTGCTGAGTGTCTGTTAGCATTGTTGTTGCATCCTTTGTCGAACACTATAACCTTAACTGATAATTGATCCCCCCCCTTCTCTTTTTTTTTTTTTTTTACATCTAATGACTGTTCATTTGTTTAAACCCATGATCTTGCAAATGTTAAAAGTGCAGATTAGCTACGTAGGTCAGCAAGGATGAATTTCTAACTTTGTTCTTTTTTTCTTTTCTTCAGATGACCTTTCTTTTTAACTAGAAAAAGAAAGGTTACATACATTGCTTTTGTAGCAATGTATGTAATTGTTATGGTAGTCTGTACTTTTACTCACTAGCGTTAGCCTGACAAGGGTTTGTCTATTTTAGGAAATAGCTTGATGTCTGCAACCCGGTGGATGGTCAGTATGGAGGAGAAGGTATTTTTCCAGCCTGAGCAACTACATGACTTTGCCAGCGTCCTTGCTGTCTTTTTTGGGTCATATTCTGTCTTCAATCTGGAGTATCAGGAGTCAGCATCCACCACGCTGGAGATGATACAACGGTAAGTACTCTATACCAAGCCATTTATGAATTAAATTTAATGACAGTTTGACTGATGATGAAGAACCATAGCTGATTGCTGTATTGTACGTCTTCATTAACAAATACAATTAATATATTTTATTTCTGTTAAAAGATTCTTTGTGAGGATCAATCCAGATGTTGGTACCAAATGCACAGCCAAAGTCGGTACAAGCCGCAAGACGGGAAGTCTTGTCAAGAGGAAAGTAGTCAGTGTCAACTCCCAGATCACCACCTTCTTCCAACAACTTGCTGAATTTGAATGGAGGACTTCCAACTAGGTAAGTATTTTACCAAATGTAAATGTTTATTATTTTGTTGTCTTTTCCTCCTATCTTGCATGCTCTGACTTTACTTTAGCCTTTTTAATATGATTTTAATGATTATTTATAAATGGCATGTGATTCCTACACAATAGCCCTTTAGAGTAGCCTACATCTTTTCTGTGTCCGTGGTAAAAAGTGGATGTCGCTGCATCTCTTAATAAATCACAGAAATGTATAAGTGTGTAGTCGTTTAAGTGTGGTGTATTTTTATACTATGCAGTTTTCAGTTTATTAGGCACACCTTTGCAGTAATCCATCAGCACCAACAAAATGACTAAAATCTTTTGAATTACTGAAGACTGACTGACTGCTTTTGCCATAAACAATCCAAAAACCTGAAGTGAAGCCAGTCCTGCTCATTCTTTATGCAGCTTCTATTATCACTTCAGTCCAATTGATTTTTTTTTTAAACAAATTATCAACTTAATGCTGCTTTATGACAAAGATTTTATGCATGTGAACATTGTCACTTCAGCTTAATTTGTCAACTTCCTGTCGATTTGAAAATGTAGATAACTTCCTGACCATCTCATGACCTCCCACATTGTCTGTCTTATTCTTTACAGTTCAGCTTCCACAAGATGGATCCCACTGCTTTTGTTTGACGAATGGAATAAAAGTTCTTCTGATGTAGGAAATGTGTTCTATGGTTTTGTTGTTTTACAGCACATTATATTGTATTGTGACATTGTTTTTTATGACATTGCGAATATGTAAATGGATTTTATTTCTACAAATCTGCTGAAAATAAATACCTGTTATTCACAGTACTTGGACTAAAATTTCTTTTATGAAATTTTTCGGTTTATGGTAAAATATTCTTATCTTAAAGAAATGTAAACTTTAATTTGCAGTAAAACTCTGACATTATGTTGTGAAACAAGTTTACAGTAGACCAGCTTTACTATAAAATACAATTACTGTATTATACTATAAACTACATTTACAGTAATGCAGTTATAACTGTAAAGCACACTCACAGTAAAAATTAACTGTGAAATATCATAACAGTAAAGGTACTGTAGAATGGTAATTACAGTAACTTACTGGCAAGTTGCCAGTAAGTTACTGTAATTACCATTCTACAGTACCCTTACTGGCAACAGTGTTGCCAGTAAGGGTACTGTTGCCTTACTGGCAACAGTGTTGCCAGTAAGAGTACTGTAGAATGGTAATTACAGTAACTTACTGGCAACACTGTTGCCAGTAAGAGTACTGTGGAATGGTAAATACAGTAACTTGCTGGCAACAGTGTTGCCAGTAAGAGTACTGTAGAATGGTAATTGCAGTAACTTACTGGCAACACTGTTGCCAGTAAGGGTACTGTGGAATGGTAAATACAGTAACTTGCTGGCAACAGTGTTGCCAGTAAGTTACTGTAAAATTACAATAAAAGGTCTAACAGTGTAGGCTAACAATAGCATGACTAGAGCCACATGCTTGTCAGAGGTCCGAGCGACCCATGCATACAGAGAGGTTATTTTAAGCACGTTAGAGAGGTCATACCACACTTATGCATCACTGTCACAGAGTCTACCCAAGAGCTACTGACATGTCAAAGCAATGACCTGACAATGATTACTTAATCCCATGCAGACACTCTGTCTGCACTGATGAAGATTCACTCAAATTGCCATGCTTGACGTGGCTCAGAAATAAGGAAAGTCCCATCATGTTATTATGGGCAGAAGATCTCAGAGGAATGTTTCGGACACAATTATAGGCCCAAGTCAGAAAGAACTAAGGAAGTCAGTGAAAGCCTGTCAAAGCCGCTCGTTCCCAGTGAGTTCATTATGTCAAACTGATTGGCAAAAGTATTCCCTGCCATAACTTTTTAAATGTGAAAAGATTTTATTTAATAGACTCCTACTGACTCACTGAGTCGCCTGCACCTACTCTGACCATGCTGTTCCATTCCAATACAGAGCCAGCAGTAAAACAGGTGCTGTGTAGATCATGCAGAGGACCGCTCTCCTCTGGTCATTTTGTTCTCGTGTTATTTACATATTGACTTCACAGCTTGTTGTCCTAACCTGTTTGAGGAAGGGAAAAAAAAGAGAAAAAGATGGCTACCTGGAGATTAAAGGAAGAAAGAAAGAAGAGAAACATATTTCTAACTGCCTGTTTGACAGTTCGAATAATTAGAGATTATACAGAATAAAAATCTGAATTGATTGTTGAAGGTAGGTATACCGACATTTCTTGGCGGTATTCAAAATTTGACTATTTATTTACAGAAGTTCCTATCACTTTAAGTTCTTCACGTTATAACTTAGAACAGAACCGAAATTCCCAAGTTGGGATTCACAGTATAGCTTTAATTTAAATTTATAAAATATTTTTTCCCCCTATAATATTTCAAATGGCTACGACCCATCAGCAGGCACCTCCATCATATATAATAAATCAGCCCTTTTTGTATAAACAATAAAATGCTCCCAAATCTGACCAAATGTATGTTTTTAAAGTTATTTTTCTAAAGAAGTCATCTACTCACCTTTGGTCTTTTATATATACAGTATATATATATATATATATATATATATATATATATATATATATATATATATATGTATAATTTTTTTTGACAATAGTATGCCTAAGTAAATAAATATTTATTGATCTTTTTACTCAATATTTCTCAGGATAAAGCCAAACATAATTAAGCTTGGGGTTAAAGGTAACTGAATTTTAAAAATATTTTAAATACATAATCTCACCACTGACTCAATGCACTGCCAAACACACAGACAGAGTCTACATTTCTCCATTTCACATTTAATGCAAGTCAGGGATACTTCTGTTATATTTGCTCAGTTGTTTTGTACAGAATTACGTAACTCTGTTGCATACTTTTTTCCATGTCAATGCTGAACAGAATTTAAAAAGTTACTGATTTGTTTGTTGATAGTGTGCTTTACTCACTCTAAAAATAACAGAAAAAATATTAAATAAAAAGATCGTAATCAATTAGTGGTAATATTTGATCTGGGCACTGTCTCTCATCTTCCAACTTTAACCCTCTGCCTCCTCTCCTCTGTGTCCTTGGTGCCTTGGCTTGTTCTCTCCTCCCTGATTTGGCTACCGGTCAGGCACCCACATAAGGTCATTTGATCTTTGATGTGAAGCCGTCTGGCATTGCCTCTCCAACGTAGGAGCTACGATTGCAGCCTTTGATCGCACCCTTGATGTAAGTGATGGAGTGGCGTTAATGCAGTAGACGTCTGCAGCCAGGCCCCGCCTCCTTCGAATCACTGGCAGCGCCTCCCCCGCCCTCCCTCGAAATTCCCTCCTTAACGCCGACACTTGACGTTTGGCGTCTCTGACAGGTAAATCACAACAGTAACCTCGCATAGCTTTCACTGAACTACTCAGTCTGCTGTACGCTGTCAAGTCCACATGCCTTCGCTCTCTGTCTTTCGCCACTGAAATATGATGGTAAAACCCTGCGATCATACCAGTGTTGAAATGGTTTGTTCCCACAGATAAGCAGCTTGACTTGGAAAATTAATAAAGCCAGAGAGCACACATGAGGGGGGGAGAGGAGGGTCTGAAGAGTGTGCATGTGGGCATAGTGACTTTCTTTTTACACAAAGGCTTACCCGTGTTTAAGAAAAAAAAAAAAAAATAGAAAAACATACATGCTGACTGACGAGGGGAACCTTAATGTGCCGTAACAAGCCACAAAAAGTGGCCATGTATATGCAAAAGCTATATGTCATTACGTGAGCCCCTTTAGTGTGTGTGAATGAAAACGTAAATCCAAATATATACCACGGTCATACATAAACACAGACAAACACAAACCACATGTTATAGGCAGTGAGTGACAGAGCTCTGCACAGTTACGGAGAAAAACAGGTGATTCACACAGAACTCGTGTCCTGACACATACTGCCTCTGCAGAGTCTTCTTGGCTCTTAAACTTTCACATTAGTGTAAGCTGCAGCGTATTTCACTAGGATTTTATGCAATCGACCAACACAGAGTAGTGCATAAATTTTTTTTTTTTAAATCTCAGTGTGGTTTCCAGAGTGGTTTTGTTAATAGTGTCTCTACCAGTTCAGAGGCTTACAATCTCCTAGATAGTCCAGGTGCCCTAGTTAGACGAAGCAGGGAATGATAAAAAAAAAAGAAGCTACTTTTTCAAGCTGCTCAGTATCAGCAGGCAAGACAGCATTAAAGACGGACTGTCCGAGCCCCTCCTCCTGCCCTCCAGTCAATCTTGAAGCAGGAAATCTTCTAAGTTCTGGGCAGGATGAAATGCTGTGCAATCCTTTACAAAGCACATAAAATAGTCCCCCTGTTCTCAGTAGCACACAAAGGTTGGCATGTCGCCATTGACTACACATGCATAAAAGCAATAGAAAACGTGTTCAAGGTGTAAATGTTCATATCAGATGCTCATTCGCCCCTCTCTCTAACGTGGCCTGTGTGTGTGAACAGATTTAAGAAATGTTATTTTCTGCCTGTTGTTCACTTGCTCAATTTCATTCACTGGATGGTCTAGTTGCGTTCCCACCATAAACTCCACCAGGGTTTCACTTACAAGCAGACTAAAACCCTGAGTTCAGATGAGCTTTCACACCCGCCTACATGAAGCAGACCGAGGAAATGAACATTGTTCCATATAAAGCCCATCAAATGTATACATGTGTTTTTATTTGCAAAATTGAACAAAGAACATCCTTGTACATTAGTTCTTGTCTATCAGATATCCATTTAAAAACGCACAAAATAACTGCATTTCAAATGGATCTAGACTTTGACTAGGGCATTCAAACTAATGAATATGCTTTGATGTTACACTGTTAGACCTTTTATTGTAATTTTACAGTAACTTACTGGCAACACTGTTGCCAGCAAGTTACTGTATTTACCATTCCACAGTACCCTTACTGGCAACAGTGTTGCCAGTAAGTTACTGCAATTACCATTCTACAGTACTCTTACTGGCAACACTGTTGCCAGCAAGTTACTGTATTTACCATTCCACAGTACTCTTACTGGCAACAGTGTTGCCAGTAAGTTACTGTAATTACCATTCTACAGTACTCTTACTGGCAACACTGTTGCCAGTAAGGGTACTGTAGAATGGTAATTACAGTAACTTACTGGCAACTTGCCAGTAAGTTACTGTAATTACCATTCTACAGTACCTTTACTGTTATGATATTTCACAGTTAATTTTTACTGTGAGTGTGCTTTACAGTTATAACTGCATTACTGTAAATGTAGTTTATAGTATAATACAGTAATTGTATTTTATAGTAAAGCTGGTCTACTGTAAACTTGTTTCACAACATAATGTCAGAGTTTTACTGCAAATTAAAGTTTACATTTCTTTAAGATAAGAATATTTTACCATAAACCGAAAAATTTCATAAAAGAAATTTTAGTCCAAGTACTGTGAATAACAGGTATTTATTTTCAGCAGATTTGTAGAAATAAAATCCATTTACATATTCGCAATGTCATAAAAAACAATGTCACAATACAATATAATGTGCTGTAAAACAACAAAACCATAGAACACATTTCCTACATCAGAAGAACTTTTATTCCATTCGTCAAACAAAAGCAGTGGGATCCATCTTGTGGAAGCTGAACTGTAAAGAATAAGACAGACAATGTGGGAGGTCATGAGATGGTCAGGAAGTTATCTACATTTTCAAATCGACAGGAAGTTGACAAATTAAGCTGAAGTGACAATGTTCACATGCATAAAATCTTTGTCATAAAGCAGCATTAAGTTGATAATTTGTTTAAAAAAAAAATCAATTGGACTGAAGTGATAATAGAAGCTGCATAAAGAATGAGCAGGACTGGCTTCACTTCAGGTTTTTGGATTGTTTATGGCAAAAGCAGTCAGTCAGTCTTCAGTAATTCAAAAGATTTTAGTCATTTTGTTGGTGCTGATGGATTACTGCAAAGGTGTGCCTAATAAACTGAAAACTGCATAGTATAAAAATACACCACACTTAAACGACTACACACTTATACATTTCTGTGATTTATTAAGAGATGCAGCGACATCCACTTTTTACCACGGACACAGAAAAGATGTAGGCTACTCTAAAGGGCTATTGTGTAGGAATCACATGCCATTTATAAATAATCATTAAAATCATATTAAAAAGGCTAAAGTAAAGTCAGAGCATGCAAGATAGGAGGAAAAGACAACAAAATAATAAACATTTACATTTGGTAAAATACTTACCTAGTTGGAAGTCCTCCATTCAAATTCAGCAAGTTGTTGGAAGAAGGTGGTGATCTGGGAGTTGACACTGACTACTTTCCTCTTGACAAGACTTCCCGTCTTGCGGCTTGTACCGACTTTGGCTGTGCATTTGGTACCAACATCTGGATTGATCCTCACAAAGAATCTTTTAACAGAAATAAAATATATTAATTGTATTTGTTAATGAAGACGTACAATACAGCAATCAGCTATGGTTCTTCATCATCAGTCAAACTGTCATTAAATTTAATTCATAAATGGCTTGGTATAGAGTACTTACCGTTGTATCATCTCCAGCGTGGTGGATGCTGACTCCTGATACTCCAGATTGAAGACAGAATATGACCCAAAAAAGACAGCAAGGACGCTGGCAAAGTCATGTAGTTGCTCAGGCTGGAAAAATACCTTCTCCTCCATACTGACCATCCACCGGGTTGCAGACATCAAGCTATTTCCTAAAATAGACAAACCCTTGTCAGGCTAACGCTAGTGAGTAAAAGTACAGACTACCATAACAATTACATACATTGCTACAAAAGCAATGTATGTAACCTTTCTTTTTCTAGTTAAAAAGAAAGGTCATCTGAAGAAAAGAAAAAAAGAACAAAGTTAGAAATTCATCCTTGCTGACCTACGTAGCTAATCTGCACTTTTAACATTTGCAAGATCATGGGTTTAAACAAATGAACAGTCATTAGATGTAAAAAAAAAAAAAAAAGAGAAGGGGGGGGATCAATTATCAGTTAAGGTTATAGTGTTCGACAAAGGATGCAACAACAATGCTAACAGACACTCAGCACTGAGCTCATCTCAACCCAAAGCCGCCCGAGGAAGATTAAGCGGTAAAAGTCAAGCTAAAACCTTCAGCGGTAAAATTAGCACCTTTGCTAACGTTAATTCCGAACCAGCTCAAAAAATAACAACATCATATTTTCCTATATTTCACCTCATTTACAGACACGTAACTTATAAGGTTGCAATATGCCTGATATATAAAACACCAGAGTTAGTAACGTAAAGGTAACGTTATGTTACCAGGCTAACCAGCACAAACGAGCTCTATAACTTAGCATTATAGCATGATGCTATAAGCTACGTTAACTCCATCTAAAATGTACATTTCCAGACTAGGCTTTGGCTTCAATCAGTTTTCTAAGAAGTGGTTTTTTACCTGTCTTGAAGAGCTGAAGCAGTGTGAGCCCACAGCACGGAGACAGAGCTGCACTTGCACTTGGAGAGAAAAAGCTTCGGAGTTTAAAACAAACGTCATCAGAAAACAGTTGTAAGCGAAGCCACGCTTGATGACGTAGCTAGATAAACTGCATATTAATGTTAGCTAGGATGTGAAAAAAACAAAAGTACATGCTCTCTTTCTGCCTTAAAAATATGTTAACCACTAAAGGAGTAAAAATACAGAAACAGGGAACCACGATGAAGCAGCTATGATGACCGTTGGAAATCAAATATAATTCTTACTGTATATTATAAGTACAGTACCACTACTGTAATGTGTAAACAGTAAATTACTGCAAATTCAAAACATACAGTAAATTACTGTAATACTATGTACTATACCCATAATGCAATGCAAACTACAGTAACTACTTGTAAAGATGTCTTATGGTAGGGTGACCAAACGTCCGTATTTCCCGGGACATGTCCGTATTTCACGTCCTGTCCCGGGCGTCCCGGGTTTTTTTTAGAAAGTGAGGAAATGTCCTGTTTTTTAAATTACCTTCATTGGACCATTATATTTACAGGCACTAGGACACTGCGCACGGCCCTGCGTGTGACGTAATCCCTGAGCCGCGTCAGTGCGGGCAGCCCTGTTCTTAATCAGAAGATAGATAGCGTGGCTGTCAGTACGAAAACAACATACGAAAGCGCAAATGTATGTTTACCTACTATTTACAAAAGAGTTTCCCCGCTTTCAGACCCCCCCACCCCCCTCGCTACAACGTGTCCTGGTTTTCCCAACTGAAAATATGGTCACCCTATTTATGGTAGTTTTACTGGGCATTTTGTGGTATTTAACTGTAAAAAATACAGCAAAGGCTAACAGTGTATGATGACCGTTGGGAATCAAATATAATTCTTACTGTATATTATAAGTACAGTACCACTACTGTAATGTGTAAACAGTAAATTACTGCAAATTCAAAACATACAGTAAGTTACTGTAATACTATGTACTATACCCATAATGCAATGCAAATTACAGTAACTACTTGTAAAGATGTCTTATGGTAGTTTTACTGGGCATTTTGTGGTATTTAACTGTAGAAAATACAGCAAAGGATAACAGTGTAGCTGAGTCATGAAAATTCAAATCTCTGACTCAGTAAAGCTGACGATGAGGTATGAATTCGGCTTAATTTTCACCATTTATGTCGCTGATTACTTTGAAAAAAGAAAACAAAAATGAATAGCAGCTTCACTTAGATGGAGGTCACCTTAGAAATGTAAATATCGGAGGCTTGGAAATGGGATGCGGCAGGGCTAATTGCTCAAATCTGCATTAAAATGCAAAACACGGATACTTAATTTTGTGACGAGTGTTTAAGTTAGTTTTAAAATCGCCACTAACCCAGCATTCCTGTTTTTGGTTAGTGGGAGGAAATGGACCATGGACATGATTTAAACTTGTTCTTTGAGAGACTGATGAGAAAGCCCACCACCTCCTGCATAAATAATAAAACATAAGAAAGAACACGTGAACAAAAATGATTGAAACTTTTCTCTGGTTTGTTTGCTTTTTAAGTTTAATTTTTACAAAACAAATATGTGTGGCATGTTTTGAAATTATTTATCACCTCATTTATTTACTTAGCAGAAACCTAGCATTTTTACAGAGCTGTGTGCACTTCAGGTCCCTTTGCCACGCAATAAGAAACAGGAATGTGTAGATTGTTAGTACATTTTCACTTCTTTCTGCTTTCTCCTTTCACACTTGTGTTTCTGATTGTAAGAAATAATTTTCAGTTCTGCGTACAATTTTTTCTCTTACTGATGATTCGTCTCTTTCTTTTATTTTATTCAGAAAACCTAATGTTACTCAGCTCTGTTAGGCTCACTTGCACATATTCCGGTAAAAGTTAAGAAGATTGACTAGTTAAATTTGTCATCTTACTTCCAAGAAAACACATTTTGTTTCCTCTTCAGAGTTGGTTTGGCCCGTTTCTTCTCTTGTACTGGCACACTACATTTGCATTATGGAGACAAGTCTGTTAATGTGAGACCAGTGTGGGTCTGACTTAATGGTGCAGCCACCGCAGAGCACTCTCATTCCGAACTCTTAACTAACTCCACATTAAATTGCTTCGGCATCTGTTTTCTTTTCCCACTCTTACACAGCCTAAACAAGGGAGCGGATTTGTGTGGAAAAAGATATGAGATCACTCTTTCCTTTTGTTCTCCCTGGGGTGTCGCATCATCATACGTTATTGAATGTGAGACGCGGAACACTGCTATACCCGTCTGCTACTTATGGAGGACTTTGGGAGGCATCTGAAAAAAGAAAAGGCCACACGACACAACGCGCAGATCCGACCGCAGATGAACATGGGTGAGGAACTCGTGCATTTGGAAGAGGATAAAACATGTAGGAAAAGGAAGGCAGTATATCACTACAAAAAAAGAAAAATGACAAGGGTCACATATGCTTGTGGAGAGGGAAGAATGCAGCCACGAAGATCACAAGCTGAGAAATAATTTATCACTGCTCCCTCTATCGTTTCTTCTGGCAGAGACAGATGGCCTGGAATCCTGTCGGATCCCTTCTGGTTTGGCTTGAAATTTTTGCCGGTTATGTGTCTTATGCACATGCACAGATTAACTTGCTCATACACACAGGAGGCTGGTTTTTATCCAGTTGTGCCAGAACTCAAGTGTATATTTATCCCCCCACTTTATGAACTAAAGCAGTGGTTCCCAAAGGGTGGGGGAGAGGCGCGGGAAGCGGTATGGATGAATGAAAAAAAAAATAAAACAGTTACACAAAAGTGTTTCACTGTAAAGATGATTTGTAGTGTGTTTTGTTGCAACCTGAAGTGTGAAACAATGTCTGTGCCCAGTTGATTGTTTTTTTTCTTTTTTATGGGGGATTTTATTGTAATCCATGGTGGGGCCCAGAAGAAAATCTCTGGAAACCACTGAGCTAAAGAAACATGTGCATGTCTTATCTACACGTGTTATGCTGAATTTACACTCATAATTTCTTTTTAACTGCTGATATGAAGGCTGGCCGTAAAGGTCCGCTGCCATGAGCAAAGATCTAAATTTCTTTTATTTAAAGATGTAACAGTTGGTATGTTACTTTAAACTTAACTAATGTACATAAAAACCACGTCTTCGTCAGTCTAAAAATCTTTATTATAAAACAATATGATGGAGAGACTTTGTATGTTGGCGTTTTTTGACCAGAAAACACTATAACCATGTAGAAAATAAACATTAACAAGTTCTCTCCTAAATACAAGCATTTATTAAGTAACACTCAAACCCTAATAATCAGTCCACAATGCAAGGCAGAAGGGAAAATTCAACCTTATTTTTAAAATAATGTCTCCTAAACAATTTACTAAATTAGGAATGAATCAATTGGGGAATTGATTCTTAACGTTGTGTTAATTAGCCATCATGGTGACAGATGATGTTACATGGTGAATAAGCATTTTAGTTACCAATGTAAAACCGTGGCTGAGATGCTGTTTAGCAACCCCTTTAAAACAAAACCGACTACACCGCAAACACGGCAGAGCTAATGGTGGCAATCATGTTAGCATTAGCAGCTGGGATACCAGAAACAACATTTTAAATGTTTATTAACATTATGAAGACATATTATTTTGCGGGGTAGTAACATGAGAGGAAGGGAAAACATATAAAATGGCACCAGCTTACGTTACTGGAGTAAAATGGCTCTTTGCAAATCAACTTCCCAAAACAACCTGCAGCTCTGATAGCGTTGGGCAGTTTGCCTAAGGGCCTGAATAATTAAATGCCTTAAAATTAAAGGCCTGACTAAAAAAAATAATTAAAGCACAACAAAACAAAGCAAAACACGCAGAAATAAGATTGTTTTAAGCTAATTGATGAAGTAAGTATCTCTGCCCAGACACAACCTCCTACTGTGAACCATTCTAATAAACAGTCTGGGGTTCAGCACATCCAACGAGCCAGAGAGTTGGGTGGCGGTTTCTTCTGGGAACAGCGGCTGGAGCTGGCTAGCACTAGTACACTTGTTCAGAGCTGCAGCTTCAACGCCTCCTTCTTTAGGCAGGAGGGAAAACTGCCTTGTCAACAAAATCAGAGACGCCATCTCTTCTTGAGGAATCTATAATCTGATTCTTTGTGCAGGAGTTAAGTGAGTTTCAGGCAGCTTGTGCTGCCCTTAAGACATTTCTCTAAATAAATAAGTTCATAGGTTTAAGTATCTAAAAATATTTCTATGTAATTAAAATTATTGCAAGTTGTTTAGATGATCAGTTCATGCTTTATGTAAGTTTTGCTTGAAAATATCACCCGTAAATTGTGCTTCCGGTTTTGGCCGCGCACTTCCGGTTTCTGCAAGGAACCAAGTATGGGAATGTAATCGGATGCTATCCAGGCTGAATTAACAAACAGGAAGGCCGTTAGTGGAATTATTTGACAGTTTATACTGACGGCTTTGGATAGTATTGCTTATTTTTTGTGTTACTGAGCATGATGGACTTTATTTATGTAAACATCTCTCCATGTGTTGTGACAGAGTGTATTTTCCATCATTTCAGTTTTCACCATATGTTTGTGAAGACAAACTATTCTCCAGGGTCTTCATTTTGGGTCAACATCCTTGTTTAAGACACTACATGGCTAATCTTTTTTTTTTTTTTTCAGCTGGGGTAGTGTCACAACAGGTTATACTTTACTTTGGATTTGAGGTTTCTGCAAAGATGAATGTCTTTTATTTGGCCAGGGATATCGAGATGTTTATGCCCATGTGCTTGTTTCCCCCTGTGGCTGGACCTAACGGCGTTCAGCAACAAGACACTCATTGTGTCTTGTTAGGATATAATTACTGTTCTCATATGTACTGTTATACTTTAGTTTTATTTGATTGGATTAGATTCATTACCGCTTGTCTACGTCTTTCCTTAGTTTGTCCCTGTTCTAGATAACTTTGTCCTGGTTTCTGTAAAGAATACATTCATTCCATTTCACATCCTGCCACTGAGTCGCACCTGATTTGTGTCTCAGATTGTTACACCTGCTTTACATTAAGTCTTTACTTCCATCCATATACAGAATACTGTCCTAGTTTTCTTCTGTTTAGTGTGAGAGCCTTGCCACTGATCGCTTCAGTTGTGCCAAGCTAAGTTTTGTTTACCCTCTCTCCCCCTCCCTCCCTCCTTACCCTCCTTTCTTTTCTGGGTTTGTAATTTAGAATAACATGCCGCGGCGGTGCGTTTGGTTAGTTTCAAAATAAAGCTAAATTTGTTCCTTTCTTGTCTTTGCTGCCAAGTCCTGCATTTGGGTACTCATTACATATGTAACATTTTATGTGCGCATAAATAACTTTGGTTGTGGAGGCTTCTGATTCGGTTCAGTAAATAGAGAATATGCCAATAAATGTGCTCCTAGATGGGGTCCAATTGCAAAAGCTCACATCTGGGGACTGTGGATTCTCTTCCACTGACTCACAGCAAAACCCATCAAAGCTTGTGGACGGTGGGGCTGTGATGCTTTGCCAAGATAATATTAACTTTTCCAGCCAAAAAAATATGCTGCTGCCATATTCTTTCCAACACCAAACACAGGTGTAACTAATCCCAGGACTTAGGATTCGATTCAGATATTCCAGTGCCAAGACTTCATACTGTACTGTTGCCTAAATGGAAACAGTTAAAGTAATAGTTACACCTGCAACGTGTGAAAGGCATGTGTGAAAAATTGTTAATGGTTGAAACTTGTTTTTATTTCCCGGGCACTCGGCGCCAGTGTTTGGAAAAGAAAGGTAAAGCTTTCAGAGGAAAGCGGAGCTTGACACGAGTGAAGTTTCTGTAATGAATGTGCTTCTTTGATTACAGGCAGCGAATTTGATGTTTATGGTCCAAATCCTGCCGCTTGTCGCACCAACAAAACGGCACCGTGACGGCCACGTTTTTACATTGTTAAATCTTGCACTACCTACCACAGTAAATAAGCACAGATTTCTGTCTCAACCAATGAGCATCCTCAAAAGCTACATTTTCTCCTTTAATGTGGACATACTTGCCCCAGACAGCAAGAATGCCATAAAACAGATATACCGAACGCTTTTAGTTACAGTGTTCCCACTTTGGCCGATAATTTCGTGTGGTAGTCAGTTTTTGGTGAAGTTTGACGAGTTTATGAAAACAATTAAGGCCTCCAATGCGCTGCGTAAAGTGGCAGGATAATAATAAGAAATCTTGCAATTACAATAGGCCCTCGCCTCAGTTTTGCCGCTCGGCGACCACTGTGAGTCATGTGTGGTCGGACCACAGATGAACAGATTTTGCTCACGAGCATTTAAAAGTCAGATGGCGAATCTTGTAAAACCTTGCGAGATCAAAAGTCACTTCGAAGTAAATAAACACGACAGACGAGGACAAACCGACGGCGATCATTGTGGTCTACTTTTAACGGAGAAAAAAAAAAACAATACATAAAGTAGAGGCGTTGGTTAAATGAAACCTTTTTATCCAGACACACACAAGACCCATAACAAACCAAAACAAGCAGAACAACAACAACAAGAAGAGACAATAAAAATCACATGAACATCCACTGCCATATAAACTAAGGCGCCAGTGATTCCACAAACTGGAGAGAAGAAGCTAACTGAGCTTTGAACAGAGTCGGTCAAAGTGGTTTAAGGAGAGGAGACACGCGAGCAAAGGCTCTGCTTACTTTTTACTTGACTTTTCTTTTTTTTAGCTCAGGCATTATTGTCTTGGAATCTCCTCTGGCTCCCAGTCTCCTCGCTTTCTGATTGGCTACACATCACATCCAACAGGTGCCTGTTCTTTGAGGAACACCCACACGCTGAAATATCGGGCCACGACTATCCAAATGTTGAATCTCCACAATTTGAGGTCAGAGGGTCGCAACATCAATCAGCACAAAGAAGTGATTATTTTTACGACAATCCATGAGATTATCAGAAACTAAAGATCAGGTAAAAAATGGGCATAAAAATCTTGCCATGTGAACCGGGCATTACATTGTGATCGTTCTAACTTGCGTTTTGTTGCTTTGAATTGTTCTACCTTTTTCCTTGCAGAACCTACAGAAAGTAAGTAGGTGTAGAAAACATGGAAGGATGATACCAGAGTAAAATCTTTATTTTATATTTCCTTGCTTCTATTTTTGGGTGTCACACTGGTGTATCTCTGTAGAGTGTTGCGTTTGTTGTTGGATTCTGGTGAATTTCCTGAATTTGGCTACTTTACGGAGGATATAACTTATCTAATAACAAATAAAACAGAAAACAATCTTCATGTTCCGAAATTCACATGGAAGACGAACTGTAAATGTATGTAACAACCATAAAAAATTCTTTAAATAATTAAAAAAAGATCAATGTTTTGGTTGTTGTTTTTTTTTAGATGTTAAAGTTGCTGCTTTCCATTTCTTACAAGACACATTGCCAGATATAGGTTTGCCTTATAAACTTCAAATTCACGTATGTTGGGGACTTATTCAAATTCAAAATTCGAAAATACTTTATTAATCTCAAAGGGAAATTAAATTAAATCTCACTGAAAGCACTGAGCTACTCCAACGTGCTGCCACCTTCAGCACCGCAATTCATGTCAGAGTTCTGGATTATCATCACCTTTTCAGCAACTTTTGGCTGAAAAGTGTTTCTTTCTTTGCATCTTTGTTTGTTTCTTTCTTTCCTTCTTTCTTTTCTACTGTCTTTCTTAACCTTTGACATGTGATTGGATATAGCAATTGGAAGGGAGAAGGTTGTAACAAAAATCATACATGCACTTTAATGTAACTCTGGCTCAGTTTGTTGCAGATGGAAAACATACTCCGTGTGTGTGTGTGTGTGCGTGGGGGGGTGTGTGTGTGTGTGTCTGTTCGCAGAAAAGGAAAAGGAAAAACTCTCTGCCGTCATGTAGTTTTAATCCGATGAGTGATCACAGCCACTATCTCGCAAACACACACTTGTAAACATGTAAACACTGCAGGGCATGAACACTCACAAGGTCAGTTTCACCCACATTATCATGGCTAAAACATGCAAACAAAGAAGGTCTGCTGTGGCGGGATGGTGGGGGGGTTGACCCTTACGTAAGTTAAATTAAACCAGGAGGAAGATGATGCCAAAGCAAAGGAATGAGCTAATTGCTGATTTGTGTTACAACAAAAGTTAAAACTGCATTGCACCTGACTTACCTCTTTGATGTTAATGAGATTCTGCTGGGTAACTCGGTTCTTTTCCACAAAAGGGGCACAGCAGCCCGGTTATAAAATGAAAAGAGGATGTTGTTGTTTTTTTTCTTCTTCTTCTTTTAGACGATCAAAGTGAGCAAAGATTAGCAGACATTTCACTATCCTTGTCCTTTGCCCTCTCCACTTTGCACACACACACCTTCATAATTTCATGCTGTTTGGGGAAAAGTGAGAATGTTTGGAATTTCTTCCCCCTCCTACACACAACCAACTTGGTGTGAAGATAGTCATGCCTTGCGTTCCTCCCCTCGCAGGTGTTCCCATCAATATTCCCCGGCCATCTAATCTGTCAGATGAATCGCTGATTTGGTGAGTGACCTTTCATTGGACTTGCCCAGGATGTTTGGGAATGCCACAGGGCCTTGTTTTCGTCCCGCATCCATTTGAGGCCCTGCATGCGTCTTGGTGATGGATACGCCGACCGTCACTCAAGCAGAGGGAGTAAAGCATGAGCGGGAACGACGGCTGCGAGCGAAGACAGTGACTGGAGTTAAACCCCCACAGGAGTCAGCCACGCGTATTTGAACTCGAATTGTCATATGCCTCATTTGAAACCTCAAACTCCCACATGTTGCGGTGCCCCTGCGAGCGTCATTCCTCAAAATAAAATAGAGCCCCATGATGTGCATCATCGCACCCAAGATGGGGATAATAAAATAAAGATTAAAGAGAATCTTTAAGTATGAAAATTGCACCGGATTAAACACTTCACCAAGTCTCACACCCTCTGACACACGCACTCATCCTCCAATTCGAGACGCAACGATGTGACCCCACATCTAAGTGATGATAAATACCGTGCAAGATCCTCCCCCACCCCCTGAGCTTTATAATTACAGTTATCACACGTGGCTGTAATTCTCACTTAACACACTAACTTTAACACTTCTCAGTCTCGCCGACTGGCACGGACACGCCACGCCAATAAAAGTGCATTCCTTCTCTTAAGCGTGCAAAGATTAAGGCAGAGTTTAATGCATTAATTACTCTTAGGATGACTTGAAAGTGTCTGCTTTCAACAGCATTTGCTATTTTTCTACAGTAAAATCTTCAGAAGAGAAGTCTCTGAGTGATATTTGCTGACAAAGTGCCAAATTTAGTGACGCTAACACCAAATACCAAGTGGCATGAAGAAGTAGAAAGACAAGATTCAAAATCACCCTGAGCTTTTTCACAAAACATATGACCGAACATATCGGAGCAACAGAAAAACAGCTGTACTGTGTAATGCCTCTCATACGTTGTCATCCCTTAACTTCTTCTTGCCAGTTAATGACAACACTAGATGGTGATTTGTCTGAAACTGCGTAAAGGATCAGCATCTGCTGAAAATCCATCCATTCATCAAAACCTATATTTCCAAACTAACACAGTCATTTGTATTGCTTGCCTTTACAAACACTTGAACTTCAGTGACACGAAATTTTTAATAAAAAGACTTTAAAGTGATATCAGCCCATTAGCTTTAACAGCTTCTTTTTTTTTTTTTTTTCTCTGACGGCTTTTCCACAAGGTTTTGGTGTGTTAATACAAAGTGTGGATCAATTGATTCAGAAGCACATTCATAAGGTCAGACTCTGATGTGGGATGAGAAGGCCACCTTATGTTGAGAGGTCTGTAGCTATTCCTCGCATAACGTTGGTGACTTCAGCACACTGTGCCCCTAAGCAAGATTTTTCCAATGCCGCCTTGCTGAGTTAAGATAATACCTTTAGCATTTGACTGTTTTGAATATTTAGCATGAAGGAAATTGAACACATGCTCCTGGACTAAATGCTTTGCAAACACCAGGCAACAACAATTGTCAAGTAGCATTGCACCTTAGTAGTTCTACTTCCCAAACTTCATTTCTTTTTGAATATTTTTATAAAAAATCTGTAAATAACTGAGTCCCGTTCCACAAAATAATCTGTGAATATGTGAATCTATGAATACTGAACCACACATAGTTAACTCAACTCAAACTGAAGGTTTGATTTTTTTTTTTCTGAATATTTTAGGAAGGGACTATCGCACCAAAATACAAGATGAATTTTAGGCCTTTTTACACATTTTTTACCAGAAATGTCACTACCTGCTAAGAGGTCTGTTTCTGAATACGTTTAGCATCTATCAATTGAGGATAAGCTGTTTGACTTAATTTAGGTTTACAAAGTTTTGTACTTAACTTAGTAGATAGGAATGATGATTGCATTTCCTAAAAGCATTTATTGTTCTATGATTTTTTTGAAGGAATTACATGTGAATGCATGTTTTTTGAGGTGTGGTGTATTTACTCTCTGATGGCTGAGTAGTCCTTCAGGTATTTGTGATTGTTGAACACATAATAGCATGAGCTAATGCTCTACAGAACATACTCTGTAAAGGTCAGTGAAATGTTAAGGAGTAGCTCTAAATATCAGGCCCAGAGACTGAATTAAAACAAGGCAGACGGGAAAACCTGGAATTGATTCACAGTCCTTTCTCATTTTTAATTAGTCAGGACATAGTGCAAATATCCAAGCCTACGTGGGAGAGTAACGTCAAATAAACATTCAATATGATCAAGTCAGGCTGTAAATGCGACCATACATTATTATTATGAACTTTTTTTCAGCTCTTTTGATCTTGGATCATTTCTCCACATCATGGTCTGATTTTTTTGAAGCAAGAATCTGATGTTTTCATCAGGTGCAAAGGGGCAAATATCAGTCAGGTACATCTTATCAGATGCACTTCATTAACTGATCATCAGTGAGTCTGACCATAAAAGCAGAAGCTGTAACAGTGTGCTGGTCTTTAACATTCAGTAAATTAAGCACAAGGTCAAAGAGAACCGGCAAGGTTTCACTGCAATCGTTATGTAGACAGTGCTATGATACAATATCCAAGTAAAAGGAAATTATCCACAAGTGGAAAACACTCAGTAAAGTTGCCAAAGAGAAACCGTCTGTAGTTGGCAGCTCAACCCTGGCCTTTCCTTAACCCTGCGTTGCTCCTAATTTGTTTATTTGCTTAATAGTCTCACTATAAGCATATCTGGCATGTAATGTAAAAGTCTTTTGGATCGTAGGGTTAGGGCTCTACCACTGAGCCACGCGGCGGCCCAGGCGACTCCTGTTTGAACTCAGAAAGGTTTGAAACTAAACAACCAAAACTCCAAAAGTATAAACTACCAAAAGGGTGAGAGGACCAGCATCCACTGTGGTGGGACAGTGAGAAAGGTGGACATAATCAAAACCAAAGACACCTCAATGAGGAAGCTTCTGAAAGAAATATTAACTTTACATTTCATTCAACGTGAGAAGGTTAATAATCCGCTCAGAAGAAAGCAATGACAAAGGGTAAGAATGACTTTGAAAGGAAGTTCTTGGGTCCTGTGCATACTCCTGAAAGCATTAGGCCCAAACGGACCCTCTGGGACAACTGCTGGTACTATAAGTAGTCTTAATTGTTTTTGAACCCCCACCCCACCAAAAGTGCCCCCCCTCCCTCCACACTTCTCTGCATTGTTTTGTTATCGTAGACATCCAAGAAGCTTCCCCAAAACAATCCAGCATTCCAGTACATTCCTCTCCATCCACTACCCATAAACCTTATCTGCAAAGTAAATAAGGGCTCCCATCCTGTCTGCAGGGGTTATGTCTCTTTCTACACTAGGCCGTGTCTGCCAACGGTCATTAAAACATGGACAGAGGGAAAGAAAGAGGAGGGCTTAAGAGTGAACACAAGTCAAACAGGTAGTATCCCCATGGTGCTTAGGAATATTTCCGTCTTTTATTTTGGAAAAGGTTGAATATTGGGAAAAGGTCCTACTTAGGTTTCATCTGGAAATATTTATTCCATGTCAAGAAGTAATTATTTTCATCTGCACTGTTTACTAAAGTTATTTGTGCTAGCTTTTTTTCTCGCACAAAAAAAATCAAGAATGGAAACGGATGATAACAACTCTCGAGTAAAAATAAACCCTTTCTTTTATTGTTGAGACATGCAACAACATTTTATGCCTTATTTGTTCCCCCTTTTCTTCCTTTATTGAGATTGTTAGGACAGTTTCAGTTGCAAGCTGAATAAATTGACTTTAAATACCTAAATTCTTCAGAGTAATTTTCTATTTTGAGCATGAAAGCCAGAAAACGGCAACAGAAAATAGTTCCTTGGCAAACTACAGGATAACTGTGAGTTGTATGGGATGAAAACACACACGCCCCCCCGCCCCCCCACCACCACCACCACCACCACACACACACACATAAGGACAGGAGAGACAGGTTCAAAGATATAAACAAAGTAGTGGCATTAAAAGCCACCCGTACATGCAGACAAGTCCGTCGCACAAATAGCTGTACCAGCATCACAAGCTGTGGGAAACCAGTCATAAACTGTCATTCAGCAGAAACACATGAAGGATCAACAAGTGGGTGCAGGCAAGCAGTATTTACTGTACGTACAGTGCCTTACAAAAATATTCACAACCTTGAACTTTTTCGCATTTTGTGTCACAATCCTTGGCTGTTAGTGTTTTGGTTTTCTTGTTTTGATTGTATTCAGTTCTTTTATTTTCTCTATCATTGCTATAAATATGTTACCATATCAGCTCATTTCTTGGTGACTAGTAGCTCTTAGATCCGTGTCAGAGGTTTCTTCTTGGTTTGTTGTTCCTTTTAAGTCTTACTTCAATGCCTTTTGCATTAATTAAGCCCTTTTCTCCATTAAGTCTCACTCTACACGGTCAATGTCCTTGCCAAGTTGTGTATGTTTCCATTGGGAGTGTGTTCCTCACTGTGTGGGCGCAAATACGGGCGAGAACGTGGGCTGAGAGGCCTCTGCCCCAGTATTGCTGGACTCTTGCGTTACACTGCCTCCACTCAGCCTCGCAAGCTTCAACAAGACAGTTTTCTAGAACAATAACAATAGTGAACAAACACTATTGTGAAGACCAAGAACCACAGCAGACAAGGCAGAGACAAAGTTGTGGGTAATACTAAAGCGTTAAAGGGTTGGTTAATAAGACCAAACTTTGAACATAAAGAATAAAGAATATTTCTATTGTGTTTAGTAAAATAAATAAAAGGGAACAGCTTATGGAACAACTTCAGCACCTCCAAGAGCATTGATGAGGAAAAACTGAGTGGTAGGTAACTGTGGAGGAGCTGCAGAGGTCCACAGCTCTGGTGGGATAATCTGTAGGAAAAAAGTTGTTGTAGTCAGACGAGACCAAAGCTTATGAAAAACTAACTCCATTATCATTTCGAGCACAGAATCCCCATGGTGAGAATTGGTGGTGGCAGCATCAGGCAGTAGGAATGCTATCTATCGTTAGCAGCAGCTGGGAAGCTGTGAAAGTTTGGTGGTAAGATGGGCGGAGACAAATGTAAAGCAGACTTGGATCTAAACCAATTAGCGGATTCAAAGGTCTCCTTGCAGCAGGACAACCATCCTAACCATAATGCAATAGCATAGGTCGAAGCATATTAATGTGTTGGAATTGCCTAGTAAAAAGTTCAGCCATAGTCTGTGGCGAGACGTTGAAGAATTGATGTTCACAGACGCTTTCTATCCAAATGCTGCTGCTTGGCATATTCTGAAAAGAAAAATGGGCAAAATACTTTATCTGTAAAAGATGCTGCAAAGCATGCTTCATTTCTCCCACTTCACAGCTGCGCACTACATCAACTTCCAAACACACAAGCGAAAGCTCACAATGTGACAAACTGGGAGCATAATTTTAAAAATCTCTGTGAGAATGTGGAGGCTAGGTAGCAATTAAACGAAAAGTTAATCTACAAATAATTGTGCTTTCAACACATATAAATCTGCACTCTGTCTTTTATGCAAATCTGTTACAATTAGTAAGTGTTACTGGGATGCTTCGGTTGGGTTTCTTTTTTTTATTCGTATGGCCTCGCGTATCTTCTTTACTGTTTATTTACAATATCGTAAAATTATTTGATCGCCACATCTTAGCAAGCTCGGATCGTAAACCAAAATGAGCAGCAGCTCTCATAACTCGACATCCTCAGCCCTCCATAAACGTTTTGTAGGTTGCACGGAAAGTGCGGCAACCATCTACAGTATAAACCAATGCCTCAAGAGGCTCCTGTGGTCGAGCTGTTACGTGTTCAAACATAATGTTGTTACTTGGCGCCATGGAAATAAATGGAGGTAAAAATAGCCAAGGTAAAAATAACACATTCCTACTCTGTGACAGATTGACATTTGCCTATTCTGCTCGAATGTTGCCGCTGTACTCCTATGACCGCAAGGAGAAATATTTGAGGGAGGCACGTTCCCAGAAAAAGGGCCTTTTTGTTTTTTTTCTCCCCACCTCCTGCGAGCTGAAAAGGATAATTGCTCATCTGAGCTCACAGAAGATGACTCCGTCCCGTTTCCAATGGCAACACACCGGTCCCGTTTTATCATTCTCGAGCGAGGAGTAGGGTTGACCCTCCGCTCCGTCTCCGGGCGCAGGGGGGGAAGACTGACTGCGCGTGCGTGAGTTGAAGGCACGTCTGCGCTCGCGCACGGTTTCAGTACAGTGGGACTCGTGCGTGAGAAGTGCACGGGGCCATGGACGGTGATTATAAAAGCAGACGGACCTTTTCTGCAGCGGGCGAGTTGTTTCATAGAAGGAAAAGAGTTTGCAGCCACAACGGCTGTAGGAAAATATTTTGGGGAGGCGAAGAAGAGGGTGAGGGGGACGGAGGGGGCGTCTAAACAGAACTGTTTAGATGTTTTGTGAGTCAGACTTTAGCAATGAGGGAGTAACAGAGGCCATGAATGAGAGTGCCTGTTTATGCGGTTCACTGTTCTACCGTTTAACCCTTCAGTTTAACTACTTCTGCAGAAGAGTTTGTTCAACTTGAGGTTGAGCCCCGACTGAAAGGACACATTGTGTTAAATCTGAAAACTCTGGTGTATATTTGCTACAGTTACAACACAGTTAGGGTGCATTCACACCAGCCCCTGCTCGGTCCCATTTAATCAAACTCTAGTTTGTTTGCCTAGATAGAAAGTCTGGTTAGTTTGGGGATGTGTGAATGCGCAATCAAACTCTGATGCATACCGAAGGAGCAAAGTCAAACCTGGGCTTCGGTTAGGTGGAAGTGAACCTAACCACCACATTCGCATAAGCATAAATACTTATAGAGACCACTCCGAAAGCAGGAAGCAAACTCTAGTGCAGAGCATTCTGGGTAAATAGAACCAAAACAAACGCAAGAGTCTAACGCTAGAGGGAGAAATAGGTCGTGGTCTTTTACCAAAGACAAAGGAGAAATCTTACAACCGCTAAAACTTGATGCCTCTATTTTTCCTTACATTTTGTGGAGAATTAAGTTGCACTCGTCTTCTTCGGAGGTTGGCTTTCTTTCAACAATTGCCTTTTTGGCGGATTAACAGTTGTGCCATATAGTTCTTCTTTTTCAGTGGATAGACTGGACAGAGATTTGAAAATGTGAAAACTTTAGATGTTGTTTGATAACCTTGCCCTGCTTTGACTTTTCTGTTGTGTTCCTTTGTCTTCATGATAGTGCTTCTTTACTAATGTTCCCTAACATACCTTTGAAGTCTACAGAGAATCACTCGATTTATGCTATTCATCACAAGTTTACTCTATTCACTAACATAATTTCTGAAGGTAGTTGCTAGATTTTACTTCAGAGTCTCAGACTAAAGGAGGCAGAATGCAAAAATGGGAAAAAGCACAAGAGGTTGAATACATTTACTTTAAAATCATTCTATCTTTCATCACAAAAGCCTGTGTGCCACAAACCTCATGGGTTTTCCATCTTCAGCAGGTTTTTGTGTTGCCACACTCACCGACCAAAAGCTGCAATCTGCATCGACAGACGAATTAGCTTAAGCTTGTCTTTTTATAGAAAGCCTCGAATTAAACAACTCTCCTTTCAGGAAAGGGCAGCTGAGGCAAGAATAGAACGCTAACCTGTCGCTGACATTTCCCTCAGAGCCAAATGTGTCGAAGGAAGCTGCGGCACTCAGCGTTGCATGCACACAAATTACTTTTCCTGTTTATACAGCTGCTTTATTCAGAGAAAAAAAATCCAGATAAATCAGCCTTCTCAGGATGTAAATTAAATGAAGGAAAATACCAAGGCTAAACACTGTACTTGCACCTGGTGGAGCTCAGTCAAAGTCCTGTGAGGGCCAAACCTGTGGCACAAATGTCAAGAAGGGATGGGAGGGGTGGCATGTTAAAAAAAAAAACATAAGAAAATGAGATAGAGGAGCTACTTATTGACTTGTCAGAGTTGCAATATTGTTTGCTACAGAGAAATAGAAGCTTTTCTAACCTAATCGCAAAAGCTACTAAATTTGCAACAACTTTTTATTATTACGACACCGCGACGATTCAAGATGAATTTCAGGACAGTGTTAAAAGGTTCAGAGAAAGTAAGCTAATCTCACTTTAATGATATTTAGAAGAAGCATCAAGAAGTTTAGGCTTTAGTATATTTCAGACTTAATAACCACTAAACATCATCATATTTGATTAAAAGAAATTAAAGTAAAAAACATTTAAAAAAAATTAAACATCATTACCAAATACTAATATAATGTCGCAGTGACCTTACTGAGTTACGATAAGGCGGCCTTTATTTTCACAGTCTCATGTACAGCTGTGAACACACAGCATAAGTACAACCAGTAAATTGGTGCTGAAACCAGACTTGGATGAGGGTTTCAAATGCAGACTCCGATTTGTTCATGGAGGAACTACATCTGTGTTTGTTGGCACACCTGGGTCTTTATTTCAATAAAGTACAACACAGAGTAAGCCATTTAAACAGTCATTTTCTCAAAAGCTTCAATTTGTAGAAAACAGGAATGACTGAACAAGTGAAGCCCAAGCGTGGCAGCTGTATGAAGCATATGTCTGTAATTTCAATTAAAAACCTTTTAAAATTTTAACCAACAACTTCTTCTCTCACTAGTGTAGAAAAGGTATACAGCATATTGTACTTTATTTTGGAATATCAAGACAATAATTAATACAAAATTGCATGCTATAATTGATGTTTTTGTGTGCACAAATATGAAAATTAATTTTCTATCTTTCTACCACCTTGCAGTTAGTCGTTAACCTCTAATCCCAGGAACACTGGAAGAGTCTTCTGTCTTTAACAGAGTAAAATATGAAAACGTAAACAAGTTTGAAGAGCTCTGTGACACAGTATATTAAAAAAAAAAACAAGCAAACAGATTTTAGTTAACACTAAAACAAATCTGTCTGCATCAAATGAAAAAGATGTTGGAGCAGAATTGTCGAAATATTTCAGTAAAATTTGCTCACACTGCCCTCTGCTCCACCCAGACAACTGCATCCGAGCCACATATTGGGACAATAATTACAATTATTGAAGGCTTGTTGATGTTTAGAGCCTTTCTCTTGAATGGCCTGATGTCAGGTTTACTGTGACTCATGACCCATGAGGCCGAATCAGAGCTGTTATGAATACCTGAAAGAGCTGACTGACTGTTCCCTCATCTCCACGCTTGATTACCGACTGTGTGGTGAGTAAACAGCAGGAGCAAAGTCTGCTGATGAACTTGTAGGTTCTGACTGTCACATCTTAACATTTTACCTGGAGTACAACAGGATTTTGATTTTTTTAAAATTATTATTTTAGTTTTTGCAGTTTCTTTGTTTATGCAATTCAACAGTCGTTATGTAATCAAGTGTGACTGTACTTTCATAACCCCTGACAAGACTAATGAAGTTTTTCATTAGTAACATTTCAGTAACATTTCAGCATTACAGAAGCACTAAAGAGTGCATGAAAATTAACGATTTTACTTCTTAAATGTTTTCATATGACACAACAGTCACATATTTTGTAATGGTAAAATTTTACAATTGGGCAAATAGTTACACTGTATTGTCAAAGGTACAATGTACAGTGAAGGCATGTAACCTTCTTAAGAAGATCATTTGTGAGGTCAGACACTGATGTGGGGTGAGAAGGTCTGACTCGCATTCTCCGTTCTAATTCATCCTGTCCTATCTGTCAGACAGGACGCCATGCAAGTTAGTCAAATTATTCCACATCAAACTTGGACCTTAGTTTTGTGTCATGTGCAGTGAAGGGGGATCTTTTGTTGTTCCCATAGTCAGGAACGTGAACCCGTCCAAATTTTCTTGGTGTGCGGAAGTATCTAGAGTTAAATTCACTTTCATTGCACTGACTTGTAGTTTTGCAGCTCGGGGTCAAAGTATTAACAAAGAAAGGACAGCAGTGATCACTCTGACTGTGACTGAATCTGATAAGCTGTTTTAAAAGGGAGTAGCACATAAAATCCTCCATTGTTATCCCCAAGAAAGCATGCAATAGTCATCACTTAGCATCAAAATGGGATTTTTCTGTTCGAATTAGCTCTTTAAAATGCAGTATTGTTTGTCATGTTTATGCTTTAAGCCAGGCATAGAATCCGAGTCGGGGATTTGATCCTCGCCCATTATGATGAATGGAAGAGATGGTTTGAACTTCCTCCTTCTCTCTCTGATCTGCATCCATGAAGTTTCCTTTTGAACTCCTCTGGGATTTGGGGTTGTAGTTCAGGTATTATTCGAGCTTTCGAGATGCCAATCGGCTGCTCCGAGTTGTAAAAACAATATCTCGTTGCCACGGCTACGCATCATAACAATCGTCCAAAGGTAGAAAAGCAAGAGCAAAGATCCTTAAAGCTGCACAGCATAGAAAACCTGGAGGCAATAACTAACCGAACATGCAACGCCTCCAAAAAATGATGAACAAAGTTTGCAAACAGAACAAAATCAGAAGTAATGTGAGCTACTTCAACATGTTCCCACCATGAGTGTTACAATTCTAGGAATCTGATCAAGATGTTCATTTTCAAGAAATTTGGATTAAATACAATTTGGAAACAACTCAAAAGCCTTAGCAGATACATTTATTATTATCACTTGGATTTTAGTTGTTTTTTTTACTTTCTTACTCTATGAAATATGATGACATTTTGGTTTAATTTCTACAGTGTTAGCAATTCAATTGAACTATTTGTGACTTTTAAGTAAACGCGTACCAATAATTTTGCTGCTGATGAAAATTTATTGTCTTACATTTGTAGCTGTATTTGGAGGCAAAAATCCCATATCAACATTCAGAATTTTTGAAGACTCCGCCAATTAGCATAACTGGATTTAAGTTGCTGAACGAAGGCTATTATTTTATTTTAATTTTTTATATATATATTTTTTTTACTTTATGAGTTTGAGCTCTGGTCTTTAGTTCAGCCAACTTGACCCCAAAACCAAAAGCAGCAAACCCTGTGAGGGGAAGAGTTTTTTTTTTCTTTTTTTTTTTCCCCTTGGTCTTAACACTGGACTCTAAATAAACTTTTGCATTTAGACAGATGAGCTTCTCAGGGAATCACACTGTGTGACTCACAAGAGTTCAAATCCCAGTAAATCTGGGATAAAGAACAGTGATTTAAAGACTATTGTCTAAGAATGTACTTTGCTCACTCTTCTTTTTTTCTTTCTTTTTTTCTTTACCACACAGGTTGTGCGAGAGACATCTGTCCTCTGTAATCTCAGCAGGACATCCCTCTCTACCGGAGGAACGCTTGGAATGTGCCCTTATGGTCAGCAAGTCCGTAAACCAGTTATTTTGGCTAGTTTACTTTTAGAATCGGTGACAAAGGCATCCAAGTGCGCCTCTCACCTCTGAGAGATCCCGCTTGAGCCGGCCCTGAGAAATTTCTACCTCAGGAGTTATGATTCTGACCCCAGGGGTCAACCAGTTGGGGACCACCCTTGTCCAAACATATCGTCTCTCACGTTGTCCAAGGACTCCTTATTTTGGCTTTTATCATCTCTTTGAGAATGTTTTGTCATTGTGAGATGACATAAGATGTGAGGAATGTCTATCAGTTCACTGATCTTTCTCACCGTGGCTCGGTGGTTGGCCCGCTGTTGGAGTGTGGGTCATCTGAGTGTAGAAGATGTGTGTTGTGAGAAGAGGGCTTTGGGGAGGGTGAATGCCTTTATGCTGTCTTTGATGTTTTAAAGTGCTGAGTTTTTCAGAGGAAAATGGTTTCATTGATCACTGGAACAATTGTTGGCAGCTCCCTCATAAACACAAAAATACTTACTTTGAAATAGTATTGGCATTAAAGCGCCATGTAAAATTATCTGCTTAAAAACGCTTTGCTTGCGTTTGTTGCATAGCATGTGAGGGAGTTTTACACACATAAAAGGATATATTAGAGCCGATCGGGCATCATATTTTAAAGCTATTTACATTCTGGACGATTGCTTTTTTTCAATCGGTGCATCAAAGATTTTATTGGTGAATTTTTTTGCGACACAAAATCGCTTCTTTAGTAGCTAGGCTGTGCTGATTTATTATGGTGTGAATGAAACAATGCAAGATGAAGCTTTCTATAAGTGCATAGGAGAATAAGAAACACTGCATAAATTGTTTTTTTTTTTTTTTTTTTACTTATCTGAAGCTAAAAAAAAACGCTCCATTATTGCCATGGGAAAAAAAACAGTGCAGAATTGCACAAATGAATGAATGTAATTGTTTTCTACAGGGTGGGCCATAAGTTTCCATACATAGGAGGATGTAAAATGTATATTTCTTTTATATTTCAGATATGTTTGTGATAAAAACTGCTGTTCCGCTACATTTTAAAGGTGACCTGGTGCATTATCCTGCTGGCAGCAGCCACCAGAAGATGAGATGGAGATGGCACACTTGTGGTTGTGACATTTGAAAAGTTATTGTTTGGAGTTTGCACTGTCCGGCAGTAAAATTATCTGCCGGTCAGATTGGTCTTGATTCCAAGACCAATCAAGGAATGTGGTTAGCCCGCGAGAAGCAGTTTAAAAGTACTTTAAAAATCATTTTTATCTTGTCTGTCACTTTGTCATACTGTTTTTCTACAGTACACCAAAGGTGCTGCCAGGTAAAAAAAAAAAAATGTAGAGGCTTTATCCAAAGAAAACAACTTTTTTTTGACTCATCAGTCTGATGACCAAGATGATCAGAAAGAGTAAAATCACCAAATGTCTAGAGCTCTGATGGAAGGAAATGTTGGGCTTTTTTTGTTTGTCTTAAATTTGTAGTTTTAACATAGTTTACATATTTCCCTAAGTTTTAGTTTGTAATTTGTTTCAAGTGTTTTTATATATTCCTTTGCACTCATGTGTGTTCGTTGACTTGCTCTTCAGACAGATTGTTCCGTCCTTCTCATTATTTTACTCTTTTTGACCACTAGACACTTTTTTCCCCTTTCCATTTAGTGTTGTGGTAAACCACTGCATTGCTCTTCAAAGCTCCTCCACCCATTTCCTCTTGCATGAAAGTCCGGTCTTTTGAACCCCCCCGTTTTAAACCATCTGTCTGAAACAAGAACTCTCGCCCTTTCTCCTTGTTGTTCTTCGCTTCATATAACTTCTGCATTCACTCACTCAGTTCAGTCTTGCTATCTGCTTCCCAGCTGTTCTACATTTTCTATCAGCAGGCTCCACAGATAAATGTTCTTTAAACCATCACTTTCTTCTCGCGTTATTTACTCATCCTCCCTTTGTTTTTTTCCCCCCTCGGCATTTTTAGCAGTCGCACTCGAATCCTCAATGCGCGCAACAAAAAGTGGGACGGTTTCTTTTCTGGTCAAGCCTGCACATGTGGATGGAAGAAGAGGGTCAAAAGTAAAAAAGGGAGGTGGCAGAACACTGCTGGGACAGATCCATTTTCAAAGCACTATCTTTTCATTTGTTTTCCTTTTTCATATCATTGCTATTTGAGGTTAAAAGAGTGGGGAGAGAAAAAAAAAGAAGAAAGAAGGGAAAGTATACACATAATTTCACACGGAAAGGAATGTCCCAGATGGTCACCGCTCATAAAAAGAATCTTTGGGAGATGACTCTTCGGTCTAACTTCAATGAAAGACACCCTCAGCAAACCCCCACCCAACTAAACCGCAGCTGCCAAAGGGAGATTAGTATCTCTGCCTGAGAGAAAAAGCACAGAGCCGTCCAAATGTCACCTTAAGTGAGCATCAAACAGAACTCACCTGTAGCTACAAAACACTTGGTTTTACTTGAAACTCAACTCCTTCCCAAAAGAATTTCCTCGCCGGCATCTTGGCAGGCAGCACAGGCGCTAATATCTGCCTGGGTTGTTCCTCTTTTCCTAAACCAATCCAATTCATTCATTCTCCCCAGAGGGAGCTTTTAATCCCTTTATCATGAGAAGAGAACCACAAAATCGCCTCATATAATTGTCTTCAATCTTGCAAGCACACCGGGGATGAAAAGGCGCTTTCATTTGTCTGCTGGAATCTCTTGTCATTCTTGCAAAAGCAGTCGGGGAGAGCGGAACGAACAAGAAGGAACCGTGGTGTCAGGATGAGAAGGGAAAGGGGAAAAGGTCACTGCTTCAAGAATGATTACCTCAGTGCTTAGCACTTCATTACCTTCTGTCTCGTGTTGTTTTATGTGCACTGCCATGTCTTAGGTGGGCTGTAATGGGATAGCAAATGTCAGGCCACACATACTTCTGGGAAGTTTTTCCTTCCTCCTTCCTGTTACAAAAAGGACAACGGTAGAAAGACCACCCTGATGAAGTTGTTGTAGTACTGGAAGTTCTTTGGTTTAATTACCAATTTAGGCAAGTGTTGTGAAGGTCAGCTCAGAAAAAGATCACAAACGGTCTAAGATCAAATGTAAATTTATCTTTCCAAACACGCCACCGGGTTGAGTTACTGTCTAGATAAGCAAGCTTAAAATGACAACATAAAACTCTAACTTGTTCACAGCCATGATGGGAGGTTGGATTTGTAGACACTATTTATTTGACCACAACTTTTCTTTCAATTGGAAACAGCATAAACAACTGGGAAAAGATGTGCTAGACACGTCAGGTCATAATGATACCTTTTTATTTTTCATGCTAGAGTTTTGATCCAATCTCATGTATCATATGTGCCAATTGATGACTGACACTGGAAGAGCTGACTGCACGCAACCTCTGGTCAGAGTACGAAATCAAGTTGTTGCCATAAAATATCCTAACCAGTGTTGCTAACGTATACACATTCGTGAACGACTTTGATACGCCGCACAAAAGCGGTTCAGTCGCCACTGGTAAACTTACCATTTCAGGTATTTTTCTTTAGTTAGTTAAAAAGTTAAAAATCTCAATACAACAAGTTCACCCAACTAACTTTGAAAGCGAGAGACAAAAGGACAAAAAAAAATAGAAAACACGTACAAAGGGCACATTTCACATAGTGAAACTCCTAAAATATCAGAAAGACAATGAAAGAATGTAATAGGCCAAGGTCAGGAAACCCATACAAGCTGCTAACATCGAGGCATACACTTCAGCAGATGTCAGTGGTTAATGAATATACTAATTGTCATAATTAACAAAAATAAATGCTTCAAAACAGCATTCTGTATGTATTTAATCCATATATGTCAGTAAATTGAAGAATTTACTTTTCAATAATATACAACACAACACAGAAGTACTACAATGTTTTATTATTCTCTTTTTTTAGTACTTATATAAAGGTGAACTTATGTATTTGTGCAATATTTGACTGTGTTAAAGTGCCATTGCAATGAACTGCTGACTTATATTTCAATTCAGTTTCATTGTTAACTAAGGGTTAAAATAGAAAATAATTAACGGCTTCCGTGTGCTTTGCAAAAGGTAACCTAAGCAAGTTGAAGAAACTGTTGATCTCTCTGTGGTTGGGTTGTTGTGGGTTGGGCTGAGGCTTTCATTTGGCAAATGGAAAACTTTTCAACCCTTTGAATATAATCCACAGTCTTTAACATCCTAGTGTGAATTTAGTGCCTTGGTAAACTTTCCAACCAATTAAGGACTTTTGAGTAGTGCCAGTGTGTATGCTATCTGAAGAAAATAAGACGATAGGATTAGGATTGCTGGAAGACGATCTACAGTCTACACAATAACTTGGCTCTGTTTAAGATTCAATTTTCTTGAACCTCATGAAGAATCTGTGGAGGGAAACCAAAGAACAAACTGATGGTAACAGAGTCCTTCAGTCTCACGGACCAATCCAAGAGGAACAGCATAAACAACGAAGGATACATAAAATACTTCTTAGAAATTACATTAACTAATTAATAGTTGCGCTGAAAAGTAAAGGTAGTACCATAACTTACACAAAAAGGTAAAGAGGAACATATTTTTTGTGTCGTGTTTTAGTCTATATTTTTCATCTCTTATATGGCTCTCAGTCAGTAAAGATTACTAAATTCCAGTTTGGAACTTCAGTCTTACATTTTTCTAGACATACAGACATTTTGTCTCAGCAGTACAGCTGTAATATTGATCTGACATAATGTTGGTTAGATTAAGAAAGTTCCTCTACTGCTTGGAAATATTTACAGGCAGTAAAAAGATAACTTGTTTTTGCTGTCAAACTAATTTTGAAATAGGTAGATGTCATTCAGATAAATACAGCACGTGCAATATATAAATGTATGTATTTAGAATGCAAATGAATAATAATAGGGATAATTGGGCTCAAAAATGATACTGGACCAGATGGTGGCAAAGTATTTGTTACTTTGTTTCTTGAACATTTAAATGTAATCTTTCATCTGTTTTGCAAAGTGCTTCAGACAAAGAGGAAAAAAAAGTTTGGTAAGCATCTGACATACAGCTCTTCCAACAATAGTTAGCAATATGCTAAGTGGGTATGCTAACGCTGGCATGCTAATGCTAGCTTGCTAACACTAGTATTCTCCTGGTAATTTCTGGTTTGAAATGAGTTCTTCATCTTGTACCATATGCCTCTGTGGTTCCAGTTAATTGCGTTCAGACTAAACATAAAGAATATTCTCCTGCTTTGATAACTTATTTTGCTTTGAATATTAATGTAGTTATTAGCATCGCAGCTTTTTTCCCCCTAGATACCTGAAAATACCTGAGCACAGACCAGTTCACATACAGAAAACAGCAGCAACCAATACAGTTCTATTGTGAACATCAGAAACACAAAAAAATTAAAGATAAGAAATAACAGATTTTTTTTAGTTCATCTTAATAATATACCTCCAAGAGGACCATAAAAGGAAAAAAAAAGTTTCACAAATTGCAGTCAATGCACTGACTAATACAATTAGCTTAAAATCAAGACTTAAAACCACAGCGTGCATCATCATGCATTGATGGCTGAGTTTAGTCAGGGACTTCACTACTACATAAATAACATATTTACATACATATAGAAATTGGAACAACATCATGAAAGTAAAATACCCAAATTTTCTTATAAATCTTTTTATTATTATTATTGGCAAAATAAAATTGCAGTCATTTTATACTTACCACATCTTATTATGTTGTATACTGATGTACAGAATTGTGAAGGACGAACATGAGAAGATGATGATGATGACAAATGTTCATCAAAAGCCTAAAGTGATTTAAAAATCATAAAAACATTTTTTGGCACATCTTTGAAAAGTCAATTTCACATGGGAATCTCGTGAAGCTCCAGCTTCATGTGAAACAGCTACTTCTGGAGTGCATCAAAGCAAGAGGAAGCAGGATAAGGACACACCAACCGCGCTCATATCAATCACTGTTAAGTCACTTTGAGGATGGCCAGTCAGCTGGGATGATGATAAAGCCATGGGAAGAGTTAAAAGGCAGCAGACTGTGAGAAAGTTTAAAGTCACAACATTGTACTGGTGCAAGATCGCCACACCCCACACCACAATATTGTTAAAGACGTGTCGGAGAAGAATTGCAAGAAAATACAGCACACTCGTACATGTGACTGTAGGCCAAAACTGGAAGGGAGTTTCCCTGGTAAAAATTCTGGGGCAATTTAAATTCACATAAAAATCACATAGGCAAAAATGTTTAAGAGGAAACGACTATGAATGGAAAGACGGCTTAACGTCGAAAGGAGGGGCGGGGGCGGGTGGGATTTAATCACAGAAACACTGACCCCACAAAGTAAAAGAAGCAGACACAAGTGGAAACCAGAGGAATGTAGGCCAGCTGGAGGATACATCCATCCATCCATGCGGCCCTTTCTGCTGCATTTCTACTTAAAGTTTTGGGAGAATTGTATTCGGGTGGAGGGGGTAAAATAAAATATCTCTCAGACAAAAGCCAAATTGAAGGCTGCATTAAACCAGCAGTGCTAAACCAGTGGAACTGAGTCCTGGAGCAGCCAGGCCGCACATCTCTGAGCATCAGCCAAGAATGACTTTGCTCTCCAGCTTTGGCCTCAGCCTTTAGCAAAGACAGAGTTCTCATGCAGTCTTTTAATTGCTTGAGTGGCCGACGAACGGGACAGCTCGGTTATGGTTTCTTATGGTTTCAGGGTTTGTTTTTTTGTTGTTTTTTTTGCCCCTGCACAGCCTTGACTGTGTCCCCACCAAATTCGACCTAAACCCACATCCCCTTATTTAGAAGTCAGAGCAGTAAGATATGTTCACGATCACACAGATAATACCTCAGTTTTACATGCTTGTGTACAGCCTGCACTTAGAAGAAACGAGGTCAAGGAAGTTCTTATCGGTACCTTAGTGTTTAGCACTGTCCTCACTGATTTACAATAAAATATTTGCATACCGTTAAGTCAGTTCCTCTATCTGGTACCACCAAAGGGCCTAAAATTCCTGTCCAAGCACTAATCTCTTCCACTCAAGGAAGCCCTCGTTGCCATTTGGAACGACGTGGTATTTTGTTTTTTGTTAAGTGTTTAACTAAAAATCCTTTGGATTAAAATTTTGACCTAAGGGTAAAAAACCCGCCTAAGCATCTGGGATTTGCTGCACTGACAGGCAGCAGTGGACTTCTACATATTTCTGTCATGTTTGGATGATAAAGAAGGGTGTACATGACTGCTAATTGTTTAGCTTCCACTGCTTGACGGGTTAGGCATGCCTGAAATGTGTATATATCAGTGTAGGTCATTGTCTCTACTTGGGTAGCCTTGAGGAATGAATAGACTAGTTTACTTCATTGATGCCTCCAAGTGGCACAAGGCGGCCTGTCACTCGACAAGGCCCAGGCTCCGACAGATCTCTGCAATCATGAACAACAGGTGGGTTTGGATTGGAGTCCCTTCACTGAGAACAATTTTGCTTAGAAACCCCCGTAAGCCTGATTCAAGACAGGAAAAACTTCCCATTAGTCCTGCTTATTTTCTCTTCTTGGACCACACACACAAGCGCACACACACAAATGTCTAAGTCAGGCAGCGTTGCCTAGTTTTCCCTCAATCCCTGGAGATTCAACCAGACTTTAAGCAACTAACCGACTTAACCTTAAAGGAAGAGAGAAAAGCTCAACAATTTGGGAGGACCGTTTTTTTCCCCCCTATTGTGGCTAGGATTTCTGTTTCAGTCCATTAAATTTGAGGTTTCTGAAACCAGCCAGCTTTTCTTAGCATGGCAACATAAAAATAAGGGGAGCAAGTCAATCTGGACCAGACTAACTTTATAATAAAGAAGTCAATAAATAATGTCAGACATCACCTAAGCTCTTGAGTACCATGATTCAGTTTTTGTTACGGTAAACACCAATATCCCTAAAGTTGTACACATGTTTATAAGGGTGGCTAACAGTATTTGATGATAAGGGATGATGATGTATATATTTTACAAGTATATAAATAATCTAGTGACCAGTCAGAAATTTCATTTTTGTGACCACAATAGCAGCACTGGCAGGAGTTTGATTTTTTTAAAGCATATTATTTGTCTCATATTACACTGTCACAACATTGTGACAGTTTTAACAAATATGCAAAAGACATCTAAAAGCTGCATACCCCAACTTGAAGTTGAAGATTAATGCTTAGCTGAGGATACGTACGGAGAGTTCAAGGTCCTTAAACTCCAAAATTATGTCATCTTTGATTAAAATTATTAATAAAAACACATCAATTTTAACTTTCGTTCTTTAAGTAAGAACGAAAGCCTGTGCATAAGCATGATTGACAGCGCTAAGACCCCTCTGCCTTTCTCTGGTTGTTTCTAATTAGCTCTGGCAGAACTGGGAGAAGGCAGAGGAGCGCCATCCTTTCACGGGTTTTCTGTCTCATACCAAACTGTCACAACATAGTGACAATTTGAACAAATATGTGGAAAAAAAAATCTATTTTTATAAAAGCTACAAATTGCAGCTTTAAAGATCACATAAACCCCATTTTGAATGCTCTTCTTGTATAGCAAATTTTACAGGGGGAGCTGGCATCAGTGGGTCAAAACTTTTACATTAATCAATTATTGAAAACCGGCCACGAATTCCTTATACCTGTGCGACGCATCTCTCTGTTTTATTGGCACGGAAGTAAAACAATGTCTTCTCCTGTTTCAGCTTTCCGAGGAAGAATGAGCTTCAGCCACAGTGAGCTTAAAGCTGTAATCAGAGCCCTGAGCCATCCTCCCTGCTCTGGGACTCTGGAGTGGTTTTGAGACTAGGCCAGACATTCCTGAAGAGATCGCCGCCCAGACACCCAGCAGCAGCAGCAGCAGCAGCCAGTCAGCAACAAATTCCAGAATAGCAGTGCCGCCGCTAAAAATAGTCATCTGGACAGGAGAGGGCTGGAGAGCCGGGCGAGCGGAGGGGTCCACTGGATGGAGGTCGAATGATAGAGGGAGTGGGAAGCTGGGCAGGAAAGGAGCCAGTTTCCTCCATCCCACATCCAGTCACAATGTTATCACAACGGCGCAGAGGAGAGGAGAAGGAGTCCTGCAGGCTCGACAGTTAAATAATAATAATAATGAAAAATTCTGCGTGAGTCAGAAAGAATGAAAGCACATAAAACTGAAATAAAATAGGCGCACACGTAAGCGCGTGTGTACGCGAAAGGCGTGTAACGCACGGAAAGAAAGCGGCCTCTCAGGCTGCTTTTCCCAAAGCGGTGCGTCAGCTATAACAGACTGAACACACGCTTTTACTGTACTCAGGACTTTCTTCGTGGCCGCCGTTTGTTTTTCTCTGCAATGAAAGTGCAACTCCGCTTGCAATAGACACTCTAAACCTTCACCATGAAACATCCTGCCAGCAGCGGCGCTCAGACACGAAAAGAACAGCGCAGGTCTTGCCAAATCCTTCACAACATTCTTTTCTATTTTTTTCCCCCTTCGTTTGCAACCATGAAGAGAGAAAAGGACTTGTAAACTTATTTAGAGTGCATGTAAGTACTTCAGCGTTCAAGTTCCAAATCCCTCTGTCTTTTTTTTTCTTTTCTTTTCGTTTTGTCTTTTTGAAGCTGGAGGGAAGCTGTAGAGAAAGGGAGAGAGAGAGAAAGAGGCCTCTTTTGAAGTCACTCCTTCAGGCCAAAAGCAAAGAATAGGTTATATCCTTCGACATTATTTGGACTTCCATGTCTGGAGGGGATGGAGAAAGGGTCACACCAAAACAGGGGGACAGAATATTTGGCGGATCGGGGCCGTGTTACTGAGCATGCTCGGCCCTCGCCTCCAGGGGCAAACGTGCTCACCTTCTGGAGACGGGAGGAAGGAGAGCGAGGGAGGGGAATAGTTCAGAGGGTCTAGCAGCTGGACTTTATTTAAGGGTCAAAAAGTGTAGCAGAAATTGTTCCGAAGGCATTAAAAATTCCTTTGAAACCAAGATCATATCAGTATCAAGGGTGCAGCAGCTGAAATGTCAAAATAGGCTTTTATATATATATATTCTTCCTTTTTATGGCATTCCATTTTAGCTTTTGCAATTAAAGTTAATTACTATAAGCATCAAAGCGTTTGCATAATTGCTATGCAGTTGTTCATCTCCCGCTCGATGCATCACATCAACCTTTCTTGGGTAACCTGAATTTTCACTCAAATCAAAAGAAATGATTTGTGAATGATTCTTGAAGACGATTGTGTCGCATCCGAGTCCCAGCAAACCTACCCACAACGTTTCTCTGTGTTTGCTTTGAAGACTTATTGGTTCTTGAGATAGGTTTTGCTCATGTCTGGTCTGCTCGGGCTGTGGATGCTTTCCCCACTCATCAAAACCAAAATCTTGAAAAACTCACAGACCTTCCAGCCCGCTGCTCCCCTCCTCCCCCTCCTGCACAAATGTGGATCAAATTAACCCGGCAGCGGCAATGTTCTCCCTCGACAATCAGTGGACTCTCCAAACTCCTAAAAACAGACACTCTTGTTTCTTCCCGGAGCCAGACGTTCATGTTGTCTGCTGCTGTTTGTTTGAGTCTGTCCATTTTCTAATTACCACTAAATTGCATTTCTCCGGAGAACAGAAAATACTCATACAGTGTGCTTGTTTTGCTTTCAGGTAATTACCAGCAGGTGGGATAAGTACAATTTAAAAGAAAAAAAAAATCGACCTACTTTTAGAGTCAGTGTCACGATTTTCACATTTCTTGCCCATAGAATCCAGTTTCAAATGGGAGTCAAGTCAAGTTTATTTCTGTAGCACATTTCAGCAACTAGGCAGTTCAAGGTGCTGATATATGATGTTTTTGTGACGTGCAGAAACATCATACAGTCATCAGTTATGAAAGAAGCAATAGACATTACGTTTAGTCAAGTGCCAGCGTCAAAATAATCGATAAACTTCAAATATGTTGATCAATGTTCCAGTTACTGCGAATCAAAGCCGACTCTGAAGATATGAGTTTTAAGTCTTGATTTAAATGAACTCTGTGTTTCAGCTGTTTTGCAGTTTTCTGGAAGTTTGTTCCAGATTTGTGGTGAATATAAGCAGAATGCTGCTTCTCCATGTCTGGTTCTGGGGTTGCAGAACCAGAACCAGTCATGGGGGTCATTGTACGAACCAAAGCTTGATAGATTGTTGAATGAGAATTGGTTAAATAAATATAAAGTAAAAAACAAAAAAAATCCTGCTGTGCAAATAGACACATATAATTGATACACAAACCTAAATTATACTTATTTTTCATTTGTCATAATCCGCTGCCAAGTGTTCCAAACACGGTAAATGGCTTCAAGTGACACATTCCTATTCTGCATGCAATAGGAAAACAGTGTGCTGTAATCAACAGTAATGTGCTAAACATGTTTGGAAAGCCTGAGAAATGACTGATCAAGACCTCTTCATGTAGATTACAGAACGTTATTCTACTCTAAGTATCAACAAATAAGGGATCACTTAAGATTTGTACGACTCAGCTGACCTTTATGGAAGTAGTAGCAAAAAATATGGGACCTCAATGAAAGTAATACAACTCCTCATGCACTTTTTAATGTTTTTTAGCAAATAGATAAAATTTTTGCTACCATTATCTGATCTAAACAGCAAACGTTTGGTCAGATTCACTACCAAAAAAAAGAAAATGCTTATACTCAGTGTCTGGTTTCAAGTTTATGTATGTTAGACTCTGTTGGATAAATGTAGGGAGTGATTATGTTTACATATTTCTATTTTACACCTGCGTACCTTGATATACCACAGAAACAGTGCAGTTATGAAAGGGCGTAATACATTCTGCACATATGTTTAAAAAATATTTATTGTTCATCCCCCGTTTTCACTTGTTCACAATGGAGTTAACTCTTTTTATTATTAGTATTATTAAATTACAGCTCCAATAATTAAAAAACAATATTTTTACAATATTTATTTCTTAACTGGTGAAAAACCGGGAGAAATGCCTTGTAAAATACAAACATTGGATTAATGAGTAAACAGAACATTGTAAGAATGTGGAAAATAATTTCTGTAACATGTTTTTAAGATAAGCAAAAAATACTGTCTTACTAGCGTGTTTTGATCCCCTCGTCCCCCGCTTGAGTTGTTTTGATTCATGTTTCCTCTGTATAAATCGGTTATAACTGGAATTCACTGTAAATTGATGCTGACCATAACCACTGAGCTATTTCACAGCCACCTTTCAAGGCCACATTGACTGACTTGTAAATACTTAAATAAAACAGAATGTGGGTGGAGTATCACTTTAACATCCATCAAGTTAATTTCACTTTAACTACATTGGCTAAAGCTGCGTGGAAAAACTGACTATTTCAGCCCCAAAAGCAGACCCGTTTTCATTGGTTGGTCCTTTTTGGACAAGCTGGCAGTCTGCTTTTAAACAAACCCAGACATTCAAAATAAATTTTTAAAATGCATCAAACCGACATGCACTCGTATGGAAACCCTTTTGCCCCTAGAATGCAAATTTTACACTTCGAATTAAGGATGAAACGAGGACACCACTCCACCACAGTGGACCTCCTCTAAGTTTTAGTGAGCTTCTGGGTCACTTGCTCTTAATATAGAAAGGAAACCAGGGCATTTTTCTAACTATGGCTTACCCATATGTGGTCGAACTTCTGGGTCTGCTTAACACACATCCACCACTGGATAAAACCAAATATTTATTTCTAAATAAGTTTCAAAGAACTCAGAGTGTTATCCAGAATAATCAGTTTCGAGCTAACCTTGTAAAAACCAGCCCCTCTCTCCGACAATATTTGCTTCGTACTGGGTCTGGGCTGCCGGCTGTTGAAAAATGATTGCTTCCTGAAGGCGTGGGCTGTGTTGAGGTTTTAAATTTTGCCCAGTCGCTAAAGTTTGTCCGTGACGCATGTAATGCGCCACTTTGATGCCAAGAAGCGTTGTTCACTTCCTTCCGCTGCCGTTGCTAAAACTACAGGCAGACTGCAATTCTAAAACAGTGCAGAAAATCGAAAACATTGTTCACAACTTCTCTTTCTGTTCGCTGATTGGCCTGGTCAAAAATCGACCAGAGACATTTGAGTGTCCAGAGAAAGTTCAGTTTGAGCTTTAAGCAAGATTTTTTTTTTTTTTTTGAACAGCGTTGCACAGGACTGACTAGGCTAGGTGTGAGCTAGAGAGCCATTTACAGCACCAATATACTGTATGTCCACAGTAGGTTTAAAACATTCTTCATTCCTGTTCCAGTAGGGATGCAATAGTTTCCAGTTGCAAGGTATTAAAATGTACTAATGTTGTGTCGTACCGGTTTGAGGAATAGACATAGTTTTCTCTAGATGGGTAAAGCACACATTTAATATCTATTACTACAATCTGTCAGCCATGTTTAATGACTGTAGGAAGGAATTATGAAGATATACCTATTTTAATTTAACCATAAAGTAATTTATTTCAATGGTACTAATCTATAATTCCTAACTAGAAATCATTAGAAACTAAACTGTGTATTTGGAGGTCAGCGCATCACTAATATTTGAGATTGGAGAGCTCTTTTTGTTGTATCTATTTCAAAGCTGTGATAATTTCATAACAGCCTTTGTATCATACCTACCTGTGTCGCTGAGTGGATATAAAAAGAACTAAACAGACTAAATCCCCATTTGTCCCCCCCCAAAAAAAAATTCAACAAAAAACACAGAAATGTTGAGATCCTTTTATTTGGATTGATACAGTACTTCAGGGGCATTGTGTTGACCTGAATAATGAATTAAGACGTTTCCAGATTTCCAGAAACAATTTATTCTCCGATTGAGATGAAACTACTCTCTTTGAATGCAGTATGTCTAAATCTTAACACACTGTCTAAAATGGCTTGATCAATAAATATAAGTACAAAAAGACAATCGTTTTTATCATCAAACAAAAAAAAGAAAAGAAAGAAAAATCATAAAATAAACCTCGGCAGTCCAGGATTACCCACAAACAAAATCATTAAAACATAAAAAAAGTAATGAGCAGTAACAAAAATAATACTTAAATAACATAATAATACTAAATTTATTATTATTGTCATAACAATATCCAGTCAAGTTTTCCTATGATTAGATTTTCAAACTAACTAATATGCACCAGTTATTTCCAGTTTGGCAGAGTTAAGCTTTTATTATCAAATCATTTTTATTGCTTTATGTTCTTGCTTTATTTTGGATCTCCCACACTTTGGCAAATTAAAGAAGTTAGATTTTTCTTCCCCCACCTTTTTTCAAATAGTTTTTTTTTTATATATATATATATATATATATAAAGTTTATTGCCACTCTGACATTTTGGTGTGCCAAAACAGCGGAAAATGAAATTACAACACCAATTTCACGTCGGATTAGTGCGTCCACTTCAGAGAAATTCTAATACTTCGAGGAAGGAAGTATTTGTTCTTCTGCCGTACATAAAGCAATATAACATTCCTTACATTTTGGAAAATCAAAAACAGAAGCGTAATAAACCAAAAATACTAACATAGTATAAGTTTTTCACTGTAAATCCAGTTGACATTAAAATGCAATACAAAAGGCAATAAAGTACAATATAATAAGCAGTGGGTCGTTCGTTAAACTCAGCACCCCGGGATCTTTCCTTCACGCGAGCTGACCACTGAAAACATTCAACATGTGTTTTTTTTTTATTTGGGGTCACCGACTGCGTGTTTTTCCCTCCGCATCATCCGACGCTGTGAATTCTCCAGTAATTTTGTTGCTGTTTTCAAAAAGTATCATATTTTCTAAGGTTATACAGAAGAATTGTGTCATGCAAGGAGCCTCCAGACAAGCTGTATCAACAGCCTCTAGCATCCCAACCAACCATAAATGAACACAAATAAAACATACGTGGGGTTCAGCCATTGTGGGGATGGATTTATTCACCAATGGGGGATTCCCCAAGTCAAAGCAACTCATTAAAGCCCATTGAATCCTGTCAAAGCCTCATCAGATCTTTGGTACAAAATAAAATAAAAAATACTTTCCATCTACTCTTTCTACTCACTTTCTTTGTTCCTGCTATTCTACGTTGCAAATCCGTCAAAAAGAAATACCTCTAGAACTCTGACCCTTCCTGCTTTCCGCAGGAACGTCCACTCCTATCTTCTGCACCACATCTCTCTCTTTCTCACACTTTTCTTCTGCCTGCAGCTATAACTCTCTACGCACTGCCTCCCCTCTCACGCTCTAATAAAAACAACGACGGGCTAATTGTGCTCAGTGGACACAATGAAGAAAGTATACACAGCTGGGAGGCTGAGCACAGACCGCAGATTCCACCTGTGCTGAGTCGGGTTTGGGGGTAAGGGGGGTAATAAGGGATCTCTAGAATCAACACATCTCCAGCATTTTGTCTGAGGAATTTGCTGTGTCATCAGCAAAAAAAAAAAAAAAAAAAAAAGAACTTGACTTAGCTCTTTGAAAAAGCTGCGGGTGAAATATTAACCAGTCTCCCAATGGAAAACACCTGAAATGTCTTTGGTAAAACATGAAATAAAGTAAAACCACATCGGTCAAACAGCGATCCTAAGACATACAGGGACGTTTCGGGACTAGAGGACGACTAAGATCAGAAACTGAGAATTTCAGCTGGATGGGACCTGACCAGTGACCGACCGGTCAGAAATCCAATCTTTTTTCAGTTAGTCAAAGTGCTGTGATTCCACTAACCTCAACACTCTTCAGTGCTGTTGCTGTTACTGAGGGAAGAAGACATTATTAGCTATTGTTAAGTATCGGATATCATCCCCAGAATTCTGATCGGTGCTCCTCTATCCAGGATTTGCCACCTCCAATCAAGGAATAGCCCCACTACATGAGGACCTTTGAATTCTTTGTGCTTCCAGCAAAATGTGTGTTCAGTAGAGCCTATGCAGCGACTGACTGTGGCCTTATACACTGAAAAAGAACAAGGAGGCGGCTTTTTTTCCCTTTTTGAATCTGAGCTGCATATGATTTTACAAGTAGAAGGAAAGAAAAGCAGAAAACCAGAAGTATTTGATCTCTACTACCTAAGAGTTCAACCTTTAAACCCATAGAATAAGGAAAGTCAGTCAGGTATGCTCTGAAGGCCCTGGGTTTCTCCACAATCACAAACATATGAAAAATAAAACTGGCTTCTGGGTGGCCTGGCTTTTCCTTCTCCTTTAAGGAAACAACATACATAATTCTTATTATGAATCAAAAAAGGCACTTCCTACATATTCCTCATATCATACACATATATAGGACATACACTTTTAAGAAGGTATACTTGCCTGCGTGTTACAGACACAAGCATGGTTATATATGTTGGTTAATAATATGTTTATCACCGAGTAACATCTTTATATATGTCAGTTTCACCTAAAGAGTTGGAGACAAGGAGATTCCAGTATCAACCAGCCACCCACCAGTTTGGCACCTACAACTAAAGCTTAAAAATATTAATAATAAATAATCATTGTTTTTTTTTTTGTTGTTGTTTTTTTTGGTTTTAGTTTTTTTTTTTTAATTCAGAACAAGACCCTGGTTTGTTTCTTCTTTTACAAGGAAGTAAAGATCACAAAAGCATGTGCTCTGTGTGAGTTTTAAGGTGCTTTTGTAAACTCAGACTCAGACATGGGTGGTGTACAAGAAGGAGAGCCAACCAGTTTCTGGTTGCTGCGTTTGTGATTCTAACTTGCCTTCTTGCTAAATATGTAAACATGTTCAACGTAGCAGAGTCTACGGCGGGCCAGGACAGCAGACTGGGTGGCATTCTCTTTCTCTCTCTCATGTGCCATCTTAGAGTCTCTCTCTTGTTCACAAAGCCTGGAACATAATTCCCACTGACCAGAGAAGTACACCTACATGTGTGCATCTGTGTGTGCAAGTGTGTGAGCGCAGGCATATCTTTTGCATCTTTCAGCCCCAGCCTCCTAAAGGTGTATCCCAGTAACACACTGGTCGTTAATGCTGCGCACACCCTTCATTGCGCACACAGAGTCACAATCGAATCCCTCTGCTTCCTCATGCTCTGCCACCCGCTTGTTAGGTGAGATTGTTGCTGATGTCCAGGGCTTGCTGGTACACCTGAGTCATGTCTTCCAGATCCCCAAGCAGGGAGAAGCTGCCATTGTCCCCCGGTGAGCCTTTCATTTTGGAGCCGCGACTAAACTTCGAACCTTGGATGGGCGGCGCGGTCTGAAGACCTTTGAAGTTGGCGAGCTGAAGCAGGTTTTCGGCTGAGACGCAAGCCCTGATGTTGGTGCGGAGGTGTGGGGTGGAGGGATGCCACTCGGCTCCACCGAGGGAACTCGGCGATAGCGACAGAACAGAGCTGTCCTCCCCCACGATGCTGGAGGGCCGACTCTGACTGCGGGACAGGCCCGAGTCGGTCGTGGGAGGAGGCTCGCCTAGGGCCCCTGCTACTGCTGCCGAAGAGGGCAGCCCGCTGTAGGTGGAGTATTTGCCGTTTCGCTTCAGAATGCCCTTCCTTCCCATCATTCGCTTAGGAGGGGAGGTAGCTACCAGAGACATGCTGGCACCTCCTAAAAGCTCAGAGGATTCACTGCGCTCCGGGGAAGAGTAGTACCCTGATTCCCGTTGTTGGTTGTTTTTCAAGATGCCTTTCTTTGGTAGAGACGGTACCATCTTGGCTGGTGAGCCACCTCCCAACACTGGCTCGTTTTCCTCTCTGTCAGGGCTTGAAGCCTCCTCTCCACCGTCAGCTTGTTGAGGCAGTGCCCCTCGACTCAGCTCCACTTCTTCAGGACTGGCAGATCTTTGCTCCTTAGTGACCCTTGTCTTCAAAATGCCCTTGGGTCTCTTCAAACCTGGCTTATCCTCTGCGCCCTCTTGGGACTGGCCAGCTTCAACGTTTTCCTTCTTTGATTTCTTGGGCCTCTGTCGCAGGATCTGGGGCATGGCAGCAGCTTTGGCTCCGGTACTACGTGGCTCAGTGCGATTCTGCCAGTCGATGAAACGGGCAAGCATGGGCGAGCCACCGTGGTCGCGTTGGGCCTCACAGTCACAGACGCTGTTTTTCCAGCCCCAGTTTACCCACCAGTGATTGGCTATGTCCTCTACTGTGGCTCGCCGCTCGGGGTTCACCATCAGCATCCAGCGGATCAGTCCACGGGCATCTATAAGCAACGCAATATTGTGTTAGATTGTATCAAATGTTGAAATTACGGGCAAATATAAAATGTGAAGTGAAGCTTTATAATTTCAAAAACATATTGGAATGTCCAGCTTACTGAATGTATTTCAATAAGAGATGCACCAAGATTTTGGCAGATAACCAGAATCAGCCCATTATCATTTTCACCGTCCCCAAACAGTGACAGCATTTTTCCTATCTGAGAATGCACCATAAACTGCACCAGGTCATAGTAACAACAACATGATTCAATTCGGATGCAGTTACTGGGGGAAGAAGACTCAAAGTCAGCTATTTTCAGTATCAGTGAAATGTTTTTAAAAAATTCAAGGATGCAAGAGATATTCAAGAGCATTTTTGAAAGGTATAAAGATTCAGCAACATGTCCAGACATGTCATTCAGTCTGGGTTAGGGTTAGAGAAAGCAGGAGAGAGTAGCATGTAAAGCAGATACCAGGAAGGCTGCTCTATGCCCTGTTTTATGTCTTTGATCTTTCAATCTCTCTGTGTCGTGGAACATGGTGTGTTTGTAAATGTTGACATCCTTTTGGAAATGTCAGAGAAAAGGTTAGGATTTATATTCTCCAGCAATAGCTGATGTAACGTTTTGAACCGTGAGTTAACATCATAATAACTAGCTTATGTCTATGACCCACACCGACTTCTTGCCCTGAAATATACAAAACAAACTTCTTAGGTAGAAAGTCATACCTGAAGACTGAGTGGGCTCTTTGTATTCACCATTGCTAATCTGACGAATGAGCTTCTTGTGGTCTCCCCCATCAAAAGGCATGGTTCCATAGACCAGGGTATACAGCAGCACTCCGAGAGCCCAGCTGTCCACCTGGTGAAGACAAAAACCTGGTTACAGACTTATCCATTTGGTTATAAACAATCTGACATGCTGTATATATGGTGGATGTCAGCAAAAAATACACAAAGAAGTTGAGGTGTGTTATGCAAGCTAAATGCAGTCGTCCAAACCTTGCTTTGATTAGTGATTCATGGCATGGAAATGTGGAATGAGCTCAGCTCTACTCAACATCAGATTGGAGCTCCGAGAAACCCTCTAGATGTTTGCAGTGAACCAAATAAACACTACGTTCACTTTTTTTTTCTCACACTATCCTACAACAACATTACTGTTTAAAAGCTTTTGACACATTTGTCAGATGAAATGATGGCAAATGATGGTGATATGGTGGGAAAATAATTGCTTCCTCAAAGATTAGTCGCCCCCTCTCTCTCCTGCCATGTCAGGCAGGAGCAAAAATGTTCGAAGCGCCAGCCTAATGCATTATGACATTCTAAGATGTTACATAAGAGTTTATGTTTTGTGACGTTAAGAGGTATGGGGGCACGGAGTAAAGTGGTGGGAGCGGAAGAATAATAAGACCAGAGGAGATACCTATATTGGGATATTTTGAATTCCTAGCAGCTTACTGGAGAAAAGATTATGACCTGTTTCTAGGATTCTGTATCCATGACAGGAACCGACAGATTCTGTGCGTTGACGTTAGATTGCAGGGAACACTCACAAGGTTATTTGCTTTCCTCTGGGGGTAGCTAAGGTTTTAAGAAGTAGACGAGGAAGAGGAAATCAGATAAGACCAGTAAAAGAGCTGGTGTACTTCCTGATAGGTTTTGGACCTGCATCAAGAATGCTCCACTCTTCGGTCACCATTGCTCAATTGTGTTGAAGGCGAGACTGGGTGCATACTTTTCTTGTGTTCTATTTTTGATGCTGGTGTTTGTTCTGATTTGCGGCCTCACCCCGAGTGTGGTTCTGTAATTTCGACAGCAAATGGGTTTTCACATCCCTAAGTAAATTATAGTGACTCACGCTAATCTGGATAGTGAACAGATTTAAACAGATTTTACAACTGAGACACAAGTGGAGTTATAGTTTATAGAACTTTTTGGAGTCTTGTTTTTTTTTTTTCTTTTTTACAAAAAGCAAGATATACGAGAGATCCAGAATTTCAGCTTTAAGCCAAAATCATTTTTTGTGTGGAACTATGCAGTCCCCTTGCAAAGGTTTTCATACCCCTGAGATTTTTCACATTTTGTCACCTTGCAGCGACAAACTTTGTGTTATTGAGAATCTATGAGATAAATCAACACAAAATAGCATATATTTGTGAAGTGGAAGTATGTGACTTCTTCAGAGGACATGGTGAAGACATTGTCTAAACTGATAAGCTGCACAAGACAAGCATTTATCACAGAAGAAGAAAACTCATAATTGGTAAAGCCACTGGTTTGACCAAGAGAAACTGAATACAGACGCATAAAGTGGACACAAATTTTTAAACTATCACTTTAATTATGCAATGGAAAGATTTCAATGCAATGCAAAATGGATTGTAAATACTTCTACAAGGCACTGTTTGTGAAAGCTTCAAACCAAAACCTATAATTAAGTGTGTGACTATGACTGCACATACATCAGAACAGTCTGAATCATTGCTTGCTTCACTGAGCCTCACCTCCGGGCCACGGTATGGTCTTCCATTGACAATCTCTGGTGAAGCATAAAGGGGGCTTCCACAGAAAGTTTGCAGCAGCTTGTCCTTATGGTAGAGGTTGGACAATCCAAAATCAGCGATCTGTGGACATACGATTAAGTGATTCTTGTGTAACTGATAAAACTTTATAGATCCTTTGACATACGTACAGGAAAGCAACTCACCTTAATATTGCAGTTTTCATCCAGTAGCACGTTTTCCAGTTTCAGATCCCTGTGCACCACTCCATTCTGAAAAATTAAAGAAAGCAATCCGAGTGATGCATCAACAAATTTATTTATCCGTCATCCTCCCATTGTTGTTGCGTAATGATTTACTCTGACTGGCATAGCTTGTGACTCTCTGGGGAAATCAAGGCATCCTGTTGGTCTAGCTCAATTTTAATTGCTCCTGTGCCCTCTGGGGTCCTTCTGTTGACATCTGCTGCGATTTTCATTTTAAATCAAGTCACATGTGTCACATAAACATAAGCCTGTAATTACGGGGCCTGTGCAAATGATGTTCTCACAGCACTTAGAGAACATGGTATTAAAATAACAATCCTGATAATGGCTGGGTTTAAGCAAACATCTAGGAATTAACATGTGGTACGCAGAGCCCCGCTCAGATGTGGAGGAATGACTTCATTCGTCAACCCCCCACCAGCTTGTGCTGATGATCTGCGAGGCATCTCGCATTGGTTGTTGTCTAGCACGCCGCTCGTGTTCACATGACTCTGATTGGTGGATGTGAGGGAAGGAGTGATTGCTTGCTTGTCGCGTCAGTGACTCACGCCATCCCACCCGGCAGGAGGCTGCACTCACTGGTGATGAGTCATCATTTATGGTTGTCTGGGACTCTCCTATCTGAGGACAATGATGTCAGCTCCCATCTCGAGCTGCGACAAGCATGACAACTTTGGGGCGGGGGGGGGTCGGCATCCAAACAAGCTGTGTGACCTAAGGGGGTTTTTCACAATGGGTTCCATACTGCTCGGTGTAGAGCATGGGTTGAAATGGGTGTCACTAAATCTCCTGGGGGGGAAGCTCAGGGGAGAGCCTGGAGCATCTATCAGAGTGTGAGCACAGAATGAATGTGTGGTCTATGAACAGAGTGTAAGCCTGAATTAAGCTGGCCTACGTTCTTTCTTCACTTAACTAAAACAGATGACTCTTTAACCCCAATGTGCCAAGAAAAGCACGCAGTGCAGTGCCGGCAGATTATCTGACTACACAGCTAACTTTGTGCAGAATGCTTCCTGTTCCAATTACCCTGGAAACCAAAGCCTGTACAGGGTGTGAGAGGTAAAGAGTTTCACCTGTATGTGTTTATCTTCATAAAATGCTGGTTAAATATGCTTTCCTCACCTTGTGGCAGTGGTGCACAGCAGAGACTATTTGTCTGAAGAAGTGTCGTGTCTCCCGCTCACTAAGGCGCCTACGCTCGCTGATGTAGTCGTACAGCTCCCCCTTACTGGCATACTCCATGACAATCACAATCTTGTCCTTGTTCTCAAACACTGAAAAGTAAATCGAGCAGAGACAAACTTTTAGGGTTCGAACAGGTTGAATTTAGGCTAAAAGCAATTAAATGACAAAAGAAAAAAAAAACAGTGACCAATCCTGTGAGCCCCATTTTAGCTTTGGAGCAGAACTCAAAATTACAGAGCTGCACATTATCTTGATAGTTTTCCCAAAGTTACATCATCCAAACCCCACCTCATGTGCCTGGTTTCTATACAACATTGCAGAAGGAGGCTGTTAATTTAATCAAGCTCCATATTCACAGAAGAAAACAGGTGGAGAAAAGAAAAGAAAAAGCTAAAGGAAAACAAATGAATGAGGTAAGAGTAAGCATGACATGAGTTAGTGGATTAAAGGCACCCACTTTACAGCATGTAAAAAAAAATGTCAATTTGTGATCTCTCTCTAAATGTTCCTTTTTATAATAACACTGTTATGTTGTTCAGCTTCAACCAATTTAATGTATTTTGGACTTTAAAATGTCTATGATGAATTGCAGTCCAGATTCTAAACACCCTAAGAGAACAACTCTTTTACTTGGCTCTGACAGGAGGTTATCACTTCAGGCTTATTAGCGGCTAATGTTTATTCACACTGCATTCTCACAGTGTTGTCAAATTGTTTGTAAGTTGTGTGTCACTTTGTTGCAGTTAGTGACACACAACTGCAACAACGCATCTAAAAATGCTGATGCACAAAAGATTCAAAAGTGGTGAAAGCTTCTTTACAGCTAGCCTTAAAAGTAGTTTTTATTTTGAAGATTCAAATACAGACTTTTAGGTTTTGGACTGAGGACGTATGAAAACAGTCCAGACTTGACAACTGTAACAACCTCTTTAGCACAGTGTGTAGGTAGAAAGCTAAAAAGAGTCATTAGCACTGTTAGCGGCTAACGGTTAGCCAGTTGCAAAGTACCTGTGAGAAATTTGTTTTAGTTGACTCCGTCGCCACAATGTGGCGATTTAAGAAGTACTCAAACATAACAAGGCATAAGGTTTAAGTCACAAATCTTCATGTTAGCGGCTCATAATATCTGCTTAGTCTGTTTTCACCAGACAAATTCACATGCTTATATTGCATCTTTAGCTTCATATTCCCAAAGCGACGCTAGGCCTTTTCCTTATTGACTGAGTAGCCTGAAGCAATTCACAAAAAGAGAACCGATGTAGCTTAAGTTGAGAGTTTAAATTCCAAAACCATACCGTTTATGATACAAAAGTAAAATTGTGACAACGCAGCATATTACTACCCCACTGCAAATCATTAAACACATAATTGTGTGTCATATTTTTGGCTTATCAGTGTAAGATTTCAGCTTTGGAAATATAGCTGGTCTATGAGGAATGACAGTGGTTAGGTAAAGAGAGAACGGAGGGGGGAAAAAATGAGTACGTGACAACAGCACAGTCAGTCATGTTGCTGTGTATTGTGGGTGTTGATTTTCCCACACAGCAGGGTTACTGAGGGTGAAGACCTCTACTTTCTACACCCTTGAGTGAACACCTTCATAGTCTGTCCCCGTCTTAATTTTTTTTTCCTCTCCCAGGGTCCTTTTAAAGATATAATCCTCTATAAAAACACACGGTTGTTGAGTGATGTTAATGCTCCCTGATTGTGACTGTCTGGCTGCTTGGGAAACAGCAAGACGGTTGTAAGCCATTGCATTCCACAGGGCAAAGAAGATCCAGCCATCTGATTGGCGGACAGAGTGGGGACCTGGGGTGACATTCACACTGATCCTTGATGGGCTTGTGCTTGGTGAGCCAATTCTCAGCTTGCACTCCCATTTACCTTTAACCTCTGGTGGCGAAGTAATTACCTAGCTTACATAAGTCAGGTTTTTTACGGTCTGCTGGGAATGCCAGACGGTTTCTTAATCACTCACTGAGCTTTGTTCATATGTCAAACCTTCACATCTGACTAATTTGCAGCTATTGTTCATTTGCCTGTGTTGATGGAAGGCTTCTGTCGCAAACTTTCAAAGCTATAAATATATTACAATAAAATGACAAACAAGCATTGGACATGTTTAGTCACAATGTAATGCAGGATTTCAATGATTACAATGCGAAAAGAAAACATTTCAGATAAAAATATTTGTTTTTCATTTCAAAAGAAAGTACACAGATCTTAGGTCAAGGTTGTTAATATTAACATTTCTGCTATTTTGTTGTTTCTGCTATTACATCATTCCTAATGTACTTTTTTGCACTTTGACTTATTGGCCTACTTTGGTGGACTACTTTAGAAGTAGCTGAGGCAACATAGGAAGTAACAGAAACAAAATATTTGATGTGTGTAAGGTTCATAATTATTTAGGGCAGCTCAACTTGTTGGACTTGGCTGTTCAACCTGAGCGTGATTAAACAGTTCCTCAATCAAAATCTCATTGTCTTGTTAGTCTATTTTTGTGTCAAAGACTAAAGTACAAAGGTGTACAGAGAAATTAGCTTGTGACTGCAACTGAACCATTCGTAACATGATCATTCCCGCATGCTGACTGTGCAGTTGGAAGTTCATAATTCAGTTAGCAAACTATACTCAGGAAAAAGGAGGACGGAAGAAGCAGAGAGATGAAGACCTATCTGCAGTTCATAAAAGAGAGAGCAAGACCTATAGCAAATAACAGGAAGGCTAAACAATTGGCCTGTTTATTCTTTTGGGGTTTCCACTTAGTTTTTTTTTTTTTTTTTTTTAGAAATGTGGTCAAGATTTTTGGAAATGTCAGCTCTTTTAAAGATCTGCTTAGTGAAGGAGAAATAAACTGGTGTTTGCATGTAGCAGTGCTAACAATTCTAAAGACAATTTAAAGCGCCATCTTCTTAATCATTTTCTCTTAATTTTGAATCCGATACCGAAACTGTTCTCCGACACATATCTTCTTATATTGTTATTCTTAAAGAGAAATCAAAATTGGCTGAAACTGGTACTGTCCAGAAAAATGGAAATTGATCTGAAAATACTGACTGGTGAGTCACAAATTTTACTACTGAGTCACACCAAAATTTGATGTTGCATATGCATATGCATATGTTGATGCTCATATCTGTGTACTTTTTGCAAACCAGTAAGCCAAACCAGCATCACTGCATGTACTCAGCAATAGCTTTGCATATCTTAGCCTGAAGTAGGTCATCCCTGCCCAAAACCGTTCTCTTAAATGTCACATTATTCATAGTTAGTGTAAAAATGACTCACTTTAAACATATACAGCTTGGAAGAAGATGTGTAAGCAAAGATTTTTCTAATCTCACTTTGTTTCAGACTGTGTTAGTTTGTTCAATTACACCCATCTATAAAGCTGACACTTTGTGTAAAAAGGAGGGCACAAACGCGCAGCGGAGTATCGTTCGCTTCTAAATGCCCCACTCAGCATGCTGACGAATGCAAAATATAAGGGAGTGGTAAAAATCCATCTTCACGCACACATCTGGTTCAGCTTTGCTTCACACAAGGCAGTTAGCAGGGGCTGTTGTAAGAGGGTGTTGCCGGGTACACAAATCTCTGGGCCTCCTATGTATGTGCTGCAAGCGAGCGAGGCCTGGGTGGAGGCCAGGCCACAACAGTAAACGCTGGCTTTGGGGAGAAACACCAAAGAGTGAAAGCAACGAGTCTGGTCGAGACTGCTAGCAGAGCTGGTTGCTTATAAACGAGGACGAGACTAACAAAAAGCCTGATATGGGCTCCTCAGAGTTTACAAAGCTGCGTGTTCTTTTAATCATTCCCTCAAAAGACACATAAAACTCTGCTGCTATTTAGCAGGTGATTACTGACACGTTCCCATGACAAATTGTGTTTGTTTATGAACACATTAGTGATAATGATCTGGGGACTTTGTACTTGGACAACGGGACAGAGGGTAAGTCTGATTGGGCAATGACTCCTAACCTTTTCGTTCTGGGGCTTCTGTCCCAAATAGAGTTGATACAGTCAAAGGAAAAGTCACAACAAGTAACTTAAACTGCCCCTGCCCTGTGACTTTAACTAACTGCACATTGGCCAGACTAAGCAATGATTAACTGCGAGCAGTACTTCAAGCACTCAATGCAAATTGTTCAGTGGAGTCACCATTAATTCTAATCTCTGTTTTCCTTCTTTGAGGCTAAGGTAATTCGAAAGGGCTCAAAAATCGGAAGTTCCACAAAAATAAATATCCGTGCTGTCTGGGCCTGATGTGAAAGCTTTGATATTTACAGAGTTGCTTACTGAAGTACGCTTCTGGTTGCCATTGCTCCAGGGAAGACTTAAGGATTTTCCTCCCACTGCATAGCACTGGACCAGAGTCAAACTGGGAGCATGCCTAGGTCATAGAGGTCAATCTAACTACACATAAGTTACACACACTTTTACACACAAAGGCACTCACACACAAGTAACAAAACCTCTTAAACTGACACAATTACACCGGGACACACACGCACACGCATGCCGAGTACAGTCTGGCTCCCAGCTGCAGTTGTCTCTAAGTATCAGCAGATGTCTGGCTCTGAGATCAAGACCAGAGAAGACAAGGGATGAGACTGCTTGGATGTGGGAAAGGAGATCCCTTAGAATATCACCCCACACACACACACACACACACGCGCACACACATTAAGAGAAATCCAGACACACACTGCCAAAAACCTTCATAGCTTTTACTGGTCCAGGCAGCCAGACAGAGGAGATGAATAACATCCCAGATCTGTAGCCTGGGACTTATTATGACATATGCATGTCAAAATAATGACAGTCCTGCAGCTTGGCCACAAGTGCTACATGTGTTGGAGGAAATATGCATTTTGGATTTGTGTGTTTTTTCTCATGTGTCTTCAGGATGTACAAATGTCTGATTTTTTTAAATATATATATATATATATATATATATTTTTTTTTTTTTTTTTTCTTTCCAGACGCTGCGCTCGCTTCTCACCTTCGTATATAGAGATGATGTGTGGGTGGCGGAGGGATGACATGATTTCGATCTCTCTGCGGATGTGCACCATGTCCTGCTCATCCTTGATCTTCTCCTTCCGAATTGATTTGATCGCCACCTGAAAAGAGACAAAAAAAGAAAGAAAAAAACCAAACACTTTCATTGGATAACTTGAAGAAGTTTAAAATAGATATTTTTGGCTACAGCACAGTAAGTCAGATTTCCTGTTTTTCCCCTTCTAAACCTAGTAAATAAGCTTAATTTTAGCAGGAAATTGTTAAATAGGAACAAATTAAAGTCACGCGCATTATCTTATCAGTGACCTTTAACTTGCACGCAGTCATTTCACAACACATACGGCGCGCTGTGTAAAATCAATCAGTCTTAGTCAAAATATGTGCCCCAGAAAAAGATAGGTCATATAAGTCTATATGTATAAAACACATAATGGAACCTTGTCTTGTATGTTTAAGCAGATATCAATCAACAATACAAATTAAGCTATGATAAGTACCCCAATTCATTTTTAGCGAAAACATTCACAGGCAAAGACACACTGGGTTCCTTATCAGCAATCTACATGGGAGCCTTGGGTAATAAGCTGCAGAAAAAAAACTCACTTACTTTACTTATCTACTGCTCCATTTATACCAATAAACACTGAGCAGTTCACTCACAGCACTGCTGACTGATTCTAGATGCAGTTTTACAGCCACTCTGGCACAAAGTAATGCTTGGTGCTAAATGGAATTTATCATCATAATCCCAGCACCCTCCTTAAATTTAACGTCAGCAGATCATCATTCTTCCAGATCATAATAAGTTGCGATGTTTACAACAGTTAGCTAAAACCTGAAGAGAACTGATCCTTTCAAGATGCACCTTTGCTACGTATGTTGCACTTTTGCAGTTTTGGCCGTTTCATGCCCAAAGTAAAAGGATTCGTCTGATGTTGGGACATTTTCCGTCTAACTTCTGGTCAGCTGAATTTACACTTAGTTGATTTCAGAAAATAAGATCAAGGTATTTGTCCTTTTGATGTTTCAGGGTGCTTTTTAATGTTGATAATGCTAACCATGCTAATTACTATTACAAGATCTTGGAGAAAGTTTAAATTATCAGCTATTTGATCATTTTCTCTCTTTTGAACTGCACAACTCTTGCTTTACGGAGATATTTTTTCACACTCTTGCCTCAGCTTCTGAAACAATGGAAACAATGGAAAGACAGCACTTTACAAACAAATATCAGAAATAGGCAACAAACTAGGGGTGCACCGATTTGTCGGCCAGCCGACTTATTGGTGCCGATGTCCTAAATTTTGGGAGATCTGTGATTTTTACATGTGAAGCCGATCTTATCCACCGATGTTATCAACCTTGGCAACAGTCTAAAAATCAACCACTGTGCTTTTCTTTTCTCCTGTGAGAGAGGTTTGACTGACAAACCGGCCGACCAGGTCATGTCTGCACACTTACAGTTAACAATAGTCACCCCATTGTTGCCAATTCAGCAATTTTCTTGATATATTGAGCAACATTTCAGACAAAAAATGGTATCGGCTAAAATCGGAATCGATAAGTTAGGCTTTTTAAAAGATTGGTATTTGGCGATCAGCCAGAAAACTGCAATCGGTCCACCCCTACAACAAACTTTTCTAGTATGACAATAAAGGATGATGTTCAACATCCAACAGTCTTGTCAGGTTTTGCATATGCTTGGAAGACCTACAAAATCAAGTGAATTCATAACAGGAGAGGCCATCATGTCAATGTACTAGAAGTAAGGGGACTCCTCCAAAAGACAAAGTGTTGCTATTCAAAAAGTCATTGAGAGGACACTAATCACAACCTGGCAACCCACTTTTAGTCATTCTAATAAAGAACCTTAATTCAAAGCAGCTGCTAAAGCTGTCCTGCTGGGAGTTTCAAGCAGGAATCAGAAGAATGAGCAGACGTTGAGAAAGTGATTCATTTTACTTGGCTTGCTAAATGGGCCTGAAATCGGAAATCCAGCTGCTACAAACAACACTTGATTTGATGATCCTTCAATGCCGCTGGCCTGCCAATAGCCACAACTGTAGGCATCAAAACCACTAACCTATGCTCTTCATAAATGACAACTTAGCGGCACTCTTCAAATAAACCAATTGAGAGTGCACAGGCTAGCACATCATGCTAATTGCAGCCTAAACATCCTGGATCAAGTCCTGGGTTTTCTTTGATCATGCCTGTATAGAGTCTGTTCACTCTAAATACTGTTAGTTTAAACTTTTGTCCTCTCCTTGCAAAGTGGCTGCCTTCGAAGGAGCCCATGCAGGGGAAACCACAAGCGGTAGCGAGTGCCAAGCTAATTACCATGTACATCAATAAAAATAACCCCAATCCGGAATAACTCCCTCCCAGACCATGCCTTGATTACACAGAATTTAAAGACATTAAACTATAACAAATGTAGCAGCGGATTTACATGCTGTGTTCCTAATTTGTTGCTTTGAGTTGTTTTGTTTTGTTGTTGTTAAATTAGGCTTAATTATACCCCAGAAGTCACTGACTTCTAGAACATGAGCAACATTTCTTACACGCAGTGGTGGTAACAATTTTTTCCTTCCATTATTTGATATTACAAAAAGTTAGGCATGCTATGTTGTGACAAATAGGTTTTCGACTCCTTGCAGATTTTTTACTGCTATTGCTTTTTTATTTGCACTAAAATGTTTCAGATCATTAAAAAAAGTTCAAATGGGACAGAGACAACTTGAGAAAATGGCAAACAGTCTATAATGTGCTATCATTGAATAAATGATAAAAAAAAAAACTCTCCAAACTAATTTGCAAAAATGTGAAAAGGTTTGGGCAGCGGCACTTCGAACGTTAGCTGGAGATAGGCACCAACACCCCTCCCGACCCCTCTAAGGGACAAGGGTGTACAGAAAATAGATGGATGGATATATGGTGAAAAGGTAATTTCCTACCTTGTTAAATCATGAATGCTGTCATTAAAAATAAATAACAGGATTTCTTTCATGTAACTTTCACGAGCTGTACTGTGGCCTGATTACTACCACACCTGTAAAATCAAAAAATCTCTTAAACAGAACCTGCCTGAAAACTTGAAGTAGACTCAACTATAAAAATAAGCAACACATCTAAAGAGGAAAAACAACATCGCTGACATCTATTAGTCCGGAAAGGATTATAAACCCATTTCTAAAGCTTTGAGACTTCAGGAAGAGTCTTTCACACAACAGTAGTGTAGAGCTGCATAATACGCAGACCCTCAATCTCAATCAATGAATTTTTAGTGCATGTCTATATATATATATCTAAAACATTTGACCAATGATCATTTGATCAATACATTTCCCTTAATGCCACATAAATCATATTCTGTAGCGGGTGAGATGCTTGGAAAGTGGGGTGATGGTAAAGAAATAAAATGAATCAGGAAAGGAAGGGTTAATGTCAGTCAATATTGTAATCACAATTTTGAGTAATAGTATGGGATTCAATATTTTCCTGAAATTGTTCAGTACTACTTTCTAGCAATGGCTGACATATCAATTTAATCCTTATCTTAATTCATCCAGTAGGCCACAAAAGTGGCATACATTACAAAAGCTTCATGCCAATTGTACCAGTTGTTAGGTTTAAGAGATAAATATTATATACACATTAACCTAGATTTGTTTGCATCATCAGTTCTAAACATATTTTGTATTCACTATTTTTGTCGGACAGTCTGAAATATTTAAGAGTGGCAAAAATGAAAAGAAGAAATCTGTAAGGAGGAAACTACATTTTCACAGCACAGTGCGTTTTCCTACTAGAATGGCAATAATCAATCTTCAACTGCAATTTTATTCTAACTTATTGAATGACCCTGTTCTCCCTCACTGGACTTGAGACAATGCCAGGTATTACCATCCTGGAGCTCCTCATGTTCCCATGCCCAGAACTCGACGTGGATCATTTAACAGGATTGTGGATCAACTCCTTGCCAGGCTGGCTGACACAGCTACGCTTGTTCTTAAGTGGATCCCCTATTACCATCAGTCGCAGTAAACAGTCCTCGGCACTGCTGCCCATGTTGCCCCATGCCAAGATTTGGGGAGACCTCCACCCTCCCCTCCAACCCCCAAAACCCGACCTATGCTCTAAAAGGAGCTTGTTTGAAGTGAAAATCTGTGCCTCGCTTCAGTAGAGCCTGACATCTTCCAGTGCTTTCTCAGGCTATTAAAGCAGATAAAGTATTCATCACAAACTGACCCGTCCGCGTTTTGTCTGAAGGTCTTGATCATCTGCTGTGTTGACTGCACGTCTGAGTCACTGAGCAGAGAAAGCGAGAGTGGGAGGAAGAGGCCCGTCACTTTTCCAGAGAACTTTATCCTCAAACACAGCCAGGAGTCATAATACCTCATCAGCGGCACCACATATAGCAGAGGAATGTCAAAATTTCTTTCCCCTTCTGTGCACCTCCCCATTGAAGCCATTATTGGAGAATGATGTAATCTGGTGCTTTAAGATCACTTTTATATGACTCTGTATTCCCTTCAACTTAGGCAGCCCGTCTCTTGTTATTGTGCTGGGGTTCCCTTTATTCCTTGTGCTAACAGCTCACCTCCTCCTGCCTCTGATGATTCCTCTATGCAGGATATTAACCTTCCCTCCCATCTCATTTCCTGCTGAGGATGGCCTTTCATCTGTCGGTGTTCATTTCAGGTTTGCCTGTCACCACGTCTTTTTTACTACAGATGTCATTTAATACATAGGGGCTAAGCCAATCTTCTCCAGGCATGCTAACTCAAACAAGGTTGTCGCATTTTCACACGATGAAAGAGTTCAACTTCATACAGTTGCTGGATTCCAACTCGTACGTCACATATGGCTGTCCTGATTAAAGCAGACGAGCCGTTCTACTTTCACTGACACACTAAATGCCCTGCATCTAATCAATCTTCATCCAAAGCCATACGGTTAATTCCATCGCACAGACACACATAGAATCACAGCTTCCTCCATTTATCTCGTCTGTCAGCTCCTGTGATTGAATTTGAGGAATGAGTCGAGTTTGAACTGACTGTTGTTATCTACCATATGGACACGAGGGACTTCCTCTGGGTTAAAGGTCGAGTAAGCTCTAATCGTGTAACGTCAGACGAGCGTGGTGAGGAAGTCATGCTCTGTTAGTGCTGTGTTCCATGAGGGGAGGGAATGTCCACATCAGAAGGTGGTAAGGTATATTAAAGTCTTAAGAAGTTAAAACTGTGATAATTTTCTGATAAAAATAAACTTCTACAGTTTATGGTTCACATGCTAGAAAGTGTGTCCGAGTGAGAACACTCCCCCTCAGCCCTCTTGTTAAAGGATTTCTCAAAAATGCATGAGAGAATCAAAGCAACACTCCAGGTATGCTTTTAATGAAGAAATAACATTTTTGTTTTGCGGAAAGAAACATTCAAAACCTACTACCCAAGTTTCTCACAGTTGAATGGCCGACAAAGACAAACGCATGTCAAAAGATGTTCATCATCTCACCTCCCTCTGCTGGGAGGGAGGTGGGATGAAGGTAACGACCTTGCATGCAAGGTTTCACGGAAAGTTCCACATGTCCTGCCAGAGTGGGGACGGGGTCATATTTTGCCATGATGCTTAAGCCTGTAAGGATATATCAGCGATGGGCGGGTTTGATATGATGCATACAGCTTATCAGGCTTAAAAAAGAAACAGAAAGTGGCCTGCTGACTTAAAAATAAACACATACTGGTTTCCAGCATCTTGTATAATCTCCAACACAGACAGCGGCATTAGTTTCTGCCGTATTTTGGACATTGTCTAAACCTATGGTTGTCAAGCTGTGGTACAAGTAACACTATTAATACCTGGGGAGCAACAATAGGTCTTCAAGTAGATATCTGAAACAAGTAAGCTAAAAAGCACCAATAGCCAAAAAGATTAATGACTCAAAAGAGTTCAAAAACCAGTGGGATTTGCTAATTGGTAAGAGTTGTTATATATGTTAATACCAATGTATTTCGCTGCATGACAGTAGGCACATGTTCACTGAAGGAGGTTGGTGTAAAATTTATAATGGGATAAATCTTCAAAACTGCAAATAAACTTAGTTAACTGAGATTATCACTAAGCTTGACATCCAAGGCAGCCATCTTGGATTTGGCGTCAGGGTTGGTCGGAAACCTGCAACTTTCCCATTTGGAATTTGACGTCAGAGGAACTTTCTGTTCAATTGACCAACATGAAACCGGGAACATTTTCATTTCTAAGTAGAAATGGAACATGCGCCACCACAGCGGTGTTCTTGTTTCTTTTTTATGGCCTAACACAACAAGCCCAAGTTCTGTTGTAGTACTTTGGAACAACAGTGTGGACAAACTTGGGAAACTTGATATTTACAGTGTTGTCTTGAGAACCATCAGACCGTGGGCGTTACCAGACCCATTTCACTGGCATGGTTGCCCTTGAACATATCTTCTGTGGCCTAATAAAACTCCCAAATGCAATTTCCACCAAAGGTTGCCACTGTTTAAAGAGCCTATAAAGATCCACTTGAAAAGGTTACAAAGAAGTCTGATTCATGGAGTAAAAATATAAAGGAAAATAAAAAATGTAAAAAAAACACAACAACTAATGAGTAATACATTGCATTGTTAGGTAGCATTGTGAAGTTGGTAAAAAAAATAAATAAATAAAAAAGACAGAAATGTTGCATATGTGAATCTGGAAGTAAAGTTTAACAAAATATCTCCTTCAGTTTCTAAGTGGGAGTGTGGTTTTACTCATTTAGATCACAAATGTAGTAGAAAATTAATCCTTTCTTCTTCTATTTTTTAAGTGTTTCCCTCCTTTGGTTTTTATTAGTCATATTGTTGTTTACTGCCTTGGAGCGCACTGACAACAGAACCAGAATGTTTGCATATAAATTTTAAGTACGGGTCTGGAATTCATATTCATCTCTTGTGCCCCAGTACTACTTTGTGTGTAGCAACGCCCCTGTGCTGAACGTAACCACGTTGGAACAAAGGAAAATGACCTCTGAGGTATCATTCTGAGGGCAACTTCAGAGCAGTCGCATCAGTCTGTCAGTAGCCGGATTTGAACCCCAACATCCGGTCGGGAGGCCGCGCACAGGACAAGGCGTGTGCTGCACAGCTTCCCGGCCCCACGGGTCTTATTTTTGAGCGTAGGGGGAATTCCCGACGGGGTAGCAACGGGACAAGCACACGCCTCTGACTGCAACGCTGCACTTCCTCCGAGACCGGTGTCGTTTGCAGAGACTTCTGACAGTATGCGTTTAAAACGGGCGTCTGGGGGCGCACTAAAACCCACAGCGAGAGGTTATTTACAGCTGCTGAGGGGCGGCTTGTTAAGGGGGCTCACCTCTCTGCCGGAGTGCCGCTCAATAGCCTTCTTGACTTTGCCGTAGGTGCCTCTTCCCAGCGTCTCCAGGAGCTCGTAGCGGTGTTTGAGGTTGTGCTTGTGGTGGTGCTTCTTCACGCCCGAGTTCCGCCGACCGTCGCCTTGTGCCGGGGTATCCTCGGGTGAGGCGCCGGCAGGTGAGGCCGGAGGTGGAGTAGGAGGGGAGGGGACACCCGCCGCCGGTCTGCCCGCCGCGCTTTGACCCCTCAGGGACTCGGGACGGGCGGCACCCCGGCGGGGTGATAAATAAGCGGTCTCCATTTCACTAGGGAGACGTTTTAAACAATCTTCTCAACTGTTAAATATATTTAAACTACTAACTTAAACTAATCAATACGATAATACCTAAAAGACCTAATAATAGTAATAATAAATAAATAAATTACAAGTCATAAAGCAAATGATATTATCACATATGGAATCTAATATTTACTGATTGTCTTTGATCGAAGTAAACAAACATTTCTTCTCTTAGCTATTTTATGTTATAATCGCGTTATAATCGACTACTAATGAGGCGCGCTGATCTAAAATGGTCACTTTATAATAACTAATAGGCATACAAATTAAATTATAATGCCAACGTAGCTAATAAAACATAGACTAGTCTGTGTTCAGATATCGACAGCAAGGCTGCATGTCGCAATCTGACCACGCTTTCGTTCTTTCTTTTGACAAATACTGGCTATATTATCTCTGCATGCTGAAGAAAATAAAAATAAAAAAAATAAAACATAAATAAACTGGCACGATCTAACTGTGGTCAATTCTATGTTGTTCACGTCATCTGTCGTCCTACACTTTGCCAACATCACAAGAAAGGCGAAAAAGCTGCGACGAAACCGGCGTTTAGGGTGAAGATGACCCTCATTGTGTCCACGGCCCAGGTACACAGCTCCTTTCATTCATGAAGAGGCTGTCTATTGTGCGTCTGCTTGCTCCGGGCTCTGCTCGGCGGCGGTGGGAGTGCGCTGTGCTCGGACTCTGTCTCACGCTGACGCGCTGTGGATACTGCCATGGTCGTTTCGCTGCGCCCCTTCTTGTTTTTCCCCCTCTCCTTCTTCGTGTGCCCTTCTTGTGTTTCTCCTTCCCTTTCTCTCTCTATCCACGGCGTGAGGGGCCGCGAAGAAGGAATGCGAGATGATCCGAGATCGGAGGCGGAGTTTTTAGGCAGACCTCCTCCTACTCTCTCCTGCCTCTCCTTCCAGCGGTCTTGTCCCACATACACTGCTCGCTCTCTTCTGACATGACCACGCAGGGGCGTAGCCAGGTATTACAGTGTTGCTGGCTACAGTAATTGCCCATTTATCTCCCATTGCAGTGGCGCAATCTTAATCTGAAAACTTTAGGAGGTAATATTCATTTAAAGGAGGTGGACAATGCTGATGTTCTTAAAGCTGCAGTATATAACTTACAAAAAGTACTTTTTGACATTTGCTGAAACTGTCACTATGCCATTACAGTGTGGCATGAGGCAGACAGTCTGTGAAAAATTCAGCTCCTCTGCTACACCTTTTTCCTGTTGTGAATGCTAGGCTAGTTAGCATGGACACTGATGACAGCAGGTAAACGGTTTTCCTGTAACAATTAGTGGGTTTTTTTGCTATTAGCACATTTAGCAGCGAGTACTTGACATTGATTGACAGTGTTAAGGCCCTCCTCCTGGCTCTGATTGGTTGTTTTTGGTGCATTTTTTCAGATGGCAATAAAAGCTCAGGGAGGAGGTGGAGGAGATCAAACTCTTTACAGATTATTTGTCTCAAGACATACTGTCACAATATGGTGACAGTTTTATAAATATGTAAAAAAAAAAAAAAAACAACTTTATATATATATATGTGTATATATATAAAAGTTACATACTGCACCTTTAAAAACGCAAGCACCACTGTTTAGTTTTTATTTTTCTACCTATGATCTGACTGGCCACGGTAGTCAGATCAGATTTAGTAAATTCCAATTTACTAAATATTTACTACCAATATTTAGTAACTTGGAATACTATTGAAAACATCATTCATTTTAGTAACTCCAATCACTAAATGAAATATTATATACTTTACACACAGAACAATTCCTATTAAATAGACGTTTTTCCCCTTGATGTTTTTCTTGGAAGATAACATCAGATCAATAAAACAAATGTTTTTAATACAGACTTGGACCTGATGAGAATGGTATTTAATACCTGTGTAAAAATGACAAACAAACAAACCTCATCGGACATCTTGTAACAAGGCCCCGCCCACAGGCGTATGGGCATGGTCAATTTTTTTGCAAACGAGATAAAGTGTGCATCCACACAACAGGATGGACCAGACCAATCAGTGGCGCCTCAGAATGGCACAAAAACACCAAACAACACAGAACGGTAAAAAAGACATGGCTTGTGCATGTACAGTAGATACCGAAACATGAAACTGCCGTTTTGAAATTTTCCCACTCTGGTTTTTCAAACACTACTGTTTTTCTATATTGATGCGGACGTAAAAGCTAAACAATAAAAAAACCAAAAAAAACTTTGCTACATAGTCGCTACAGACATTGCCACATCTTGTCTCTGTGTGGGCGGGGCCTTAATTATTAAACATAACTGTGTTGTGTATTTGGTGCCCCCATTTGAATGGGAGTCTTATTGTTGCTGAGTCCATACAGTCTCAAATGCGAATGTCCTCAGAGAATCCAGGCAGACCTCTGTGTACATGTACAAATGGTAAAACTTATGTTTACACAGGCTTTGCGATCGAGTGGACAATACAGCTGTCAGGGAGGTATAAATCAGGCCAAACAAGGTTTCCAGGGCCAAAGGAAAGAAAAAGGTCCACGGCGTTACAGGTTTTACACCATATTTTGTATTGAGGTGCTTTTCTCCATGTCCGTCTTTTGTTTCATGCCAAGCCCATCTAGAGTGTTTTTCTTTCTCTCTTTCTTTCTTTGTCATGAAGCTAAGTTTTAGCACGCGTCAGACATCAAACTACCAAACTGTCAGAAACTGGACAGAAATGATGTGATAAAATAGCCAAGGTTCAAAGAAAATCATTAAGAGACATAAGAAAGTCTGGAAAACAACAACTCAACGCCATCAGGGCTGCAGTAATTTAATTTAAATTGTGTTTCATGAAGGCAATAACAGTTGTCAATCAGTCGTATTACATTTACAGTACAGAGAGACACAACTAATCATCTTATCGTCTTCAACATCTGTGTTTAAGTAACTTGATCCAACTTAATGTGAATTTATTTCTGGTGTTGTTTAGAAGGTATCTGAGCTGTGTTACAAATTACAGCAACAGATCTTCTACCACACTCCCCAGTTGGTCTGAGATGCTTTTCCAGATTCCCATCCTGTTTTTCACACCAACCCTACCAGCAGTGTTTTGTAAGAAACAGCTCAAGCTTAGTCTGACCTGCAAAGTCCAGTTAGTTGATCAAACTCCACATGTTTACATATGGGATGGTAGAACAGAAAAGCCTTTTTCCTGGCATGCCTCCTAAACAACCAGTTGGCATGTAGGCAGCATCTAACAGTTGTTTTGGCAACACGAGCCTCGGTAGATGCCATTCTTTACTGCTACTTCCTAGAATTTTTATCCCTCTCATACAGTACCATTCTTCTCACTTTGCTTGGTGCAAAATAAACATGAGCGATAGTGAGCGATCACCCGAGCGATCAGTGGTGAAGTGAAAATGGACGTCTGTGTAATGTGTTATTTATGCTCTAAGAAAACATGAAATTATGGAGTACTCAACTTAAAAAAAGAAAAAAGGTTGTGTGTACATTAAACAAATGCTTAAGTTCCATTTATTTTAAGGGAATTGTTAGAGGTAATGTTGTAAAAATTACAATTAATTTGTTTTAACTTTGCTTAGATTTTTTTTTTTCAAGTGACAACATGCCTTTGGAGTGTCCTTATATATTGTGAAATTCAGCTATTACAGGAAAAATACCTGTTCAACATTATCTGATCCAACAGCTAAATATATAGTGAGCAATTTCCTCTGGTTATTACATAAAATAGCTTTTTTTTTTACATGTTATATGTCTTTGATAAACAATATGAGTTGAGTTTCTACTTATAGCAACAGACTGAGATGAGTATCTGATCTATTTCCTTCGCTTGGCCTCATCCGCTCTGTGTTGTCGAGACTGGCTCTGTCCTGTGCTCAAAGAGTGCCACCACTGCCCTCTTGTGGTGGAAGTAAATATTTTTTTGACATACAATGGAAGCCGATCTATTCAAGGGAGGGGAGCTGTCTGTGCTATCTATGACCTAAATATTGTACTCAGGATTACTCAGTAAATAAAAATAGATTAATGATGTAGATTAATAATATTATATATACATTACATTAATGATTGAATTAAATTTGCACAACAGAATGGCAAGTTTTTAGATGTGTTGTTGGTTTTTTTTTACATAACTTTCTACAAATTAAACCCAGATAGAAGAAAATGTATTCTATCTCTATTATAAAACCCAAATATATATATAAAATGGTAGTTCTTTAAAAATGAGAGCATGCTGCTCCACTTTTTACCTCACACGTTCATCGTCACCTTGGTTGCTCTAGCGCCCCCTTTTGGTAACGTGGCCGCATGTCTGATGACCTCACCCTCATCAGCGCTCGTCACTCACGCACACCTGCCGCCAGAATCTCGACCACAACGCCTGAAGTGTTGTATAATATCTAATAACTTGTATGAAACGCGGTAAGCCGCTCATATTTTCACTACTTCCGCTGGAGATTTTTATTTATTTCTTTTTATAAGATTTATCTACAGAGTTTCAAGCGGTAGCTAACGCCGAGACTGGCTTTGTCTCGACATTAGCTACCGTGTCTTTGGAGTACGCTGAAAAGCTTATTTTCTTATTCCAGTAAGGTGTCCTCTTGCATTCGTTGCTTATTTTCACACCGAAATATACTACAAATTGTGCATTCAATAAACTGTATCAATACTGGCGCATATTTAATGTACATTTTGTTTTCGTAGCTGGGATAGCTAGCTACGCTGCTCCCATTTCCCGCAGATATGCTCACTTCTGTGCGCTGCGTGCTAACCAAGCTAGTTTCTTCGATTTGGAGAACTGCTGACGCAGGTGGAGACAACATCTGCACGGAAAGCGCTGGTAAGCGCGGTTAGTCTTCCTCTAGTTTGCGACACATTCGGACAGTAGCATGTCGTGTTTGTTTGTTTTTCTATTTATTTACTTATTTTTGGTGTGTTTGTTTTGTTTTTTTGCTGCTCAGGCACAGAGGACATCCGCCACCTGCGGGGCAGTGTGGTGACGCAGCTGTGTTTGGACTACGGGATGATAGACGATGCCATATACTTCACAAGCAATGAGGTTTTGGGCGGAATTCCACTAGAAGAGGGAGACCAGGTGAACTGCATCGCAGTCAGAGATGGTGCTGAGAAAGGATGGAAAGCTCTGAGGGTGAGGACCCCGTCATCCATCATATGAAGTAGCCATTACCTTCACCTTCTGAGTCCTGGTTGGCCATCGGCTCCTTTCGGAAACTACAGATCAAGTTTGCGATGAGGTTTTGGTTTGTCAGGCTTGCACAATTCAGCATTTTTTTTCAGGTGGAGAAAAGTGCAGATGCCTGGGAAGACGGAGGGAGGACCTCCTTAGAAGCCGACAGCATGCAGCTGCGCCCTCTCATAGGAACCGTCACGTCGTTTGACGGCGATAGTGGCTACATCAATCAGACCACATACTTCACACGTTACAGCCTTTCAGAAGGTAGCGAGATAAACTTTTAATTTAATAAGACTTTGAACTTCACAGCCCTTGGATATCTTGCTTACGTTGCCCAAGTTAAATTGAGTTACCAAAGTTGTTTGCTGAGCAAAACCTTTCATTCTACTTGTACTTTCTCCCATTTTATCACTGCACAAAATTGTATTGTATAGTATAGACTATGTTGTGTGAACTTAAGTTCTCCATTTTTTTCTACAATTCATTTTAAATACACTAAGTGAAACTACAATGCTCTCCATAAGACTCAGAGCACACAACAAAATGTATTTGAGTGCTAAAAAGTGGATTTTGCACGATACGGTCCCTTTTAAGAAAAGACGGGATAAAAAAACAAATGAGACTGTATTTTTAAGCCATATCATCCAGCTCAAGTAAGAAGTGATGTCATTGATTAAAAACATAGAATATTTAAAAATCTGATAAAAGCTTGTTATGCTAACTGTGTTTATCTACAGGGATTTGCTTCTTTTCTCTCTGACAGGTTATGAACCAATGAAAGGTGACTGGATTCAAGCTAAGTTTTATATCAACCCCACCCAATGGTCCACCCAAGCTCATTCTGTGGCTCCATTACGCTATAGTCGCCTAAACCAGGTGCTTATTTTTATTTTTTTTTATAGTATATTCACTGATGTTGAAAAATCTAGTTTAGATATGACTAATTAAGCTAAATAAAGCTGTGGTGTTGAACCTGGATCATTCCCTTTAGTTGAGTTTTGTGGCCTCATCTGAGCGGCTCTCTGTTTCCAGGTGCGAGTGACTAGTGTGTATGGAAACAGCGGAGTGGTGGAGGACAGTGTTTTCTTTAGCTTGGACTCTCTGCTCCTGCCAACCCAATACAAGCCTTCACCAGGGGATCTGGTCAACTTGGTAATGGTGGAAAGCTGTCAGTCCTTCTACTCTTGGAGAGCCCTTTGCATTGCGCCCTGCTGTCAGAGGTACCACTGAAAATATAGATCAGGTTGTTTACATATATGCCACTCAAGTGGTAAAGAGATTACTGCTATTGATTATTGTGATGTTTGGCTAATCAGATTTAAGAAATGGTCACATTTTGCAGATTTTTCATTTAAGCCTCTTATGTGATATTAAAAATACATTAAAATATGAAAAAAAAATCTTTTTTTAATAAGAAACATTTTATTTCCCATAATGCATTGCTTTAGTGAATGCCTGATCATTTGTAGCAAAGGATGCTGCTTGACTTAACATTAATACAGTGTGAAGCTGATCTGTTGATTTATTTTTTGATTAACCAATTAGTAGTTGTACAGCAAACGGTGATTAATAGAAGACTTCCTACAGAATTTGAACCAGGTGAAGCTAAAACTATGTACCTTGAGTTTCGGGTAGAACACTGAAGGTACAAAAGTTTTTTTTATTTGATGTTAAATGCAGAATGTGTGTGTTTTTGTACAGTTTCACTTTAATTGCTGCTCTGAGAGCGTTCTCTCAGCAAATGGCCTTTTTTACCTGTACTCCAGTTGATGAGTAATGTATTAGCTGACAATTATTGCAACAATTGATTGATCACGGTTAATCAGATTAATTGTTTTAGCCTTAAAAGACTGATAAATAACCAAATTAACTTTTTAAAATTTGTCTCTTTCTGTCTTGCTGATCTTAGTGTGGTTTTATTTTTCTGGTTGCAGTATGAATTTTGCTGCTGAGCCTCTCCTGGAGGCTGAGTTGAATCACCTCTTGGAAAACAAAGGCGGGCTCGACGTATCAGACTACGGACAGTTTGGGGACTTGATGCTGGGGGAGAGATGTGAGCTGGTGCTGTGGATACAGTGAGCTGGTTTTGCCTTTTTGGTATAAATGACAACATTTTTAAGACAGAGAGAATGCTTGTTCATCTCTCTCTTTTCTGCAACAGAAATAAGGGCTCCGAGTCTCAAAGACTGAAGTGCTGTGACTTTGCTGGGTGGGACTCTGAAGAGCAGTTTACCGTGGTTACTGTCAGTACATCACCCAACCAGAGACAGAAACCTGTTCACAAAAATTTAAAAGAGTCCTCAGAGAAACAAGTCGGAGATGCAAAGGAAGTAGAAAGAGAAAATGGTGCAATGCAGACAGACACAGTCCTACCTCACGACGCAAGAAAGGAGAGAGAGGTGGAAATATCCCCAGGAGAAAGAGTGTCTGTTGTTATAGCCTGCAAAGCAAAGTAAGGTGTCCCTAAAAGTGCGTATAAGTATGCATCTTTTCTTGCAAAATGATTCATATTCCTTGTAACATTTCACTCCTGGGTAACAACCACAAACTTTGTTTTGTTGGGATTTTATGTGATTGTCCAGCACTAAGTAGTGCATAGCTGTAACATGGATGGAGGAGGGATACATGGTTTTTAATTATTTTTATGCAAATAAGAATCAGAAAAGTGTGACATGTGTTTGTAACCATCTGTGGTAAGGCATACTTTCTAGAGCCACATTGTGTCTGCAGTTACAGATATTGTGATGTTTCTCCCAGATTTATAGGCTGAAATGTTTTTGCCTTCTTTTTTTTATTTGTCATATAAGAAAAAATCTGGAAAGGTGACATTGAATGAATTGGTTCCATGAAAAATAATAGTCTTGGCTTAGATTTTCATTTGAATTAAGGTCTGGGCTTTGACTAAGCCAATTTAACACATGAATATGCTTTGCTGTAACCTACCCATTAGGGGTATTTATATAGGGGGTATTTAGTGACATTTCAAACAAAAAAAAAAATTGGTATCAGCTAAAATCGGAATCGGCTGGTCAAGCTTTTTAAAGATTGGTAATCAGTGATCGACCAGAAAACTGCAATCGGTGCACCTGTGCTACCCATTGTACGTCTGGCTGTATGCCTAATGCAAGGAGACATTGCTTTTTTTTTTCCAATAAAATGTGTTGTAGCTTTATTTCAGCCATGATTTCTTTTGCTCACTCATAAAGAACACATTTTTATTGCATCAAAATTTAGATTAAAAAAAACATTTTGCATGAATACTTATTTGTGGCACATTCTATATTTTTGTCTATGTTGGGATTCCCCCAGGAGCCTTGGATGCTGTACTGAGCTACTGTTGCTGCACTTCTCTTCTTTCACCATCGGGAGGCGTCTTCTGGTCACAGTGGGCAGTGAGGATGAAAACCTGCTGAAGCCCTCTGAGGTTTATTGTCCCAGTAATGCCAAGGTGCTCTCTAAAGCCTCCTGCCATGTTGTCACCGTCTCAGCTCCAAAAAATGTGCCGAGGTAACTAAAGAGCTCATTAAACCTGTTACTAATCAACAAGTAATAAAGGTTTGGGAAATGAACGCAAGTTTCAAGATTGTTGTATTTCTTCTTTAAATGCTAGAAAATATTTGAAGAAAGATGTATAATTGTGTGTTGTTTTTTTATTATTTAATTTTTTGTTAACCTGATGTAGATCTGAAGTTATACCTGCTCCTTTACAGTTTGTAATTTGTTTTCAAGGAGTTATTAGTTAGTAATTAGACTTGGGTTTATTTTCAAATTGCTAGATATACTAGTTGGATAAAAGTACAAAATATTTTAGGTGTGCTCTTTTTCTTAATTTATTTTATTTCTGCTGCTGTTTCTGGCATCCATATTTAATCCTAGTATTGCTGACCTCAGTGGCTGGTGTTATTTTCCATCCTCTGAGAGATTAGGTCGTTTACATCAAGAATATCCATGCTGATTCTTGTTCGACTCGCCCACACTCCAGGCTCAGTAAGCGACGGTTGCCAAACTTCCTGCCAAGCTTTCCGGTGCCGAAGGTTCTGAGAGACTGCTTGGAGTCACAGAAGGACGTGCTGGCTGTTCAGCCATGCTTAGGAGAGGTGAGCATAGTAATCATTAGGTCTGATTCATAAAATTATTTAGATAAAGATTGATTAACTATTAACCCTTTGACTGCAATGGGAGAGTAGTAAAAATAAATTTGGTTTGACAGCCCCAGCGGTTGATATGGACTCAGCTTTTATTTTTCGTTTTTTTCTGACAAAAAACTTTTTCAAATAGAAAATATTGGTCAAAGCACAACATATTTCTTTAATCAACAGTTTTTGCTTTAAATTGAATGTTATTGTAGATATGGCCACAAACATCTTGTAACTGTAACTCAAAAACAGACTCGAATGAGAAGCCATTGAATAAACTTTGTCAACACGGCACATGTTTTTGAAGAGAGTCCAGTCGAACTCCTCCCCATAGTTTTTCCAAGACAAATCAACACTTCTGTAACGAGAAGTGTTGTATTATATGTGCTATCCCGGGAAAATGAATTAAAAAATTTTTATTTTAACATTTAACTTTTCTTTGGAATCTATAAAGTATTTTTGAATATGGAATATAACTAGAAATAAAAGTGTGAAAGATGTTTCACTTTTTAAACCGAATTACTGAAATATTCACTTTTCATTAATTGACATGAATCTGTAGCTACGCCTCTCCTGTCCAGATCATTTTTGAGCCAGGCTTTACTTTCCGAGTCATAAATTACAACAACAGGGCTTCAAGCTCGCCAAACGGATTTGGCTTCAGAGTTCAGGGTTTTGCAAAATAGCTATTAACGCTAGAGAACACGATGTCTCTCGAATCCTTTTTTTTTATTTATTTATTTTTAGATGGTTTGGTGTTTAATTCAAACCTATATTAGTGAGATTTTATGATCGCACAAGAAATATGCAAAGAGAAAAAGTAGATTGCAGATCAAGTAAAGTGTCATGCTGCCCTCCTACATTCAGGCTCTCTCACCATCCAACATGTATTCAAGATTCTCGACCCTCCTGTGGCTTGAAGAGCTGAACGCAGAAAGAGAATTAAGGGAGTTCTCCATCAATGGAGCGCTCCTCCGCAAAGGAGGCACCCACCTGCACCTCGATGTGCTTGGGCTGGCTGAAGGCAGACCTTGTCTCAATATAGGTGATGTGACCTTCAGCACGGCCGTTAAATGTTGTGTAGGTTTCTGTTGACGAGCTTTCTCCACAGGGGACAGAGTTTTACTGAAGAAGCTACAGAGCGACGGTTTGGAGATGGAGTACATCAGCTACGTCACTGAGGTAACCTGCTTGTTTGGCTCTGGAGCATCTCTGTACACACTTCCTGTTTGAGTCTAATGCCATAATGGTCCTGTACAGATCAACGAGGAGAATGTGAGTTTGAGAGTGAATTCAAACTTTCACCACAGTTACCTGGGCGAACCTCTTGATGTCGAGTTCACGTACAACAGGTAAGAAGGAATACACTAGCGATTGTTCGGAATGTTTCTGGGTTCGAGTTTCACCTTATTTTTATGTTGACGTATAAGTGATAGTGGGTTGTTTTTTTTTTTGTTTTTTCTTTTAGGTTAACCACAAGGCGATGTCACAATGCTCTTGAGCTGACAAATCATTTTGGGGAGAGTGAGTTGTTTTTGTTTTTCATATTTCTAGACAGGACTCTATTAATGATGGAAAAGTGAATATATGTGAGCTCGCTAAGTCTGTGGTCAATTTTGAAGCTTTCTTGCGGTTTTATATACATTTTATCATTTACTTTTTTTAGCAATTTTTTTCTGGTAAATTTGCTACTTTAAAAATTTTCATCAGAAATTGTCAATTGTGACCACTCTGTAAACGATTAATTTCACAGAATTTATTGTCTGGGGAAAAATGCTTAACTTTATTTTTTTATACATGTTTGAATAATTACAAACTGTTCTTTACAGAAAACTTCCGTTGCTTAATCAATTTTATTTTTAGGTGTTGAATAAAATATCAAACATGTAGTAATGATGACTCCTTTTGTGTTTCAAAAAGGTCATTTTCATATTTTTTGGCGTCGGTATTTTTCTTACTTTTACAGTCTGAAACTTTTATTTGTAAGAAATATTTCTGAAAGATCATCTCTTTTCTTTGGGAATCCAAATGTCATGTCCCCAAAGTCCCTCTCCATCCCCAAACACTCACTGTAAGGATTAGCAGACGTAGACAATAGGTGTTGCTTTTCATTTTTCTTTTTTTTTTAACCAAATCACCAAAAATCTTCATATGTGTAACAGTCTGGATTTTTTTTTCGTGGGAGAGCACATTGTAGTGGCACATCACTACATTACCCACCATCATTTAACCTTCTCTAAGATGCACAAACAAGGAAAAAAAAGTAATAGCCTTCGAAATGAATTCATCATTCTTCCCTCTTTTTCTTTTACTGGCGCTTTGAATCACTTTTACAGAAAAAATGAGGTTTTTAATTTAGTCCACCCCTCTTAGCTAATAAAAGAGGCCTCCTAGTCTGACTGGTGTTAATTTCTTGTTTAGTTCTCTTCCCCACCAGAGTGAGGCCTCAAACCCACTTGTGGACTGGAGAATGGATGGACGAGGTAGGCTGTAACTAACAGACTTCAAATGAAAACAAATCTAAAAAGAGAATAACTTCAGAAGCCTTTATAATCACCAGAATCCACCAACGGAAAATGGAGACGCTTCGAGCGCGTGTGTCAATATGAAGTCGAAGGCCACACAGAGTAAAGGCAAAGGTGTCCAATTTTTAGATCTGTACAGAATCTGCTTGTTTTTGTTTTTTTATATCAAAAGTTAACATAACAATTGTAACATTTCTTCTCAAAGGAAAACAAACCTCCAAACCAATGCCCAGCAAAGGGCAGTTTTTTAACCCAGACCTTAACCCTTGTCAGAAGGAGGCAGTGAAGAGGATCCTGGAGGCAGAATGTCGCCCTCTTCCTTATGTGCTGTTTGGACCTCCAGGAACCGGGAAAACCATCACTCTTATTGAAATCATACTGCAGGTGCATTCACTAATTATCTGTCTAGATTCTTCAACTCCTCCTGCATGTTAAGTTTGGTTCAGATTATTTTCCTTTACCTGGATAATCCTATGAAGCCTCTCGACCTCCAGGTCTACCACTTTCTGCCCAGCAGTCGGGTGCTCGTCTGTACTCCATCCAACAGCGCCGCTGACCTCATCTGCGTGCGTCTGCATCACAGTGGCTTTCTGCATACCGCTAGCCTGGCCCGTGTTAACGCCTCCTCTAGAGAGACTGAGGTACTGAGCTGCAGCATTAATGGTCTGCTCATCAACTGCTTTCATAATTCATGATTACGGCCCCATCCAATTACAAACTGCAATGTATTTTGGGGATTTCATGTTGTAGGCGTACACAAAAAGATTTGTAAACCTTACGGGAGGGAATTTATAGATGGTATTAATCATTTAAATTTTTTTATTATTTCTTTACAAATTTGTATTCAGCCCATTCTTCTCCGATTCCTGTAAATAAAATCAAGTGACGCTAAACTGCCTTTAGAAATTACCTAAATTGTGCAAAAGACTTAACCGGTCCAGAGTTTCACTTTCAAACAGGTCATAACCCTAAACATACAGCCAAATATACAGTATTATGGTTTAGATCGTAGTGTATTTATGTGCTATAATTTTTCAATCAAAGTCCCATTTTAAATCCAGTTGAGAATCTGTGACAGGACTTTGGAAGTTGATTCTTGATCTGAGCTCCAGCTAATTCGCAAAGAGCACTGAGCAAAAATTTTGGTGCATAAAGGTGCAAAAAGGAGGCTGAATATAAATCCATAACATACCTTTTGGATTTTTCTTTATGAAAAAATTAAAATTCACAACATGTGGAAAAAGTTCAAGGGATGTGTGTAACTTTTGCTATATGAACCCTGTATATCTACAGTGTTGCGAAGATGGCGGATTATTTTACCAGTTACTTTTTTTTAGTCTATTACCGAAGTGTTGCAGCCGTACTCACGGGCTGGAGAAGACATCCGTCATGCTGCTTTCCACAGGATTGTCGTCAGCACCTGCTCCAGTGCTGGCATGTTCCATAATATTGGAATACAGTAAGATCAATGTTTTAGATATGATTAAAGTGAATATATATACACATCATATACTGTCTTAGTAGAATATTAATTTCTGTGTTTTTCAGAGAGGGACATTTTACTCATGTGTTTCTGGATGAAGCTGGTCAAGCCACAGAGCCCGAGTCTCTGATCCCCATCAGCTTCATTTCAGAGAGAGATGGACAGGTTAGAGCAAATGGGTTTACTTCAACACCGGTCGGAAATGCTCTTATCAGCATAAACGTCGTATTAATTTTGACCTCATTAGGATGCGTTTGAACTGGAGTTTTTTCCCCAAGATGAAACACACAAAGGCTTCAGCTTAACCAGTTATTTAGATGTAGCTGAGCCAGGTTTGTAGGCTGCCTTGCCTTACACATTTTTTCCTTCATCAAACTCTCTCCTTATGATGCCATCTATTTTGTGAAGTGCACCAGTCCCTCTTACAGCGAAACACCCCATAACAATAATGTTTTATGTTGGCAAATTTTTGCCCTTTTCTCTAAATATAACAGCGTGTCTGCACAGCCTTAAGAAGTCTTAAGTTCTTGTATCTAAAATTAAGGCTGTGAAATGTCTTTAATTTTCAAAAGTAGGTTGGCCTTTAATGTGTTAATCACAGATATTAAATTTAGTCTTGGCAGAACCATTAAATCTCATATTCTGTGTATTTTTTTTCCCTGCTGGAGTTTTCTGTCTGACAAAAGTTGAAGTCGTACTGAACTCCGACGTCTTTATTTCGTTTTCTGACTTTAGATGGTTCAGTCTACTGGTACCTCACTACTAACGTATCCTTGCAATGATAGGTTTGCACCTATCATGGTTCAAATTTATCCACACATTCTGTGGAGATAAAGGTCTTAAATTCCATTCATAGTGGTCTTAACAAGCTTTAAATTGAATTGGTGAAACCTGCAGAAACGCTGTTTGGCCAAACACTTAATTTTTGTAAGTCAGAATGAATTAAAACCGAAGGTTTGTCCATTATTGCATTTTCATCTGATTATTGATCCTTTTTTTTTTTTTTTTTTTTGTACATAGTTTTGAATTGGTGGCTTTTTACTCACTGAGTGGCCAATACAGGACTGGTTTTACTGTGAATAGTAACATTTTACCAGTTTCAGTCAGTTTCTTAAGGTTTGAGCACCAAGGAAGCAGTGATGCGTTTAAGGTGTTGTCCGAAAATGCATCCAAAAGTGCTTATTCATTTAATCCAATGTGATTCATGTAAAATAACCAAACCAAAGACATTCTCAAATTGTTTGGAAATAGTAATGTATTGGATTGGAGTTACCACTATATATTTATTACTTAGTTTTGTTGTTGAGATGCTTCCTGTTTTCCTCCTCAGATAGTGCTGGCTGGAGACCCCTGCCAACTGGGTCCCATAGTGAAGTCCAACCTTGCCATGGCCTTTGGGTTGGGCATGTCTTTACTGGAGAGACTGATGGCCAACCCACTATACACCAAACAGGACTGGGGATATAATCCTAAACTGGTTAGTTCTCTGATTGGGAAACATTTATGAAGTCATAAACAATTTGTGGTGTTTTTTTTTTTTTTTTCTCCTGCTAACTTGCATCACAATAATGTCCAAAAATCTATTTGAAATGTTTGTCCAGAGACAAAATGTAAAGAGGAACAATGTCAAAATTTTTCACAAATCTTCACATAAGAACAATTTATATTTCTCTTTTTCTTCACATAAATAATTGTTTGAATGCCCCTTTGTTTATACAAGCATGCTTTTCTCTAACAGGTGACCAAGTTAATCTACAACTACCGTTCCCACGAGGCCCTGCTTATGCTGCCCTCCAAGCTCTTCTACCTGGGGGAGCTGTGCTTCAAGGCTCAGAGGGAGATCGTGGACTCCCTCTGCCAGTGGAAAGACCTGCCCAAAAAAGACTTCCCCCTCTTTTTCCATGGTGTTAGGGTAACGCACAAATAAAATCACAATGTTTGCTCTTAAAAGAAAAAAAGCATTAGTGCATCTGAGTCCTGTTTATTTACTTGCTTTCAGCAGTAGTCCAAGTTCCCATGTTTTTGGTTTTTCTGTCCCAGGGCACAGAAATGAGGGAAGGAAAAAACCCGTCATGGTTCAACCCAGTAGAGGCTGTGCAGGTGATGCTCTACTGCTGCCAGCTGGCAAAGAAGCTCTACAACCCTGTGCACCCCTCTGACATCGGCATCATTGCCCCCTACAGGAAGCAAGTATGTTTCGCTCTTTCTCTGAGGTTATTAAAAGCCTTGTTTGAAATCATTCTCGCAGGTCAACATACTGTAGATTTTAAGGTGAGCTTTCATATTGCTGTCCAGTGTGAGAAGATTCGAGTGCTGCTGTGTAAGGTGGGCTTGTCTGACATCAAAGTGGGCTCAGTGGAGGAGTTCCAGGGACAAGAGTTTCTGGTCATCATCTTGTCAACGGTAGGTCAAAATAAGTTATTAAATTTAATTACAACCTACATTTAGTTAGATTTACCAAGATTTTTTAAGGGCTAGGGAAACAGTTTCACTGTTTGGAAAACTTTTGTAATGTCCTTTTGCTTGCCTTGAAAAATGTTTAAATAATTTAGGCTAAAGCGAGCCTTTTCTTTGTAGATTTATTGTTTTATGTTAAATGTCTTATTTGCTTCTTCCCTTAAAGAAACAGTGCTTAGTTTTCCAGCTAGTGATGAGTTGGTGTAGAGCCAATGAACAGATTTTTGCCATGTTAAAGCAACCTTAAACTCAAAGTAGTTTAACTGAATGCTAATTTTTTACAAAGACCTGGATAAGAGGTCAATATTTAGTAAATTTGCACTCGGATGCTATATTTAAGAATAACTAGTCTTTGTTACAATATGATATAATTCAATTTGTAACTTCAGTATTTCTAATCAACGGTATTACTATGGTTTACTACGATCATGTCATTGTTTTATAAAGGTACTTCTGATTGTACAAATAGCCCAAATTGCAGTTGATTGATTTGATAATCTAATTATCCAGGTGCGCTCTAATGAATCACTGGAAAGCGAGGATTTGCAGAGTTCGCTTGGTTTTCTGGCCAATCCAAAACGCTTCAACGTGGCCATCACCCGTCCCAAAGCTCTGCTCATAATTGTTGGAAACCCCCACATTCTCATCAGGGTGAGTGGGAAAAAAATCTCCGTAAATCTGTGATTTGTCTTTTTTGTTACGTGTGTGCATTTGTTTTTGTCTCACTGCCATCTACTGCAGTATGTTCACCATTAAAATACACTCCAAATGTTTTGGTTTCCTTGTAGGATCCCTGCTTCAGGGCTCTGCTGCAGTACTGTTTCAGCAATGGGGCATATCTGGGCTGCGACCCTCCGCAGGCCCTTAGGACTTCCCAAATGTTTGTAAACTAACATCATTAGAGTTAACCTTGTGGAGATTTATTTTTATAAAAGGAAACTTGTTGCATAGTTTTGTTTCACATTTCCAATTAGAAGTACTTATGAATAAATCTCTGATTATTTTATGCTAAATTAAGTTTTATCTCTGTAGTTCTCCTGTAAATTAATCATCTTTGTCTCTTTCTTTTAACTTCCACAGCATTTCAGAAAACCAGTGAAGTGCGTAAGAAGAACATGGTGTCACTGATTCTGTTACACATTGTTGTTTTCATTTCCTTTATATACTTTTGGCTTTTTCTGTTTTGACTGTTCTTAAAGTTGGGATTACCTCATAACTGATTGAGGGAAAACCTTTAGATTTTGTAAGAGAAAGATGCCTGCAGTTAAAAAATTAAAGATTATGTCTGTACTCAACAGTTATTTTTGTGCTTGATGTAATATTTTATTTTTATATTGCAGTAAACAAAGACAGAAGCAGGACAGTTTAATCTGACGTGCGGTAGTTTTTGGATTTGTCTGCAGATTCTAAGGTTGGGGGAGCAAACAGTCTGCTCATATCAGCCTGACTGTGTCTGCCCATAAGGCTTGGAGACTGGATGTGACAATTGAGTGCTATTGACAGTCTGTGCAGGGACTGTCAGTCCTGCTGGAGCCCAGCAGGAGGGTGAAAGGACGGGGGCGGGGTAGTGAGGGACAAATGGGAGTTCAATGTATGAGTCTCCTGTGTACAAGAGGAGACGACTTTTATCTGAGTTTGCAGAACTGACACCCAGTTCTCCTCCCTGTCTTCCTAAACACACCTTAGTCTTTGATGTGCTGCAAGGACTCATTTTGCTCCAACACGTGGCCAGAAAGCAGCTGCGTAACATTACATTGTGATAGTTGGCTGACATGAGACGGGCAATTAATGGTTTTTGAAAGAAATGTTGAAATATTTAGTTGTGTGAAAATCCATTTGCCTCCTTACAGATTTCTTTCTTTTTTGCTTTTCTGTCACACTTCAGTATTTCTTGTCACCAGTAGAATTTAATGTTGGATAAAGATAACCTGTGGGGGGAAAAAATCAGTTCATCACATTCACCAACAAATATCTCAGTGATCCCCAAAACTTCAGTGGTAATATTCTGGGGACTGACGAGACAAATGTGAAACTTTTTGGGTGGGGTGTCTGACCTAAAACTGCTCTGCTTCCTCAAGACCTGATTGACTTGACCTTAATTGATAGAATCATGAATTTTGCTCTAGAAGGGGATGCTGCATAATGTCTAGCTGTCAGTACAGGACTTTAAGCCCAATCACATTTTGGTTCAGCACCAAACTGATGATAAAAATACAATCGCATGGCCACCTCTTAAGGACTAATGCAAAAGAAAAACAACTGAAGGAAATAAAAAAGACGTTTTGGAGGTGGCCTCTCTGAAATCTGGACTTAAATGCAATTTAGATATGATTTTAAACATGCAAATGCTCAAAAACCCTCTTAGTGTTGCTGAACAGTGGGCCAAAATTCCTGAGTGGTGATGTGAATTTCTCATTGCCAGTTAGCGTGAACACCTGCTGCTAAGTGTGGCCCAACTAGTTATTAGGACAATTTGGCCAGGTTTGGATGGCTTTTTTGTTCCTTTGAAAGGAAATCGCTTCAAAATTACTATTCATGTTTTCTTTATGCATTAAAAGTTACAGATTAAACAAATTGTAAGTAGGCCTATAGCAAAAAAGGGGGTGAAGATGCAAAACAGAGTTGCAAATCTGAAAATATTCTGTTTAATAACAGACTTATTTGGTCATTAACTTAGGACAATAAGTGTTAAATTTACATTTTAATATATACCTTTGGCAGACAAAAGAAAAAGGTCAGAGAAAGCTTTCTGATGCTGGTGTTGAGTGAAGGCTGTCCTTGGGTCATTACCACAGACCTGCCCAATACTGAAAATTTCTGAAAGGCTATTGCTCTATCTGATGAAGTGCTATAAGATCACACTTTGTTGCATATTAAAATGTACCCAAGCATTAACGACCGAATGGATTCCATCATTTTTCTATCCAAATTATGTTCCTGATGCAATGATGTCAGTCACAAAGCAAAATAAATTCGAGACTGATTTGATCAGCATATGTTTTAGGTTTCAAGTTTGATTCCAAACTTCTGGAATCAAACTCCAGAAGTTTGATTTCCAACCCACAAATGATGAACATTTTGTGGGTTGGAAAAATTAGTCGGGTGTTGAACCACTTGGTTGACTCCTACTTGACCTTCTCATTCACTGAGTTTGGGGCAAGCAGCCCATTACCAAGACAGACACACTGTCTACACAACGGCCATTAGACCCGACAACAGACCCCTGTGGAGCTCCTGGCAGGGGGAGCTTGTTAAATGTGTGGACCTATTGTTTGGCCAAATTGGCCTGTGACTCTAATTGCCCAGTTAGTCCCCTCTAATGGGCTGAACCCGTCTACCCAATCTGGAACCAGCCTTCGGATCATGTCGTAAAACGTGGCTCAGTTGTGGCCGGTTACATATTCATTGTCCCTTTTCCAGACAGACCTGTTGTAAAGTCACATACATGGGAGTAGTCTCGAGAGCTGACTCTACTTGGGCAACTCCAAACAGACTGGGTTCTATAGATACCTCTGGTTCATAAACAAAAAAAAGGCCTGAAGGAGCTGGCCACGATTTAGATATACATCTAAATCTGGAGACAGACGACCTCTAAACAAAAACACTGAAATGTAGTGTAGTTGAATCAAGTTGCATTAAGCGGTTTGAATAAAGGTTTTAAAGAGAATGGGGTGTAACTCTTGGCATATTAATCAGGTTAACAGCATCCAGATGTGGCTGTTTTGAGGAAAACGTTGAAAATATGGTGTATATGTAGAATCACTAAAAGTAAACGTTGAATTATGCAATTGAGGGCTTCAGAATTGGCTTTTGTGCTCTTGCTCAGTGGTTTATTTTCAAGCTCTTTTAACTTTTTTTTTTTTTTCTCAGACTTTGAGTCACATCTCCTGCCAGCTTAACAGCTTATTGTATAGTCACCTTATTAGAGTTCACCACAGGGTAATAAGTACAGCTTTGTTACGAAACAATAATGAAAAACAGCATTACATTGAGCAAGAAACACAAGAAAGGCCATGGATGGTTATGGAAACTTGGAGGTTACAAAATAAAGATGCTAGACAATTCACAAAGCGCTGTTCAATCCATAATCAAAAATTAGAGTTGAATACTATGCCACAACTCCAAACCTATTCATGACTGTCCCCCAAAGCTGGCAGACCAGTCAAAGAGAGTACCAGTCAGAAAAAAAGCCCTTTAGTAACTCTGGAGGAGCTGCAGAGGTGGGATAATCTCACAGTTTGGGCTCAAGCCACCTCAACCATGTATGGTCTGTTCAAATGAGACCAAAATCTGATTACAACATCCTTGTGATAATTAATTTATTTTTTAGCAGGGAAGCTGCTAGGCTATGTCATTCCTCAGGATTCTGTTGTAGGTTGAAGTGAGAGGCCCCTGTGTTGGTCTGTCACACAAAATTCAATTTAAACACATTAAAGGTTTGTGGTTTTGACATACAGAACTGTGAAAGTTTTGAAGACTTAAGTCTTTAAAACTGTAAACAATGCCTCACTGTACATAGTGAGGCATTCTATGAAAAGATTTATTTCACCGTGCCTACGCATAAAATTTTACATCCGTAACTGCCGTTGAGTCGGTAACAAAAACATATTTTAGGTTAAATATACAGCAAATAGTTGGGCAAATGATTGGGGTTGTAAATGACTATTTTAATCCCTTGTAATGAAACCCTGTCATTTTGAAACCAAAAAGTCATAAACAAAAAAATCATTTTTTAAATTCTGAAAATCTCTGATTCATTCCAAAAATGTAAGCCTCTTGGGGTATAAAACAGTGTGTAGCACATGTTGGTTCAATAGTGCAATGCTCTGTTTTTTTTGTCATCCTCTTCAAACTTTAGAAGCCAGTGAAATGGATTGTTGTGGCTCCTCTTCAGTCAGTGAAAACTGGGGTGTGATTGCCCATTGTCACTCTCCTCCTACCTCCACACACCCACCCACCCCCGTCTCACACACCCTCCATCTGCTCGCTGCCTCCTTTCTGTCTGCAGTGATCACAAAACAAGCCGTTGTCTCCAAACACATCGTCTCTATGTCTTTTGATAGGTAGTTGATAACAGACTCGCTGGCTGATTGAGCTGGCTCACCGTGCTGTATATAAGAGGAGAAGCTCATGAGAGGGGCAAGCAAGCGACTCCTCTCTTCCTCCTGTGTGCTCTTCCGGGACTTTGTCACCTTTTCCTTATGGCTGCTCTCTTGGCTGTAGCTCTTTTTGCGTCTCCTTTACTGGCATTCGACCTGGGCCAGTCCACTCGGTGCGTTACCATCCCCAACCAGATGAAAGTCTGCAAAGATGTTGGCTACTCTGAGATGAGGCTGCCAAACTTTTTAGGACACAGCAACCTTGAAGGAGAGGTGGTGCCACGCTCTGAGGACTGGAGGCCCCTGCTGCAGACCGGCTGCCATCCTCAAGCCCAAGCCTTCCTCTGCTCCATCATTGCACCTGTCTGTCTCGACACGTACGTTTTTTGGCTTTTTTTGTTTTAGCTTTTTAAAACATTTCCAGTTGTATTTTTTTCTGTGATTAGAGTAAATAATTTTTTTTTCTCTCTTCCTCAGCTTCATCCAGCCTTGTCATAGTCTGTGTGTGGCAGTGAGGGACAGCTGTGCCCCAGTGCTTGCCTGCCAGGGACATCCATGGCCCGAGGCTCTCAACTGTGACCGCTTTCCTGCTGAGGAAGACATGTGTCTAACCCCCCTTGCAAAATTTAGCCACTTTATGAAAGGTGACGAGCATAAAATGACAATTTTATTCCTTCATTTTAATGCTCCTTCTAATGCCTCCCAATCCTGTCAACAATTAGTAAAAATACTTTTTTTTTTCTTTCTCTCTGAATTGGCAGATTTGCCAAAAGCTGTTTGCCAGAACTGTCCTTCAGTGGAAGTGGCTCCTGCAACGAAAACAGTAATGAGTGCTTTATGTCATCATGACTTTGGTAGGATTCCAGATTCTTTCTAAGAACTCAAAATGCACATTATTTTTTTTATATCAGATCCTCAGTTTTTCCAGATGTTAAAATCCTTCTGTCCTCCGCAGCCGTCACCGCTAAACTCCACCGTCTTCGTCACCCCACGCGGGAGCCGGAGTTCCAGGTCGAGGGCCGAGTGGAGTTTATCCGTCAAGGCCCTCTGTTGCCTTATGACACTCAGCATCTCCTCCGGGATTGGCTCCTCATCAACCTGAGCTGCGCCAGCGCCCTGGTTCGTCCGGGCCGCTCACAGCTCTACGTGCTGACCGGTTCCGTGCAGCCTGACGGCAACATCGCTCTCGTTCGTCTCTTCCCCTGGCACAAAAAAGATGCAGGCATCGCACTGGCCACTCGCAAATGGAAACATCACAGATGTTGAAGTGCATGGAAAGTCAGGAGCTGAAGATCAAATTGGAAACGTGTGATCACTTCAGGACAGGTGGAGAAAGTCATGAGACTTTTCTTTCACATTACTGCTAGATCCAGGTCAAACTGCATTACTCTCTTTACTAATTTGTTACATTTCAGCTTTTTCTATCAGTATGCTATAATATTATGCACTAAGACCTGTAAATAGTATTAAGTGTAAATTCATATATTTTATTTTCTTGGAGGATATTGATGTATTTATCACATTTTTTGTGTTTTGTGCAAACATGACAAGTAAAATATTTTATATCTTGCATGATGCGTAATATTTTAAACGGTTTGTGAGCGTCAGCAAATACTGTTCTGGTCATAAGTTTGCATACACTCATCAGCATGAATGTCATTTTTAACATTTATAATTCTAAACACAAAAAATTCACTGCAAAAAAAAACAAACAAGTATAGTATTTTTATGGCTAGACAGTTACTTGCAATGTACATAGAGAGTGTGCAAAGTAAAGAGGTTTAGAGGTTATGATTTATTGTGGCTTACTTTGGTGTACCACAAGGAGGGGTGATTGGTCCAGAATTATTTCTTGCATTATACAAATAACATTTCCAGTGTTACTACAGATATAATTAAATATATATTTGCAGATGAGAGTAATTTAGTTTGCTATTGTAAAAGCTTCTAAAAATCACTTTTTGTGCAAAAAGTTTTTTTTCTGGCTTCTAGGATTTTAATGATATAATCCTGGAAACCGCATATTGACTATATGAAAGGGAACGTCAAAGTATTGCTATATAAATTCATGGATTTGTTAAAATATAAAATATTGGGGACAGGGTTCTGCTCACAAATTCTAAAGGCTCCAACTGTAAACCAGTCATTAACACAACTTGTTTACAATTGCTAATTGTAAACAAGTCACATCATGAAAGATTATTCTCATACAAAATTTCTAAGTCCTCATGTTATGAAATGTAATGATTTAAAATAATGCAAATATTTAGAGCAACAGCAGTGTAATTTCTAGATTAATTTTTTTCTTCTCCATGGAAAGTATGGTCTAAGACATTGGTATTGGAGATTATTAAAAGCTCTAAGATGAATCTGACATTAATGCCTATGATGGGTTTATGTAAAAATGACAACATTTTCACTCTATATACTTTATAACCACAAGGTGGCACAGTTGGAACAAACCACAGGCCTGTTGTGGTTTGTTCCAACTGTAGTTTGTAAATTCAAAACGCATTTAAACTTCTCATTTGTCACAAAAGTGACTGAAGAAAATATCCATCTGTTGTGGATGAGTCATGACTGCTAGCAGAGGACATTCTGTCCAGTGTGGCACTAATGAGAAGATAAATCACCCATTTTGCATCTCAATTTGCTTCATTTTCTCTACAAGACTGAGTGGGTCTATCTGGCATTATTGAACAAGGACTCTGCTCAGTGCCTTTTTAAAAAATATATTTTTAAAGAAGACCTATTCAGTTTTATGTTGCACAGTTCAAAATGGGATGATAATTTAACTCAACAATGAAAACAGATTGATTTTTGAGTAGATTAAGCTCCCCGTTACGCACCAATTGTCTCAAATGTGTGATGTTTTCATTTCAAAATAAGGTTGAAGAAGTCTATTCTCATTATTTACTGATTCACTCTTAGCAGTTTTAAGATTTTTGTCAGCTTTTTTCCAAAGTAACATTTACTTTATAAAGATATTTACTTTTATGGTAGTTTTTAATACTGAAATATGGTGACGTTTGTTATTGGCAGTGAGATCAACACACTGCCAATAACAGTGTGTTGTTGGATGCCTTTGTAACCACTCTTAGTCACAAAGGCATATGTTGTCTTCCATTCTACTTGTATTTTTTTTGTAATAGCCATATACAACATAAACAACAATTTGTACACTCTAGATTGTTAAATCTAAGATTAAATATAATAAATCTCTGTGATTTCAAATTTAAATTATGTAGTATGACAAGTTTCTCTTCGTAGAAGTAGTTGAAAACAGCACTAATATCCAGGCTGTGCAGCAGGTCGGGAACGGAGCATGAAGCATTCATACTCCCAGAATTTGTCAGGAGTGCCATACAGCAGAATGACTTTTGGTGAGGTTTTAAAATAATATCCCAGGCTTTGCAGATCTCACAGAACACTGTTCAATCCATCATCTGAAAATTGTAGTCATGAGATAGCGCTGCAAACTTCCAAGACCAGCCCATCCATCTTAACTGACGAGCAAGGAGAGCGTTAAAGCAGCCAAAAAGGTGCGTGATAACGCTGAAGCCTCAGGAGCTGCAGAAACCACAGCTCAGGTAGGCGAGTCTGACAGGACAGGTGGGTTTTAGTTGTGCTCACAACAAACCTGGCGTTTGTGGAAGAGTGGTAAAAATGAAAAAAAGACAGAAGTCAGATTGTTTTGTTTATCAAACAAGTGGTAGAAAGTTGGGCTGAAACGATTAATTGATTATTGAAATAATCGTCAACTAATTTAGTATCTTAACAGGAGTGTACAGACTCTAAAAAAAAAGGACATTTGCTGAAAGAACGACAGAGCAGTAATTAGCCCAAAACTGTACTGTACGGTTAGTATAAACGGCAGACGGCACTGAGGATAAAATCTGCCTGCATTCGAGGGAAACGTTTGTCACTTTAAGAGTCTATCAAACATTTTACAATTCCTATTTCAACTTTTTTTTTTATTAGTGTGCACACACACACGCGCGCACCTACATATGTGTGTGTGTGTGTTTTCATTTGAAGAGCACTGTTCTCACCTTTTTTGCCTTTCCAACTAAAGAAACATGACCAAAGGTATGCTTCCTAAGTATAATTATGGATTTGGGGAGATTGATGTTTTAGCAGTAGCATAGGTGGGGAAAGTTCCACTCCAAACCTCTTTGAAAGATTAAGTCTTAAAAAAAATTAAGTTTTAAAGCAACCTAAAGTAATTTATGGCATTTGCATTCTGAATTTGAGCATTTTGTCAGGCTGGACATAGTATCATCCATCACCACATAAACAGCTTTGTCAGAAATTCCTTCATCATCAATCACCCATGTTGGAGTCGACTGTTTTCCAGACGGGGCTGAGACGCCTTTGGATTTTTCTCTCTGCAGAGGAGCAGTTAGTCTGTCGGTGCAACAGTGCCACACATTGGGGATAATAGCACTAGATACAAGCACACCTAAGCCAAAATGCTCATGTTAAATGTTTAAGCATAAGTTTATGGCTTTACATATAGAAAGAAGACATTTGCATGAAAGTGCTCCGTCTTGATAAAAGGAGCACTGGGACAAGTCAGAAGAACTTGAATTTTTTTCAGTTTATCTGTCTTCTACTGTGATGACATAATGATAATTTTAGCAAACATTTAAAAACTGTTTTTTTTTTTAATACAAGTTACATACTTCAGCTTTAAGAGTTGGGAATCTTTTCCTTTATTCTCTTAGAAAACATCCACTTAATTGCCCTTCATAGTCTAAATATTAGCTGAAGTTAAAATAGCAAATCTCACAATATATCTGTATGTTTATTCATTTATTTTTAATTAGTTTGCACTTCACGTTATTAGCCTAAATCATCTACTTAAATTCAAATGTTGGGGGTGGTAGTGCCAGCAGCATTACTGCAAACAATACAACAAATTTTAATAACAATAACATGGGTGATTTATGAATTATTTGAACCCTGATGGAAGAAATGTCCTGATTTTTAAATATTAAACTGTTTTGTAAGCTTTTTACTTAAGCATTTTTTCAAACATTCCCTTAGTTTTCTCACGTATTATTATTTTTGTATCATAATTGATACATTAGGCTCTTGTGAATATGAATATACACTTGTGAATATACATTTTGTGTCTTTTATAAAACACAGCGCACACTTAAACAGCAATTTACACCAAATTTTTCCATGCATTCATAATATTTTATGATAAAATACAGGTAGTTTTTGAGGAAAATACTAACATTGTAAGCGAGGTGGAGGACTCACCAATACCTGTATACTACAGTTAACATTAGTCCCTAATTATATGGTATAGTAGAAAAGTATATCATGTTATTTACAATGTGACGATTTAATAAAACATTTAATTTACAACTTATCCATCCATTCAAGACATTGAGGAACATATTATCTACATGTAACTGGCTTAAAAAAAAGAATTAGAAGAATGTTTCTAGAATGGATTTTCACAATTTTATGTAATTATATACAGTATGTAGCTCATTTGACCTCTAGATGCATTTTCAGTGTTAGCCTGTACAACTTTGTGTGTACCGTCAGTATTCAAGTCCTTGTAGAGAATGTTGCAGACATGAGAAAGTCACTTTCTCAGTATCAGCTCATTCATGCGTCTCTGGTGCTCTTCTGTGGCGCTGAGCTGTCTGTTTTCATGTCAGCATGGTTGTGGGACGTTTGGACTTCGTCTTGAGGACGACTTCTGGCCAATAGCTCATCCATCGGTGAGCGAATGCTATGAACCTCTTTCTCCTTGTGGTTTCTCCATTTCATACGACGGTTCTGGAACCAGATCTTCACCTAAGGGAGTGAGAAAGCGGAAAACATTTCAGTTTGCCTTATGATGGGGTTATTAATTAAGTAACCCCAAGCTAGAAGAAGATAAGGTTCCATGTCATATTCTCCTTTAACTCTTGCCTTTTTTGGTATTGTAGAATAAAAAACCCAGATTACCTCAACTCTATTACCTGTGATTCCTTCAGGCTAAGATCAGCTGCCAGTTTGTTCCTGTCCATTTTGCTGATGTACTTTTGCCTCCGAAAAGTTTTCTCCAGTTCCTTTCTTTGTTCTTCGGAGAAAACAGCCCTCCTGAGGATCCCTCTGCGGGATTTAGGGTTTGAATTCGACGACCACATTTGAACATTTCCTCCTTCTGAAAATTAATAGATGTATGTTGTTTGAAACTTGCAATAGCATTTCTGCCTTTTGAACTTTTCCATCCTGTCTCACCACACACTTCAATTTGTTTCAACGGAAAGTTTAGTGACTGAGCAAGACGAACTGAAGCATTATATTGTAATTCCTGCCTACGAAATAGCACGAACTCAGTAAACATCAATTTTCACATTTTACCTCAGATTCTTAACTGGATTCTGGTCTGGTCTTTGACTAGGCCTTTCTCACACATGAATATGCTTTGACCATTCCAGGTTAGCTCATGCCTTATGTTGTGGGTGAATGGGTGAAACTCTAAAAGGTTTTATGATAAGATTTTTTTCTGTTCGTATCTCTGACAGTCATCCTATTAACTCTAGCCTGTACCCTATTAAGACAAGCAATCCCACAGTATGATTTTGCCACCACCATGTTTCATCATGAAGAGGGGGTTTATGGTCATGTTTTCCACACAAAGAATTTTTAATTTTGGTCTTTGAAAAGTTACATTTTGCCCTCATCAGAGCACCTTCTTTTTCATATTTTCTGGCCCCCAACATGGCTTATGGTAAATTGGAAACAGGGCTTCCCGTCATGCTCTTTAAAAATGTAACAATCTTGCCAGCAATCTGTAAAGTCCATATTCATAGTGGACAACTAATATTTGTACTATCAACAGATTCTCTAACTAAACTGTGGCTCTGATTAACATTAATATTCTCCTTGCTTGACCAGTATGTTTTGGTGGATAGTATGTGGTCTATCCACCAGTATGTGGATAGACCACATACTATCCACCAAAACATACTGGTGGATGGACCAGTACAGTATGTGGATACTGGTCTTGGTTAGGTTTACAGTTTACTCATAGTCTTTCACTGGATAATTAACTGGACTGGACTTCATGAGATATTGAAAGCTCATTATATTGTTTAATAACTCTTTATCAACAAATTTATCCCTCACCAGTTTGAAGCCTTGGTTTTTAACTATTGTTTTGTATGAAAGACAGGCTGTATATTGATACCAAATTGAAATTACATACTGCTATTTATCATTGATTGATAAGTGAATACTACTTATCAATTAGATTACTTCTAAAGGATTTTGGTTGTTCTGGTTTTTATTTTTAGTTATGAGAGCAAAGGGGGCTCAATACAAATTCATGCCAGCCTTGTTGTCCCTTTGTCTTTAAACCAAGTTAAAAACGGTTTTTGCCATCATTCATTTTGACTCCCCTCTTTCTGACTGTCCGCTTTAACAAACTTGGGTTGAGTAAACTGAGTAGAGCATTGCTTCTACAAAGAAAAAAAGAGATTTGTTGACCTGTAAGAACCAGTCCCACAGTGCCTCACTCACAGGTTCACGCACAACAAAAGTCAAGTGAAACAATTTATCTGATACATTCAGCATTGCCTTTTTAATCTGTACGACAAATCTGCACATAGACCACCTCCAGGGAGCACAAAACGCATTTGGATATGCTTCTCACTTCTCAATTGGACCTCAATAGCTTTTACTTAAATGGCTGATTACAGGGTCATTCCTGGGTAATGTGTGTCTTTTCTAGTGGGCTAACCATTGAGCCCTGTGGGACACCAACAATGCATCCGTACAATGGAAATGCCATTACTCGATGGCTCAGTGGCCCAACACTAAATCTTTTCTCTCGTAGGTTCGAAGCCAGTTTGTATGTGAAGATGAGCTCGAATAAGTCTATAAAAGTCACTTTCATTGAGTGCTTTATGGCCCAGTCAAGTGGTCTCCAATGGGCCGGAATGAGCATTGAAGGACAGGAGAAAACAGGGGGGGTCTGCGAGTCAAGCTCTTTAGCCATACAATGGGCGGGGGATGTTCCTCGTCCGGCCCTCTCCTGCAGAGGAATGGCCGAGTTTTTTCTTCACGCTCAGCGGAGTTCATTGCGGCAGTGAAAAATTGCAGTGAGGTCGCGTGTGGATGGTGGAGTGAAAGTGCAGATTGGTCACGGCCGCCATTGGCATTGTTTTGTTGCCGGGCACTGTGGGAAAGTGTCACCCTACTAAGAAGACTCCAGCGACTTGTGGGATGAAGGCTCCCTGATTTGTGCTTTTCTCCACAACACCTGACAGCCATCATGAATCGCTGCAACTAATAACTTCCAATTGCCGAGGAACAATGCCTAAAGAGGACGAGCGTTTGACTTAATCAGATCTGTTTCAATTTATGGGAGGCACGGGATAGTAGCAGCTGAAGCACAAAATTGCATTTTCTACCTAGAGGAAATGGCAACATTTGATTTGTACTTGTACCTATCAAATTTAATTGATCCTAAAGGTGAAGTCTCATTAGAAGTAAAAAAAAAAAAAGACATTGTATGTCTTATCTAGCAAAAAGAATTTCTGTCACATTATTGTCTAAATATCCTCCTGAGACCCAGCAATACATTTTTGTCCTCTGTGGAGGACATAGGTTTTTTTGTTCATAACTCTGAAACCATACATGCCACTGTGTTAAATCCTGTTGGTCCTTAGAGAGGACATCCTGGGCCTCAAAATGTGTTCATATTTGCCACAAGAGAGTCCCGATGTCCTCTCCAAAGGACATACTGTAATAAACAAATAAAAACATGTTTTGAAACTTTTTCAATTGTAGTGATGTTTTTTCACTCCAAAGAGTCATGTAGTGAAAAAAAAAAAAAATTCAAAAACTTTTTTTTTTCTGGGTCTCAGGAGGATATACAGAGACAATATGTTCACTATTTCTGTATGTATGCAGTGGTAAACAAGTGTATTTGTATCTACAAAACACTGACCCTTTGGGACTCTTAAACCCCACCCTCTCAAATCCGTTCCAAATAGCCGTGAATGCTTATGAATAGAGCGGTGCAGAGATGAACAGAGAATTAGCTCTCTGGCATTGCATCAGTAATTAGCTGTGGAAAGTATGGAAGACCTCACTGCTTAATGTTTAGAGAGCAGCTGAGGCATAGAAAACTCACTGGAGAAGACGGGAGCGGGGCTGGACCCACCGCAGCATGCCAGCAGATACGGCGGGCTCTGCAGGAAAACGCTGCTCAGTACATCTGCGAAGATAGATGCAATCATGAGCCATATGCGATGTGTGATCTATTTAAGTTTTTAAAAGTTTTGTTGTGTTAAATGTCAGTAGACACACATTTCTTGTGTTTGAATTATTTCAATCTTACAAATCTAAAATAGTTGTACTTAGAAAGAAACTGAGAATTGAGAAAGACCAACTGCTTTAGCTCTTAATAAGGGGTTAATGTGGATGTTGGACATTAATTAATTATCACATTAATGTGATGCTGCTACATCATAGACAATGGCATAAACGTTTACCTTTCCTGAATATTTTACAAATTATGTAAAATATTATGTTCAAATAAATAAAAAAAATCCCTCATCCCTCCAAAAATGAAAAAGAAAACCCACCAAAAAAAAAATTCAAGATTATGTCTTATTTTTATATCTTAAGACATAAAGGCCATCCTAGGCATGTTTGCTTTTGGTATGAACATAATGTGACAAAGTAACCATTTTTCCTCACATCACTCTTTAAACAGCTTTTCATTAGCATTCAACTAGCTAAGGTAGATGTCTGTTGATCTTCTTAAGCTGCAAGAAAAGCTTAAGAGCTTAGTCTAAACTATCCCTCATTCAGTCTTAGCAGGATTTAAAAAGTTTTAAAAGGAGTTTATCTGGATGCTGCACACAATGACGAAGATGCGGTAAAGAAAATCTAAACTGATTCTCAGTTTGCACACAAAACAGCAACATCATTTCAAGGAGTCCAATAGTTATATTTATTGAAGGCATCTGTACTCCTCTTTATTTATAAAAATGAATTTAGTTTTGTTTCAATGCGGCCCATATATAAACTGATTATAGGGTTGCACAAATTCTTGCTGATCATCTTTGAAAAACCTGACCTGCCAATTCCGATTTTAACGGATAAATTTATTTTTAAATAACTGAAATTGTTATAAGGTCATAACCCACCTTCAATGTTCTAATCTTATTTAATTGAAAAACACTGAACAATATCGCTGAAATAAAGCAAGTTTGTTTTAATTACCCCAAAGGAAGTGCTCTAAAATTTTACAAAAAGTTTAGGGCATTGCTGTCCAGACAACTAAATGACCAAAAGTAAGCTAAAAAAAAAAAAAAAAAAAATCAGTCCCTTTAATCTTTCATTTTTTCACATTTGAAAAACAACCAAAATGTGTAGAACAGTGGTATTTTGCCTTAACAAAATCACAAGGTTTGAGATCAGTTAAGGACAAACTACGAAAATGAAAGAAATTTGTGGAGACAGGAGTATTGCCTGCAGAGAACGGTGATACCCTGATTGTCATGCTACTGCAGCCAAAATGAAGCTTTGAATTGTTAAATTGTGACGATGAAAGCATAATAATGGTACATAACATTTGAACATTATATAAACCTAAACACTAGCAAAACTTAATCTATAGGTTGAGTTTTACAATTTTTAATAATATATTATTTCTGGACTGCGATGGACTGGCGACCTGTCCGGGGTGTAACCCGCCTCTCACCCGTTTACCGCTGGAGATACGCACCAGCACCCCTCGCTACCCCACTGGGGATTAGCATGTAAGATAAAGGATGGATGGATTATTTCTGGATGGAAAAACACAGGAAAGGACGTTTACGGTCTCGTTTTGTGGCACCAAATATCAAATTAGTTTCATTTTAAAAAGTCTTCAGCAAAGTTGTGGCAAAGAGTGGCTTCCTGAAAGTCATTCGTCAAACTTAATCATTATTATTGGTTCCTTATGTTCTCCTTTTTGTAAAGTGTTCCTCCAAAGGATTGCTAGAATGTAAAAGGTCGGTTTTCTTTTATTTTTTGCATAAAGAAAACATTGGTTCTTTGTCATTCCAATCAGCTAAGAGTAAAAGTTTGTAAAAGAAAAAACAAAAAAACCTGCAATGTTGGCAACAACAATTATTTTTAAGATGGGATTATTTTTTACCCCCACAAACAAATGTGCTCAAATAATTTTCTTTTTTCAATAAAACATTCACTGTCAAGTTATTCCACTGCAATAGAAGACTTTTTAAGGATTTTCACACATCTTTACCAGAACTAGCAATAACCGTAAGAGTTCTGTGTTTGCAGGTGCCATCACATACATGAAAACCAACCATGCCCTGACATCTTCATGCTATCGTTTTGAACAGCAAACTAATATGAAACTAGGCAAAGGCACACATTTATATGAAGGATTTGTTGCCTGAAATTAATCTGTGGTTTTAAATGATGAAAAATTAAACCACAGATTAGTTTTTCTTTGCCATTCAGTCTGTCGTGAATTAACGTCTCACCCAACATGGATCAGAACGTGCTTTTTTTTTGTTTGTCCTTTTTTTTAAGTAGAATATTAATTATATTTGTGAGTACATCGATATGCTGCCATTCTTATTAGCAGTTCAGAAAAACTCTTGAGCCAGTGTGGCTGTTCAGGTCCAACTCAGAGTCGTGGCTGTTTCTAATGCACCACTATTCATCCGTCTCTTTTGGAAATTAGTTTAAATGCAAATATTTGAGTTGTCCAACATTCCCTATTTCTAAAAGTAATATTTAGAATAGATAATGATTGCACACCTTTCGCCAACAATGATTTTTCAAAAAAAAAAATCTTTATGTAAAAAGACTTGAACCAAACATATGTTGCTTAAATCAGTCAGAAATAATAATACCTGAGCAAGATAGAAGTGGACAGCCATTGATTTTTCCCTGTGGAGGACTCAGGCTGTGATGGGCTCCACGCTCCTGGCCCCAGGGTCTCCTGGGGCGTTCACATGCAACTTGTCTGAGGTGTCCACATGCTGTTCCCTCCGGATGGACAGGAGGACTTTGTGATTTCAAAAGATTGTCGATCAGAAAGCTCTTTCCGGAGCTTCCGAACCCTGGTAAATTTGCAGCCATATTCCTTCTGCTGCAGCTCTGAACCAAGACCATCCTTCACTCCAGTTCCCTCTTCAGCAGTCACAGTTCGGTGACTCTAGATTCCATTTTAATCCTTTCCTGGGTGACCCGGGCCAACTTCATTAAACTCTGAGGAAGACAAAAGTTCTCTGGTCTTCTTCTTTCGGGCCTGTACTTTGCTTCAGGGCTGTGACGTGATTGGCTGAGAGGCTCTAATGTGTTTCTCAATTCAGATAAGGCTGGGGCCTTTCTGGAGTGGCAGAAGGTGGGTCTGCCTCATTCATTATGTCAAATAGCCTATTAAATGATAGACACCGGAGACAATGAGGTGCTGGCCGAAGTTTAACATGAACCAAACAGTCCTATGCAGTAGTAAATAGTTTTCTCTATTCTCCAGCCTCCCTCAGAGCTCCATTGTGCCTGAAGCTTCTCAGCAGTTCATTGGAAATGCACTTTGTGTCCTTTTTCAACGTAATTTCAGACACTTTGCTTTGTGGGGCTTTTTTTGGTTGAGAAATGTATCTGAAATGGGTGAAATGTTTGTGATTATATAAAGCCTGACAAATTCTGTGATTGTTAGTTTTTTCTCAGTCACAGCATTTGGTTTAGGAATTTAATTTTTTCAATGTGTATGTTTGAGTTGCTATTTAAGATATAAGCATATCTGTGAAATTTTATTTTATTTTCTGATTATAGATTTTTGTTTTCAGTTTAGGCTTCTGTTTAGTTTTTCCCTTTCACAGGAAAATAACCAGTAGTTTATTTCTTTCAATAACAAATGCCTACTGACAATAAAAACATACCTGCTTATTAATGTATCACATAGAGTCAGTCTGAAATCTGAAGACAGACATTGACATTCTTCTCATTAAGCCACTCAGACGCTGAAAAGTTCCTCCCTGTGTTTAGCTTTTTAGCCTAAATTAAAATGTTTCTTCAAAATTGTCTGGTATTTTGAACTGGTCATGCTTTCATGTTTTCTTTGGATGAATCAAGTCTTATGAATATTCTAGACATATAGAAAACACAGGAGAATATTGTCACATGTAGGACACAACCAGTGCATGGTAGAAATTCCCACAGCTTCATTAGTGATCCTGTCAGCCTCGCTTCCTAGTTTCAAATCTGAAATAAATTTTGGCAAAACGTTCGTTTTTTTTTTCTTTCGAATGTCCCTGTTGTCCCATGTTTTCTCAAGTTATCAATGATTTGCCTTCTCTGCGGTATGATTTATATACAATGCATTGGGTTTTTTTGTACCCTTCTCCTGATTTTTACCTTTATGTTTCAGTCCAATTTTGACTTTTTATCTTTCTTGAAACTGTGGTCTTCTGTGAAGGATGCAAATGAGCAAAAGTTAGAAAAAAATCCACAGTGATAGCTGAACCTTATTTGTATTCAATCAGTGAATTGTCCATGGTGTAGACAATGGATGAAAAGGTGGATAGATGGATACTTATTTCTCTAAATGGATAATATAGATCCCACATGTTGATTTGGTGTGCTCTCATTATTGCGCTTGCCAAACACAAGACAATCAACAGGGGTTTGAGGTGTGGAAACTTTTTGGACTCACTGTTAATTTCCAGTGCAGGATTCCTCAAAATTCAAAAGATGTTTTTGTGAGTATTTTTGTTGATGACTTCCCAGGAAACCCTAGCGCTGTTTAGCTATTAGTAACGATTATGGTGAACTTTTGATACATTTAGATTGTTGTACTTGTGAATGCTGTGTTGATGGATATTCAACATCATCAGTGTTGAATATCCATCAACACTGATGATGAATGTAATCATCTACAGAACTTGAACTTGTGCTTATGTTAATGTTTATTCAATGTTTCCACCTGCTTAGTGTATCACCGCTGTATTCACCACTTGTTAATTGAGTAAATGTTATGCTATCCTTGTACCTTAAATATCATCATGTTATTTGCAAAGCGATTGGATTTTTAAGAAATATTTTCCATTCATTGTTGGAGTATTTCACCAACTCAAATTTAAGACTTTTAAAAACCATTATGAATGTAGTTTCAGGCCTGTATTGCAGTAGAAATGTACAAGAGATGAGTTGGCACCAAAAGTGAACCAATGGCTAAGACGGAAAACTTCCATCCAACTGGCAATAAACTTCACGTACCCATGGAGGACAGAAAAAAAGCTAGCTAGCTTTAATCTTGCTAAGAAGCTAGCTAGTAAGGGTATATTAGCAACTGGTTCCCAGTAGCCACAACCACCTTGACTCACACAGTGAAGATGTCTGCATGTGACTCAAACTTTTGACTGACAGAAAAAGTCCCATGAGAAAAGATATAATAGTCTCGGCAAAATTTAAGACCTGTGATTAACGTTTTTAAGGCCAACGTACTTTTTAAGAATGAAATGAAGATAGTTTTAGGCCTTAGTTTTAGATACATGAATTTGAGGCTCCAGGTGTCAGGATGTGCAGGTTGTGTTGCATGTGTAGGTAGGTACCATGGTGGTAGCTGACAGAACTCGCCTCTTTACAAGTGTGTCTGCCTGGTTGTAACTTTCAGCTGATCTAGCAGGTTGAGGCAGTGTTTCTGAAGAAAAGTTTAAGAACCTGTCTTGAAACTGTTGCTGAGGATTTTCTTTTATTGAAAGTTTGCCCTGATCCTCTTCACAAACCACTTTGTTGTGTTTTATTGTTGCCAAATTTTCCGGGCGATCCGTGCTTCCGTGGTGTCGTCTCATATACAGGTCTAACATGGTCCTGCAGCAAAATAAATAAATAAGTAAATACATGTCAGGGAGGTGCTTTAATTAACGCATGCAAATGAGTAGGAAAGACATAGAAATGTACCAAAAATTCAGATAATTTGCCTTTTGTGATGGAAGCCTTTTTTCTGTGTTTATACTTTATTTTTTTTATTAAATGAGTCACAAAAACATAGTATAGTTTGGGTAACTATATCCAAAGTGAGTTTGATTTTATGGACATGGCTGGCTAGTAGCTTTAACCTTTAAATGCACTGCAACTTGAAAATAAATTGGTTATTTCAGAACGCACATACACACACAGACACACGCACACACACAGGTTTGTCAGGTTTTGCAATAAACACATCCAGTGAGAGGCTTGTGCAACCTTTCACACTGCAACTAATGATCCTTGGTGTGTGTGCGTGTGTGTGTGTGTGGATGTGTGTCTGGAGGCGGGTGTGTGATAGATCCAGTCCACGCGTGTAGATGCCTCATGCTGAGCATGGAAATTGGCCCAGACAGCTCGGCCTATTGTATAATGGCCGGGGAGCCAAAGGTTGCTTGTAATCAAATTTGAGGTTTTTATTCCTCAGACTGGTGGAGAAACCACGGCGCTCTGTGCCTCCTTACACCGTGAGTGTTAGGAGACTCCATGCTCCATCCACTTTTGTGTGGAGAATGTGTGTGTGTGTGTGGGTGTGTGTGTGTGTGTTAACATGTTCCACAAATAGAGCGGCGGCTGTGATGGCCCTCCATAAGCCTTTTGTGTGAGCGATGAGTCATTTGGTCATATGAGGAGAAAAGAGGAAAAGAAAACCTGCCAGTGAAGATATTTTTAAGGCTTCGTCCTCGGATTCAACTTTTTACTTTGCGAGCAAACTGGCAACAGCTACCCTGACAATCCTCCCTGTCACGTTTCACAGTAAAATTCTGAATGTTGTACAGATGTCAGTCGTCCTAGTATTCATTGTCAATGTTTAACGTGCATGCTTCTCCATCCTACCTAACATTTTAGTTAGATTTCAGCTCATAGAACTCCTTGCCTTTTGCTAAAAGGCAAAGCTGAGAGCGTATCATTATTAACCATCACCACTGTGTAATTAACCAGATTCCAATAAAACTCTCCAGAACAGGGGAGGTATAATTAGGCTATTCCCAAACAGTCGGCTTTAGAAACACCCTGAAGCAAGTTCATGTGAATTTATTTGATGCCCACCTCTCGTCCAGAATGGAGGGGGAAAAAAAAAAAACAGGGGTCCCTGCATTCAAGCAGCTCACAATGGATCTGTTGAAAGCTAGCACTCTGCAGACCGGCTAACGTCCCTTTTCTCTCTCTTTTTCAACCCCAGAAAAGCTCTTAAAAAGATACCGGGCCATTGCACACGCAATTGATATTCCACCACTCGAACTTAATATTGTGAATGGAGGGCCAGGTTCTATGAATCAGGCGGACAATGCTCTTAGCATAGCAGCAAACTGGCACTTTGTGTGTGGTGTCTGTGTCCCACAGGAGGAAGTTTCTAATGTGAGGCTCACAATTGTGCGTCTATAGAGTTCTAATGAGCTTCTGTGCGCTGAGTGAATGGGTGCAGGCTATTCATCGTGAGGGCCCAATGAGCCAGCTCACTGCACACATTCACAATGGCATCCAGGGGGGGAATGGGAGTGACTGTGTGGAGCAACTGCCCTGCCATGCGTAGGCCAGTAGAGCTCACCATACGTTCAGGCATGCTTTGATTAAGAGTACGTCCACATTGGGATGGTTACATTCAATCTGATCTCCACGGAAAGACTCAGTGCCTCCAATTCAGTTGCTTTTAATATAAAAAAACTAAAACTAACGTGGACGAGTCGTAGCAAAAATTACAATTTGACGCAACTAGTTGGCATTCATCCGTCCGTCCATCTTTTTCCCTCCAATTTCCTAACTTCCTGTCCTTTTACTAATAAGGTTTTGGTCAAAAACTGCCAAGCATCTCCAAACCATGACAGTATGTCGTTCTTCACCAGGAACGCTGCACATTATCGATGTCAAACAAGTTCCGTGTTCTCATACTCAAATAATTCAATTTTAGATGGTAGAATCTATCCAAAGAACATTATTCTAGTAGTCATGGTCTTTGTCTCTGTTCTCTCTGAAAAAACTTCAGAGAGAACAGAGAAACATAAAGTCTGGACTTTGTGTTTTGTTTTTTTTTTAATATAGAGAACAAATGTTTTCTCCTTGCACACCCTCCATGGAAGTCTGTCAAGGGCCTGCTGTATGTGACATTTTAGTGTTTCTGTAGACTTGTAGTAGCATCTTGCAGTTTGCTTTAAGGATAAACTTGCTCGGATGGCCAGAACTGGATGAGTAGTTTGATTGTCTTCCACTTGAAGACTATTTCGCCTTGAGACTAAACTAAACAGACTAAAATGTCTGTTTAGTTTTGCCATGTTTAGCTGAATTTGAGTCAGTAGCGGCTTTTGAGGAAGTTTCTCGTTATTAAACAATGAGGCGTTTGATTATTTACAACTATTGTTTCTGTGTGACTGTCAGAATTTATATTTGTCAAAGATTACTCAGATTGTCTTCCCTTGTCTGGGAAAAAAAATAACCCAAAAAACAAACAAGAACACATATAAATACATTAAAAAGGTTTTGAAACATAAGAATGAGTCATTTTAGCTTCCATATTTGGACAGTGTCTGAAAGACTTGAAAAATGTACATTTCCATGACACCAACACAGAACAATTTTGGTAGCCACAATAAAATATGTAGTCACAAAAGGAGTGGGAAAAAAAAGTTTACACTTTTTAAAATTTTCATTCTTTTATACTATTCTTCAAAATACCCTTATATCAAAATACATGTGACGATATATTTTATACCAAAATCTTACATCTTTTTTACATGTCTGGTTTGGGGTGATGTAGCAGCAAGACTCCGCCTCCCCCAGTCTCACTTTCAACTTGTGCTTAAAGGGCACATTTTAAATTACACACCAGTTTTTTAAATTGTGTTAATAGGCCAAGTAAAACCGGAGTTGTGCTAAAATAAGTAAACCATATTTTCCCGAATGTCAGAGAAACGTTAAAACCGGCTTTTCTGGGAATGTGACAGGAAATGAGCTTCAAACGCAAAAAACGAAACGCAACATTAGATCCCTTTGTTATTGGAAATCTCACATCTTCAACAAATAATTATGGGCTGTATTTTGTTGCTAAGAAACGAAGTAAAGTTGCTCAAGTTACGGTGAAGGAGAAGCGGAAACGGAGTAGCGGCGCGAACGGAGCAGCGGCAAAGGCAGTGAGTTTGCGAAATTGATGCGAAGTTTGGATATCGGGGCGATCGGTGGCATCCACTTCGTAATTTGTTTTTAGCTTAGTGGTTTCTGTTCTGTATATAAAGGATTATGTGAGGAATGAACGCGCAGCAGGCAGCTGGTCTCTGTTTTGAGCCGGAAGACGAAGAGGGGAAACCCGCAGCCGCAGTCTGGGCGCAGTGAGGATTGTCATGATGACGATGGCGGATCGATCATTCTTATTAGCAACTGACAAAGAGTATCAGAGACTGAGAGCACGATGAGATCCTGGCAGTCTGAGAGGCAGCTACTCAGAGACCCCAGCAGGGCAATGGCGGCTCTGCGCAGCTGCAAGGAGTCGATCACTACGGGGTGAGGCAGAGCCACTCCCCCAGCAGCTAGTAGTAAACAGCTTACAGCCACGGCTAACTCCGTGAGCCAAGGTTTTTCCTATAGTCTACTCTAAAATACCTTTTTTACCTTGTTCCTACAAACAATTACAATTTTTTTGTCATCTTGTTTGGACCTATGATGTTTTTTGTTTTTCTTTCAAAAATTGCATACAAACGAATGAGGAATTGCCTTCATTTTCATGCTAATAATGTTGTAAAACTGTGTTGTTTGCAATATTTTTACATCGGTTTAAGAAATTTACAGTATATATTGTAATTCTAAACTATAAAAACCATTTTTTGTGAATATTTGGCATTTTCACAGTGAGAAAATTAACATTTTTCCTAATCTGATTTTGTGTTTCTGTGACTCAAGGGCCAAAATGCAGCCACAGTATGTCCATAAGGAAAAACTAAGTGTAAATTCATAAAGTTCTGATTGTGATGAAAAACATTATACCACTTAAAGCAATATTATGTATAATATAATGGTTTCTATTAAGGTAAAATCAAAATTGGTCAAAAACGACCATATGTACCTGGACCCCAGAGGGTTAATACTATTTTTATCTGAAACATCTAAGAATATCCCATATTAGTTTACTGTTTATGTATGACTCCTGTATAACTACTTAGAAATATTTTTTCTTTTACAATCTAAAAGCATAAATACATTTTATGCTTTTATATTGATTCATTAATTAATATCAAAGGAGTGTACTTTCAAATGAATAAAAGCAAGTAACTATAATGTGAGAAGGTTTTTAGTGCCAAATCAAAACCAGAAATATCTGTAACTTACTAATTTGTTAAATCTCTCTGCAGGCTCAGTTCATCTCTTGATGTTCTCCAGAAACAAACTATTTTTTTCCCCCCCGCTCATTGCTTTTAAAGAGCCTGCGGTAGTTTCTTATTCTGAAGGAGCTTGCTCTGACTCCTGTTCCAAGATTCCCATCAGATCATGTTCAGCCTCAACGTGGCCTGAGGGTGACACTGTCTGTTTGACCTGGGTACTGCAAGTTGTAGCCTTTTTCCACCAGAGGGCGCTGATGGAATAAGAAGCCCAGTTATTACCAAGTTTAGGACAAAACATGGACTTAATAATGAGCGCACACATTAGGCCGACTAATGAATCCATCTGTACTTTTGCTACTAAGTTAAATGTTCTGCCTTGTCAGCTTTACTTCAGTCAAATCTTTCCTCTTGATGTGAATTAATTTCGAACACGTTGGAGCGAGGCAGTGAAACACATCAGAGAGCACGCTAATACGATGAGTTGTAACAATTTTCATATGATTTATGGTTCAGAAAAGGCAAAGTCAATGTCACAGAATTCTGTAGTAAAAGGATCTCAGAAGAGATGTATTTTTTTTTTTGGTTCATATGTGAAACCTCTTAGATATCCAGGAAGTTGTTTCATTTCATCAATTCCATTAACATGTCTTCATAGCTGACTTATAGCCACAGTGAATAAGCCCCTCAGAGCTGTGTAATGCATCATCTATTTGACTCATGTAAAGATGAAGTGAAGGACCTCCACTGTTGCTCTGTCCTTGCCCAAAGAGATTTGCAGTGTGTGTGAGTGTGTGTGTGTGTCTTGCACCTTTATTACTTTTTTTCCCCCCTTCCTGAGTGCACGTTTTAATGAGTCTTGTTTTCCTGATGGCACTGTAGGAAATGACAACTTGTGGGCAATAGAAAGTAATTACATTCCCTGTGTCTGCACCCAGAAGAAATCTACTTTTATTAATTATGAATAGAGGGGTTGGCGGCCCTTTCTCTCAGCAGATGTGACACCGCATGAAGAGCCCCTGCTCGCCTTTGTTTTACTGACAATAGCTGTCCATTAGCCCCTCACTGTGTGTGCATACTGCAAGCGCTACAAGAGCTACATTGAAAGATAACGTATTTGCCAAAGTACATCTGTTTTGCATGAATCCTAATAAAACACATTAATTAGCTTTGGGCAATTATGTTTTAAAGGAAAGAGTTTGGTGGGAGAATACTACACATGACCTGGAAATGAATGAATCACTGCTGCCAGAGCACTCAAGTCCACACTATAGTGTAGTGGGATTGCACTATTGTCGTTCAGAATGCCACTATTCTGCAATAGTGGGACTGCTGTGCAGAAATACCAATACCGCTTTTCACATTTTGACACGTTTCAATCACTAATTTCAATGTAATTTTTGGAAATTGTGCATGATAAACCAACACAAAATGGTGGACAAGAGAAGTGATGGGGATATTGTATAAAACCTGTTTTTGAAAATGTGTCCCAAAAACTTTTTTAAAAAAGTGCGATGCACCTTTGTATTCAGCCACTTTGAAGTGCTAAGACATATCAGGTCTGATTCGGTTTCCGAACATTTAAACACGATAAAGTTAAGGGCTTCTCTCGCCTACTGCTAGCGATTCCCCGCAACTTCATCTCCGACTGTCCGACCGCGACAGACCTGGAGTCCACTGTGGTTGGAACTGTGCAGTAATTTAATGGAAAATTTAATGAGTGAGACAGCAAGTGAGACATGGTGGCAAAGTAAAACACGTTACTCGCATAAAAAACTAGTGTACTTACCTAAGAAGCACAGAAAAAAGAATAAGAACGTAAAACAGTGTTGTCTGAGCTTGTTTGAGCAGCTCTGAGTTTAATGCCAGACTGCCTTGTGTTTATGCTGGTGGGATTTCTAGTACTCTTGCATGAATACTTGATTTCGCAAGTCCAGTCGTCCGTAGAGGGGCTGTTTCGGTGGAGTTCATATGTGAGGTAAAAACTGGATCGGAGCTTGAAGAGTTGGATGCAAACGGGGTGTCTTGGCCTTGAGTTAACACTTCGTCTTTTGGGGAAATGACATCACTATCGCTGGTCGTGTAGAGACTGAAAATTTTTACCCATTCCTCTTTGCAAATAGCTCATGTTCAAGACCTTTGGCAGAGAACATCAGTTTTAAAGCTTTTCCACAGAAACTCTATTATACTTAGGTCTGTACCTTGACTGTACCATCCTAACACACGAACATCCCAGTCTCCAGGACTTTGCGGTCTCTAACCGCTTTTAATTACAGAACTGCCCGGTATTTAGGAAATGATCCCCACAGCATCATACTTCCAAATCTATGTTTTACAATTTTGATTATGTTTTTCCACAACTGCATCCCTGAGATGTCTGCTGTGATCCTTGATCGTCAATCCTTTTATTAACTAATGTTCCCTAAAAGAAAACCCTGTGTGGTCTTGACAGAACTGCGTTGTTGGTATGTAGCTACACACAGGAGGGCTTTATTGACTTCTGAAGACAATTGTTTTCACTGGAATATATTTAGGGGTAAGAGAGAAACAAACATGCTAAATATATATTCAGGCCACTCAGTACAGAAGCTCATATGTGATTTGTTGCAAGTTTCATATTCATGCTTTACTGTCACCTAAAGTCCTGACAAAGTATGTTGAATTTTGAGCTTGTTATGCAACCGAATGGAATAAATTCACTATATATTAACCAAAAGGCAAGCAAAAGCGATATAAAGCATAAGTGAAAGCAGAGTGAGCTAAGCAGCCAGGAACGTTTTATGTCATGCCACCTGCTGAACAGCTAAACTTCAACTTTGAAAGATGACTTGAGCATTTTGAAGGAATAAAGCTGCTTGTCTGCAGGGGGTCACACAACTCTGCTCAAAGAGCAACCTCAGGAGGGTAAAAAGGTTTAGAGGAGCTGTTAAACTCCACTTCAAAGTCAAACTGAGAAGAAAAACATTTAGACAAATAAAGGTGGGGGAGCTGCAAGAACCACATCAGGCAGTTTCACCGCCGTTTTCCCAGCCATTAATCAGACTTCTAACACTGTCAACTTCTCAGGTACTACGCATCCATCAATTTTTTCATTGCCGCTAATGTTCAGTCACAGTGGCTCAGGCGAAATGTAACATTAACATGAAACCATCAATTTCGTGATTTTCCAACATCGATCAGTGGAACACATGAAGCCTCAAGGAAGCAGATTCTCAATCTAAGCAGAGGTAGATAGTCATTTTAAACATCTGCAGATTCGGTTCTTTTAGTGGTTGTATTTCAGTGAGTTCAAAAATACTTTATTTAAAAACAATTATTTTGTTTTTGTGTTGTAATGTCTAGCTCTGTTGTAAAAACATTTTTGCTTTGATTTGCTCTCAATTAACACGTTTTCTTTTGCACTTTGCTAATTTAGAAAGCAATCCACACAAAATCTGTTTTGTCTTTCTATTGTTTCTGCTTATCTTGTAAATATTCATAAAGTATTTTGCCGACGCATATAAACGATCTAAATTCTGTTCTAGGTTTTAAGAAAATAAGTCAAAGGAAAAACCACAGAAACGCCTGAAGGTCAGAAGTTTGATGATACAAGTATCGGTATTGGGTATCTGCGGTTCTGGCCTGTATTTACGGTAAGTGATATGATCGGATTAATACCAAAATAAACAGCATAGCACTCCTCCACTGTGTAGGCAGCCATTGTCTGTGTGGGACAAAACATCTCCTTGTCAGTATTTTAATATTATTATTTAGAAGCTAAATTTGGAGTTTTCATTTGTTGTCAAACAGCAATTCCCCCCCCCCAAGTATCGAACAGAGTCGGACCGATTATAAAGATTTTATTTTGATCTGATTAATATTGAAATCTGTCCAGCAGAGGGCGTCATGGTCCCTGTTGTATCTCCTCCCTCTCCCGCCCTCTTTCTCTCCTCCTGTCTCTCTTCTCTCTCTCTCTCTCTCCACCCCGTTCAGCGGTGTGAGCTCCCAGCCCGCTGTAGGAGCGTCTGTTGGGCTGGTGAGGCAGGGCATCTCATCCACCTGTGCCGCGGATGCTGCAGCCGGAGCGGACCTGGCGTTACATGGCGTAGTTTCTGCATCGCTTACTTCTTGTCTCTCCTGAGGATTTTATTATTATTATTATTATTATTATTATTATTATTATTTTTACCTTTTGTCTTTCCTCCTCTGGCATCTTTTTCCTCCTCTCCTCCCCGTATGATAGAGGTATCTAAAGTTGTGATGATGCCTCAGCTCGGCGTTTGGGATCTGTAACAGCCTCATGTGCAAGGGTGATATCCTGTCAGCCTGTGATTTAACAACACGGTCCTTTGGACGCGGATAAAAACATGGACTAAACCTTTGCTTCAACACAGTCAATATGGGATTGACACAGCTATTTCTGGTTCTTTGCTTATTTTGCACCTCCTCAGGTAGGACGCCTCTGCAACCTCTTGCAACATGTAGCTTTCGGGATATGTGCAGTAGTAGAAGCGTATCCTGCGTAATCAGCATCCAATCTTGCATAAGTTTGTCAAAAACAATTCAATTTATTGCATATTATTGTGCAAAAAAAAAAAGTACCACTATGAAGGATGTTCATCATCCAGCTAACAACCTCAGTAACAATATTCTTTGTTTGGAAATAAGTTGTAGGTTTTGGGGTTGACCCTGCCCTGCGCATCAGCGTCTTTGACGAACTGACACTTGGAGACGGAGGCTTTGATGGAGTTACTCAGGTCCAGGGCTTCCACAGCGAGTCTAGAGCGTTCCATTTTCAAGGTACTTGAAACACACTTCCTGCTGCATGTTCCTATCTGGTTATAGAAAAAAAAAACAAAAAAACACATGCATGATCTGTCCTGTGCTTTTTAGGACTGGGCATAGTACAGCCCTGAAATGCTTAAGTTGGTTTTTTTTGTCAGAAAATCTGGGGATATTATACTTTGATATATAGCTGCATTGTACTGGATTATTTGCTTTGTCCGCTGCAGGAATGATCTTGTGAAGCAGTCCCATCTGCCTCTTTTCAGGACTTTCAAGACAAACATAATGCAGCCCTAAAATCCTGAAATTTGACCCATGTAGATTTTTTTCTTACAGGTCTGCCAGGGATGCCTCAAATACCATTATATGTCGATATCTGTATAGCATCATATACACAGTAAACATACACCAGAGTTGATAGATTTTTTTCTGTAACAGGAAGGAGCTCAGGAGGGGGGGGTCCCACCTGCCAGAACAATAGGCAGTACTAGGTCATGAAACAGTGGGGTGTCCAGGGCAAGCAAAAAGGGGGGATTGTGCAAAGAATATGTTAATCTTGTTCATGTTATGCGAATGTAAAGATACAATATATAGATCTGAAAAGATATTTCTTGAATTCACTGGAGATTCTCTTGGAAGGCTTTCCGGAAGCAAGTCGTCTATTCTCCGTTTCCAGTCGTTAGCTGGGCAAAACGGAGTTGCCAGAGCCACATTTGCGTAGCTATTGAGTTTTTAATTCCATCCACACCCGTGTCACATCTTTACAACCCACTGCGAGCCAATATGATTGCTTCTGACAACCTAATCACAAGGACAGAGATAACTTGGAAGCAGAGGCAGAACTGAACATCTCCTGACGTTTTAAAGGGATTATTGTTGTCCTGGAGCCAGGGAAGCAGCGCCGATCAGCTGCCAGCGCGTCTCTTCCCTGATATCTTCTCATCTCCCAGCACGCCCGTTGAGGCGGCGTTGCGTTGCCGTGCTGCGGCGGCTCCGGCATCCTTTGCGAAGGCGTGTTATTTGATGTCTTCTGTGTAGATGACACTCAAAAGGTGCGCTCTAGACCCAGGCAGAGAGTCGGAGAGGGCTAAGAAAGAAAGGGAGTTAAACATAGACGCTTATTGAAAGAATCTCCCACTGCTTTTTCTGTAACAAGGTAAAAAAAAGAACACAAACTGTACTTCGTCTGGCACCTTTCCGTTTCTTTTTACCTCCACTGAGCACACGCAGTCAGGTAGAGCGGATGGTGTGTGTGTTATTTATGGCAGAGCTCGCCTCCATCCTTCATTCGGGATGTCTGTGTAAAGTCGGTGGTGCTGATGCTGCTGGGTGAGGAAGAAGAGGAGGAGTAGAGGAGTTGGGAGGGGGGCGGATGCGAGGCAGAGCAGACCTGGGCCTCTGCTTGTTTGTTATCAGAAGCAGACAGCGAGAGCCTCATTCGGCAGAGATGCAGAGTCGGGGATGATGAGAGGGAAAAAGCGGGGTAGGCTGTCTGCCAGCTGTTTGATAGACTGTGTTGATACCTCGCGTATGGACCCGCTTGACTGGCCGGGACCGGCCGAGAGGGCCCCCACGGTGACATTCCGATGCTCATTAGATAGCAGGCAGAACATATCCATGGCTGTCCTCTCCGCCGCCTGCCTGCCTGCTGCCAGAGGAAGGGAAGGCTGTGTCTCTCTGTGTGGCTGGGTGGAGGCAGGAGGACGAGTCTTATTCTCCATATCGAAATGTATAGCGAATATTACACATATTTGTGATATCTCTGGATCTTTGTCTGTCAAAGTAGGTTTTTATTTGTTCGAGAGGAAGAAAGAAGAAGGCTGTGAGGATTGGAAAGGTTTGGGGAGGGAGGAAGTTGGTGCTGAGGTTTTTTTTTTTTTTTTTTGGAGGGAGCTGTCAGTACTACAATGCATGGCATCAGGAGTCCTCAGAGATAGAGGCGGGGGGAGAAAAGCCCCCCAGGCCATGCTTCTCTAATGTCCCGATGCCAGGTGATGCTCAGATACAAATGATCACATCACCCTCCTCCCACACAGTTTTCAGGATCCACATTATTGCTCTGTAGGAGCAACAATAACGAAAAGAGAGGAGGGGGCTTTGGGGGGGCCACACCCAGAAGCACTCCCCTCCCCCAGCGCACGCCCAACCTGTGTGGATGGATCAAACTCATTTGAAGTGCAAACAGCACAATTTAAAAGCATCCTTTGAGCTGTGTCGCTGGGCTCGCTGTAATTGCAGCGTGTAGGGGTGTGTTTGTGGTTTGTGAATATGAATCCTGTCAGTCTCTGAAGCAGCGATTTTTACGCCGACTGAACACCGTCAGTAAGATGTTTCTGTGTTTGTTGTGCTTATGATGTCGCTGACTGCAGCGACAGTTAAGTGCAACAGAACGGAAGAGGCTCATTTATTATACAGCCGCGCTGCGCGCGCGGGGGCGTGTGTGTGTTGGGGTGTGTGTGTGTGTGTGAAGAGCAGTAGGAGTGCGGTTCATCCTCACAATGTTGACATTATGTTGAAGCGTATGGGAAGGATTCATACTTTTTGTCTGAATATATCTGAGTTGGTGCGGAGCTTTAAAGTGGTAATCCTCTCAGTAAACACTAAATCAAGGCTCTTTTTCACACGCTACCCTTCTTCAAAGATAAACAGCCTGTTGTTTGTGTTACTACCGTTAAACGAACCATAAAGCAGTCCAGTGAGAAAACTCTAAGAAACCGCCATGGCTGTTTTGTGTAATATTGCAACACATTGTGATGCTGGCTTTGTTGGCACCATCAAGAAAGCACGCCGAGAACCTTTCAGTGAAATGCATGTTGGACCTGTGGCATGCTGGGAAATCTGAAAGAGTCTTGCTCATTTGATGGCTCGTCTGACACCTGAGACAGATAACTATGAACCTACACACATTTAAAACCTTAATTTTATTCTACTGGGGTTTTACTTACGAGAGATGTAATGAAAGAAACTGATACATGGTTTTCAACATGTTCATTTATTTGTGTATGCAAACACTAGAGGTGAAAAAAAATATTAGGGGTGTAACGATTAATCATGTTGAATCAATTATTGAAATAATCACGAACTAATTTAGTAATCGATGAATCGTTAAGTGAAGTACGCATACAAAAATAAGCTGTTTGGTGCAGGAAACAACAGTCAGAGCAGTAATTAAGCTAAAGCTAAACAAAATCTATACATTTTGAATTTAAAATAATTTTTTAAAAAAAGTATTTGTCTGTAAACATATTCTAAAAAAGTGGCATAAAACTTCGGTGGGCTCAAAAAAATTCTATTAACCAGAGGATCTTTTTCCAAGTGTTCGTTGCTTTGCCTCCATGGTTTGTGGCAGGATTTCTAATGACTTTCTTTCAGTAAGGACTGTCGTGTTCCCTCTCTCTCACAGACGGCAGTTTTGCAGAGATTTCGATTAATAGTCGCACCGTCAGCCGACTCTCCCACCTGAGCTGCTGATCTCTGCAGCCCCTCCAGTGTTGTCACAGGCCAGATTGCTGCTTCTCTGATTAAAGCCCCCATGTCATTTTGGATAGATTGCCACGTCTAGGTTAGGTCATCACATTAAAAAGCTGACTAACTAGCCTGAGCGCTTCATTATTCTGTTTTTTAAGGTAATGTTCTTAACAAAAACAGCTGGACTTATACTGAGATTATTTCACACACAGCTTGACTACCTAGTTGCTAAATATGTGTTTTATGGATACAACTGGGTGCAGTGAGTGCATTTGATTTTTAATACAGTAGAGAAAAAAAGCTGAATTTTCACAAATTTTTACATTTCTCAAAGCTCTTCAGCTTTTAATTAACCGTAGTTGAAACTGCCGTGTCTTTAGTGGCATCGTTAAAATTACTCACAATTATTCCAATTAGAAACCAAAATGCAAAAAAAAAAAAAAAAAAAAAAATTGCAACCAAAAGTGCTTTGACCTTTTGCGACTAATAATGAAGAGTTAATTGATGTTAACTTTTGCAGCAGTAGCCTGTTAAATCTGAAGGGTTATTTCTCTTCATCATTCACCTTGTGCTGCCGACTACAGAGAGAGTCAGACTTTTCTAAGCTGGTGGGAAACAAATTTCAAAGTTAAACTTAAGCTTTTAAGGACGGAGTCGAGCAGATCAGTGGGATTTTTCCCTTAAGTTTAAGTCGTCTTGGTGGGAAATTCCCTCTTTGTACTTTTACAGAAACATTCCCTGGCTACACCACTGTAGAGGGATAAGAAAAGAAAAAAACCACTATACTAATATTCCATGTATATATATTTTTAAACAACATTTCGTTAGGAAATAATGTCTAAATGTATTCCCTTCTAAATAAATCAGGGGGAAAAAAATCTGCAATCAGCAATCAAACCAATATCATTTTAATCTTTGGTGATGAGTTTCAAGTTTTAAAGGTAGTAAGCCCTCAATGCCATCACAACAATCTTTAAAAAGCTCCTACATATTCTACAGCAGATTCAAGTTGGGATTCTGTCCAAAATGTTAACACTACTTCCAGTCAGAGGAACATTTTTGGCAAAAATTAAACAATTACTGTAAACCTTAATCTATCAGGCGCATGAATTTTAGGCTGAATTGTCAAAACTGCTAATCAAATTTGTACGAACATTTCACCTATCACTATGAAGTGTTTTGCAATCGCCAGCTGCCCGACGTGTGTTTGAATGTAAAACGTAACTAAAGACAGTTTGTTTTATTTGAACAAAATAAGATAAAAATGTGCAAGTTGTAGAGAAACACATTTTATTACTACTTTTTTTTCCCGTTACATGTTTATTTTCCTGATTTCGGAGACTTAAACATCTACATGTTTACATCCTAAGGCAAATGTGAGAGAGCCGCCTGGCCTCGATTACAACTTTCGAGCTGAATTCGAACAACCTTTGAACACAGTTTTCTAGTCTCTTCAACACAGTGCTTTTTTTGCTCTACTCTGTCGCATTGCACTCCCCCACTCCCCTAAAAAAAAAGTTAGCCAATCTCTCCAATCTTATGACTGACATTATCCCCAACTCCCTGTGGTCAAAGTCATCTTTGCTTGCTGACTTCTGAGGCAAAGCCGATCCACACAGGAGAGCGAGTGACCATGGAGAGAAAGTGATTTCTTTTCCCTCGGGGCAGTTATACAGTTGGGTGGCTGGAATGCTGTCATTAGCTCTGTGTATGTGTGAATGTCAGACGGGCAGACACTGAAGAGGCGATCTGAGAATTGGGGAGAAATTGCTGGCCGAAGCAGTCCTAGAGGTGCCCTTCGTTCGGCTTATTTGTTCCAGAAGAGTGAAGCCTTGGGAGGGTGGTGTGGGGGGAGGCAGGCTTCAGAAAATGCAGATTGCCTGTTGGACTGACTTGGACTTGAGTTATTGCTACGCTTGAATCAAAACTCCTAAAGTTTACTGAACTTGGTGAAATCGTTCTTACCTTGAAGAGTTGCACCGTTCCAGTTTTAAATACCCATTTTAGTTTTCCTTTATGTCTGATCACCTGCTTTCATGATTTTTTGTAGGTTTATAATTCATAAACTGTTCTGTGTAACCTTATTTTGCTTAGCAATTAAATGCAACAATGACCACTGGAAATCTACTGCTGTTTCCTTTGTAAAGACAGTAGCTTTGAACCCAAAAGAAAATGGAGGAATTATAAGGTTATCCCCATTTATGCATCAACGCTTATATTTAGAACCTTTTACTTTTCTTGTAATCTAAAACTAAACAAAGTGAATCAAAAGGCATGCTGATTGTTGACGAGTTTGCAGGCAGAAAAACAGGTGTGATTTTTTCTTTTTTTTTTTAGTATTGGACCTGAAGATTTTAGCATGAGCAGGTTAGAGAAAATTGTCTGATTTTGATCATTGGCTGATTTGTGCATTGCTTATATTTTATTAATCTTTTGATGCAGTTCATTCTGCATTGGAGGCACAAAGTAGCCTTTAGTTTTTAACATGTTTTACTCCAGGGTGCTAGCTTAGTTCTAAGAATGTTCTGCTGGTCATTATTGTTTTATATTTTAGTTTTTGCTGGGAGTTTTTTTCAGTCATAGTTTCACCTGATAGTCCAGTAGACCCTGTTTGATTGGATGACCAAGATTGCAACATTTGTTACATTTTCAGCTGGGGCGATTCACTTTCGTTGCACGGTGTCAAACGCACCAAAATCTTTGAAAAACCTGTTCACCTCCTCGCCTGTGCACCAAGAACCACTGGAGGAAACAGCATGAAAACTTCTGACGTAGACTGTTGTGAATGCTCAGTCTAGTTAGCATAGCTACCAATGACAGCAGATAAACATTTTTCCTGTAATGATAAGTTGTTTTTCCACTGCTAGCACATTTAGCAGTGAATGAATGAGGTTGATTGACAGCGCTAAGACCCTCCTACTGGTTCTGATTGGTTGTTTGTTTTTGGAACGTTGCATTACTTTATCCAGCAATAGTAGTTCAGGGAGCAGGTGGAGGAGATTGATTGTTTTCACAGATTATCTGTCTCATAACAAACTGTCACGACAGGGTGAGAGCTTTAACAAATATGGAGAAAACATATTTTTATTTAAGTTCTGTACTTCAGCTTGAAGTCTGGATTGTTTTATGTGTATTTTGCATGTTGCCCATGACTGATGCTTGTGGAGAGAGACATTTCAGTAATCTAAAACTAATAGAAAATATTTAAGCAACCTACTTGCACACTGTATGCAGACTGTTGCATGTAAAATTCATGAGCATTAAATATTGTGCTAGTTATCAGTATTGGACCAAAGAAAGCAAGGCAGTTGCAAGCCTTTAAAATTGTGACGCTTGATAGGTCAAATGGACTCAAAAAGTTTTAACAGCAGCTGCGTGGGGGGGCCCAATTAAACTTTTTGTCATGGGGCCCAAGATTCCTGGCAGCGCCCCTGTAAACAAGACTGGTGTCTGAAGCTTTTAATTAGTAAATATTTTTCCGCATGTGACCTATCTGTCACCAGAAGAGCCAGTCAGAAAGAGCACAGGTCATTTCATTGCTAATATTTTGTTAAACTCAGAACCACTAGCATGGTTATGCTAGGTTTTGTTCTACTGTAAGGAAAGCTCTGTGTTATCTAGGAAACATTAAATCATCATTTTCAGCTTTTGCTCTGAAGATCTTAGTTAATTTCAGCCTACTCTTTTTTTCCCCCTAACTTTTGAGCTCTTCTCTAAACATATTCGACAGTCGTTATTGTTTCCCATTGTCGCTCCTTTCTCTGCAGCGCTGTCTAGGAAGTTGGTCTGAAGCTTGGTTGTTTTTCTTTCTTTCTAACGTGCACACCAGGCTTATCCCGTTGAGTTATTTCTTAACACTGCAGCCTGTAAATATCTTGACTATTTTGTCAGAAACCATCTTGCAAGTACTGTCACGCTGTGCTCTTATGCACTGCAAATGTTATGCTGCCACAAGAATTCACTGTTAAAGTTTCCCTGCAGCATCAGTACAAATTGAATTCAGGATGACCCGGTAATTCCGACCAGAACTCCATTCAGGATTTCAATAGCTTTTGTCTGGACATGTGTCCATATGAACTGAAACCCTCCCTGCTGCATTATTCTCTTCCTTTATATTGACTCTGTAGTTGCAGGGCGGTCAAAAAGTTCCCCACTTTTATTGCACATCTTCCAGTCGGCACCTGTTTATCTCCAGGCATGCACTTACAGCAGCGTGTGTGAGCTTTGACAGTAATGAAAGCCTTTGTGTTTGCTGCGACTTGGAGGTTTTATTGTCGCCGTGAATCCTCCTGCAAGATTTTCTCCTGGCTTTGGCGTGTTCCTGTGCATCCAGCAGATAAAATATCTCACTCGGAACAAGTTCAGTTCTTCCTTTTAATGGAAAACATTCATCCTGGGAAAATAGTGTAGCTTCAGATGCTTTTAGGGCAGTGATGTCTTCCTTCCACGTCTGTTTTCAACTGCATATCTAATGCAGAATAGTCTTGGCTCTGGGTTTTTAATCTCATCTCATGGCTCACCCGGTCTTTACTGGTGGAGAGATTGCTTATTAGCAAAATGCTGTGGAAAAGCTGTAGGAGGTGTTGCTTTGTTCTGGGAAACCACCAGGTGACTGAGAGCGAAAGTCCTCATTATTTGCCTACAAAAGTAACGGCAAGCTAGAAAGACTGTTTTAAGCTTCCTCTCCTAGTAGAGGAAAAAATATGAGACGTAATATACAACCGAGGTGAACTTCTGCCTCTCCAAACAAGCATCGGAGATACACTTAATCTTAGATAAGCGTAGATTTTTTACAGTGTAAACCATCTGTACTTAGAAATGAGATGAGAGAAAAGCCTTTGGTGAAAAAACTGGGATTTCAGTAAATTTAAGATTCAATGTGTTGTTAGCACAAACATTGTATAAACCTTTAGACATGAATTATTGCAACCGCATTGGGATGATATTGCGACGGACCAATACAAAGTCACACTTGTCTGTGAAGTGAAAGTAAAATGATGCAATTACACCTCGGATTTGTCTCCACCTGCTTTGAATTGTTTGTTTCTCTTTGCAAAATAGCTCAGGTGGACTGCATTAATAAAAAAAAATAATTAATCGGTGAACCACAATTTGATTTTCTCTTGGATTCATATCCGGCCTTTGACTGGGCCATTTTAACACATAAATGTGCTTGAATCTAAACCATCCGTGGTTTGTTTGCTGTTTTAACTACATGGTTTGATGCAAACCGCAAACAGGGCCTCTTGCGTCTCTCTTTCAGAAATGTCTCTTTCCTAAAGAACAGATTCGTGGCGTGTTGACAAGTAGTGGTCATCGACAGATTATCCCACTTGAGCCATGGGTCACCGCGGCTCCTCCAGATTTTTCCAAGGGCCTCTTGGCTGCTTCCCTGATCAATACGCTACTTTCTCAGCCTGTCAGTTTAGTTGGACAGCCATCTCTTGCTAAGTCTGCAGTTGTGTCTTCCTTTTCCCATTTTTGTATGACGGTTTAGAACGTGACCCTTATTAAGCTCCTCCATGTCCTCCACAGAGGTCACATCTCTGATGTCTGATGTGTTCATGATGGTGTTTGTCCTCTAAATTTCTCTCACAAACCTGTGAGCCCTTTGCAAAAGGACTTTAGATATTTTGAGGTTAAATTTTTATGCAAGGAGAGTATTTGGTGAAACAAATGTAAAAATAATGGAAGCTAAAGGAGTATGACTACTTTTGTTTTCCAGGTATGTGATTGGGATACAGGTTTTTGGCCAGCTGTTAGAACTCCAGTCGACAAACGTATAAAATAAATCATGAGAATTGCATTTTAAATGCTCACATCAGAATCTGGTTCACTGAATCATCTTTTTATAGCTGCTTTGTGTCAGGATTTCACATTGGGGTGGTCGTTAGGAGCAGGTGGCTGCCCCATCCAGGCGCCTGCCAATACATAATCGACCCAAAGGCCTTGTCAGCGGGGCTGCATTGATTTGGCAACAAGGAAACGCTGACTGGCTCATCACAGCTTTAAACGCGCATTTATGTATGTTTTTCAGGAATACAGAGACGTCTGATGCTTCGCTTGTCTTAATCTTAAGCGCTTTTCACGGCCAACCGCATGTAGATTACTCTTACCACAGCAACGAAATGAGCGCCGACCTCAACCCTATAATCCACTAACGTGCCATTTGACGCAGCCCCTTGCCCTAAACGTGTAAAAGATGGTGATGAAAGTCAGACGCGTATGGGTCAAATGTTCCTGGCTGCCAAATTGTGGATCAGCCCAGTGTAGGAGGTTCCCTGGTCTTCACCATCCCCCCGTCTGTATCGGACCCGCCCTGACACCTGCTCCCACTGTGATTATTTTGCTCAAGATTAAGATGACATGGTACTCCCTGTTCAGTCTGCGGCCTGGCTAAAAAAAAATAAATAAATAAGGAAACCTATTTATAGCTTCGGATAAAATAATGTCCATTAATCTCAGATTATTTCCAACAGTACCATTTGGATTTGGTTGCTAAGCAGGATCTACAGATTGCTGCAGATTAGCGCTAGGCAGAACTCTTTTTGCCGTCATTGGTCCATCTGTCCCACGTCAGCCAATGGCAGAGATCGTGTCTGTTGATGTAAAATGCATGAAACATTTCCTGTCGAGAGCCTTTGGCGAAGCACAAATGTAGAGAAAATTGGACAGAATAGTAATTAAGCATACAAAAGGGGAAAATGCCGAAGTATGCCAGCAGAATCTTAAAATCCAAGTCATACTTTGTTCTTTCCGATATACGTGTTCATTATTCTCTGTATTTAGACTCCATAGTTGGCCCGGCTTCCAGCCTTGCATTGCGTTGGGTAAATTGGCTACTCCCACCAGCTGGAAGTAATCTAAATACTCTGAAGAAAAGCTGCCACAGCGTTCTTGAGTGTGCCAGGGTTAGCTTGCTCACTTCCCATAGCTGGAAGTGAGCCCTTTGATGTGATTACTTCTGAGAAACGTCATCATTTATGGATGCCTCCATTAAAGTTGCACAAAGTTTTGTTGGAAAGGAGAAAAGAGGGCACAAAGCATGGGAGAAGGGCGTACGAATGAGTGACACACAACTGGCAAAAAGTTCTCTCCTGCAGGGTTATTAGCATTTCACTTGTTCTCCTAAAGTCACCTGGCTTCATGTGTCAGGTCTTACAAATAACCAAGGAGGGAGTCGATAGCTGGGAAGAACGACTTGCACTATTTGAGAGAATATTCTGACAGACCATCAGCATACTGGTTGCAAGAGAAACTGGTGTGTATAAAAAGGCCTGAGCAACTCAAACCAAGGTCAACTGGATTGTGGCCGTTGACGTGTCAGAGCATCTCTAAAATGGCAAAGCTTGCAAAAACTATTGCAGTCCAGGAATAGTGAGTGCATTTCTCACTAAGGCTCTCGTTTATCACAGGTGAATACAGCAGAAAAATGGGTGTGTGGACATTTTTACTCTCATTTTCGGATGCATCTATTTGGTGTAAGTGTGGGATACACTCAGATCCCGAAGCGGCTCTTAAATTGTCTGCAGGTTTATGTTATTGCGGACCTCCGGAGCAAAGAAAATGAAGCTTTGTTGGGTGAATTACAAGCCCATTCTGGTGCTAAATGATGGCTAGCAGCGCAACGTTTCAGCTGATCTTTTTTCAGTGGGTTATATTTCTTGTATTTCTCCTTCTATCAGTTCACCTTGGATGTTAAAGAGGCTGATTGCACAAATGTGCCAGAAGCTATTCAAAATTCTCTAGGAGACTTGTATAATCAAAGAGAATTATATGAGCTAGCAAAATGTATTCCAATGTTTATAGAAGTTTAAGATATACCTTCTGTCATCTGTTGTAGCAGTCCTGGTTCTTGGTATCGAATTTCTTGATTTATTCAACTTTAAAATCATCTGTGCACATGTAAAATTTAAAAAGCTTGCTCGTTCATCTTGCGGCACTGTCTCTTCACATCATCATCTTCACAAAGATCACTTCTGGATACACGACCTAAGAAATTTCACTTTGCTCACCACGTCCAATAATTAGCCTGCTAAATAAAAAGTTGGGAAATGTAGCTTCTGATCTTCCTTAGTTGTAGCAACACTAAGGAACAACAACACTTCTTTTTTAGGGTTAAGCCAATTGTCACACTTTGTGTAACTAGCAATCACTTAGCGCTTACAATAATTTAGCTTGACTGAGACATACAAGATGAAAAGTCCAGGAGAATATATTGCAACTTGTCTGACTCCCTTAAATACAGTAAAAAGGTTTAGACATTTACATAATAGGATATATTTTCTGAAATAGGGAATATTTTAGCTCTGAATCATTAAAAAGTAATACTAAAACCTTGAACAGCATGTTCCATTTTGCATAATTAGCTAAAGAAATTAACATTTTTATAAAGTATATGTCTCTGCTCAATACTCTGCTGTACAGTAGTGTCTAATTTGATGCTTTGCAGTGTAATGAACTGATATGGGTTTGAAGGCTGTCAGACGGACTTTATCCAGCAGTTATAAATCTGTGACTTTTCTTTGAGGCAAACTCTTAAAATATCAAATTAACACAAAATTTGCAGAGACTATGTTTGTGTTTCAGGCTTTTTAGGGTGTTTTTTTTTTTTTTTATCAGGAATCTTCTGTTGTGATACGGTCACTTCCTGAAAAGGAATTTTGTTTTTTTTTATCGTCTTTCTGATCAGCTGGATCAGAAAAACCAAGCTAACCGGGCTGTGGAGTTTAAGTCCTAATTTTTACCAGCAGTAAACGCGCTGTGTCATGGATCACATGTGGGGCAATCATTTGTTTTCCTATCTAAAAACAATGTTTTGATTAATGAAGTCCAGTGTGCGAAAGGATCAGCGTTAACAGTTCTACAAGACGTTTGAAATAGATTGGAGAAAGTTTGGTAAACCTGAAGCCCAAAAGTTAGCAACAAAAGAATTAAAGCTGCTATTTACTATTATAATTTTTATCTTTTCTAAAAATGTGTCGCTAATAAAAAAATCTGCCAATCTGAAAGGCTCATGGGAAGAGCTGTGCTGCTTAGTCTTATCAAAACACAGAGCATGCCTCGTTTCTGAGTACATTGAGAAGCTGCTAGTTTAATTCAGCAACTTCCTGATTTAAAAAGGTCAACAGACACTTGCCGTACTTGGTTGCCATGTTTTCTAGTCTTCGCCATTTTGAAGAGAAATGAGCCAGTACTCATTAAAGATTTATTTCTTTAAATTTGTCGCTGTTTTTTATCTTTCTGTGCTCACTCCAGGGACCTCAAGGGAAGTAAAAGCTCCTTCTACAGTTTCTAAACAGATGGTCCAGAAGCTTAAAGGCAAGAATGAGTTTACTGTGCTGGCGACCCTCAAGCAGGATCATCTCAACTCAGGAGTCATTCTCTCCATCCATCATTCTGAGCACAGGTAAAACCAATGAGCTTCTTGTTTCTCACAGTTTTTGTTCGATTCCAATGTCTCTTTAGTAATTAAAGAATACATAAGAATAGCTTTGTCAATTTTTTCAGATGTGTGTGAGCGTTAATTTATTATGTATATTTGGAGCTGTAAAGTAGGGTTTTACAATTCTAGTTGAAAGCAGATATGCACATGCATGTTAAGAAGACATTTAACAGTCACTTGTAGCCGTACAGTGTCTGATTTCTTTAAATCCCTTACCAGAGTCATAAGTTCGCTTCCACGGTCAGGAGCACACCGAACTAAAAATTTGAGGTTTAAACGGTAAAGAAAAATGCAGAAATGAAAGGTCGCTTGGAGAGGAAGAAGCCATTTCTCCAAAACAAACATTAAAAGTCCATCTACAGTTTTTCAATCTTATTGTTTTATAAAACGCGTCCTGTGGTCAGAGTGACCACTGTTACATGTGGAGGAAAAAAGCTGGCAGGACTGAGAACACACTCCTAACTTGGGTGGTAGCATCATGCTGTGTCGGTGACTTGCTTCAGGAGAGACTGGTGCACTTAAGCAAATATGTATTACATGTGATCAAAAAGAGTTTGGTGAGGTTGATGATTGAACAGTAGCCAAAATGTGACATACTATAAAGCCATCTTGTGATAAATTCAACTAATTGACCATAATTGGAGTTGCATTCAAAATTTAAAACATCTCATTTAGTCACATCAACAGACCGAATGTCTGCAATCAGTTAGCATCTACGTGTTTTACACACCGGCTAAACAAACGCAGCAGTTCCATTTAAATGCTGATGTGTTCGTCATCGTCCACAGGTGCTGTAAGCGCGGAGTTTTGTAATTGTGAGCCGCAGACCCTGTCTGCACCCGGTATGCTAATGCTTCTATTAGTTTGTGCTAGCTGAGCCGTTGGACGATCAGAACAGCAATCTGACTTTCACATAATGCACTGATTGAACAGTTTGTACATTAAAGTCAGTCCTGAGCAAAGAGCTCCCAGGGATGTTAATGACTTTCCCCCACCGCTGATTAGCTTTCCCAGCCGCTCAGATTCTACAAAGCAGCGCTGCGTGGTTTCATTTGGAAATGTGACAAGGACTAATTCAGCATCAGAAGTGTAAGCGAGTGCACTTCCAGAGCCAGGATTGGTGTGCATGCATGGCTAGGGGAGAGTAAATCTATTAGATGTGGTTTGCAGATAAATCAGTTCTATTGCTACTCTTTCATGAGCGTCTTTCTTTTTTTTTTTTACTTTGAATGATGTTTCCAGGAAGCAACTTTTCTTTAACCAAGCCTGCCTTTAAAAGCAGAGATGATGTGTGTGTGTGTGTGTGTACTGGCAGCTCTTTTCATTAATGTCTCGTGGTTGGTAAATCTCAGTGCTGGGGAGAAGAGGATTCTCCTCGAATACTAATACTCCAATGTAAACAGTCGAACAAGTAGATGCTCTCCATTGTTGGCCGCTGCTGATGTTGCATCTACCAGCCGTATGGCTGCTGGTGGGATTACATTTAAAATATTGTTGCTGATCTGAGGAATTTGAGTACACATTTTCAAACGATCAAGGCGTTTAACTGATAAAGGCATTACTTATCTGGATGTTGTTTTTTTTTATCGTGATGGGTGACTGATGCTACTTTAATCTTTTAGGTTTCTGGAGCTTGAGAGCAGTGGCCAGCGCAGTGAGGTGCGTCTTCATTACCGCACCAAAAGCCACCTGGACCACACTGAGGTGTTCCCCTATAGCCTGGCCGACAACCAGTGGCACAAAGTCTCCGTGGCCGTCAGCGCCTCCCACGTCATTTTACACGTCGACTGCAACAGGTAAGAGTTTTGGGATCCGTCAACCGGGTCTTACAGAAATATTCGTCCTTGAACTATTTCACTCCTTGTCTTGCTTGCAGCCACAAACTTTCTTGACGTAAAAGTAAAATGAAAAACTGGAAATTGTGAAATAAATGATACGTGATTTTTCAACCTTAACTGTGATTTCTGTGTTTGAAATGTTCACACAATAAGTCATTGGAGAAACCATTTTGCATCTGACAGAAACAACTCACTTTTGTGCTAAAATAGTTGAAAGAGCAATCCCTTTTGAATAAATGAACGCATTGAAATTAATGCTACAAATGTGGCAGAGTATTAGGGTAGGAGTAAGAAAATAAATGCAGATGCAATTACGAGAATAAAGCCATAAAATTACAAGAATAAAGTTAAAATGTTACGAGAATAAAGTGATGATATTGCAAAGCTAAACTTGTACGAGAATAACGTCATACAAATTTGAGAATAAAGTCGGAATATTATCACAACAAAGTCTTGGTATTGTGAGAATAAAACCATAATGTTACAAGAATAAAGTCGGAACATTATGAAAACTACGACACAAAAAAACAGCTGCGGTGAAATGAGGAATGTAGGGAATACAAAGTAAATAAGTAAAAGTAAGTAAGTATTACAAAGTAATACTTTGGTATTGGTTTTACAAATAAGGAAATACTTAATCTGTTGACACATTTGCATCAGATTATTATCAGTAGCAGGACACATTACATATTATGACTTTATACTTGTATTATTTTGACTTTAGTCTCATATGACTTCATTCTTGTAATGCTGTGCCCATTTTCATAATTTTATTACATTTTTATTCGTAGCCCTAAAACTCCATCATACACAGACATAGAAGCCGAGACGATAAGAAAACTGTATACATTTTATTATCGCAACAGCTGGCAACAAAAAAGCATCCGGGATTTTGGCCCAGTTTGCGTCTGCAGTGGTTTTGCCCTATTTAAACACAACTTTCATTACATTTAGGTGAGACGCTTTTGAGGGATTGCAACCTTATTTTTTATTGCTCATCCAAAATAACAGAACCTGCATTGCTGACCCGTCGTAATGAGTCAAACTGAATGAAAAAAATCCTCTTCTGATTTCCACAAAATTGTTTCACGCAAATTGGGAGTCGCCAAGGCTTCAATCAAGCTCACCTCACTTCCTACATGTTACAGAGACCTTGAATTCTCCCACTTTTACATTTGCACCTGTTGTATGAATGTTATTGGCGTGTTACTGCTCGCGTATGACGATGCTTACCTTGGCACAGCAAAAGGAAGCAGACGGCGTCACCATGTGCGCTGCTGAGAGTCCGTGACCGTTTGTGCTGTCCTTCGGGGAAAAAGTTTACAGGAGGATTTTAAAGAGCAGGTCCTACAACATAGAGAGAAACTGATGCGATGAAAAGAGTAAAGGCCACCAATTGTGTGTTTAAGAATGTCAACTTTAAGTCCGTTGTGCTTTTGTTTTTTAGGATCTATGAACGAGTGGTAGATGCGCCATTTATGGACATTCCTGAGGATACTTCCTTCTGGCTCGGACAGAGAAACTCTGCTCACGGCTTCTTCAAGGTCAGCACTTCTCCCCCAGAATATATTAATGCTGATGCTTGTCTTGATCTGTCATATTAGCTGGCAGCTAATGCTTCGGGCGCTATCTTTCCTCCCCAAACCCAATTTCGGTTTGTCTTCTCATTCTGCATTTGTCTCATTTGGGGTTATTTATTACGGCTCTGGGATTTAATTGCAAGCATTTCTCAAGGCTTGCCATTTTAATTTGAAGGGTTGTTCGACTCACTCTATTAGAATGGAGATTTTTTTTTTTGTTGTTATTATTATTTTCATCATTTTTTGTTCTTTTTTCCTTGGTCTGCAGCAAAGCCCAGCACAATTATCTCAGCAACTCCCACGATGCTGATTTGGGAGAGATCATTAAATAGCCTGTGGACTGAGCTCATTGAGCCCAGAATCTACAGTTCTGTCTTCCAGTCGGAGACAAACAGTATATCATCACTTACTTCCAGCGATGTGCTTCAGAATGTCTCACCTGGGGAGACACTTCAGTGCAGAGATATCACTCTACCTCCAGGTGTTACTATTACAGTCAGTGTGCTTTTGACTAGCTCTGTGTGTGGCGGTCTTCTGCCTGTACGTACCTGTCAGCACTTCACCCACTGCGTTCTGGCTGTTTGTTTCCACTGTGTTAATGGGTTAAACAAAGACACCCCAGTTGTTGACCACAAAACTCATCCAGCAGCGTCCCTCTTTGATTTTGTGTATCTTGATTAGTTGCTAGCAAGACGGCTCTCCTCGTTTAAGAACACACGGCATGTGATGTGATGAGAAAATAACAAGTGAGGCACCAAGAATGTGAGAGCTGACTAGAATGCGGTGACAATGAAATTATAAACGGGTTTTTTTTAAATCAGTGAATGCATCGTACTCTTGTCCTGCCAGATTGTGATAACAGCGTAGAGCTGTGATGTAGATGTTGTCAATAAGAGTCTCAAGATTAGATATTTTTGGTACTGATTGTTTTTTTTTTTCAGAATAAAATCAGGTAATTAAAAGGACACCTTTTTTTCATGATATGTTGAGATTTGTCTTTTGTGGGAGAGAGTGAGAACAAGACTTTCAGCAAATAACAGGAAGGCAGAACGGAGCGCAGCAAAGTTTCTGTTTCATCCTCATAACCTTACATCCTGTTTCTGTCATGATGCTGGATTTGGAAAGGCTTTCTAAGTCTTAAGGTAGTCATTGACTGTGGAATACATATGGAAGCTGTTGCTTTATTGTTGCCAGCTGTGCTAACTGCTAATTTGAGATGCTAAAAACAGCTTAAAAATGTTATCTCCTTAATAATTTTTGAATTTGTTTTAAAACAGTACAACGCTCTATTATTTTAATCAACATTAAGACATTATCCTTTCTCATCGCATTAATAATAACACTTTGAAGGATCTGAATTGGCAACATTTAATTTCCCTTCGGGATCAATAAAGTATTTGTGAATTTGAAGTTGAAATAAGAAGTAATAGAAAGAAGACAGAACTTTTACAGTGTTTCTATGTCATTCAGACCATACAAGGTGCTTTAAGACGAGCGCTACATTCACCCAGTTGTACTGATGTCTGGATATGACGTTTGCTCAGTTTGAACCCTTCCCTCCAGAGATTAATTATCACAGACAGGAAAAGCTGACTAATATTTAGAATAGAAGGCAAGACTGAATAAGTTGTCAATTTCATTTTCATTTCATTTCAGTAGTGCAGAATTTCATGGTCTAGTTCTTTTGTTATTAAAAATCAAAGTTTTATCAGGACCATGCACGCCTTGTGAGAGCCCTTGAGATCAGTATATCTCCCCACAGATGGCGTCTTTTTACATAAGTTTAGAAAGTGGTTGATTGCAATTGCATCCCCACGTTGCTCCTCCTCCTCTTAAACAAGTGTCCAAGTTAAACGAGCAGATGAACAGTTACGAAGAATTAAAATTACAGCAATCGTAATACTCAGGGGGCTGGGGGATTTTCTTCTTAGGTTAATTGTTCTTTTACACTTTAAATAGCTAAAACAGTTAAATATTCCTCATTTCCTCTCCGTATGCTTAACGTAAGTTTTCATTTACTGTTAGTGCTCAGTGGAATATCCCAGGCGGTTGATTTTTTTTATACGTCTGTTCATTTATTAGACACCTGACAGCTCTTTTCCTTTCTCCAATGCGCCAGCCCTCCCAAAATGATCCAATAAAATGTGACAGATTTCATATAAATCCACCCGGTTACTAAACCTCACTCACAAATTTGTCACATTAGTTGGTTAAACGCTTCACTGTGACTCTACTACATATTTTGTCGTTCGAGGAAGAATTCACCACAGCGGCTGGAGGTTATGAAATTTGCACCGTGGCCACAACAAATGCACTTTTTTCGTGGTTTCATGACAATTTTGATCCACTATCTCCTTCTGGTTTTTTTATTTATTTATTTTTTTCATTTTTAGCGCTCGCTCGTGAAAAAGTGCCGCGTCATTTCGGCTGGATTTTAAATTTACGGCCAGCAAATTGAAGTGGCAAGACAATTTAAAAAACAATTTCTCCTAAGTTGTGCTGCTCCACTTCTGTAAGGGTAATAAACGCTCTCGAGGAGTGTACTGGGCCAGGTTGCCATGGCAACTGAGTATCTGTGTTTAGATGTGTACGTTTAAGGGGTGGCTGGTGTTTGGACAGAGAACAAAAGGCTATCAGTTTGGGTCTTGTGCATCACGCCGAGTCTGAACCCAATGTTCATGCTTGTGAGAAAACACCATACAAAACGATCGATTTCACACACACACTAATTTCCCCATGATGTTTTTTTTTAACCTAACTTCCTCCTGGTCTCCATATATGAGATGACTCAACAGCCTTGGTAAGGCTCAGACTAATAAATATGTTTTTGCTCACTCTCAGATTCACTGCCTTTTCCCTCTTTTAGCTTGTTTAATTCCAGAGATCCGTTCAGTAAACAGGTTTTTATTGAGTCATGGCTGACTTAATGTTTTTTTTTTTTTCTTCTTTTGCACCTTGTTTCTTTAGCTGAAGTTAAGTGATTTTATTTTCATGCACCTATTTAAGATTTCAACAGTTTAGCAATCGTTTTTGCAAGGTTAATGCTTGGATTTTATGTGAAAGACCTACAAAAGATGCATAAATGTGAAGTGGGGGGGGGGGGGTGAACAGATTTAAAAACAAAAAAATAATTCCATCTATGAAATGTACGGTATGCATTTGACATCAGCTCTGCTGCCTCAAGACTTTCGAGAACCGTCTCCTGAAGCAGTTACATCTGCGAGTCTTTTAGGTTATGCCTCTTTCAGCTTGGCACACTCAGAGTCTGAAGTTTTTGCCCTTTCCTCTTCAAAATAACCCAAGCTTAGTCAGACTGGATGAATAGTGTCTGGATATTTTCCTTCCAGGCTACAGATCTTCTGTGGCCTCTTAACTTAACAGGCTTTGTTCCAGAACTGCACTGAATTATGCACTGAGGTTAGCTACTCAGCTATACGCCCTGCTAGCCAGCCTGCAGTTATTTGTTTTGCTAAAACAGATGCTAACTTTCACAAATACTTGTTTTTAAACAGTGTTACCTTAAAAAGAGTAATAACTAGAATTTTTTGGAAGTTTTAAACAGCTAAGTCAACCTCATTTATAATAAATCCAGGGAGTTTGCCTTTATGTAGCCATCAAGCGCAGATAGCTAACAGCGCAAAAAAAATGGGGTGATAGGAAGGCTACTCTATAAACCCAGAAAAAGCTCTCTGGTAGGTCAATAAAGGGGATTTAAACTCCACGAACATCAGTGACGAAAGCTTTTGACGGTGATAATATCATGAAACCATAAACTGGCCCATGCCTGCTTAGAAAACTCTGTCAGGTTCTTAGCATTAACCTATGTTATCTCATTTTTATAGTCTCTCTGTTCACCGAAAGCTTCACTAATGAGGACACTACTTATATGTCTGTATGCAGGGAGTGATGCAGGATGTAGAGATCCTGGTGATGCCGCAGGGATACATCTCACAGTGTCCAGATCTGAACAGAAGTAAGTCTTTCTCAACTTGTTTTAGAAAATTAATTTTATTAGGAGAACAACTAATTTAATTTACACTTAGTGAGACTTGATTGTTCTATTATTTTCTGGTTTAAACCTTGGTACCTGTTGTATAAAACTTTGCTAATGTTTTTTGTCTCTTCAATGGTTCCAACTGCTATCAAGAGACAAAGAGAAACTTGTCTCTTCAGCTGGTTTACGCTCTGTGAAACTACAAAATGCACCAGAAGATAATACATTTAGGGTATTCTCATTCTGCACTAATATCCACATACGTATAATTTACATATCACGTTGAAATTGCTTTTCACGGTGGATCTGTGTTGCTTGTTCTTTTAAATTTGTTTACACGGTTCAGGTGTTTTATTCAAATAAACTTCTTTTCCATATTAAGAAGCTTTCAGATAGAAATAGAAGAAAGTTCTTTATTCCTGCTTTGTGATTATTTAGTGAAAGAAAGTACAGTTAATGTATTTGAATACATGGTCTAAAATTGTTCTGCGTTGTATTTTGTGACCCAGCATGTCCAACCTGCAACGACTTCCATGGACTTGTGCAGAAAATCATGGAGCTGCAGGACATCCTGGCGAAAACATCAAGCAAGGTAATGTGACGCGTTTCTGCTTGACATTTAATCCTGCTGGAAAAGATGAGCATATAGTCTTTTAACAAAACGAGTATATTAAAAGGTGTGAATTAAAGTGTTGCAACTGCAAAAAAAAAGAAAATATCAACTTGTGAATGTTCTTCTATCACTGGAAAAGACTGTTAGAGATATAACAGTCTTTTCTGCTGCCTCTGTTAGAGATATAACAGTCTTTTCCAGAGCTTCTTATTGAAGTAGTTTGATTTCTGATGCAAATACTGATGAGCAGATTTATGAAGGTAATTGCAAATGCTACTTTTGTAGGCAAACCTAAGCTTTCACATATTTTTAATTCTCAATTTAGTTGCAAAAACATCAGCTCTGACGCCGATGGCCACATTTAACTGGCCTGCTGCTCACAGTTGTGTATATCTCGGTATATTACAGCCACAGCTAAAAGCTATGCATTCTCAAAAACCAGAGCTTTTTGAATCATGCCAATTGCACAAACAAATACCATCTGTCTAAAGCCGGTTGATAATTATGGGGCAGGGAAACAAAAACAAAAGAAAAAAACCAAACCTGCCTGAAGTTGTTTTGCCTCGCCCAAAAAAAATCAAAAACATGTCAGAAAATGTAGAATTCTTCTGGTGCTACGGTGAAAAATAACTTGATATTTCTATTAAAATATTTTCTCTTTAAGTGGTCTTTAAAATTGTGATCGCTTTTTGAAAGAGAGAGAATACAACTGTTATTATTGTGCAGCAGATGCTCCAACAGCAACGGTCGATAAACAGATGTTAAATAAATTAAGGATAGAGACGATCCATCAGACTTACACAACCCTGATAATGAGACAAGGGACTCTGGTGAGAGGGAGGTGAGGCAGTGAGAGTCAGGAGGTGAGCAGGCAAACCGCTGCAGTAAAAACCAAAGAACCTTCACTTACATGAAATCAACCGAAAATAATTATATACAATATTTATGGCATATTTGTATAGTCTACATCACTAAATGTGTTTATTCGTCACATTTTTGACTCTTTTTTAAAAAAAAAAGAAGTTAAATAATTTATTATTTCCAGATGAGTACATCACTGGAAAGCCTTTAACAATCTGCGGTTTCACTTTCTGATGTAAAGATACCATTCTGAGGTCTTTAGTCAGACAAGTCTTTTTAAAGTTCCGAGGAGCTGGATCTCTCTGTTAATTAAAAATGCAAAAAAAAAAAAAAAAAGTTAAGAAAACTATCAATGATCACTTCACTGCACCTGATGTATTTGCGGCTTTAAGAAGAATTGCCAAAAAAAAAAACAAGCAGCAAGTTGCTTTCACATAGCTATATTCATACAGTTAAATCTGCTTAGTAAATCCTGCTCAGAAATAAAGTAAATGTCCGGCCGGTGCAAAGCTGTTGCCAAAAAACCAAAAAACAAAACGAGGAGATTGCGCCGCCTCCCTCCCTCTGTGCGCGAAAGGTGTCAGAAGCGCCAATTTCTCCGTGCGGATATAGAAACAGACTGAATCTGACTGGAATCCTCCTTTCTTGGCTCGTAACGTTTTGTTTTTCCCCCCCTGTTTTCCGGGCGGGGCGAGCAGCTGTCCAGGGCCGAGGAGAAGATGAACGGGCTGGACGGCTGCTATTGTGAAAGAACCTGCAGCGTCAAGGGGGTCGTCTACAGGGAGGACGAGGGCTGGACAGATGGCTGCAGGAACTGCACGTGCACGGTGGGACTTCACACTTTGACGTGTGTGCGCGTGAGGGGGAGAGAGAAAGGCTACAATTTCATCTCCCTGTGTGTAAAAGAATGAATATAATCAAAAATTATTTGCTTATTACGGCCGCTTCTTATGTTTACGAATGTCTGAGTGAGTAATCAAATAAGCACTGTAATTATGTGCGAGAGCATGAGGTTTGTGTGTGTGGGAACATGCATTTTTAATCATGTCTGTATTGCTGTTGTCTGAGCACACGGCTCAGTTATCCATATGTGACGCACACATGTTCACTGCTATAATTGTACGAGTTAGCTTTTTACGTTTATGTTTGATTGAGTTCGCAAATGTCGAGCTGGGTAGACGATTGGATGTTGAATTGCAGCAAATTGCTGTCATCATTTTTTTTTTTTTTTTTTAGTACATTATGAGATTTTCTAACCCCAGAGAAATGAAACGGCTTCCCATGGTGCTCCACGCTGAACACAAACAACTCCGCTTTGGATTATTATACTCCCAGGCATTTACATTGCCATATAAAAAGTGTAAAGAATTATAAATGACTGGAGATATTGGGCCGGTTCCGCATCAGCGAGCAGATTTCACCGTTTGTCAGCGCGCTCAGTTTTGAAACATGACTCTCACCGAGGAGCTGCTGAACTGCTCGATCCAGCCAATCAGATACCTTCACGCACCGCTAGCCAACATGCAATGAGAGAGAAAAGAAACCAGAGGAAAGAAATCACATATCTCTTAATGTGCTGCACCTAATTGCTCCTGACAGATGATAATTACCATCAGGGATTTGTTCAACCCACTCAGCCAATGGAATAGCTACATTCGTTATAGGGACGCTGTTTTTGCCGTTACCCGGCTGCAATTAAGGAATTAGATGGGATGCGCTCCTTACCTTATGTGCAGCAATTAGATGTGACCTTTAAAATTCAAAGGTGAGGCATTAAGATGTTATCAATTATGTGGATCAGGTTCATAGATGTTGCTGTCACAGAGCTCTCAGCCGTGAAAACGATGTTAATTACCGTACAGGCACAGCAGCCAGAAAGTAGACGCCACCGGAATGTGTTGCATGCGCTGAGAAAATATGGCTTTCACAAACCAGTTACTTATTTATTTATTTTTTTAATCTAAAGTGTGCATATCGTGCTGAACTCTGGTGTTCAAAAGAATCAAGGGTTCGGGCTTTGTTGTAAAACTTTAAAATGGCTGTCCTACTTTATTCCGTTGCTAATCCAACAATAGGAGCCAGTTCTTTACTGGTCCTGTGCAATAACTGGGTTTGAGAACCAGCTTGGAGACCCACCGTTACGTCACTTAAAATGTCTCATCAGGTAAATGTTTGATCCTCTCTCTGTTATATGCTGATCTTTGTGTGGAGGACTCCATCGCAGTGGAACAGTTTAACAACCCAATTCACATTATCTCTGTATTCCTGCTAAGAGATGTTCAAATACCAATTTATTTAGGTTAGTTAAAACAGCAGGCTGAACGCCACTGCAGACCTGGTTTAAGGACGTGTGGGATTCATCAAAGCAACCAGGTTGTTTTGAATTACTCATGCTGTTCTTATGAATGGGTCTGGGAATAGCATTGTGCAGCTGTTTGCAAGCCATTAACCCACATGTATCAAAATAACTCATGGAAAATAGGAAGCTGTGAGCTCTTGTAATTCCAGTGCCAATTTGATATTTTGCTAATGTTAAAGTTGAGCAGTTTTACCTCAAATCTGGTCGATTAAAGTGAGCAAAGTTGTTGTAAGCGCAGCAACTTTTTGATTGGTTAGAACCCTCCTCCATGTCCTTTATGCCGTCAGTTCCTTCCTCACTTCAGAGTTGGTTCTAAGTTGATAATTGTTTCACTTTTTGCCACATTTCACCAAAACCTTCTCTGTATTTTATCGGGATCTCATGTGGAAAAGTTCAGCACAAAGTACTGTAGTTCATAATTGTGAAGTAGGCAAAGCAATTGCTATCTCGTTCTAAGAACTTTTCACACACTGCAAAAACATAGAATCATACTAAATGTTTTTGGTCTGGTTTCTAGAGCAATTATCTTTTTACACTTGAAATAAGACTTATAAGTAACTTTCCAGAGAAATACGGGAACTAGTATTAGGTTAATAAATCCTTAATATTGATGAAAAAGTTCTAGTTATTTCACTGATAATAACTGGCAGATTATTATTAGTGAAATAATCTGCCAGTGGAACAAGATCAAGTTCAATTTGGAGTTAAAATGTCTTGTTCAACTGGCACTTATTACTACGGTAGTACTTTTTCATCATTATTATTAGCTTGAACCAATCTCCTATTTGTTTCTGAAAAGTCACTTGGTATTGTCCTATTTCAAGTGCACTAAGATACTTTCACTAGAACCAAAAATATTTGGCAAGATTTGATGTTTTTGTGATGTTAAATAAAAACCCTGTGCATTGATGTAATTTACCCTGATAAACTTAAATGAAATCTGTACTAATTTCCCCCAGAAGTCAGTTAGAGTTCACCATTTTGTAATTTAATCAAAAAAAAAAGGCTCCTGTGCTTGGTTTGTAGCTAGCTACAACACACATATGGAAGAAGGTTCTCTCTTCAAGCGAAGTCAAACCAAAAGCCACGAGTTGAATATTTTTGCTCCCATTCAAAACGCTATGTGTGGGCAAAGAGCAACATTGCACGTCACCCTGTAGCAACCATCCGTACGGTGAGATATGGTAGTGGCAGCATCATTCTGTTAGGATGCTCTTCCACAGCAGGAACAAGGAAGCAGCTTAGAGAGGATGCAACCAGGCAGGGCTTGCACACTTGTGCGCAGCGCCGTATATTTTAAGAAGTCGAGAGAGGGTGGCGGGGGCTGTGGTTGTTTGGTCACTGTTCAAACAACCTGATTTTTGTGTCTCCTGCAGAACGGCACGGTGCAATGCGAGGCCATCTCCTGCCCTCCCCCTCAGTGCCCGGCAGGCACGGCTCCTGCCTACGTGAAGGGAGCCTGCTGCAAGGAGTGCCTGCGTAAGTGGAGTACTCTTAACCTCTGCACCTTCCTACACTTACGAAAGCATGGACGTTATAGCTCAGGCACACACGCACGCACACACTCCAGATCAGAGCGGCGCAACCTCCACAAGCAGATCCAGAGAGCAAACATAACGCCTCCACCAGGGCTGCGTGACAATTGACCGGGGCTCCGCCGTGTTGCTTAGCTACATCCTAACACGTCCCTCGAGATGAGTCCGTCCTTTTGGCATATACACGGACCAATCAATTATTCACAAGCTGGCTTCAAAACACAGATGGCCAGCAGTCACATAGACGTGAGCCAGTGAATCTGGGATCGCTGCGTGCGATGAAAAGTACTTCCTATTTGTGGTGTGACACGCAGCCGCTTTGAGAAAAGTGAAGAGGAGCGAAGTGTTAAATGTTAAAGGCCCAAAATGAGGCGCACGCTTGGCAGCGTCTCCGTAAATGTCCATTTTTTAACTTTTAGCGCTCATGCGTTCTGGCTGGGGGGATAAATAATTCTGTTTCATCACGTTGCTACAAAGAGGGTCGGGGTTTTTATTTTTTTTCCAAAAGTCTTTGAGCTGAGCAATGAACTCTTATTAGCCTCTTCACAGCAGCAGTCTGCATCTCATATTCTCTCAATTCCACCCTCATTACAAATGGATTTCAGTGGATATTATCCTTTCACACCATGGAATAGTTTTTCTAAATAAAAAAAATAAATGTCTTTGAAAAATGGTAGAAAAAAACGGCCACTGTCTGGATCATTGTCCAGCTTACATGTTGTTTATACAGTCTAATCACCTTACTCTGAGGTTTGTAATTACTTATAGTCTAATTCTTAGCCCTACATATAAGATCAGACATCATATAAAAATATAATAATACAGAATGTATGGTTGCATAGTATTTCTTTGCAGATTTGACTTCACACGTAGTACCAGCCGACTTCCTTTCAGAGCTCGCTCCTCACTAACTCCCACGTTCTTCTGCTGTTGCTCTCCGGCTTCGTTTGCATTCGTGACATAAGACGAGGTTCAGCTCTGTCAGAAAAGGAAACCGTTATTCTCAGGGAAGAATAGGCGATACTACCTTAACATTTTTTATCTCATTGAGCGGCATTTCACAACAGTTGCAACCCATCACATTTTAAAATGTCCAAACAGCAAATATAAGATTTTTGGTAAACTAATTAAAGTTTATCGTTAATTTGGCTAGATGCGTAACTCTCATCACAAGGTGTCCGCATGTCTTTAAAGTCTTAAATTTGTGTGGCAAAAATGAAGGCCTTAATATGTCTTAAATTCCTAAATGAAAATGTAAACTGGCCTTAAATTTGTTCATAGTAGGTCTTAAATTCTGCTATGGTGGGACTACTTGATGTAGTTTTTTTTTTCTCGCGGGACTTTTCTGTCAGACAAACGTTTGAGTCGCACACAGACATCTTCATCGCATTCTGTGCATTTTGTGAGGCGGTTGAGGTAACTCTTACTAGCTCCTAATATACATTTGCCCTAGCTAGCTAACTTTTTGCCTCTGTCATGGGCAAGTATAAATTTGGCTGGACAACATAAATTTTTGCCACTGGCTGACTAATGCTGCCAACCCATACAAGACGAGATGCAAAAAATAAACAAAAACTTTTAACCTGACCACTATGGGGCATTAAGGCTGTATGCAGTGTGAGTTCACAGTTATTGGTATGCCTGATTGCAATCCAGGAAGTTCCATTACCCATATTTACACTTTTATGGTCTTAAACTTGATTCATGATGGCATTAAAAAGGTTTTTTTTTTCTTAAATTTGAGTTGCTCAAACCTTTAGATACCCTGTATGCCAGTGGCAAGCTTAACTCTGCCTGTTCCAGGGTTTGTTAAATAAAAACCTTTGTAGTGCTGTGAAGAAGTATCAGGTCACCTGCTCTTGATGGCGGGTTCAAATACTCGTGCATGAAACCAAATTCCTTCTCTGTTGTCTTTGCTGAGTCAGAAGTATGCTCCCTGTCATATTTGTTCTGTTTGCTTTTTTATATCCACCTTAAAATCACCTTACAAATTTTAATACCTAACAAAGTTAACCTGAGAAAAAACAAAACAAAAAGCAGTTTTCAGATGATGAGCTCATTATCATGGTGAAAAAGCAACCTGAAACTACCTGGCTGTCTGAAAAAGTGATTTCCCCCCTTTGTCTTGGAAAGCTGAGTTCAATCCTTGACTGATGCCAGATCTTTAGAAACAAGACGTCACTTAAGCAGAACGACACGGATTGGGCTGAAAGCAACAAATGTCCTGATGTAAAGAAATCCGTGAACAGATGAGAAACAAAGCCATTGACATCTGTTGGTGGGGAAAGGATTACAAAGCCATTTCTAAGTGATTGGAACAAAGTAAACCACTTTGGCAGCCATTACTCATTGCCAGTATTACTCCAAGACCACACAGACAACTACAGGAGCTCAAGAAAGAAAATCACTACAAAACACTAGAGGGTCGGTTTTGTGTTGATTATTCAAAAGCACGAAGCAGACGTGCAAAAATGTTATTCACCAAAGGATTCTAAGGTGAAACCCACTGTTGTTGCTGATCTCCAAGAAGTTTTGGAAAATAGGACTTGAACTTTTGCCGTCTCTCATGGATCCTTAAATTTAGATTTTTATCAGAAAATCTGGCTGATAGTTTTTGACTACAAGTCTGAGCATACTCAAGTTATAAAGCAGGACAATAATCCAAAACATCAATATTATTATCAATAAAAATAACAAACACACAAAAAAAAAGAACAAAGTGAAAGTTTTGGAGTGGGCTAGTCAAAGGCTGGGGTAAGTCCTATTGAGATGCTCTGTCGTGACCTTAAACTGGCTAGGGCGACTTGAAAACACTGCCCCTCCCGACAAAAGCAGAAGATATCTGTCTGTAAGGTGTAGGCTGCTACAGTTGTCAATAAACACAACATATTTAATACCATATTTATATATAAGACAAAATGTAAAGAAAATGTTTCTTTTTTTAGCACTTTGCTTTGAACGTCATAAATTTTAACTACTAGCATTTCAGCTGCTTTCATTTGTCTGAGCACAGTATTCAGGGCAGGTCATATGATATAGACTGGCAAGGTGCTGCAACATCCAATACACTCTCTCTTTCAGAATAAACTTCCTTGTGAAATGTGAAAAGAGAAAAAAGACCACTCAGATTGCTGAATCCTTAGTTGATCAAGATTTAATGTAAATGGCGTGTGATAAGGATTTCCAGGTTCTGCACACAGAAATATTCTTTCTGGTTGAAGGGCTAAACCAGAAAGCCAGAAAGCCCCAGTATTTTCTTCTTCATAAAGAAGAAAATACTGTTGCAGAATGTGTCTATTCCTTTGTGGATTTGACTTTACTCGTTGTTCAAGTGGACTTCATTTCAGAACTCGCTTGTCACAAACTCCCACACACTTATGCTGCTGCTCTCCAGCTTCCTTTGCGAGAGCGCTACAAGATCAGATTCAGGTCAGAAAGGAAGCCATTAGTCCCGGCTTCTGAGCATCTTGTCTCAGCATCATTTTGGGGGGTTGGTAGACTTTAACCCTAAATCTGTCTGCAGTAAGGTTTCTCTAACATAAACACGTTGCTCTTAAAACCCAACACTCCTGAGCTCACTTATCTCAACCAGGTCCACGCAGCTAATGATGAGGCATGCTGCGGATTTTGAAAGAACAGCCCCACATATTTCTCCTCAACAAAGACATGATTCGTCCTCCAAATTAAAGCCTTATCTCATTTTACTCGCCTAGCAGGGGAGAGGTTTGCACTTTGCTTGTCTTTTTTCTTTTTCAATTGCCTGCCAAGCACAGTGCTTGAGAAGCCGTCCACCGCTCCGTGATGGTACCCGACCGGTGGTGTCAATCATCCCTGCCCCTCGCATCAACCGGAACCTGTCTGACCCCCAGCGCATCATCAAGCCGGGGCTCTTTCTACCCACGTCGTTGTTTTGCAGCGCCCCCGCCCTCATCGGCCTCTTTCATTATTTAAAACAGATTCTCATTAAGGCGGCGCCGGGAAGTGCTTTCTCTCTCAACACATTAACTATGTCATCACTTCTTCTCTCGCAGTTCTTAATTGGGTTTAACATGCTTGATTTGGTCTGACTCTCATTTACCTGAGGCTTTAAAAAGCATAAAGGAGCTTCTGATGATAAGAACAAATATGTGAGCCATGTTAAACAGCTCTGGCTTCAGTGTTGGGAAATTTGGGGAGAAATGCAAAACGTAAGAAAAAATAAAGCCTAACTTTTCCCTAGTTGTTATTTGTAGTTTCGGTCACCAAACCGTTATGCTAGGGTTTTACCAAAAATCAGATTAGGGATTTTTTCATGTTAATCCCCAGGAACAAACACAATACTTTCTATCAATTAAAATGTTATTCAACCTCAGGCCTCAGTTTTAAATCCGGGAACTTTGTCCCATCTCAGCTAATTTAACACAAAACAAAATGAATTCAGATATTTCAGTCTTTTGGTGCATAGACTGTATTAGTTCCAGTGGATGCGTTGGACGTGTTGGAGCATTACCTTAAGCTATTTACAGACAAGGCACATATCTTATTCTTTAAGCTGTTTATTTATCCATTTTGACTGTTCCTGTCCAGTTGTGGGGTTAGCGGGAAACTAGCTTTGCTGTTTCTGTTGAGCTCAGATTGTCTTAAAGTTTTGTTTTTTCGGTTGTTTGCTCTGGTCTATGAAGCAGTGAAAACATGCTTGTGCAGAATAATTCAAGCTGTTCTTTACCTAAAAAAAAACTTAGGTAATGTAACGAAATATTTTGTGCTAGCTCACATCGTCTTGTTGACATGCCGTACGTAGGAAAAAAGGCAGATCGTTATCTTAACTATGACATCAAAAAATGTGAAGTTGGGCTTTGTTTACTTATATAGTGCGTCTTCTTCAGTTTGCGTGTGTGTGTGTGTTTCTCCCACCAGCTGTCTGCTTGTTCGGTGGAAGAGAGTTGGTGGAGGGAGATCAGAAGGCTGTGCGCGACTCTTCTGGCAGGTGCCTGCTGTTTGAATGTCGGGTAAGTCAAGTCAGCACATACACTCAGAAACAAGCGCTGCACCCGGTTTAGTGAAGAGAATTGAATCAAAATCCTCCCCTGAAAGAAAATTGGGCCATAACTCAGGTAGTAGCTATTACACTATTGATGTCTGTGTCACAGTGTACAGTATGCTGTCTGATTAAATGCTTATTTGATATCTAAAGTGGTCTAGCTTTACAAAATTCGGGCTTACCAAGCTGCTTTTTCTGCTTGAGCTAATTTTGCTGGCCTTCTTTGTCCTTTTCTAAGCACTGCAATGTGCTGCTTCACTTAACTGTGATCTTCTTTCTTTAGCTACAGACATCAGCATTCACTCTAAAGTGAAGTGGAATCCCTCTAAACCCCTCACTGCTCAGAATCTTTACATTTGAACACACCAGAAACATTTACTCAGCCGCATTTAGCTCCTAGAGACACAAAGTAAAGAAAGAAGTCAGAACACTGGGTCACTTGTGTAAAACAAAACAAAAAAAGCAGAGTCCAAATCTAAAATGACTGGTTTGGTTTTTATATAGAACACATTTGCACATACCTCCGTTGCTGTTAGTAGTTTTATTATATCCTTCATTAATCCAGGTAAAAGTCTTAATAGATATTAAAATATTGATTTCAAGGGAGAACTGGTCCCTTTTGCACCAAAATATGCTAAAAATCAAATACAATATTGACAAGAGTTCCCACATTCTTATAAGATTTTGCCATCTTAGTTTTGGCCATTTGAATAATTTTAATTTTAGTAACTTTTACCCTCTGGAAATATCTTTTCTTTTTTCTACGCATTTAGCAAAACGTTAAGTTGGGCAAAGCTGAAGCGAACATCCAAAGTCAACTGGAAAAAATTCAGTGAAACATTGATGTAAGCCAACATCATTGTTTCATTTGAATAAAATTTAAATTTGAAGTTCGATAACTTATCACAAAGGGTGTTTGTGTCAAAAATGAAGAACAATTTTAGTTCTCCATATTAGGAGCCCTGAAGATCTCCTTGGATACTGGCAGAAAAGGAGAAAAGGAACCCAACATGATTGGTCCACTTTATTCAAACTGATAAGTAATGTGAAACCAACATGCAGCAATTGCAGAAAACATCATTTCATTTAGTCTGTTTGCAAAAATAGTGTCAAATGAATCAAACAACAACTAAAAATCAAATGTGTTAGAAAATAATCAGACCAAGGCAATTTAGCCCAACTGCACATATTCCTTGTGTGTTTTTTTAAAATTGTCTGTCATATATGTGTTGGAAGCTCCCCTACCTTTACCGTGATGAAAAATTGCTCCAAATTCACATATCTACTTCAGCAGTGTTGTGTCTTGCAGTAGACAAGAAGCTCAGCTGAGCTCTGCTGCTCTGCGGTGCATCTGTCATCGACTGTAGCCATGTTTTAAAGCTAGTCATCAGACACAATGTTGACTCAAATTAGTTCTATTAAGTAATTATTCAAAATGTTTAACTTTTGTCCGCCTGCTGCACCAGATGGGTGCATTGCTCACTTTTGGGAGTACTTCACTTGATGGCATTTCACCAGACAGGCTCAATCACTCACAGAAAAGTGATCTGAAGTTTTAATCACCCGTCTGCGCCATAACAAACCAACTGATTCCTGGGATCCAATGAACCGCTGGAATGAGCCGTTCCAGACAGCTGTCTGGCTCGCTTGCTCGCACCCCACCTGGCCCATCTGTAGTCCCCGTAAAAATGACTGGCAGCCCCCCGGCAGATCAAAGAAGTGGGGAAAGGGAGGGCTGTCAGTCAGCCCACCGCTGCAAACTTCTCCAGGCTCCCCCTGACAGCTGCTTGTCATGCCTCTGATCTTCTGTCTGCCTGCTGGCTGAAAAAGATGGCGGAGGTTTTTAGGGTGGTTGGCGAGAAGTACCGCTAGCAAGGAAACTTTTTTTTTGTTGTTGTTTAGGCTTTTTGAGGAAAAGTTTAGCAGAATTTCACACAGGACTACGATGAGATGAATTCATAAAACATCAGCTTTTACCAGGAGACCATTTTAAGATGAAGCAAAACGTTTGTTTGATTGAGATGTTTGATTGTTGTCATCCTAGCCATCTCAGAATTTTAATGAGTCCAAATTAGCATCAATGGAACGCGCACAGATTAGATCATTAGGGAAGCTGGCTACAGGCATGTGGGGAAAAGATAACCTCTAATCAGTTTCACACACTGACTAAATGCAGCCTTAATCCAAATGTTTGATTCACCATTTGTTTCCTTTAATAAAGACACACTATTTTTTTTTCTCACCTCCAAAGATAGATTTGGGGGGGGAAAAAAATCTCTGAGAGGCCAATCCATAATTGGACTGTAATGAACGTAGGAGGAAGAGGGAGAGCGGAACATTGGAAAAGGAAACACAATAGATGAATAATTACCTACATAATTATCCTCAGGACCTGAGAAAATGAAGGAGGATAGCAGAGTTCACCCCAGAAGTAGCTCATGGGAATTTTGATGTGCCCTTCACAGGAGCAAAGCATGCATCGAGTCGTCCCCACCGATCCCTGTCCTGAACTCAGCTGCCCGGAGTCGGAGCAAGTCACTTTGAGCAGCAGATGCTGTAAAGTCTGCAGAGGTATTGAAGATTTGTCATGCTGTAAATGTTTTACCCAGCCCATTATTCTGCAACACTCATTGCACATTATAGAGTATGTCCAGGTGTTACAGATGTGTCTGTGATGCTAACCAGATAGACCAGGCCAGTTTCATTGTTAAGTGTCATCTACATTTGTAGGCGTGCCTGGGAAAGATGTATTGAAACACATTTAAAAAAATCCTACATAAAAAAAAATTGGGAACATTTATTTATTAAGGAAAGACTCCCATATCAGAAAATAAGAAAAATCAAAGTCACAATTATAGTATATACACCCTGACAATTACGCTAGAGTTCACACTTTTAATCTTTTTCAATGTGTCAGTCAACTTTAAATCAGTGAACCACAACTTCCTGTTTACTTCTAGTACAAATATGACATTATGCTGTACAAGGAGCTGGAAAGAGAGGTAAAAAGTCTCCATAGCAACTATGTGTGTACTACCCTGTTTGTGTGGGATAACAAAAATGCCTTTTTTTGGCCACCATCATAAACACAAAAATGTGGAGTTACCTACATTGTTCTCTCTTTAATTGCAATTAAGCTGTGTTCTAGTTTCATTTGGCAAAAATGACCTCATGCCTGTTGATGCAATGAAGCTGTAACTCATCCAGCATCCAAGCCTTTAACAACTAGGCTTGTTAAAGTGCATTGCACCATGGGATCTTTGAAATGTGAAAGACTCAGCCTCTAAACTAAAGTTTTTGTTAATAAATCTTTGGACTACCCACATGACAGAGATTAAAATCCATCCTCCTTGGATTAGGGTTAGGGTCCTGGGGCCTTAAAGGCCCCAGATGTAAATCCTGCAGAAAACCTTTGGAATGAGCTAAAAGACATCAAGATGTCATAAGAGGCGTCCAAGGATTCTTGGTAATTTAGTGAGAGTTTGCAAACAGGAATGTCCAGAGATTTCTCTCTGGATGCTGCAGCCTTAAAAAAAATTTATAAGAGAAGACTGCTATTGGTCAGATGTAGTGACGTTCGGTGAGGTTCATACCTGGCGAGGCACTGACTTAATCATAATCAGATTTATAAATATAGACCCCCTGCATGTTATTGTTTACATAAGAAAATTTCGCGCATATAGACAACGCTGGAGGGCAAAAAGACTATTCTTATACGTCATGCATGGCCGTAGAATAATTCCGTTACCTCAATCAAACTTGGACATGTAGACATTATTAATTTCGTGCTGTGCTGCACAGCAAAGGGAAAAATCGTTACAGTACAACTCAAAGCCACATCTTTCTCGCTCTTTGTATCAGCGCAGCTACGCGCAGAATCGTTGCTATAGCAACTGACAACAACGCCACAAAGAAAAAAACAACACTTAAATATTTCCCACACAAAGAGCAGAACATTCAGTCTGTTGCAGAAGTATGGTTTTAGGCTTAATGTTTATTTTGCGATCATTAATAAGTGATTGATGTAGTAAGAGGAGAAAACTATAAATATATCGCTGCACTTGACTGCATGGCTAGCTCCATGGCTAGCTTGCCGGTACTGTCTCTTACTCTGCAGTTGTGGAGTCACAATGTCTGGGATCGTGAGCGCCCCCTGCCAGGAGGCAAGAGAACTGCCTGCCTCACCTCGAATCTGTTCTCTGCCGTTTCTGATCGCTCCTCAGCACAGGAAACATGTTACACACACAGTTGGTGACAAAAAACACTGTACATTGTGTACATAAGCAAATTATGGAAAATCAGTTCATACATTAAATGTTTTTTTAGCCATTTTATTGACGACCTACAGACAGGAGGAACATGCTCTCATCGAGTGGCAGCCAGTGCAGTTAGTGAGAGGTTGATGAATCCCAGGTGAGGCTCAGCTCGCTGCTGCCTCACCGGCTTCGCTTCCAAGCATTTGAATGGGAAAATGCAAAAATTCAGCGATTTTGAAGAAAAAATAATTAGAATTGGTTAAGCTAAATGAAAAATAGATACTTTATAGTACAAACCACAGGGTGAAAATAGAAATATAAATTATTTTATCATTATATATTATTTTTCACCTGCCTCACCTGCCTCCCCTGACCGAACATCACTGATCAGATGTATAAACCGTCATTGTGGCAGCAGTGGCTTCAGTAAAACGTAGCTTTTACAATTCTTTACCAGGTTTGCAACTAAGTATGGAGGAAGCTATAGATGAAAATACAAATAGCCAAAATATTGCTAAAGGTGCCATCATCAGTCATTTTCTATTAGGTAATGTGTTGTTATCTAATAGAAAATTAGGTAACAATTGAGATATAACATCAGTGTAAAATGTAAATATTAAGCGTTTATATGATCTTTAATATTGATTACTTTTTCTGGTGAAAACTGACATGTAGAAAATACAAATTTTTAACATTTTCTTTAGTGTCTAGAGCAACTACTAGTATTTTTGCCTAAATATGCCAGTAAGAGACTCAACAGTTGAAACACCACGAAGCAAAGTATAAATAATCCTGAAACCAAACCTTTCCTCCACCCCCTCCTCCTGTCTCCTCTGTGGGTTTCAACCTTTGTGGATGCGCGCCTGCTGCAGGTCATGACTTCTGCTCAGAGGGCCACGGCTGCATGGAGCACTCCGACTGCGTGAACCTGGAGGCAGGAGACTGCTGCGTCTGTAAGGACGGCTTCCGCCCACTGCGCGATGATAACGCCTACTGTGAAGGTACGACGGGGCTCTGAATAACAACACCCCGACTTTAAGCCGAAGTTAGTTTGCCCTACACAAGAGGGCATTCGGGCTTTCTTTCTTCTGGTTTGTGTTAATGTGCGTGAGTCGCATTCGAAAAGGTCGTATGAATAAATAAAAAAAAATAGAAGAAAAGAGTGCCCTCTGGGAAGAAGGTGGCATTGTGAAACTAATGTTATTTTTACACCCAGATTTACAGAGCAGTCCCGGCTCAGGATAACCCTGTGTATCATCCATGACAGCAGACAAATATAACAGCGTGGGTGACATTGAAATAAGAAGGTGGAAAATTGAAGTGAGTTAGTGAGGAGGATGTGTGTATTGTGGCTTACAAAGTGTTCAAGACACTAAAACTTTTCCGCAATTCCTGATATTAGAGTCAAAAGCTTAGCTGCGTTTTATTTTTAAAGTAGTGTATAATTGTGAGGTGGAAGAAAAATGATTCAAGCAGTTGTAATGTAATGGGTTTGGTGTCTTTACCCTTTTCCACATTCCAAGTTGCACTTGCAACAATGTGTCACAAATATTAATTTGTGACACTTATTTGTCATCTTGCAGAGATCGCATCATTGTCAGCATAAGCAGTAGTGCATGTTTACTGCATTTGTTTGCTGGTCATATAAAGAATGTACATAAGAAGCAGTTTTGAAGATGAAGTACTTGAAGAATGTAAAAGACTTTAAGTACTTATACGGCCAACGATACAAAGCTACGGAAAGCGTGGAAAAGAGGCGAAGAAGCATGTGCAAGTAGGTTAGGGTGGGCGGAGAGATGTTTCAAGTGTGATGTGTGATGAAAGGGGATTGGCAAGAATGTAAGGAAAGGTGTAGAAGACAGTAGTGAGACCATGATGCAGTGAAGTTCAGAGACAGTACCAAGGAGGAGGAAGAGCTGAAGGTCGCAGAGGTCAAGATGTTGAAGTTCTCCTGGAGTGTGACGAGGATGGATAGGATGAGGAACGGGTACATCAGAGGGACAGCTCACAGTAGATGTTTTGGAGATGAAGTCAGAGAGGCCAGAGTGAGACTTGGACAGACTTGGACATGTTCAGGAAAGAAACAGTAGATGGATTTCCATTACAAATGCGCGTAGAGCTTTTTCGATTTAATATCGACAAAACACAGTTTGAAAATGGTGCTGTTCCCATTAAATAAGAAACACAATTAAAATCAAATGTGAAGAAGTCTGCTGACCTGAGTTTTTATCAGTCATCAGAGGAGACAGCAGCGTCTCGATCAGGCATTTTATAATGACAAGCTCCTTATACTTGGGAGCGGCTACTTGTGCAGCTTTTTGGGAAAACTGAAGTTAGCGATTGTACACGGAAACCAGTGCCTACGTATAAGTGCATTGCTGCTGTACACAAACTGGCGTGATGCGAAAAAAAAAAAAAAGAGTTTCCATTGCGGTTTTGCGAAATACTCAAATTTGAATATGGCTGAGAAATGACCTCATCCGTGCGCAAAATCCTTTTTGGACCAGTTATTTGTAATTCCAGTTTGCGCAGTTCTATGGTCAATGAAAACACAGCTACTAATTAAATCAGCAGAAGGATGAAGAGGTCGAAACCACCAGGCAGGAGTTCCAGAAAGGAGATTTATGGATTTATGGATGTGGTGAAAGAGGACATGAAGTTAGTTGGTGTGAGAGTATGGAAGGCGTAGGACTAAAAGCTAAAAGAGAAGAAGAAGAAGAAGGTAGGAATATGCAGCCTTGTATTGTAAAAATTAGACTTTTCTCTGATTGCCTTTTAAATTACCCAGCTGAAAATAATAATAATAACAACAACAAAAAAAACTCCTCTACCCCTTAATGAACAGGTCACTTGCTGTTGATGGCGGGTTCAAATACTCGTGCATGAAACCGAATTCCTCCTCTGTCGTCTTTGCTGAGTCTTACCTGCTACATCATTAAAGATAATAACTTTATCACCATGCTCTCCTGCAGTAGAGAATGTAGTAGCTGCTATCCTTGTGCGTCTCGAGCATTAATGAGCGAACGAGGCTTCTTCAAAGTAACTCTCATTTTTCCTCTCCTGACCCTGAGAGCTGCCCTGTCGATACACAGCCTGCTTGATCTTCTCTTTTCGTGGTGTATGCTGTTATGGAGCATCTGTTAGCGGGCGAACGTCTCTGCCTGTTTTGTTAGCAGCATTTCAGACCCTCCCTGTCGGATCTGCTCTGTCAGCTCTATCAAGATGAGGCTCGTGCATTAATCAAGCCGTAGAGGGATTTTGCTGGTATCGTGCGGATGCTAAACCTAAGATGCAGTGGTTCGGAGGTTCAGCCAATCACATTATTTTACTGATGGGACTATTTTCCCAGGTGGTTTGCTTTAGGGAATCTGCTTTGGCACAAAACTATCTGATGTAAATGTACAGGAAGAAAACCTGTAGGTGTTAGAGTTTTAATCAGACAGAAAATGAACGCATAATTAATCGTAACAGTGCGTAGCCATGGTCGCACTGAAAACATCGTTTACTCTGAGTCAAGATAATTAATATTACCATTAGGTACGTATTCCTTTGAGATAAATGTGATATGTTAATTACAAGAGCTAGTCAATACATCATTCTTTATAAGTCATTCAGGTTTTCAGATATAGACAAATATATTTGTTTTACATGTTCATTTGTCAGCCCAGACTGACTAAAGAGATATGAATTCATTTTTAGCAGCATATGTGGACTGCAGCCGTGTCTTTTTTGCATTTGGCAACTTTTATGGTTTTATTAACTGGATGTTGTTGACATCTACGGGTCTGACATTGTTTCAAAGCCAACAAGCCATGGTGAGCAAAGCTCAGAAAGTCTAATAAAAGACTTACTGAGTCATCGATCTCCCGTTTTTATTTTATTTTTTTTATATCTGTGATATATCTTCACCTTTAGGAAGACGTTGAACTCTCGGCATGTCTTTGAACTTGTCTCTTTTATTTACTTCAGCGCAGGTCACGGTTTTTTAACAAATTCTGTAGCTTTCTGTGTACTTCTAAATCTGCTTCTTAGTCGGATCTTTTCGGGCTTGCTACCGCCTGTAGTGGCTTGGGGGTGGTAACACAACTAATACAATTACATTACTAAATCAGAATAGCACAAAGTCTTTATTATTTGCTATTAATTCCGGCATTAGTGGCACCGTAAAAGATAAATTATAAAACACCATATTTTTTCATTTCCTTAAGGATGTAGAGCTAATTAAATGACATATTGTTATTGTAACAGATCTACTGTATGTGTCCTATTGTAAACTGACGCAATATTTCTGAAAATAAAGGATCAGACAATCAGATATTGTGATGCTAATATGTTAGTTTTTAGCTGAATGAGGTTTTAGATTGAGCTAATCAAAATCTTGATGTAAATCTAAGTAGGAGACTGTTCTGATCTAAGATAAACTTCTAATGCTCTCTGTGGTTAGCTGGTGTCTCAAGCCTTGGCTCTGCAATACTTTCCAGACTGAGAGTTGTTAAGGGAGGGAGTTATGTATTTACTTGATTGTGCTAGTTACTTGATTGTGCTAAGAATTGGATTTATGTGCATGGAAAATACATAAAATATGTATTTTTATTTTATGTATTTTCCATGCACATAAATCAATTTCTTAGCACAATCAAGTAACTCTGTAACCTTCAGTTGTTATGAAAATGCTAGGTATATCAAAAGGAACTTAAAGGAAATTGGACTTTGCATCATAGCTGAATCTTTTTAAGAACGTCCTTTCCAACACTCTCCCTTCAGCACATCATCACAACAGTGCTTCGCCACGATGCTGTTTACAACCGATTTTAGGATTGCTGTAGTTTGTATTAGGAGCTCAGCAGATGTGCGGTTCCACCAGGTGATTGCTAATTGTTGCTACCGCTAGTCTGGAGGAGCTCGGCTGGAGACTGCAGCTCCAAGGAGCTGCTTTGGGGGAATAGGCAGCACATTGTATGAGCAGGTTTTAAGGCATCCCTGAATGGTTCCTCGAACATGTATGAATGTATCAAAGCAACACTCCAGCATTGGTTTTGATAACGGAATAACATTATAGCATGATATAAAGCTCCAAAAAGTTGATTTTGCATAATATCTCCCACCTCCTTTAAAACATTTCTTTAGATTATGGCAGGATCTGGTGTTTTTTCTTTTTTGGCTACTTCATGTTATTTCCCTTTTTTTCTACTGGTCTGGTAGTAATCAGGCCTCAGTCTGGCTAAAACATTTAAATACTGTCCAAATACTGGTTAATTTTGACTAATTCATCAAGGGGAAGATTACTTTTTTCACAAAGAACTAACCTGTTTTGGATAGCCCCCCCCCCAAATAGGTGAATTCATCTGTTGTACTTATTCAGGGTGAATTTGTCCAATATCAAAATTTGTTCAATTATCTATTAATATGTATACGTGTGAAAATAGAAAAATCTGTAAGCAGGCAAATGACTTTTCACAGCACCGTATTTGTTTGAAAATACACCTGATTCAGTGTTTCTGTGTTTGTTTGTGTCTTCTTCCTCTATGCTGAACTTGGTTTTGCTGGAGGTTTCTTTCTGCTAAAGGGAACTTGCTCTTCTTCTCTTGTTGCTAAAGGCTTGTTACAGATGAAAGCGAGTAGTAAAGTGAAGATTCAGTAATGTTTTCTTTTTTTATACAATCACTTGATTCTGCCTGATTTGAGTTATATTGGAATAAATTGGGTTGAATCAAAAGGATTTTGAGTGAACTGGGTTTTGTGCTATATAAATAAACTTAGCTTGAGAACGTCGTATCAGAAAAGGCAGTCTCATTTGTTACATGTCCAGTAGATCTCTCCAAATCCACTGAAAGCCCTCAGAAAATGTGCATGTTTTCTTTTTCCTTTCATTCCTGCCTTTCCTTGAACATTTTTCCGTGGTTCCTTGTTGTTGAAATAAGGACGGAGGAGCCCGTCTCATTACCTGTGGGAAAGTAAGTACGAGCAAGTAGACCTGTGCCTCCAACATCAACACTTCAGATCCGGACTATTCATCTCAAGAGCAGCCTGGCTGCCTCTACAAAATTGGATTGCAGTGTTTGTGGTGAGCCTTTGCATCAGAGACTTCACAGAGAATCCTGAAATTGACTCAATTTGCTGATGGAGTTCTTTCAAAAGCAATTGATTTTTTTTTGTCTCTCTCTGTAACTCACTTGCTCAATGATGGGGTGTGTGTGTGTGTGTGTGTGTGTGTGTCCTGTGAGGAGAATAAAAGGTGTCTTGTCAAAATCATTGAGAATCCTGCAGGTGGAAGAGCAAAATGCTTCTTCTGCTGTAATTGATAAACTGTTTTGTGGCTGCAAGAGATTCACAAAAAGATGAGTAATATGGTCTGCTTTCAATTCTGGAGTTGCAGCGATGGCGATGTCTGCGAGATGAGCCGGAAAGGTCCAACTCGGAGGCAATTATCAGTATCGCACGGTGCGGTGCAGAGATATTATGGAGCAGTAAGACAAAGAAGGCACCCGGATGGTCGTGTTTTATGTACACACGCAAACACGCGCGCTCACAACACCGTCAGACGGGAACACAATCATCACAGAAAGCCGAGACAGATACTACCTCTTTAAAACCTTCCTGGGTCAGAGATGTGCTCAAAATAGCTGATGAGATCACTTCTGTGTAAATTTTTCATAGACACAGCAGTAGGGAACACTCAGGGGGATACTGGCCCTGCCTTTGTGTAGCTCTGTGCATGCGTGTGTGTGTGTGTGTGTGTGCAGGTGCACGTTTGTGTTCTCGTACAGCAAAAAAGAGCCCGGTTTTTCCGCTCCATACCATTTCATTTTGAGGATGCAGTTAGACTGAAGGCTTATTCTACTCTGCGCTTCTGCAAGCGTTTGGGACAAAATTAGGCAGGGAAGCGAGCAGCAGAGAAGTGACAGACTGTGTGATTGTTTGTAAATTGAACCATCAGTGTGGTTCAACGTGTTGAGATAATACCATTATTCATCTCCGCATTGTTGAGGACCGCGAGCGGAGACATCTCCCATTGTTGTTTTGGTTTCGAAATGCCCTACTTTAGAGTATCCCTGTCAGAAATGCTCATAAGTGCCCGCTTGTTTTTACTGCGCTCATGCAGGAAATGTGAAATATGAATACAATGCTCTGCAAAATGGATAAAAATGAATTATTTTGATTCACAGCATATTTAGGGTGGGGTATTTTTCAAGGCAAACAGTCTTGATATTGGGTGTAAGCAGCATAATGTGCCACACATTGAAATTGAAGTCACAAAAATGCATGTATGCGTTGTAAAATGTCTGATTTTGTAATGCACAAAAAAGCTAGTTTATTAGAGGGGGGGAAAAAAGTCAGAAACTTAAGTAAGCTGGTTGCAAAACTGTGTTCATCCGGACTGTGATGAAGAACTTTTTGGTACAATTTCACTTTTCTTAAGTTTGCATCCTTCTTCCACTACAGTGAGTCTGATTAACCTGATTATGGTTGAGCTGTCCTAGCGGAGAAAGGTGATCTACCATTAGTCTTCTACTTTCTCTTATCATAACTATATGCTCTGTCTGTGTTGGCTTAAACATAAAAATACTTTTTTTAAATTATATGAGCGTAAATAAGGATGTAGAGAGTGCGAATAATTAGGCATTCCGATGGGAAAGGTCATAAATACAAACCCAAACCCGGATATCTAGTTCAATAGCAATAACAACTGCGAGGCAGGGAGTTTGTGTTATCACCTGAAAGCCTTGACTGCTTTGTGCACGGTGTGCGGGTCTGTTTGTGTATGTGCAGAGACAAGTCCAATTGCTGCTGTTTTCTTTTAAATGTCACAAGGTGGCAGCAGGTTAATTGGCAGCGTCTGAAGCGCTCAGTTCCCCCTGCAAACCTCAATCACTGCCAGGATGAGTCTGGAGCCGCTGGGCTTCCCACCTGCTAGAGGTCTGACTGGTTGGGTTTTCACCTCTGTGACCCAACTTAAATGTCACCCAACAAAAACACTCTTTCCTTCCTCCGTCTGCACGGTGTCGTCTGCTGCAAATAACCAGCGTCCCACAAATACCACGAGGCTGGTTCTGTTTGCACACTGGATCATTTGTTTTTGCGTTAGGCTCTGGCTCAGCTTTATTTAGTTTAAATATAAACACCTGCAACCCATGTGTAGACCTCTGTTCTTTATTTGAGAATGTGGGGTTAGCTTTGGAAATAAACTTTTACCACAGCAGGACCAAAGCTTCAGATGCACCCATCTGTTTCTCTCTGAGTGATACTGATAGTTGGTTTTGTTTGAGATCCGACCTGCCAGTTGAGAGAGGAAAAGATGAGAGAGAAACAAGGCTGGCCCAAAGTTTCACAGCCGCTAGCATAATCCATCAACTTTGGTTTCAGAGGTCTGGCAAGAGGAAAGTGAAAGACGCCTAACTTTGGTCGTATTCGTGTTGTGTTGCACCGCTCTTTTTGAACCTGTTTGGATTTCCAGACCTATGACATACACCAAGTGCAGAAGTTTTAGGTCTGAAAATCACAATTGCAAAAATAAATATAAAGGAAACCTTAAGTCACAGTCCACAAAGGTCGATCAGCCCTATGTTACTAAGGCTGAGCCGGCTTCTTTTCCTGAACGTTGTTCTGTCTGTGTCGCCTCAAATGTAACATAGCTTTCCAACAGGTGAGGCTTCTGCGAGAGGAGCCGTCACGGATAAACGATCAGCCAATCAGAACTGGATTTTGTTCTAACTGTGGAGCTAAAATGGCTAGCAAGGAAATTTTACTTTACTAAACCTGGCCTGCCGATTCACAGTATTCATATCGTTGGTGGTTTTATTTAAACAAAACGGTTAAGAGAAACAGGGTAGAAGTTCACAAATTCTGCTTAGAAAAGTGAGGCATTTATTTTGAGAAAGATACTTCATTTTTATACTTCATAAAAGCCAGCTGGCCTCCTGAGGTGGGCAGAAGGACAAAGAGTATTAACTCAATTGAAAGATTACTTCTCCATATAATAAGTACATTAAGTTAGGAACATACATTGAGGAATGCATTGTCTTAGTCTATTAAAAAGGACATTTGATGTTTCCTGAATGCTTACCCTGTATGTTAATTACAGCAGGTGACGACAAACATCCCATTAAAAGCACAAACAAGTACAGAAGCCCATAAGTAAAATACAATAAAACACAGCGACGGATGAAAGAAAGCAAACATGTCGTTACACATGCAACCCCCCTCAGTGAGATGCCGTCATCAGCCTTCCTAAGAGCTCTGATTGTTGTTTGTGCTCGTCCTTTCCGATTGTTCAGGCCTCCAGCCAGCAGGCCGCGTCAGACAATGACAAGTGATGGATGATGATGCTCCATCGATTGAAACATTTCCCAGATTAATGAGAGGCCTGATGGAAAGCAAAAGCCCATTCGCGCCTGCTGCTCGTAAACAAGGCAGTCGGGATCCTTTGGATTTCCACCCTCCCTCCCCCGGCCGTCTTGTTTGAGTTGGGTTTAAATTGAAGCCTGCTAAGTGGAGGTCGAATGCGATGTTATGCATCGGCACACGCTTTAAAAAATTTGGTGGATGTTAGCGATGAAATATTCAGGAGTGTTTTTAAATTGATTGGCATGTGGACAGTGTCTTTAAACACTCTGACAAGTATTATAATAGCTCTTTGTTGCTATTTAACCAACAAACGCAACCCCGTTCCCACGTCAACGTTCCCATATTTAATCCTCATTGTTCTGTATCAGGTGGAGGCCATTTAACTGTTCTCAAAAGTCCCAGTGTTTTTCTCTGCTGTGTAGAAAACTGCACACTCTGCTCTTGTTTCTGTTTAATGGGATTCCCTTTGTCACAATTGGCTGCTGCTCAGTTCCAACAAACACGATGTTAAGCATCTGTGCACAGTTGCCAAGTTGAAAACATGTCTATTTAAATCTGTTGCGCTGGAATTGTCTGACATTTAAACATGGAAAAGGAGTAGAATATTTTAAAAAATTATTTGTATATCCAGGCTTTATTCCTTATCTGATTTTCTAAGTTTCCCGTCCATCCGTCCCAGAATCCTGTTGGCTCGTGTTTTGGCGATTGTTCAGAAAAAGACACTATGAGCTACTTTATTTCTTTTACACAGACACCTGTTTGAGCGTTTTTGAAGAAAAAAAAATAACAGCAGTCAAACACCGTGACCTATAAGATTAAAACAGCTCCACCCCTGGGTCATTTAATTTTCCGTCCAGCACTTTAGTGGTTTTTAAACTCAGCTTAAAAGACACATCCTCCAGTAAAACTTGCAATATTGCACTCTGCAAACCTTTGTGAATTTACACATACAGAAGTACTTACACATACAGAAGCTATGTACTGTATGTGTCAGACTCCACTATAAAGCGGAGTTGTCAGACTCCGCTTTATACTCTCATAGTTTGTATAAAAAAAGTACAATTTTATAAGCAGTGGTTTAGGGGATTTACTGCAAGCACTGAAATTAATAGCTCAGCTTGACTTTGCGTTGTGACTGAAATAAGAAGGGCAAAAAAGACATCTCTCTCTAAAGCCAATAAAATTTTTGAATATATCTGCATTTCCCAAAATGGCAGCTGCAGTTCTATGTGCGATCTAATTACACCCCGACTAAACAAAAAGAAGCAAAGTCTGGCAGTCCTCTGGCACCTTTCAGACACCCAAAGGGAAAGAAGACCAACAGTGGAGATAAATTGTTTGGCCTGTCGGGGCAGCTTTTTGTCTCTCTGCTCTTTTCTCTGACTCCTAAATCTGTGGACATGAGGGAGAATTATTGGAATATTTGGGCAGGCCCGGTCCCTCCAGCATTTAGGGGAAAACAATCTGCTTGAGTAAGTGAGCGGGTAAAGGAAGGGATTTACCAGAAGAAAAAAAGGAAAAAAAAACAGATAAGGAAGGAAAGAGAGAGCGAGAGGGAGGGATGCTGGTGGTAGTGGAAATGGCACAGATTTCGGTGTCATTGTGGGACGTCCAAAGGCAACGGAAGTGTTATCTCCTTACTCCCAGACCTCGGTGTTACTGCAGGCATGGAGAGTGAGGACGGTTGCTACAGAACGCGCATGCCATGCATGCAAAGAGGGATAAGCTACAAGCTCCTATTTATACAGTTGCAGGATCGCTTGAATGAGCAATAGTGGGGATAATAAAATGTCAACACAGGAACTGTTAGGATGATAGCAGCCGAGCATTAAATGCATGTGCGCCCAGTCGCCGCTCCAGGCGTTTAGATCAGTCATCGAGATCTTTATCGGTTTTCAGTTTTGCCTTAAATTTCCACGTGTTTTTATTTTGTCAGTGAAGTGAAGAAAGAACTTTTTATGTGTTTGATTTTTTTGTTTTGTTTTCACATTTAAGCATAAGGCAAGCCATTAATGGGTGTTGTAAATTTTATTTAACTACTTGAAAATCCTCCTGTAGGCGTAGCAAGGCATGGTGATGTACAATAGCCCGCGAAAATGTCCGAACCAATTGAATTTTTCCAATAGCCTGGCTCTGTACATGTTAAAAGTTTTGGGGATTTAAGCATTTAAGTCGCTCTTAAAATGATAGTAAAACCAGTTTTTATCATAAGTCGTGTCTTTCCATCTTACTTTCTCAGCCAGATTGTTTTGGTGAAATACTGAGTACTTTGTGGGCCAGAAAACTAACACAACTTTAATACCCAATCTCATATTGTGGTGGCAGTAATATGCTTTGGAAGTTTTTGGGTTTTTTCAGCAGAGAAAGAGAAGCTGATGATGGTTGACAGACGAATGGAGGAAACTCTGTAAAGGCTAGAAAATCTTGAGAGAGAAAAGTTCAACTTTTTCCTTCCATTTCACAATTACTTGCATTTACTTTTCTGTTTTTTGTAAAGAGATTATGTCTGTCATTGTCTTTTTGTATGTATTTTTTTTCTACCTGGCTGCAAAGCAAATTTCCCTACAGGGAGAATAACAAAGTGATACCGATACTGAATAATTCAAAATTTGTGGTTGTAAACGTGACAAATCTGAAAACGTTCAAGGGGAATAAGTAATTTCGCAAGGCACTGTATAATGCAAAGCAATTCCTCCTACTCGGATATGACCGTGATTGATTCACTTGTTATTCAGGAAGGTACTGAGGTGAAAAAACAGAAAGAACACAGCCATTATCCTGCCATCCATCGTTGTGTGGCAACAGAGTGACCCGCGAGCGCTCCGTTTAGGGATAAAAGCCGCCGCTGACTCGGCCAACCCTCTTTGCTTGGCACATCACGTGTGTCCGTGTGACAGGCCAATCAAGAAAATGGAGTGCGTTAATAGAGATGGAGATGGCTGCTCTCCCCGATGCGCTGGTGGAGCGCCCCCACATCATCTCACCTCCTAATAAACTGTTTTAATAGACGCAAGTCCTGTCAGCAGGGGCTGGATGGATGGGTGGGCTTAATGGCCTCTAAATCAATGTCGAACAATCTATGACTAAACAGTTCCATACGGTCTTTCCTTACGGATACCTGTGTGAAGAGCCTGCCCTATTTTCTATTCACACTAACAATCTAAAGCCGTTTTTTCTTTCTTTTTTGCAATAAATCTTCTTAATAACCCACTCACTTACAGTTTGTTTGTATTGAATGCAAAGCCTCTTAACATCCCGTCCCCACAGCGAAGCAATGTGCTAGCAGCGTTCTGCTAGGCTATGCAAATCCTGAGAAACTGTTTGGCCAAAGCATGCCGTTGGGAAGCTTTTTGACCAAGCAGTTCTCCTTAAAATACCTCCGTAAAGCGCCTGAAGTTGTTCTCCTGGCTTTTCTCTTTGTGAATCCCCTCTCTGACCCACTCACTCAGGTTGTTATTAGTCAATGCAAAATGCCATGAACACAGTGAAACACAGTTGTAGTTGCGTCATTTTGTTGGGGATGATAGTAGCCCGATATTCCAGAGTAACTAAACCTCAAATCAACTGGTTCTGGAGATAAACTGTATAAAGTGGTCCCTGAAGGTGCTATTTTTTTGTTTCGTTATTATTATTATTAAAATGTGTTTAATTCTGCAATATTTGACCTAAAACTGTCCTGGTGCTGCCCTTTTTGGGTTGAATGTTGGCTACAACGTTGCAGCTCATTTGACGTTTACATCACAGGTGTGACAGTTGTGACCATTAATCGACAGCATTTCAGCTTTGCACATGTGTGATTCATTCGGAGTGTGGACATGGAGTGGAATGGGTTTCCTCTGCTCTGACTGCCGGTGGTTTGCTACAGGAAGTGGGAGGGGCTTTCTGAGGAGTGCTTGTTGCAGAGCGATCTGCGCTTCACGTATCATCACTAAAGATCTCGGTAAAACTGAAAAAATCCACTGGATTTGTCGCTTATTGCTTTAAAAAAAAAAAAACGTTTTAAGAATGATCTGAAAGCTTCTTAAATATACTGAAAAAGTTGCTAAGTTGGCAACAGTGCTTTCCTTTGTCCTGACCACAGCCCTTCGTTCGGCCAAGACCCTCTGTCTTTCTTGGCTCCGCCCACTTTGGTGTAGTCTTTAAATGATAGTCTCAGGGCGGCGTTATGCTTTCAAAGGGGGGTTAGTTACACTTTAGGATCTCTGCTAAAGGATTTCTCGACCTAAAGTTATTCTCCTATTTACCGTCCCAAACATCTGTAGACTGTTTTTAGACACGTTTTCAGAACAACCAGTCCACACAGTGAAACATGGCAGTGGCAGAATCATTCTGAGGGGACAAATTTTGACAAAGCAGTTCAATATCTCAACTGAAGGATGCCTGTAGGGAAAGCCAGAACTCTGATTTGCTTTTTCATACTTTTTTTTCTCAGTTATTTACACTCAGGCACATACTTTTCGACCTCTCCACACTGACTCTGTTCATCACAACCTCAGTCTTTCTTTCTCTCCCCTTCCCGTCTCTGCTAACCCCTCAACCCCCCGTGTTTTTGCTTCATGGCGAGACATTCATTCACCTGCGTGGTCGTCCACCGCTTACTCTCCTTCGGATTTCCTTTTTAATCTCTCTACGTCCCTGTTTTATTTTATTTGATTTCTTTTTCAAAGCTAGTGACAGTTTTAATTAACCCCCCTCATTCATGAAGTGAAGGACACATGTATTTCAATAGTTCGCCGGCAATTGTCCGCCTGCGTCACTTATCAATGAGACTGCTGAATAGCTGGAGGCAGCGCGTATTGATGGCGCCGTGAAAGAGGACATGAATGCCACCGTCGTTGGCAGGTGTCGGGCTCTTAGCTCGCGGGGCGGTGGGTGGTTCTCTACCCAAGGACATGGAAGCAGAGTGAATGCCAATGCAAATCAATTGAAATTCAGTTTCAAGGGCTCTTCACGAAAGCATCTGGCACCGAACGTACTCAGGGGTGAACGTCCTCTTGTGCTCTCAGAGACACTGAATACAGTGAATGAATAATAAATCGCTAACGTCAAGGATGGCGGCGCTCGTCTCGCAGAAAAGTCCCTACGTTTAACCCGCGCTATGAATTGGGGCGAGGCCGCACAGCGTATTAATTTCGGGCCGGGTTTAGTCAGCCTGACCTGTATTTACATGGGATTGCATTTGATTGCATCACATTATCAAGATTATTTTATTTGCCCTGGCAGTTTTTTGTTTTTTTTTCTGCCTGTGTGAAGGTTTGGCTTGCGGTTTAGGAACCAAGAATAGCTGTTGCTAAGGAAACATGGATTCCAAATATGAAGTCCTGATTGGGAAGAAATAAATAAAGGAAATCTAATAAAAGATATTCTTCAATCTACTTTAATCAAGTTTTAATAACTATGCTGCAGAGAAGGGTTTACGTAAGTCTGTTATATAAACAACACTGAGGTAGAGCTGCTGTGGTTACATGTGAGATCATTTTTGTTTTGTAGAGCAAAGACAAAGCAATACCAATGAATTCCTGTTCTGGACACTTGGATTTGCATTGAATAACTAACTGAAAGCGAGACGAGATTAATTCAAGGCCGCACAATCTTTGAGACGTACACAGTTGGGTAACAGGAGAATCCTGATGAGAGGTTACTTGAAAGCAATCTGTGCAGATCAGCAGGAATTCTTTTTTTTCCTTTAAGTTTGAAAGCAGAAAAGAAGCTAAAAGTTGGAGCAAAACAGGCGTGCGGGACAGGTTGGAGTCTTTTTGGTGAATAAAAGAAGGAGAATGCATGTGTCTTTTTAAACAGTCTTTGCTAAACGAGAACATGACTTCTACACATTCCCAGAAAACGTCCCATTAACCAACATTTCAACACTTGAGTTGCCTACTAACCTGCTCATAAGAATGTAAGTCTTATGGTGCAAAAGCACCATGAATGATCTGTGTAACTAGATTAGAGCTCTATAAATCTGGTTCTTAACCGTCTCCCTTTATATTCAATTGACAGCGTTTGACATTTATAGACCTACCTTATTCAGCGATTCCAAAATGTACTGCAATTACACTTTTTATTATTTCTAAGTGCAACAGTAGAATAATATAGAAGTTCAGCTTAAAGTATTTTTGTAGAAAATGACTCGTTTTCAACTTTTACAGAATTTATCTGGACAAAGTAATTTGCTCTGTTACAGATTCTATTTCTGATTTTCGAAGATAAATAACTTCAAGCAAAGATAACTTGAGTAAATACAATTTGTAGTTTGCAGTATTTTCATTATTCAACTTTAAGAAAAAGAGAATGGTTAAAAATGGCGTCCATGGTAGTTCCAAGGTAAAAGCCTTTGTCATCCAAAGAAAAACACAAAGGTCTATTTCACATATGTCGGAAATGAAAAACAAACATCTTGATGATCTGCACTACTGTTGGGCAAATATTCAGAGGACTGATGAAACAAATATGGAACTTCATAACCTGGTATGTTCCTATTGAATTAAAGCAATTCTGTTTCAACACCTTTATTTATCTTACTGATGATTTTCTGCAAGCAGTTAATGAAAACATGACATTTGAGATGAGAATATGACATTGGGTCAATAAAAAAAACAATTTTTAAAAACAGAAGTCTAGCCTTAAATGAAGGTATGTTTATTATCTGCTAAAAGGTGGATATTTTCAAAAGAGACTTTTAATCTGACAAAAGAGCCCGTTCGGGATCTATATTCTAATTTCTTGAAAATGTCTGCGAGTGAGGTGCCGCTCAACATCAGAGGACATTTCCGGATTTGTCTGAACCACATTTCAAAGTTTAGTTGTGCAGAACCTGGTGTCTATTTAAAGAAAAAAAGTCAAATATGCTAAAAGCTGGATGATGTGCTTGTTGGACCAGGAGAGTAGCTGAAGTTGGATGTCGAGGGCTTCTCTCGCAGCACATTGAAGATGGAATGGTGTAACTTTAAGTGCTCAGCGCCCACCTCACGGCCCATCTACATGTCGACCTCTGTCTTCCTCTCATGAAGACAAATGGTCTTCTATTATTGGTTCTACAGGAGGCTTTAGAACCCCCAGGTGGCCGGAAACATCTCCTTCTAGCAATGCTCAAAATAGATCATATGTAACAGATGTCGTGACAGTAAGGCTGCTTTAAATATGTGTCCTTGATGCTTTGCTGACAACTGTGGCATTTATAGCAAAGCCACATTTGACAACATGGAAAATCACAGTTTAGTTATTGTAGCATTGATTTTTTTTTTTTAATCAGACTTAGGATACATCACAATTTACGTCTATACTAAACATATCTCTCTCTTTCTCTTTCTCTCTCTCTTTTAATTCTTTAGATATTGATGAGTGTGCTGAAGGGAAACATTACTGCAGAGAGAACACCATGTGCGTTAACACCCCTGGTTCCTTCATGTGCATCTGCCACATGGGCTACATCAGGATCGACGACTACTCCTGCACAGGTGAGCGCCTCCTCTGGCCTTCTGACAAACTGCATTCAGGATGAGTTGGCTCTATTTGCGGACTTTAATATTGTAAAACTTATGTGGACACTGTAATGCTCCTTGTTGATTTGGGGTGGGTTGTTTTTGTTTATTTTTGTTGATGTTTAAATAAAGTTATGAAAATCGAAAAAAAAAGAAAAAAAATATTGTAAAACAAATGCACCAGCCAATAGCCCTGATATGTAGAATAGAAAAATACAACCTGTTTGTGCCGCAAAGGGGGAATTCAGGTGTAACAGCAGCACAAGGTATAAAGTTTCATACAAAAAAAATTCTTAAAGTGTTGAAAACAACATGTAAAAATAAGGTCAACAATAACAATGATAGTAGTGAAATAATAATATACTGAACAAGACTATAAAAGAATATACTGTGCATTTATTACAAATAAAAATATCAACATCCAAGGGACGTGCCGTTGAGTCAGATCACTTATTCACATAAAACCAAATATATTTATTTTTATTCATTAAAATATTCAAAAATAAGGACTCAACAGTTTTCAACAAAAATCAGAGGAATGTTTGGGACATATTTTTTTAATACATGAATACGACGCCCTACCATTTTCTTTATTTTTATTCATTTTAAATTGACTAACTCTGCAGCTTTTAGTCCTGTCCTTGTGCTTATAAGTATGAGGAAAAACAAATCGGTCAAAATCGGCAGCAGTAGATCAGAACTCAAAGAAAAGCCAAGATCAATATTTACCACTAAAGACCTGCTTGGTGCATTTCTATATTCGAGTTAAAGCTATCAGATTATACACTTAAAAATAACTTTATTATCATTATAGAAGGGAAGATCTTTTTTCACACAGCATGGATCACTTTTGTATTGATGTCCTTTTTCAAAGTGCTTGTAAGAGAACAACATGAGAGAGTAAGAGAACAAGTAGAGACTGTGACATAGAAATCATTTTGCGGCAAGCTGACATCTACCATATGATGCAACGTGTGCTAAAACAATGTCGCCTTCTTTTAACGCTGAACATTTTTTTCTTTAGCGTTGTTCTCATGGGTCCAACTCCAAGTTTTTTTTAAAGACTAGTTTATAGTTGATGAGAATTTGAGCAAAAGTCCTCAGTCAAGTCCAGGCCACTTTGAACATGACAGACCATCCTCACTTTAAGCCTGGGTTTGTGCATTTTTGTGTATGACACAGAAAGAGAAAGTCAGTAAAAACCTCAACAGTGGGACAACGAGTGGAGACGGCAAAACCAGTTTGTTTTTCATTAAACATGAAACCAGAATCTAGCTCAGCAACATTGTCGATAATTCACACCTATTTTTTTCTGGTTAAGCTGTAGATAAGCCAAGCTGCTGAAATGCCTTGTTGGATGTTTGCCTTGGTTATTCATGAGATAAGCAGACCAATGTTATGTCAGCTATGCTTTTAACAAAACCAAAGCCTTACCATTTTTAAAAGGTTAAATATTTGGGAAAATTCATTCAACTGATGCAGGAGAAAAGGGGGAAAATGTCCTACAATAAATGATGGCAGGTTTTCTGTCTGTTGAACCATTTCTGTATTGATTTGTCCTTTTCATGTTGTAAGACACATTTTTGATATCATATGATTTAAATATTTTCATGATGTCATGCACTCTAACAACGTTAGAGCCTTTGGAGGAGAAACAGCATCATTGACCTCCCACCATACTTAAGAGAAGGCATGGAGTGCTTTTCTGCAGATGTTTATTATTGTCACTTCAAATCCATCTCAGGTCTTTCCTGCCAAAAAGCTTAACCGTAACTTCATCTGACCAAAGCACATTAGTTAAAGTCTGAATTGAGTTTGGCAAAGTCCCCACACCTTTATTTTGTAGGGCAGACAACTGATGACTGTCCAGCATTGCTCCTAAACAACCAGCAGATAGCATCTTTTGGTTGTTATGGAGACTTTGTGATCTCAAGATGAAATTCATTGCTGCAGCTCTTCTAACAGTGTTCTAACAGTCGGTGAAATATTAAGCAGTCTGTACATAAAAACAGATCGCAACAGCTGCTGGTAGGTTTATACCTCAGCTAACTAGAACTGCCGTTTCTAGTTAGCTCTAGTTACTCTAGATAAAGTGATCTTTATCTAGAGCTACCCATTCTTGATACAGATTGCGTAGATTGTCTACGCAATCTGTATCTTTTTCCTCCAGGTGTTAGTTCAGTTGCTATGACAACGGTAAATAAAACACAAAAGGACGTTAAAAAGTAAAGTATAAAGTGAGGGAATTGTACATTTATTTAACAATATTATTAGGAGTACAAATGATGATGATGATGATGATGATGTCAAATATTATATTGTTGAAAAACACTTTTTTAACATGGTAACCATTAATATTCAAGTTATTTCTCTAGAGTTAAACTTTTCCCAAAGCAGAGTAAGAATTAAAATTAGTTTTATTCAACCACAATGTTTGTTTCTGATAGTAAATGAGACAGACACCACTCAATAAAGCAATGTAAAAGCAGGATCAATTTTGAAAAAAAGAAACTGTCCGTTTTTGCTTAAATAGTATTTAAAATGTAATGCTGAAAACAACTTGTCCTTCTTATTCATCGATCACATGTCAACATTCAAACCCTTTTGAGAAATGCTAGCCAACTTTTTTCGAATGTTCCACTTTTTACTGAAGTTTTCTTCTTTGCTGTTGAAAGACCATTACCCTAATCTTTCGATCTGTCTAATCTTTATCAGATTCAGAATAGAATTTACTGCGGTCCATTCAGTGCTTTTTACATACCATTTTTACTGTATTTATTTCTACAGAAAAACACCAACATGTGTTTCTTGTAATCTACCTGCAGTTGTCATGGTCACAGTAGATTTGGGGTCACGTTAAGACTATTACGGTGAATTATCATTGCTTCCACAGAGTACTGGAGAACATAGCCAGGCCTCCATGGCCCTGTCAGACGCTGCAGATTTCCATCAACAAGCTTTAGCAGAACTGTCGTATTTTATTGTAGGTAGTTTAAAAAAATGTCTCCGTTCAACATTAGCGGATGATTGAAGCTCTGCTCAAAGTTCCCTTTTCAACTGGGCTCTTTCTGATATCACTAGAATGGGGTTATTATGTGTTACCTCAATATTCTGCCTGGCAAAGCTGCGTAAACTGATCTGAATTTTTGCAGAGATTTATTGTGAGTCACTTGGAAGCTGCTGGCAACATGTAAAATCAGCTTTCTGTAAGGGGAGAAAGTCACACAAATAAGCAATGTCAGGATTAGAAAGCAGTTGGGTTTTTATGTTCTCCCAAATTCAAACTAGAAAAACTACTTTATTTATCCCACAAAATAAATAAATGTTGTAGAAACTCATGTCAACTAAGTATCTTCAAAGTGTCATTGTGGACGGTGATGCTGGAGGCATTAAGGATCTCTGGTAGCAGTCAGTTTTGCAACAAACGTAAAGAGGCCTCTGACTGAAGCCTGAATTACGATCCCAAATATCAGGACTTGGGGTTGTAGTTCAGGTATTAGTTGCACTTTTGAGATGCTGATCGGCCGCTCCCATTTGTGAAAACAATACCTTGCTGCCACGGTTATGCATCATAACCCAACTATCCCAAAGTGAAAAATGTACAAGCAAAAATCCTTCCAGCAATATCCAAAACCAGAGGGGGATAATTGCCCCAAAACAGCAACTCCTCAACCAACACAGTTCTGAACAAAAGTGTTCATAAAGGACAGATCAGAACTAACATGCAAGAAATGCAAAGTTCATGTAAAGTTAAATCTGTAAATAATAATAATAGAAAAAAGGTCTGAGTCAGCATTCTTTGCATGATGTAATCTCTCCGTCCTTCAACAAGAACGTCACAATGTCACCCTCCGCCCTCGCGCCCCCAGCCCGGGGATGTGCAGCTCCACTTGCTCCTGTGCAGCTGTTTGCAGCTTGTGAAACACGATGCTAAGTAGCTCCCTGTGTGAATCATCTCCGAGGAGGGCGGCGACATGCTGCGTTTCCTCCGTGCCTGTAATTAAGGAAGCAATTTACACCGATGCAGTCTAACTCAGCGGCGGCGTAGCGAGGGGACCTGCTGCCGCCTGTGCTCGGTACTGGATGATTTAGGCCCGCAGAACTTCCCGCAGTGCATTTGGAGTTTGAATTACAGCTGCTAAACTAGACAAAAACGACAAACAGCCATACAAAAACGGAAAAAACAAGCCCTTCTTTGAAGAGTTTCTCTGCTTGGGTTTCAGTGGAAATCAGAAAATAAAGAACCTGGAAATGCAAACAGAACTTTTACTTAAATAATACATTCTTTGGCTGCATTTTGTTCTTGGGAGTTATTTAATTAGTGAGTCGTCTTCAGGCGGGCACCGTGCCTTATGCCATTTCACTCACCTCGTTTTCTCAGCTCTTTTTTTTTGGGCTCTGGGCAAGGTCTATTGTTCTACTCATTTGTCTTTCTTTCACTGTGTGCTCCCTCTCGAAATCCACAATGAAGATTAATTCTCCCAGAACCTAGGGGATTAAACTGTGCCACTACATTTTATATATTTTCCCATTAACAACGCCTTCACGGCGCCGCAGTGAAACACACAGCGACGTGTCTCTTTATAAAAGTCGTTTTTTGTGATTAAAGTGAGGTTTTTGTGAAAACTTGATTTAATTACTTTTCTCATCCCTGCCTCGGTGAAATTGCTGTTGTGATGTTCCAGCTGGTTTATTGAACTGAGCTCTCCCACCAACACAGCACTGCACCTCTCTTCTGACACATCATTACAGTGATGCATTATGGGGGAAATTAAAATGAAAGCAAAAAATACAAGGGCTTGCGAAAGTATTCATACCCTTTGAACTATTGATCCATTTCATCACTTTCCACCGAGCAAACAAGAAATTATATGGCTTTCTGAAAGGAATTTAGAATATACAGCATAGCAATTCCTGACATGTTGATGTGCATCTAAAAACATCTGAGTTTTTACTGCATGAAATGGGCAATGCGGCGTTTTTAAAGCAGCAAACACTACTGCCTTTCCTGACACATGCCTTTATGCAGAGGGTTGCGTCACCACCATAATCCTGCTGGTAGTAATTGACACCAGAAATAGAAGCGTGCCGTAGCAATAAAACACCTGCTTGTGTCGGAAGAGTCCAGTGGGAACAGTGATTCCTCTAATTTGCCCGCAGATAAAATATTACAACAGTAGGGAAACATTAAACCGCCGCCTCCTCCAGAAGCTATCGACACTGTGCATTCGCATGATTTACAAAAGCCTTTTATCATCTGCAATGACTTTCACCAATTAACAAACAGCCGACTCAGCAGAAACGGCGCCTCCAGTATTGACTGCCGTTTCTCCACGTGTGTGAAGAGTGTTGCATGTGGGCCGGTGGCCCGAAGTAAGGAGGATTAAGTCGACCCCAGCTCATTTCATGGGTGAATGTTTATGCGTAGAATAGTTGTAAAGGATTGATCTGCACATTTAAGGCACGGTGCCCTGGTTTTTATTTCTGCTCAACCTGTGGGGGACGTTTGAAAGCCCAGATAGAAGTCTAAATTTTACATCCAGATAACTTGTAGGGAGATACAAGTTATAACACTCAAACTTAAGTGTTATAGTTTGATAGATATTTAGATAGCTATCTAGACACATAGATACATAGCTAGCTAGCTTTGTATCTAGATAGCTAGATACATAGATAGATTAATAGCTAGCTAGCTACCTAGCTAGTTATAGAGCTAGGTAGCTCTATAACTAGCTGTCTAGATACATAGCTAGCTAGCTCTATGAAAGCTTTCAGAGATAGCTCTATGAAAGGTAGCTTTCTGTATATCTAGCTAGCTAGATGTACAGCTAGCTATATATATGTCAGTGCATTTTTCTAGATATCTAGCTATCTATGTATCTACGTAGATACATAAGGTATCTAGATAGATAGATAGATAGATAGATAAATAGATAGAAATGAGCCAATGCGGTGCAGTATTCCTCCTCTTTTCATGCCCTCTGCTTTTCGTCTTCCCCACAAATGTCCAAGATTCTCATCGCAATGTGAGATTAGCAGCAAATCCATGAAAGGTAGCAGACTGGGGGTGCTCTGTGTCAGAATGTTTTAAAATAAGGCTGTCCTCAGGACTGTGTGTGTGCACTTGTCTGCTGTAGCTACAGTGCATTCTTCTGCTGTGTGCCCATGTTCTAATCCTTTGGTAGCCAGACCTTAGCCCCTGTGGCTAAGTAAGTGATGGATGGATGGAAGACAGAGGACGGAGGAAAGGGCGCAGGCCAAAGGTGAAGCAGGAGGGGGATTGCCAACAGCAGAGCTAAGAAAAGATGATTTTTAGTGTGACACTTTAAAGAGAAACTGTAGACAAAGAGAGTTTCTGCTTGTTTTAACATTTTAGTTTTATTTCCATCACACCAAATTTCATCAAATGTCCCTTAAGACATTTTGTAAGACTACCATGAGTATTAGTAATCCATATCTAGTTAAGTAGAATCTATATCCAAATTCAGTTCAGAACCATAACACAATTCAGTATGAAAGATTCACCGTAGGGGTTGGTATTTATTGTATTGTTTACCTTGTATCGTGAGAAATGTCTTATAAGAATTTTGATTCATAAATTCCAATTAAACCCCCCAATTGATTTAGTTTTACTATTTTCTCCACTCTTAGTTCATTGAGCCCATCCAATAAATTTGAAAATATGACTAAATGAAGTTACTGTGTGCAGTTTAGTGATAAAAAAATTATAGTTCTCTGTGTGACTAAAGAAGCATTTTTCAAGTGCATTGTTTGTGTTTGTGGGGCTGCGATTGCTCTGCCCTGCAGTTACCTAAGAAGTGGTAATAAATAGTTGTAGTTTTAGGAAAAATAGCTGTACAATTTATCCATTGCTAAACTCCTATGATCAAAGGTGATCTCAAACCCACCTGCTGCCCATGTTTAGAAAACGCTAAACATGGGCCTTGATGGCAACAAGGCTAGGTGGTATGCTAAAGCATTTTGCTACTTCAGCCAAGTGTTATTTAATATAAAAGGCACTTGGCTCCAGTCTCCTTAATGTGAAGCTTTTTCATTGCAAGATAATGATGTCATGATGCTTTCCTCTGGATGTCTCATTCCTAGGGAAGACGACAATGATTAGAGCACATCTGCTCTTGCTTTAGTGAGCTAATCTGACTAATAGAGTGATTTAGGCGGGCTCTTTTACCCGCACCTTTCATTTGACAACAGCAGAATCAATCTACCTGATCATTTTCTGCTAGGGCAAAAACATAGTGCTAATTGTGTTTGACTAAATCTTTAGAGAAAATAAAGGTTTCTGGTGTGAAATACAAATGGATCTGATTGCTGCGCATAGTAATCTAAAAATTTCTCAAGATTTCTTTAACTGTTTAAGATATGATAATGTTTAATTTCCCCTTTTTTGTGAATGATATGATCATAGTTTCAGGTATTTGTTGGTTTTGTCAGATGTCTCTTCATTATCTAGCCTTTGTCAACACACTTTTATCACAAACTGTAATGCAAAAACACCTAGCCAGCACTGAAACGAACCAAAAGAGCATCTTGAAGTTTAGGCTTTGCAGCGATTTTCTGTTTACTGCGTCTGCAAATCTACCACATCTTCACAGATATTTGTAAGAGGATTACCATACGGTTTTCTATAATGAGGGATCTGATGGAGCTTATTATTCCTCGGTCCTTGTTCTTCTTCTCTTTTGGCTGGGCAAAGATTGCGAGCTATTTATCAAGTAAAACAATGCTTTTGTTTTCCATAAAATCATTTTTTTCACTCAAAATAAAGTTGCTTAGTCTGCCATTTTGTAGCACAGTCATTAAATATACATCAAATGATTCTAAATATGATTCTGCTGCTGAACATCTTAAAACTAAATCATCAGTTTGCTATTTACTCTTTTATCCTCTCTAGTAGACAAACTATCATTGCCTTTTTTTTTTCTCTTGCCACTAACTTTATAAAATCATCATTCTCCAGTCTGTAGCATGAAAACTGAGGTATTGTCGTCTATCTGAGGTCAGACAGTGCAGAGGCTGGTATTGTTTTGGCAAAAGGTGGCGGGAAAACAAGCTTCAGGAGAAACAAGCAGCCTTAGTAAGAGCTCCCCGATGACAGGCTCTACATAATTGATTGTTTATCTGTCTGCAGCCTGAGCTGCAGCAGCCAGCGAGGTAACACACGCAAGCGCACCCCCACACACCCATCCTAGGGATTTAGGAGGCGATTAAGATGGGAGTCGTTTACACCGAGTGCAGGGGTGTAATAGGCCTAAATTCCTAAGTAACAAATTCTAGGGTTGTAGTGATGAGACACACACAGTGACACAAGCGGAGTTCCTTCGTGGCTCTGGTAAGACAGACAAATAGTGTCCTCTAATTTAGTTTCCGTCTCTCTCCCGAGCTTTTATTTTTGTTTCTAAATATCTGCGAGGAGCCTTTATGCCGCCCAGCTGCGAGAGGCGAGCACTGGGCCCCTTTTAAATGTCCTTCAATCCATCTCACACACACGCACACACACACACATCATGGCCTCGACGGAGGAGCTCATCACAATGTCACTTTCAATTTGGATGGAAACACGGTGCGTTCAGGGGATGTAATGGATTTGTTGATGGAAGGCAAATGGATGATGTGACTAAGGTGAAAGCAACAAGCTTTTAGGATTCGGGTTTTCTCACTTTTTGGATTCCATCTTTCTGTTCCCGTGGCTGTTTCTTTTTCTTTTTGCAACATTTCAAAAGCAACATGTGCTAGCAAAAAAAAAAAAAAAAAAATTAAATAAGGTGCCGTTTTGTACAAAACAGTGACTGAAGGACGATGTGGAAATCTGCTTGATGTCTGCACAAAATGCAGTTGAAAGCAAAGGACGACGATTATTTCTATCAATTAAAACTAGAATCCCAGTCACGTCCAGCTAGCTGCTAAACTCCCAAAGTTTGTGATTTCCACAAGTCTTAACATTTTCCAAAAGATTCAATTGACCACTTGTCCTTTCCGCAGCTTCTAAAAATGGTTTCTGCACTATAAACACATGATAAAATGAGCTGAAATGTTGTAGGTTTAAAAGTTAGAGATCTGCCCTGCTGAAATATGAATATTTCATTACCAGTTTTTTTTTTTTTTTTTGCATCTCTTTAGAAAAGTTATTAAATTTTAAAATTAGATTCCAGCTGAGGAATATACATTTATCTATGTGAATCTATAAAAAAAATACAAAGGTTATTGATTCTCAAAAAAATAACTTATATTGAGGAAATTAATAAAAGAGAATGCAACAACAGATGAATGTAATGCTCCATGGCCTGCGTTAAGAACTATCAGAAAACTTTGCTGCTTTCTTTCAAATTCCAGCAAGTTATTTGTTGCCCACTGGAGTGTAAAAACTTGATAAATTTGCTAAATAAAGATATTGAATTGAACTAAAATGCCTGACTTTTAGCTGAGGAAAAATGTGCAGCTCTACAACCTTCTAAGTTGTCTGCTTCAGACATTTACTGCACCGGACAAATACAGAGCTTTTGGTAAATGGGTGATATGTTGCTTATTATACTCCAGAGCTTCATCAGCATGCTGTGCAAATTTATATTTCAGCACAATTTTAATTAAAATCTATATCTGTGCTGTCCAGAAATGCATTCCCATTATCTGCACAACATATTTAACATCTTTCCATTGTTTATGCTCACTTATCCTTGCATTGGTGTTGGAGTCTATCTCCAGCGGTCAATGGTTGAGAGCTGGGGTACGCTCTGGGCATGATGCCAGTCTATCAAAGGGCAATATGTTTGACAGTTAGAGTGGAGCTACTCTGTGCACTACTGTGTTATAGCAGGATACAGCGTCACTATAATTTCAACCTCCTTCCATTGTTTTGTTGTGTTTGCATTGCACACACATTACTTTTCAGACTATGAAAAGTAACGTGGGGGTTCTATGACCCCACCCGCATAGAGCCTTTACTCAAACGTAATGGAAACCCACCCAAACTATGCATCAGGTTGAGCAGAGTAGGTACTAATGGAGAAGGGCCATAAGAGCCAAAAGATTCAGGCAACACTTGGTTCAAACTGTACATCTTGATAACAGAAACGATTTTGTTCCTCCAACCTGAAGCTGTTTTTCAACCTTGCTGGCACTGGCATAAACAAATCTTGTCTAATGATTAAGCTTATGTTTTAAGGTGAACATTTCTTTGCTTGTATAAAACCTTCGGAAAACATCTCCTGTGGGCACTTAACACACCAATTATAAAAATGTGCATTGCCTAAACTTTCCTTATTATTTAACCTTCCACCTTCACATTTAACAAGGAAAAAACTCAATGAGATTACAAATCTCCTTTCTGAGTTTCTTGGGTAAATAAAGGCTGCTGGATTTTATTGGACGGAAAATAAATCTATAGGAAGTGTGCGACTTACTAATAGATGAGTAGCAAATGTTGTTGTTTAGGAAGTGCAGACCGTCACCAAGGCTTTTCCCATCCCTCATAATGTGCCACATAAACACGACTAATAGCAGCAAATCTGAGACCATTTCTATGTCATATCGAGATCGGAGCCAGAGGAATTAGTCATTCTGGACTCATATCTTAGACTCACAGCTGCCTAACTGTCAGGGCATTTTATTCTTAATGGGCTGTAAAAATAAATTACCAACTTGCTGCAGTCATTTCTCACATTTGCTGCTCTTTAATCAAGGGGTGCTTTCCGGCTGGCAAGTTGTTGTTCGCAGCTCTCAGGACGGTCCCTCAACATTTGTCTCTTTTTTATCAGCTAACCAAGACGTAGACGTGCACAAGAACATCTGTTGTTTCCAGAGAACTCGCTGAGACTGACGGCTGCCTGTTTGCTTGCTTTTAGAGCATGACGAGTGTCTCAGCGGACTCCACAACTGCGATGAGAACGCCCTGTGCTTCAACATGGTCGGAGGCCACAGCTGCTCCTGCAAGCCGGGATATACGGGCAACGGGACCGTCTGCAAAGGTACCTCGCCGCTTTGCTTGTTTGTGTTCATGTTGCCTCGCGTGACGTCCATCCACGATTCTTCAGCTCTGTCAAAGAAAAAGTGTTTATTTTTCTGGTCATGATAAATGTGTAAATGTAAGACATTCTGAAAGGCTTGTGTTTAATTATTGGATTTCCTCTGATTTTCAAAGTTGTTTTTTTTACATGATTTGTTAAAAATACAGAGAACATTTACAACTGTTTCCTGTTTATTTCAGATTTTTAGTCGTTTTCATATATGCTGGTGTTGGTGTCAAATCGCAAATATGTTGACCAATGATACTCACTGGCCCTTACAACCTGCTTTAATGGTGAAAAGAAGGTTCACCCACTTCAATTTCAAGAATTTTAGCGATTATTTTCCTCTATACTGTTATCCATGCCCAGGGCAGGTTTAAGTTTAAAATAATTGTTTGACTTTACCAACATGTTTCTTCTGATTGGAGGTAACATTTAGGAGTAGTTCAACGTCGGTCATTTGACAGATTATAATTCACACCCTTGACTGGTGTGAATTATAGCTTTTACGCAAAGAGTTCATCGCAGAGGCAACTCAAATCAATTAATGAAAAATCCTTTCTGAATATCATTACATGGACACTGAGCTAACTACGTCTTTTCTGACCGGGAGCTGACAGCGTGTTGAAGAGTTATGGACCTCACGCTTTGGAGCGCGTCTGGTTCAGAAGAGCATCCCAGACCTTTGGTAGAAATGACGCGTTTAATTCAAGTCTCCATTACAGACCAGAGAAAACTAGAGAGTTTTCAATGTTGTGTTAATCCATTTATATTCTAAACAGAGGAGCCGGCAGTTTATCTTCAGGGAATAAATGACGGTGCAGAAATGAACTAGACTGTAACATGCGCAGTGCGCTGCACAACCAATGCGGACGCGGCTCCGCTGCTGCGAAGAATTAAACTTAACTCACTCTGCGGTTTTAACGAATGGAGCTGAAAGACGTGACCTTCCTGCGCTCAGGAGGAGCGCGGCAGACGTAACATCTGTCCGTTTCGGGAAACGAAACCACGCAAAAAAAAAAAAAAGGAAAGAAAAGAAAAGAAAAACTAAGTAAAAGCGCACGCCTGGACCGCACAGGGTAAAAAGCTCGCAGAGTTCAATTGATCGGTTTGGATCCGACAGATCCAACTGACTGGGCAACCAGCGCAGATTTCTCTATAGATGCGACCAGGAGGAATATGTGAGGCACGTTCAGATCCCATCAGGTGAAGTGCTTGTAATTTAAGTGGAGTTGTTTAATATAATTTATTATAAGTTATTGGGACCACAGTCAGTGGTTTGTGTCACTATGGAGAAAACTTTAGGGACATTTATCTGCTTTATATGTGATGGGATCTGGATTCACGGTTCAACTAGGTGAATGTTAACTAAACCACATAAAAATGCGGCTAAATAGCCGATGTTAATATGATTATATTTTGATGGGTAAAAATACATGACCGATTTTTTAAAAATGCTGTCGGTCAAAATGACGGAGAACAAAAAGGTCTAGCGCGACCTCTGGTTCAACCAGAGTCTTGACTTAAATTTGATAGAGAATCTGTGGAACTAGCTGAACATTAGGGTTATGGCAAGTAGGCCTTCCAACCTCATCCATTGATTATTGAAAAGACTATAAATACATTTTCACCTTCTATTTTAAAAATATACAAAAATTAAGATTGATAAGTATTATTTTCAAAATAAAAGTATGTCCAAGTCCAGCTACCTTCAAATTTTGCTTTTGACGTGAGGTTTCCTGGGGTAATGACATACCTTGTTCAGTTTTGGTCTCATTGGACCAGTAAGTTGTTTTGTACACTTCTCTTGACGTAAACCTAAATGAACATTTAGGAACATTTTCACCCCCCCCCCCCCCCCCCCCCCCGTAATCCCTCTGCGAAACTTTTAATTTAGCTATTCGATGCACCTGAGCAAATGTCAGGAAAATCCAGCTGGAAGAGCTAAAGGTTATTTCATGTTCATCAGATTTGAACTCAAGAAAAATAAATTCTGAAACTGAAACAAAAATGGTTTCTATAAACCATTAGTTTGAGAGCGTGTACACTTAGGCAGCTGGGTTAGTGAAACTTTTTTTTGTTACCGTATCATTTTTTTAGAGCTTTCCCTAAATAAAAATATTATTTCTTTGCACTGGGGTTGTACACGCCATCTACAACCCTAGTGATAATGTGTGGGAAGAGCTGTGAAATGAGTCATTAAAGTGTCATTGTAACATCACAAAAACCTGGCACTTTAACACTTTCAAGAGTCACTGTACTTCCTTATTTGTCAACGTATTTTCCCATTTGCTCCATTTAATTACATCTATTCTCCTTTCCAGCTTTTTCTAGGAAAAAAAGAAGCATAAAACGATTTGTGTATATATTACAACGACCTCCATTTCTTTCTGTCAACATCAGTGACCTCTCTGTGTTTTGGGGACATATTAACCAACAGTCTCGCCACGGATAATGAACACTTTGAAATTAACCTCTGCGAGATGCATTAATCACGTGAAGTAATGTTATGAAAGGCTGTAATGAATCACATCACCGAATTAGCTCTTATTCTGTATGCAAATACTTGTGCTGGTGCTGGTCTAATTACACAGTTAATGCTCATTAATCTTTGAGAGTAATGGCTCTTCTCCTCCGGTGCGTCTCCAGCAATGTGTGATGGACTGTGCCAGAACGGAGGATCCTGCGTTTCACCTAACAACTGCGTTTGCCAGCAAGGATTTACGGGGGAGAGGTGTGAAACAGGTAGGATTTCATTTCGGCTTAGCTCCTGTGTTTCATTTCTTCTCCCTTAAAGAGAGGACAAAGATTTATGAATACCCAGGGAAGAGTGGAGAGAAAAAAAAACCCACAATAGAAACTGGGTTTCAGGTGATTAGGGCTGAGCCTGTATTTGTCTTGGCATATCTGGGATCTTGTTTAGAATGACATATTACTTTTTGCGTTTGGAGCTGTCTGCCGTCAGAGCTCTGACACAAACAGATGATTGCTAAATGCTGAGTAGTTGTTGGAGTTGTGACTCAAACGCAGTTATTGTCCGCTTGAGTCGGTGTTTGTGTCTGTGAGCGTTGATGACTTTGTGCGTCTGTGCTCTCTGGCGAGTAATGAGTCTGCGCCTCGTCCGAAGGCCTCGTAGAGGATTTGTACGGCTTTGGAGCAGAATGGGAATCGTATCATGTCACAGCCTCCATTAACCAGCGTAGCATTCTCCCTATAGCCTAAATATCATGTTTTCGTTGCAACAAATCTTACTCCATGAATGTTCCTTTAAAAAAATAATTGAACCACTTGAACTTTTTCACGTTTAATAACATTACAACCACAATTTTATTGTGTTTTATGTGGCACACCAACAAAAAGTAATAAGTATTGTGAAGTGAAATGAAAATGCTTAACGGTTTTCAAGAGTTTTTACAAATAACCTGATACGTGTGACATACATTTGCATTTAGCCCTCTATTTTTACACTCCTAAATAAAAACAACCTATTGTCTTTAGATGTAACGTAATTACCAAATTTACCAAATCGTCCAACTTTATGTAATTTATTTTTAGGATACATCCCTAAAGATAAGGGAGTTTAATTAGTCTGCTTTAATCAAACCCTAGTTTCTTTGTCCAGAAACTCCAGGTTGTTTGGAGAGGTGTGAACGCGTAATCGAACTCTGATGTGGACCAAAAAACAAACTATGGCTGTTCAGTTCAATTGAACAGTTGAACACTGGTGCAGTTCAAAGGCACATTTGATTTTCACGTGGACTAGAGACCCATTTATAGTTAGAAAAACAAAATATATGCATATACTTGAAAACTATGAAACCTTACGGTTATGTGCTCCTTTGTGCTAACTTGTTAATTGAACCAAATTCAAGTACACAGATGTTTGTAGCTTTAACTTAAACCTGGTTCATGAATACATTTCCAACTCTTCGTACGTTGTATCTTTCCTCGGGTAACCATGGTGGTGTAATTAGCTTTTTCTAACCTTCTGCATCAACACGCAAACACTTTTTGTAAAATCCGTTTCAATCTTTAATGGAGTATCGTTCGGGAGGCAAGTGGCCAACCTAATGAAAAGTCATGGCTCTTCAGTCAGGGTCCTTCCTCATCCAAATGCAGCAGATTGAGCTTTTCTCATTGGTCCAGCTATTGATTGAGTGCCCTTTTTTATGAGGCATCCTTTTTACTGCCCATCTTAAAGTAAATTAATTTCCTCATAGTGCTGATGATAAGCCAGGAAAGAAAAAGGAAGTGTGTATGTGCGTCTTAGAGTTTTCACCCAGTCTAATGACTATCATCTTTCCCATGTTGGGTTGAGGAAAGTTTTCCTAACCTTGTCCCTTATGAATAACTTAAGGGACAAGGTTACAGTTATGTCCCTTATTGTCAGAAGCAATTATTACTTCTGATAATTGCATATTTTTTACCCTCTGTATGGGTTTACATCTCAGCCTTTTTCTCTGTAGGTCTGTTTCGGCTGCACTGCTGCTTTGACAAAAAGGCGCAGGACAGTGAACCTATTAAAAGATGTTACATTTCACTGGAAGCAGAATTATAGCTGTCCAGCATCAAACCAGCTCAGTTACTGTTTTGGCTGTAACTGTATTTCTGCATAAAGCATTAACCAATTTGTTCAGTAGAAAACCACCAGACTCAACAGGCAGGACATGAATGCTGCTGGTTCTGTGTGATTTTAAAGGCTCTGTGTTCGAAGATAATAACAGCGGGGAGCTCAATTATCGAGTTCTTTCTGTAAGTACTGAGTTGTCAACAGTTGGCCTTTGATTAAGGATGCTAGCTAAAGTGCATACCTTTTAGAAAATCACAGCAACATGGGTATTTACAATATTTTTTTTCAATGATTGGCATGTTTTGATTACAAGTTTATCAATAAATCGATAAATCAAGTTTATTTGTATAGCACATTTCAGCAACAAGGCAGTTCAAAGGGCTTTACACCATAAAAACAGAAAAATACAAAGTCATGAAAGACAACATACAGATATAAGGAAGAAGCTGTGATTACTGTACTGCTACCAGAAGATGCCTACATGAAGTGAAAGACCCCAAATGTCCGACTGTTAAACCAAAAAAAAAAGCAACAGCTGAAGTGGTTACAATCTGCCAGAGAACACAACGACTGGCCCAAATAATAATGGCACAGCATTTTGTGAAGTGATGAAAGCAAAATTGCTCGATTGTATCTGATGTTCCGACAAGACATCCTGAAATACACCAGTTAGCCAGCAGCAACTTGGTTCAAGAGCAATATGCTGATCGATGTGGAGCGGCCAGACCAATACCTGGACCTTACAAAAATATTGTAAAGCTCTTAAAGTAATGCAGAGGATTTGTCGAATGTAGTTCAATGGCTGAAATCAAATGAATTTCAGGGAGCAATCAGAAATCCATTTTAGAAAGTTAAAACTTTAATGTCTGACCATAGACTTGCAACGCTTGATGT